>NC_046168.1:53951462-54641462 GCF_011064425.1 Rattus rattus | reverse complement strand
AAGGAAGAGCTGCCAAATGGTAGGAAATGCTAGAAGGGCTGGAAAAATATAAGAACCCTGAAAAATCCCCTAAAAGAATTTACATAGAAATCTTACTCTCTCTCTCGAAGATAAAAATCTGCCCTTTCCTTGAGGTCCCTGAAGAGAAAGCAGAAGCGAGACCCTTCACAGGAATTTACAAAACAGGGCTGTTCACCTGACACCGCACAGAGAGAGCTTACTATCAACTGCACATCAAGGGACCACACTGTTTGGAGACAGACAGGGTGTACAGCAATAACCTCTGTTCTGTGTTCTTATCATGCAGCCCGTCTGTGACAGGAAGTCGGCGCTGTCAGAACATGAGCTACACGACAATGCTCTTCTTTGCAGACACTAATGAAGAGGGCACCTAGACCCTGTCCAGAACCTTCTCAGGCTCCAGATATGCCATGCATGGCCTCTTTTGTTTTAAATTGGTTTCAGAAATATCGGGAAAAAATACTGAGCTTGGGTTGGGGATTTGGCTCAGTGGTAGAGTGCTTGCCTAGGTTCGGTCCCCCAGCTCTGAAAAAAAAAGAAAAAAAAAAAATACTGAGCTTGTGAAATCTGCCTAAGTTTACATGATGAAATGCTTTTCAGACATCGACTTGATCCTTTACACTAAACCTCAGAATATAGGGCACTCACATCTCTGAAGGGAAGAAAATTCTTACCTTTGTGTCTCATACAATGTCAAAATCAAAAAACACACACACACACACACACACACACACACACACACACACACACACACACACACACACACACACACACACACACACACACACACCCCCATGCATGCATGCCTAATGAGGTTGTTTTGGGAGAACTTTAGAAGTTCTCAGAAGACTCCTAGCAAAGAAAGTGCTTTGTTTTCTTGGAAGATGATTTTGTAACAAAGCGCTATTAAGTTTCTGTGGTAGAACTGAAGCACCTGAATTAGATCTCCTTGGATCTGAAAGAAGATGACTCTCCGGGCAGATCCTATCTGACTTTCATTCTGAGGCCACGGACACCAGAATACATCACCTGAGCAACAGGCAAAGAGGTGTGGACAAGCCTGCAAAGAGAAAACACACACACACACACACACACACACACACACACACACACACACACACACACCTCAAGCATTCCTCCCACCTTCAGAACACTGTACCAGAGCAGAAACTGATAAAGGAGTCGGGGGTGGGGTGGGGTGGGGGTGGGGGACCTGAACCCTGAGGCTGATTTTCAGAGAAAAGTCTCATCAGGTCTTTGAGACAACCCAAGGTACTAGAACTGTGCAGCTGCAGTTTCCAACAAAAGGACAGAATCCATGCTCGGTTAGGATAAACTGTCAAGTACTTCCCAGGAAGGCAAAGTCCATCAGTTCTGTTGATGTCTGAATACCAAGCTCAAAGCAAAAGATGAAGGTTTTTGGCTGTTGCTGGGAAACAAAGTTGCCACCAGATAACACCCGAGAGTGGGAAGGAAAGCAGAACTCTGTGGGCTGAGGAACTAAGAAGGGCTTCTTTCTCCAAGTACATGGGACAACTTGATTCTAAGCATCCGAGAATGTGTGCTTAGCCAAGTTGTGACCAATCTAAAGTAGTTTCCTTATGAAGTGCAGTTTCCCAGTTTGGGGAGAAAGCCATAGAAGGCAACAGTGGAGAATAACATGTCTACCCTTCTCCACCCTGCCCTCTTTGTCATGAAGGGTCCTTCAGAGCACCCCTGACACAGTCCTGGGACCCCAATTCTTAAGGATCTACTCTTTCAATTGATATTTCTCCAGCTGCCCAAATCCTAGCATCCTACCCTCTGAAGGAACAGAAGTCCCTTCTGTTGAACTTGGGGATAAAGGGTACCAGTACTGGCTGGTTTTGTGTGTCAATGTGACACAAGTTGGAGTTATCACAGAGAAAGGAGCCTCCCTTGAGGAAATGCCTCCATGAGATCCAGCTGTAAGGCATTTTCTCAATTAGTGATCCAGGAGGGAGGGCCCAGCCCCTTGTAGGTGGTTCCACCCCTGGGCTGATAGTCCTAGGTTCCATAAGAAAGCAAGCTGAACAAGCCAGAGGAAGCAAGCCAGTAAGAAACATCCCCCCATGACCTCTGCATCAACTCCTGTGTCTAGGTTCCTACCCTGTTTGAGTTCCGGTCCTGACTTCCTTTGGTGATGAACAGCAATGTGGAAGTGTAAGCTGAATGAACCCTTTCCTTGCCAAGTTGCTTCTTTGATGCAACTTGATGCTTTGTGCAGGAATAGAAACCCTGACCAAGACAGAGGGCAAGAAGACAATTCAGGGTCCTTAAAGAATGAAAAATTCATCATTTCTCCAGTGGAGTATTTACCAGATAACCCAAGAAAGCCAATTAGTTATGTGCAAATTTGAGATGTGTGGACCACCATGGACTAGAGATGATTATGATAGCCCCTTAAGCAGTTTACCAAACTACTTTTCTCTTGCCTGTGTCCTTCCGAGACTCTAACACCCCAGCAGTCTCTGGAGAGATGACTTGGTGAAGTATAAAACCTCACTCCCCGTGGATGACCTCAGTCCTGCTGAGTATCAATTTCAGGGCTCCAGAGATGGGCAGGGGCTTTCTTCTCAAGAAGCAGGACTGCTGTGAAGATTTATCTCTACTCACTGAAAACAAGAGACTAGAAGCCTTATGAAACCTTCACAGCTACATCTGTAAGCGCCAAAGCTGAATGGTATAGCACTGTAACAATTGTAACTTGTAGCAAATTGTGTGCTTCCAACAGGTGTGAGCAATGAACACAGTGGACACATCATCTCTAAGTAAACTGTGTCAGATGAGCTCGCTCACTCGCTGGCCCTCAAAGGCAAAGTCCCCTGAAAACAATGACATTTAGGTACTCGTGCGCAGTAATCTTTCCTCAGTCTCCTGTGTATCTATCAAACCTGATTATTTTGACTCTGTTGACTCGTTCTAGCTTGACTCATTACAAAGCACTGAAATATTGTACAAGAGGTGTTTTTAACGCTGTAAGTAGTGTGTCTCTTAATAGATACAGTGAATATCACCATAAAGATTGGAACTCAAAACTAAAGAAATATTTTTAAATGACTACTTTGAATCTAGATCCTTGGGATAACATTATTTTTTAAAACTTGTCTTTTAGCATGCTTCTCCCCCCCCCCCATAGTTTTAACCCTAAACTGCAAGGGACTGGACAGCTAACCCTGGTTTTAGTAGTACACGTCTCACAAAACCTCACCAAATTCCTCCAGCTCTGACTATTTTTGTTTCAGGAAAATTAAAGATCTTGGAGAAAAATGGCTGACCATGTCCTGGTGCTTAAAGCCAGGGTGGGAGCTTAAGGACAGGGCTCAGCCAGTGGAGGGCATATCTGGCTTTCACAAAAGCCCCAGGCATGATCCCAGCAGCATTTAAGAAGTGTGGTGGTGCTCACCTGTGACCTCATCGTTCAGGAGATGGAGGTGGGCCAACAGAAGTTCAAAGTCATCCTTAGGTGCATGGAAAGTGTGAAGCCAGTCTGGACACGTGAGACCCTGTCTCAGGCACACATATTGGGACGTTTAACGTTAAGTTTTATGGCCAAAGGCATAGACTCCCATCCTCTTACCTGAGTCTCAGGGCTTTGTTCCTTTGACTCAGGTGTGGCTGTCATGTCCATGTATTCCCTCTCCCCAAATGCAAGGAGGTGCTGAGGTGGGCAGGGGAGTTGGGGTGGGGAGGTCACTGGCCCTGGCCCTGGCCCTAGCGTGCTCAGTTGCGGCCTTCTGAGGTTTATCTGCGCTCAGGACTGACATCCGACGACTGCTCATGCTCCTCGGGGTTAATTGGCTCACACGGGAGACTCCCAGTTGTAGCCGTTTACATGGTCTTTTCTGGTGTTCATGTTCTTATGGAATATCGTAGGCGAATTGCTACACTTACCGGGCCATTACAATGTCCATGTTAAAATTGCAAAAATGACGCCAGTTACTTCTAGTCATTTTGATCTTTAAAAGGTATAGGCGTGACTTTCACAGTTTCAAATATTTTTCTTTCCTCAGTGAAAACAAATTCAGTAATAAGTGAATTAGTAATGATGATAAAAAATAAGTAAACAAAAGTCAGTGATGTCTTCCAAGTATTGTTATCCTACAGTTACTGAAACACGGGCAAGGCCTTGGGTACTTCAGGAAGATACAGCTGTACTGACTGGAGAGCTTGCTTTCTGGGTTAACCTTGCACCTCAACTGTATTTGAATGGCAAAAAGAAAGAAATCTAACACGATGTTTCCTTCAGTTGCAAGTTAAAGCTTTAAGACTTTTGAAGCACCAGTATCTGTCTAATAACGAAGGCCACATGTGTCTGGCTGGTGAATGTGACAGTCCTTGCCTGTGTATGCTGAATCTCATGGCACTTTACTGACTTGCAATGCCGTGCTCAGGAGGGTGACACAGAAGCGGGGGATTTAAGCTGAACATCCCACGGACCCAGAGGCCCGATAACGTGGCTCTTGACTTAGATCACATGGAAGCCAAGAGATAAAGACTTAGCTGAAGGCATTCATCCTGATGTTTAAACTACAATTCCACGGCCAAACCGAACAGTTTAATGTGTGGTTGTGCTGTGCTGTTCCAAAAAAAATACTGACATCAGCGGTAGTAGATTCATGTCACACACACACACAGAACACACAGAACACACACACACACACACACCACACACACACACACACACACACACAAACACACAGGCACACACACACACACACAAACACACAGGTGCACACACTCATCACATAAGTGCACACACACACATACAGGCACAGACACACATGTACACACTCAAGCACACACACACACACACACACACACACACACACACACACACTCCCAGAGCGTCTTTATGTCATCTACAACATTTTTGTGTGTACTTATTTGATGTGGTTTTCAATATGCTAAAAAGTTTAGAAGTATAAAATAAAGGCCAAGGAAGCAGACAGTATTAATTGTTCCAATTTTAATCAATGGAGAACGTGAGGCATAGCGAGTCTAGGTAACGTTTAGGTCATGTATCTACCAGGTTTCACGGAAGCCCACAGCAAGGGCAGAACTTCTCATCAAATGAATGCAGGGAAGAGCTCCATCCGCAGCGAGAAAACGGGGGTGGGGGTGGGGGGACACTCTCTGTGGTGGGTTAGGGCCTAAGGAGAACTGGCCTGACAAGAAAGCCATTCAGTGCAGTGCATGTGTGGGTGAAGACGGGTTTGCATGTCTGAGGCAAGAAAGTCCCTGGCTTGGGGATGGAAAGGGCTTTTGGGGCAGCAGAAGGTGGAGACGGAGTACACTGCTGCAGGTGTGTCTAGAGGAGCCCGGGAGGCTCAGGATTTCCTCCTCCATAGTTTGAGCATCCATTGTTACAGTGGCCAGAGTTCACAGAGCCCTGAGAGAATCTGCCCATGTGCTTCCTGAAAAACCACAGTCCTCCTGGCAGTGCCTTGGCAAGGCAAGGAAAGGCCAGGAAGGCTGACTAGGGGGCTGGAGTGGGTGCCAAGTCCGGGAGGGAAACTGCTCCCTACCTCCACCGACCCCACAACCACACCCTGCCCCTGCTTCATCTGAAGTAGAAACAGGAGCTAGAAGGAGCTGGGTCTGTAGAGACCTGAGTGAGAGCGCCAGACCTAGCTGCTGAGCCACTGACCAGACAGACCCAAGAGAGACAGTGTTTTGGCCACGTTCACCTAGCAGGCATGGCACCTGGTTGGTGGCAAGACAAGGACTAAGAAGTCCGGCTGGTGGGTTCCAAGGGAAGAAATGCAGAAGCTGATTAAATGGCTCATTAACATAAGGGAACTTACAGGGTTCCGTAGCGGCGTGTCAATATTGGCTCATGTAGTGTACTAATGAGCAGTGTTAACACAGAGGACAGGGGGGGGAGGGAGGCTTCACAGACATCCCTTCGATTTACCTGCCCAAAACCACGCTTTTAAAAATGTCTACTGTGGGAGCTGGAGAGCTGGCTCAGCATTTAAGAGCACTGACTGCTCTTCCAGAGGTCCTGAGTTCAATTCCCAGCAACCACATGGTGGCTCACAATGGAATCCAATACTCTCTTCTGATGTGTCTGACGACAGCTACAGTGTAGTCATAAATAAAATAAGTCTTTAAAAAATGTCTATTGCCTTTTTTTTAGTTGGTTGCTCTGGTCTGTTTGTAGCTTATGAAATAAAGTGATTTTTTTTCCTCAGTTCTCTGAGACCACACATTTTTGGGAATATCCCCTGGCCCATGAGTTCAGGCTCTATGACAGGGTAGAAACCCCCCCCCCAAGGTGTGTAAATCAAGGTATGTTTTATTGCAGAACAAGTAAACAGTGCCCAGTTCAAACACACAGGATGTTCAAAAGTTGATCAAAACTGGGAAGGTCTCCCTTGAAAATCAATAAAGTTTGGAAAACAGGCCAGTTTGATGACTGATCTTTGGTGACAGGAAAGAGCCTATAGAGAGACAGAAAAGGGGGCTGGTGGTGGAGGGAGACTGTGTTAGCCAGCTTCCTTTTGCTGGGTCAAACACCTGGGGTAAGCAATATTTAAGAAAAAAAGTTTATTTGGACTCATGGTTTTGGACATCTTGGGTCCACAATTGTCAGCCTGTTGCTTTGGGCCCAGTCAGGGGAGCAGAAAACTATGACAGGAGAGAGTGGCTGAGGAGGAGGAGAAGTCTAAGTTTCCAGTATACTACTAGAGGGCCCAACCACAGTAACTAAGGCCCCACCTCATAAAGATTTCCTTCTTAGTAGCACCCAGCTGGGGACCAAGCAACCCATGAGCCTTTGGGGAAACACAATGACCAACTGAAGTTCTTCTGAAGCTTTCCCCACCCCCACCCCCCCACCCTCCCCACCCCCATGCCTTAGGCAGGCACAGAAACAAACACTCTGCGCTCCTAAGGTGTAGTTAGCAATGCAGTTCATTTTTATTAGTTATAAATAAAGTACAAAAAAATCCACCCAAAGTGAATCTAAGCATTTACACAATTCCTAATGTCTCCGCCCATTCATTGATACACTATTGCTTTAGTAGTCATAATAAATATTTTTTCTAGCTTTCTGCTATAAAATAGTCTATGTAGCAAAATGTTGCACAGCACACAACAGAACAGAACGGCAGGAGGATTACAAAAATGGACAATCAACACTGAGGATAATCCTTTCACTTACCAGGGGCAACAAACAGCCCCTTGGAGAGCCTGGTGGGGCCCTCACCACAGCTGAGGGGAATAAAGCTCATCCCACAGGGTGGGGAGGCTCGGGAGTGGGGCATTACCAGCCAGAGCGGAGGGCCTGTCCTACTCTGGCCCCACACAGCAGCACGGCACGCCCACGCGGCGCTCTGCAGGGGGCAGTGTCTGCCAGGCCTGGCAGTGTGGCGATTGTGCTCCACCAGCATGGTGGGTGACTCCACAGGCTGTCTCCAAGAAAAGCAAGGCTCCGGGGCGGAGGCAGAAGAGAAGCTGGGCGGTAGCGAGCAAGACGCCCCATCACGGGGGACGGAGCTGAAGGGCCACGCGTGGTCTAGCCACACGGGAAGCGGGTGTGGCAATCCCAGCTCTGTATTTTCTCTCCTCCGTGCCAGGACTATGCCAACCCATGGGGCCTCCTGTGGAGGGTGGAGCTACCCACCAGGCAAAGGCAGTGATGTCAAGAGCCAAGAAGGAGGAGGGGCTGAGTTAGGAGAAGAAGGAGAGAGGAAGGTCAGTGTGCCAGGGTTCCAGGCTTAATCCAGGGTCCACTTCCTCAAGGTCTCCTCACCATTGCTCACACAACTAGTGGAACTGGAGTCAGAACCCTCTAGGTCCACAGCAGGCCGTCCCTGCCTGCAGCCTCCGTGAAACGTTGGCATAGGGTTGGGAAAGTGCTGGGGAGAAAGCAGGATACAATTCTGCTCCCGGGGTTCTTGTCAGTGACTGGTATCCCAAACACAAAGGCTCCAGACAAGATTTGGAGTGGGGTGGGATTTGGGATTGGGGAATCCCTACCCCGTAGTCTGGATTCTCTTGTGGTAATCTCAGACTGACCACCTAACCTTGAGGTCCATGTTTCAAACCCAAGGACGTATCTATCTAACACCTGCAGAATGCCCTATAAAGAGGACTCTGGATGGCTGCTACGACCAGATCTCTAAGGTAATTAAGTCTTAACTGGACCCCTCCGTTCTCCACCACTCTCCTCGTCTTCCTTCCATTCTTTCCCTTTTCATCTTTCCCAAGAGGAAGAGAGACCCACCTGTGTGGTCTCACCTGGAACTCTGCCATGTTCTTTCTTGGGCGATCACCCAAGAGATCGACCTTCTAGCCTCCCTCTCTCGGTGGCCCAGGTGGCCCAGGGACTGACTCGCCCTTGATCACGGGGAGCCTGCTGCAGAACTGGTCTGAAGACCGAAGCCTTCTGGCCCCCACCTAATAAAACGGGCTTCCCCTGCCTTTCAGATGACCATGCTCATTCTGTCTGAAGGATCCCAGTTCTGAAATCTTAGGAGTGGGAGACCAAGTATAGCTTAGTAACCTCCGGTGCACTGACACTGTCCTCAGGGGACGGGGGATGAGTGGGCTTGGGAATGTAGGGACAGGAGGGAAGACAGAAAGCAGACTTGAGGTGGGAAGAGGCCTGGGGGAGGGGGTGGCAGGGGTGGCAAGTGAAAGGATTACCCCAGTCTGCTGACGAGTGCAAATTATATTTATATTATGTGCTAAGTACACTCACTATATTGGAGCTTTTCACTAGATCACAGCATACAGAATCAAAGGTTTGCATTTCGTATGGAATGTATCCAAAGAGGCCAGCACCACAGTAGGACAGCTTGCAATCACACACCCTGATAGTTTGGACAAAATAAAGTTCGCAGACTTTTATTTAAAATGGTTTTTTTTTGTTTGTTTGTTTCGCAGTTGTCATCGTACCAACGCATGCAAAGCATTCCACTCCCAGAAACGACGCCAAAATGAGGTAATAGGAGCAATAAAAAACATTAGTGTCCTTTCTAAATAAATAAATTATAATTAAAAATGCAAAACAACTATAAAAATAATTAAATAAGAACCCACGATATCTACAAGTTAGTCATAAATTATGATTGTTAAATATAAGGCATTTAAACTCACAAAACCCTGTAAACTAGCAACGTGCCATGTTTTTTATTTTTTTTGTGTTTTTTTTTTCTTTTTTGTTTTTCTATCAGCTGAAATCGCTCTAGCATTTGCTCTACGCGCGCGCAGGAGATGAAACACAAGGGGGGACCTGACAGACGTTGCTACAGCCCCACATGGGGAATGTTTGTCCCACAGGCGGGGGGGCTTGGGGGATTTCTTCAGGAAAAAAAAGTCTGGTGCTTTTTCTTCACCATTGAAAAAACTGTGCTTGTTCGGTAGGCGTAGTTAGGAATGCTCGCACGGAGGCTGGGGGCCTTTGCGGAGAGGAGCTTGAGGCCTGTCACAGGTGGTGGCGAGGGTGACCAGGGAGCCTTGGCAGGTGGAGGAAGGTGCAGCCCCAGCTGCCCTCTGCCTGTGCCCAGCTGGATTCGTGGCGTTGCGTTGATTGGTGTCCTAGGTGGACCTGCTGCGCCATGGCTGCGGTTAGGAGGCCCAACTTGTCAAAGGCACTCATGCGTCTCAGTCAGAAAGGGTCTGAGTCCCTTGAGTTGAGCAGGAGAATTGCGTTATGTCTCTCCTGGAGATGGCGGATGTGAGATGCTGAGGCCTGGCCCTACCTCATTTCCACTCTTCTGGCTTCCTGACCAGTCTGAGGACTGAGCAGAGGCACTGGCTTTTTCTCCACCCAATTGGCTGCGCCAAAACCGGGGGTGGTAGGGCTCTAAGTGCTGCTCCAGGGCACAAGGACCCCAGGTAGGTGGAGAGGGGAGGGGATGGAGGGTCAACCCCTTCCCTGCCCAAGTCCTAATGTTAGCCTGGGGTTCAAAGAGCCCGCACAAATGGGAGCAAGAAGAAACCATCCCGCCCTCTCTGCCTGCCTCAGAAGCAGGTCTGCTAAGAGCAGCTCTACAACTTGAACGATGTGTTGATGTTAGGCAGAATCACAGGATGTGTTTTGGGAGAAATTTAGGGAACATCCAATCAACTTCCTTGTGTCACAGCTGAGGGAGCTGAGGCCCAGCAAGCCGTTGGGGTGTGGACAGGGGTTCCAGCATCTCCCAGTTTGCCACTGAAGAGCCAGGACTAGAATCTGGGACACTGGTTCCAGTTCCCTCCTGGGTCCCTGCCAATCCCCTTTCCCTCCCAGCCTCTCAGGAGAGCTTCAAAGGAAAGAACAGAGAGTGGCCTCAGAGAGCAGTGACCCACCTGGACCACCCCAACGACCCTCTGAGCCACAGCCATCATCTGAGGACATCTTGGTTTTGGCACAGCCAAAAGGAAGCAGCAGGGAAGAGGTCCAAGTTCTTGTGGCTTTTTGTCAGCAGCGCTCTGACATCCTGACTTTCTTTCCCCAGCCAGCCTTTATGCTGGAGGCGGTGTTCACCACGGACAGCAACCAGAGCTGACCAAGGCCCACGCTCAGTACTCCTGACCTTCACCATAAGCACTGTTGGCTGTTCCTCCATGCCTCAGAGTTCCAACCAGGCCAAGATATCGCCTGAGCAATCATCTTCCTCATCACTTGCCCCCTTCCTGGCCATCGGCAGTCCACAGGGATTCTCTGAGACACCAGAGTAGACAGGCAGCCATTCCTTCATGATGTTTGTCCTGGAAGGATCTCTCTCAAGTCCAATCAGCCACTGTCATTTTTTTGGTCACGATTCATCCTCGGCTCACTTAACTTGGTGGAATTTCTCCTTTTATCTCTTAGCACACGAGGGCACTGAGATTGGCTAGGGTTGAGGTCAGGGTAGATTCTGAGAGCAGTGCAAATGATGGGGTGGGAGGAGGGGCGGAGGGAAGAGGGGAGGAGGAAGGGGAAAGGGGGAGAGGGAGGAGGGAAATGGGGAGGAGGAAGAGGAGGGCGACCTGGCATTTTCTGCACATGATTAAGAGCTACAGTCGGGTTAGAATTAGGCAGATTTCCGCCACCTCCGCCATTCTGTCCTCCCATCTCTCTCAGTGGTACAGAAAGCAAACACTAATACTGTGTAACTTGGGACTTTTCATCTCCTTTTTCACTAAACACTCAGAGGCTCCCATGAGAGAATAGAGAGTACAGAAGGGGCTGGGTGGTGTTAACTCTCAGATCTAGGTGAAGTAGGAGTGGGGGAGATAGGAACACACGGTTGTTTCTCCCCAATGGAAGGAGGCGGAAACTGAGGCACAGAGAAAGAAAAGGAATTTCCCAAGATATCAGTAGAATCAGAGGATCACGAAGCTAGGGGCACTGGCCTCCCAGCCCAGCCGAGGAGCCTCGCAACAACGGCCATCTCTGAGGGTCTGTCTAATCAAGCAGGATCCTGGAGGAGGCTCAAGTTACTCCCAAGGTTGTAGACTTGACTTGAGCCCTAAGTGCTTACTGAGAGCACTTTAGCCAAGGCCGAGTCTACACTGCTGAAGCTATTCCGTCTGTATCATCTGGTTATTTTTATTTTTTTGCATAGGGAGGCAGTGGCTACATTGCCTCTTTGAGCAAGGTGGGAGCTCAGGATAGAGAGTTAGGAACTAGGGCGAGCAGGAGCTGCTGGCTCCCGGGAACATGGGGTAGGCTGTAGCTCTAGGCATTGTCTTTCCTGGTTCCGTGTGGAACCTAGGAAAACTTCTGGGGCTAAGCCACAGGCCCGAAGACTGGGGAACCCTTGCAAGATGGGGAACCCGTTCACCAGCTAGGAACCTCCTCCCCTTGCCTGAAAGCCTCAGAAACCCAGTGAGACAGTCCGCTCCCTTTAAGCCCCACCCCCTTCTCAGATGCCCCTCCCACACACTCCGTGCACTGTAAACATGAGAAACAAAGCCCAAGGGAAAAAAAGAAACAAAAACAACAAACGAGGACCCCTCCCCTCCCGCCTCCCAACCTGGGTGAAAAATTATCAACTTTTTCACCGTAAACAGGATTTGGCTTTTTTGTTTTTCACCTTTGTTTTTTTTTCTTTTTCTTTTTTCTTTTCGCTCATAAAGACGGGAAGATTGGGGCTGTCGTTGGTTGGTTGGTTCGGTCAGGCACCAAAACAAGAAACTCAATGAGAAATATTTGGTGCGAGTTCAGTAATAGCGACATGTCCACCACAGATGACAAGAGCACCACACACGACATTTTTCTTAAGCTAACATGCTCTGGCTGCCATCCACAGAATAGCTAGAGACCCCTACATGGTTTCTACGTGGTCAAGAGGTATATACACAATCCCT
Organism: Rattus rattus; assembly: GCF_011064425.1. NCBI lineage: Eukaryota > Metazoa > Chordata > Mammalia > Rodentia > Muridae > Rattus > Rattus rattus. Next base: position 54,629,135 of record NC_046168.1, on the reverse strand, counting down.
CGAAGGACAGGACTGAGGGGCCGATCACCAGCTAGTACCCTCGCGATCGCCATCTCATCTAGTCCTCAGCAGCTGGGCCCCCCCTTCCCGCCCCTGCTCTGGGCACGGCCAGCTCCCTCCCCGCTGCACAGCAAGGCGATGAGGCAGTCACCATTCCGGATGGGTGGGTCCTCCCTACCCCTCCTCTCCCTCAGACACCGCTACCAACTCCTCTTTCCACAAAATGTGCTTGCAGGCTTCTTCTCTACGTCAAATGGCTCAGAAGGCAAAGTTTGGCTGCAAGGGCTATGGCCGTGGGGGGGACCTGGTGAAGGAAATGGGGCGTCCACTGGCTAGCTCCTCCCTCAGCTGTCGGCTCCCAGCTGTGTCTCAATGTCCACTCGGCAGATGGGGCATTTCTTGCTCATGGCCAGCCACTGGTCCACACACAGTTGGTGGAAGAGATGCATACACGGTAGGCGTCTGGAAAAAAGAGAAGAGTCAGGTGACCAGCAGCAGGGGCAGGGGGATGGGGACCACTGCGGATTTGATAAAGCGAGCTCTTGGAACCCAGACTCTGGGGCGAGGGTGTGGCTGAGGTGGGAAACCATGACTGGAAGTAAGTCTCAGAGTTCTCTTCCATAAAAAAGCCTTGGCTTTGTCCTAGTCCCATCCAAGCCAATATCACACGCTGTCTCCCTGACTTCGTGCTCATGGTTACCACATCTAGAACATTCCTAACTTTACTAGTGCAACTGTGAGACACCATTAACACACTTGGCACCCTGAGTTACACACCATGTGTGTGCCTCCTTTCTTGAGTGTGCAGGACAGTGACTAGTCTCTAATATCCCTGAGAGAAATGGGGGGGTGTCAGGGAGGGGGATGTGGAGAGTCAAGGAACCCGCCTCTTACCTCACATCTTCCCCGTCCTCCAACATAGACAGACAAATTGTGCATTTCTCATCTGTGTCTGACTCCTCCCCTTCATCTTTCTTGCCCTTGCTGTCCTGGGGTCTTCGCTGTGAATACAGAAAGAAAAAGGTTTTAGTCACATGGTACAGAGCCTTGCTGGCAATTGGCTTTTGCCCACAACCTCCGCCCACTCTGGTAGTCTCTCCATTCCCTAGAAGCCAATCTCTTTAAATCCTTACCCCCAACTCTTCACTCTTGCTTCTGGAGAAAGTTAAAATCAGCTAAGGAAGAGGCCAGCAGACTGGGGTGGTGGTCAAGGGCCCATTGTTTGCAAAAGAGACAGGGTCTTAGTCAGTCTGCCTTTGCAAAGCTATGGCGTGTGGATTTTGGCTTACCCTGTCTCCTTCACATTGACTGCTTCCTCTCACACCCTGTTCAACATCCACACCTACCTCTAGGTCCAGAATTCTTCATTCACTCAATAATTCATTTACTCATTAGTTTACTCATTCACTCACTCATTCATTCACTCATTCACTCACTCATTCATTCACTCACTCATTCATTCACTCACTCATTCATTCACTCACTCATTCACTCACTTATTCACTCACTCACTCATTCATTCACTCACTCATTCATTCACACTCACTCATTCTCATTCATTCACTCACTCATTCACTCACTTATTCACTCACTCACTCATTCATTCACTCACTCACTCATTCATTCACTCACTCATTCACTCACTAATTCGTTCACTCATTCACTTACTCACTCATTCATTCACTCATTCATTCATTCACTCATTCACTCATTCATTCACTCAATTCACTCATTCATTCTCTTTCCCACTAATGTCTGTTCATCTATACTCTCATTATGAACACAAAATTTCTCCACCGCCACAATCTGAACCACTGTTCGACAACAGTTAAGCACGCTGCAGAAAGCTTTCACCTGGTACATGTGGCCAAGTGCAAGACATGCCATGGCTGCTTAATCAATACTCTGGAGAAGGAGACAGCTAACTATTAAATTAAATTGGTCCACTTTCCATGTCCCTGTCCCCAACACCACAGACATCGGATAAGTCTGAGAGGGACCACAGAAGGAAAACCATCCATTCTGTCCTCTCTCGAGACAAACTGCAAAGTCATTTTCCAAAGAGTCCTAAGATGAAGACCAGAGATTGACCCTGGAGTCAGACCCGCGTGTCAGGATTTCCTACTCTGGTTGGAAGTGCAAAAGTTCCTACTCTGATTTAGCCTTGTGGTGCTCTCCTGGGGATAGAGCACACAAGGAAACCTACTATTCCTGATGGAGGCCTGGCTCATGTGCCCCACGGCAAATGATGCCAAACTTCTGCAAAGTCCCTCTATCCAGAAAACCAAGCTGTACCCATTGTCCTATACATTTGCCACACATGAGTTTTTAGTATTAACAGAGTCAGGATGGTCTGCCTGCTGAAGGGTCCGCTGTGTTTGTGGGAGGACTGGCCCTGCAAGAGAAGAATTGCCCAGCCTAACAGTGTTCCACCCCAACCATACGCCCAGATTCTATTGCTCTTCACCGTTTTTCATGATTTCCTTCTTCTGTCTTAATTTCAGAACAACAGCGTCTTGTTTAGCTATTTTTAATATTTATCTCTCTGTTTTCACATATTTTTTACTGTCTATAGTCTCTTCAGTCTTTCTCTCCATTTTCTACAGAACTTCCATTTTTATTTTTTTTGTCAGAAGTTATTTAATATACACGCTCCATCCACCTTTCATTCCATCAATATCTCTTTTTAACTTTGACAATCTTGACTTTTTTTCCTCCGCCTATGACTCCGCCTCCGTCTCCGCCTCCGCCTCTGCCCCGCCCCCCGCCTCCGCCCCCGCCTCCGCCTCCTCCTAAGCACCCGGATTAAAGGTGTGCGCCACCACACCTGGTTTGATAACCTAGATTTTTAATCTTATACTTGGCTTTCGTTCCTCTTCCTACTTCTTGTTCCTTTCGTATATTTTGATTGTAATGTCTATATTTTCTAGTTTTATCAGTAGTAAACATACCTTTTAATCTCTTGAAATTTTTGACTGTTTTGACATTTGATTTGGGTTCTAAGCCTATGAATGTTTTCTTACCTTACATTCTCCGTGCACCTTCTCTTCAGTGTGCTTCCCCTGGTGCTTTCTTGAGTTTTAATCCCTAAATGTATCCATGCCCTTTATCTCAGGGACTCACAGTCCCCACTTGCTTGAATTGTGTGGGATGGATTAGGAGGCGTGGCCACCTAATTTAAAAGTCCACTACACTTTTTTGGGATACTTTATCACCTGTTTTATCGCAACAGGTTTATAATTTTGTACCTAAACCGGCTTTCATTTTAAGTTTGTATGCCATCTTAAAAGCCATCTCTTAAGTCTAGAACACCTTCTTTAATATTAAATGATTTAAGTTTAATGGTGAGACTGTGACTAGTCTTTAACCCCGGTAGAGATTTGAGAAAGGGATAGATATTTGAGTATGTGGGAAGTGTAGGGATACAGCTTCCATAATTTACACAGTTGGCAGCAAGGTTTCTCTGAGTAACCCCAGAACTCTGTTGACAAGACTGATCTCCAACTTAGAGATCTGCCTGCCCCAGCTTCCTGAGTTCTGGGAGTGAAGGCATGTGCTGCCGCCACCCTGCTGGATCTGAAATGTTTATTATATTAATATTAATAATAATAATAATAATAATAATAATACACACTCCTGACTTTAGAAAGTGACTGGCCCCACAGAGGGTTGTACTTATTGATTGATTAGTCCAGGATGCATTCCTAATTCGATGGCATTATTAGGCGGAAGGAACCAGGAGGTAGGACCAAGTTTAAGGAAGTAGGTCACTGGGGATGTTCCCTGGAAGGGGATGTTCCTTTCCCAGCATCCCTAGACTCTCTCTGCTTCCCAACTACCAGGATACAGGCCTAGAAACAGAAACAAGAAGCTGTGGACAAACTTCTGAAACTCTGAACCTGTACTGGCTGGTTCTGTGTATCAACTTGACACCAGCTGTTGTTATCACAGGGAAAGGAGCCTCCCTTGAGGAAATGCCTCCATGAGACCCAGCTGTAAGGCATTTTCTCAATTAGTGATCAAGAGTGGGAGGGCCCAGCCCATTGTGGGTGGTGCCATCCCTGGACTGGTGATCTTGGGTTCTACAAGAAAGCAAGCTTAGCAAGCCAGGAGAAGCAAGTCAGTAAGCAGCACCCCTCCATGGCCTCTGCATCAGCTCCTCCCTCCAAGTCCCTGCCCTGCTTGAGTCCCAGTCCTGACTTCCTTTGGTGATGAACAGCAATGTGGAAGTGTGAGCTGAATAAACCCTTTCCTCCCCAACTTGCTTCTTGGTCCTGATGTTTTGTGCAGGAATAGAAACCCTGACTAAGACAGGACCCAAATGACTTTTCTCTCATTAAAGTTGTTTTTCTCTGGGATTTTGTCACAGCGAAGGGCAAGCTAACAAACCAGAGATCCCTCGTGTGTTTTTGGTAAATGCCTCATATCACCTGTTCACACCAGGATGCCACACAAGACCACTTTCTGCACTGAAAACTCCCTGGCGCTCTGCCTCTTCCTTCCCTCCACGATGACCATCACTGGTCCTTTGGGTTTATTTTATTTTATTTTTAACCTTTTCTGTAGTATTGTTCTCTAGAACATATAGTTCAGAGTATGCAGTTACAGCCTTGGGCCTGTCTTCTTTCACTACGTAGTGTATATTTAGCTCCCTCGACACTTTTGACAGCTTATTTCCTTTTATTGTAAAATAACAATCCACCATGAGTGTTTACCTACTCACCCATTAAAGAACTTTTTGGCGTCTTCCAAGTTTTCATTTGTTTTCATTGAAATAATGCTTTAAAAGCTTTGATTTCTGGATAACAGCCCTCCAGGCAGATTCTACTTCAAAGGTCAATGGGTACAGGCCCTAGTTCTGTAACTTTCAAATATCCCAGGAAGAGCCCAATCCCACACAGTACAGAGGCCTTCCTTGTCCGTTCGTCCTTATGTAATTGAACTGTGAATTATTTTCTAAGGTGAACATTAGCCTTGTGTGCAGGAGCCCCTGTGCCCACAGGACTGATACAGTGTTGGGAGCGATGCCCTTGAAACCCTCCATTATTGATGTTATTATTATGGTTAGAGTTAAGTATGACTGGGTTCATGGAAAATCCCCAGCCAACTGCAGAAGACTAATACAAATCTGGTGGTCAGGATGAATAATGATATGATAAAGTTCTGACCTGGCTGAGAAATACATCTGATGTCAGAATACCCAATGTGATGACCTGTAACCTTTCTGAGAAACCAACATCCTGTTGACATCGGCTGACCACACGAGTACTGTGTCCTTGGCCTGTGTAAATGTTTCCCACATCTCCCTTCCCTCTGTTACCCCTGTTATGATATAAATTCAGCCTTGGGAAAAAATAAAATTGTTGCCTTGATCAGACTTTTGTCTTGGTGTCCTTCTTCGTGTCTCTTGTCCCCCATTCTCATCCAGGTACCCTCAGCACCCTCGTTGACAATACAGTGATGTTCAAATACACACATGAGCACTCCAGCCAACATCCACACATTCAACCTACGTAGGGCTCCCATCCTCCCTGCTGACTGCATCCGAGGTGGGCCAATGAGAAAACCCTGAAGCACCCGACAAGCTGTAGAGCATCTAGACAGAACAAAGGCTCCTGGCCTTTGGTTTGTGTCCCCAGCAGACAGCGAGGCTGGTTCAAGCAGACAACGGACAACTCCCTTCCCACGCCCCTGGCCAGCCGTTACAGCCTCACCTTCTTATACTTGTGGGGAAAGGTGAACCTCTCAATGGTGTTCTGTACAGCTCCTCGGGTCACGTTTCCCAGCCTGTCCTCGAGCTGCAGCAGCTCCTGTGAAAAGGGAAACACAGACACATGCGCTCGGTGTGCACAAACACAGATAAACATACGTGATGAGCGAGTCGGAAGATATGTGCAGGAAGCCGGCACACTGCCAGCAGGAAGACTTGTCTGCCGTGGAAACAGCGCAGTTTCTCTTTGTGCTCTCTTTCTCTCTTACTTTCAACCCGAGGGCTCCCCACCACCCAAATCTATCCACTAGCCAGGTCAGGCAGAGAGAGTGGTCACCTAGTCAGTGCCCTACGGGGCAACCTACCTCATAGCTCTCCCGAACTGCAGAGGTGTGCCGGCTAGGATTTAGTCCCTGGAGGGCGAGGAAGTGAAGCTGGGGATAAGGGTAGTTTCGAATTTCATGGACAACCTGAGAGGGCGAGAACAGAGTGGATAGAATGACTCTCCCAGGCTTCTCCTAGGCCCAGTGAGCAACCTCTCCTGCCACAAGCGCCAGCCAGCACACCCAGGACCTGCTGCAGTCAGCAGGGCAGCCCCTCCTGCTCTTGTGTTCTACCCAATTCATGCAGAGCCAAGCTTGTGCGCATGTGCGTACTGTGCATTCCCGCAAGTGACAGCATCGGAAGGGTTAGTCACTAACACAGGGACACTTTCCCTGACTGAGCACCAACTACACAGTGGTGCTGTACTGAGCACCTCCCCCACCTCAACTGATGGAAACTGCAGGAACATTATAACCCCCGTCCTACTGATGGGGTGAAAAAGGTGCCGGTAGATTAAATAATTGCTTCATGCAAGCAAGCGACCGAGCCAAGACTCAGACCCTGGCAGCTGGGTAGCAGGAGCCTCCTCTACTGTCTCCAAGAGCAACAGGATGGCTAAGGGTCAGCACCAGTGCCAAGGACAAAAGAGTCAGCCACCTGGTAAATAGCATTGTAATTTACCAGTCGTCTCTAAGTAAAAAGAATTTTTTCAAACCCACAGTGAACAAAATATTAGTCTTTTAAATACAGACTGTAGTAGTTCAAATGAGAACGGCTCCCACAGGCTCGCGTGTTTGAAAGCTTGGCCCAAACAGAGTGGCGCTATTAGGAGGTGTGGCCTTGTGGGAGTGGGTGTGGCCTTGTGGGAGTGGGCGTGGCCTTGTTGGAGAAAGGGTGTTTGTGGGTGGGCTTTGAGGTCTCTATGCTCGAGCTACAAGCCTAGAGTGGTTTACAATCCCCTGCTGTCCATGGATCAAGATGCAGAACTCTCGGCTGCCTCTCCAGCACCCAGTCTGCCTGCATGCTGCCATGTTTCCCGTCGTGACAATAACGGACTAAACCTCTGAAACTGTAAGCCTGTCCCAATGAAATGCTTTCCTTTACAAGAGTTGCCATGGTAGTGTTGTCTCATCACAGCAATAAAACCCTACCTAAGACACAGACTCTAGTTCCAAACGTGTTTGACCCTGTTTCATTCATCCCTTGAAAACCCAGGCTGGGAGCCAGATTGACTTCCATCAAGCCGCACACTGCATAACTGGGACCAGTTACTTAACCTCTCTGGGCTTCAGCTTGCCAATGTGAATAGTAGACAAAATGCCTGACTGTCCCGGGTTGCTGGCAGAAGGAAGCAAGATTAGTTATGCAAGATGCTCATAACCGAGTCTGCTTGTAGCGAACGCCCAGTAAGTGCTCCTTCCCCCAAGACACTGTCAAATGGGAACCATGGAGTCTCAGAGTTCACAAGATTCTGAGGGGCTGCTTGTCCAAGTGTCTTAGGATACAGGATACAAGGACTGAGAAGGTGGATTCTTTGAGAGGACAACAGTGTGGAGTTGTCTAGAAATAAGACTTTCCGTTGGCCTTTTGCAGCTTCTGTGCCATTTGCAATCCCAAACCCAACCTGATCTTTCTAGCACATTCAGGGTTCTATAGCCCCAAGAAGGCTGTCCCTGGGGAGGGGGTGGCCTGCGCTGTGACCCTCGCACCAGCCCTGTGAGACACACAGAGTAGTCCCTACATTCATGCTCACAAAAAAAGTTAAGTCATATTCAGGGAGGCAGGAGCGTGTGTGTGTGTGTGTGTGTGTGTGTGTGTGTGTGTGTAAGGTCAACTTTCAGTGTTCCAGGAGCTGCTCTCCTTGTTCTGTGAGACTGAGGCTCTCACTAGCACCAGGGCTCACTGAGAAGGCAGGGCTGGCTAGCCAGAGAGCCCCAGGGATCTGCGTGCCTCACTTCCCCAGCTCTGGTCTTCTAAGCAAACATCACCACCGTGCCTAGCTTTGTACGTGTGCTGGGAATGGGACTCATGCTCTTACAGCAAGCATTTACTGACTGAGCCATCTCGGCCCCAGGACAGAGCCTTTCAGCACTGGGCATTTCCCCAAAGACCTCAGCATGCCATGCTGCCTCTTCTACTTGACCCCCTTCAGCAGTGGTAGCTTTTGGACCAGTCGCTCACTCCCTCAAGCTGGATTAAGAACTGGGGCTGAGAGTGGAGGGCAGCGGCTGGTCTGCCTAGGAGCCAGGACTCAGAGGACCCTGGGCACCGGAGGAGCATGGCCTCAGCTCTCCCTTGGCGTGTAGTGGGCAGAGAGTCCCCTTAGGGCTGTCACTCACCATCTGTGTGGACGAGGAGTTTCTGGGGAAGTGGTGCATCCGAGGAGTTGCTAGGTAATGCTGATAGTGTTGAGGAATGGGCCGCACCTGGAACTGGGCAGGACTCAAGCTGGCGGCGTCCACACTGAGATCCCTGTGGGCACACAGCCTCGTGAGCTACTCGGCGGGGGGTTTCAGAAGACGCCTCGGGCATCAGCTTGGGGCAAAGTCAGAGCACGCAACTGGCAGCTCTGCCCCTCTGGACATGGGAAATGGCACTACTAACTCTTTTAACAAGAGCCCGCAGCGAGCCATCTCCATATCTCCATGTTCCTCCTGAACACGTGTCTGAGACTTTTTCCGTCTGAGGCACCTGGAGCAGCCCAGACCATTAAGCTCTCTCCAAAGAAGAGGCTGAATGGAGCGGGTCAGATGCAGCACAAAGGCATCCAGGCAAATCTTCATCATTCAGTAAAACCACAGCAGAGGGAGCCCCTCTGCCGCTCGCTCTACAGGTTAGAAAGCTATCCTAGCCCACCCGGGCACATTCCTAAAAGTTTGGGGAAACTCACCTCATTTAAACACAGGCCTCACTAAAACATCCCCAAGTCGGATGGAAACTATAAACCCACTGGCTCAGAGTGATCCGAAAGTTCTAACAAAGCAGCACAAAGGAAACTACCTCCATCCAAGCGCATACTACAATTTTACAAACCGATAAAGAAGCTTAAAATGAACCCACGGTTAAAGCAAGAGGGCCCTCCGTAGCTGCAGATTCATCATAGATTCTCATATAAACGAAGCAGTCAGGAGAGAAGGAGAGAGCATCAGTAAGGGGGGAGGGGGACCTGTCAAGCACTAAGTCTGCACCCAGCAAAAAGGAACTTCAAACTGAAGACGAAGCGACGTCTTCCCAGACATGTAGAGGCTGAGCTGAGGCGGTGCTCAGAGGCCAGCTCTGCAGGTAAAGGTAAAGGCGGAGGGGTAGACAGAAGGAAAAATGGTGCCAGGTAAGAACTTAGATCGCCACAAAGGAAACAGAGGGGAATTGGCAGCCAATGAGACATGGAGGTTATTCTGGGTCTGTGGAGAAAACACACAGAGAGAAACCGGACCATCCTGTCAGAACCAAAAGCAGGAGCGCCACTAATGTGCACCAGGGTCGTGGCAGAAGGAATCCTCTAGAAGAGGCTCCACCAGCAGGGTTGGGTAATGTCAGTGGCTGTCACTACAGAAAGATATTGACGCCCACCAGATACACTTAAATGTGGGCTGAGATGATGCCAAGCGAAATTATCCTCTTTGAGGGATGTCAGGGGGGCAGCTCTGGCCCGGAAGACCAGGAGCAAGAAGGGAGACTGGAGCAGCCGTGCTTGGGAGTAACCAAATAGTTGATGACTTTTCCATAGAGAAGTTTCCAGCAAGCATGTGAATAAGGGATGATTAAATCACCTGCCACCATTGTGCATCCTCCAAAGAAAAGATCCAGACAGAGATCATCAACTGATGCTGACATCACAGAAGGACAGGCAACCACAGTGTACTTTCTGACAGAAAAACACAGTGGCGTCTGCTAAGAAATTAGAGAGGGGAAGAGATGGGGAGGGAGAAGGATAGTAGGGGGAGAGGAGAGGGGAGAGGGAGAGAGAACTGGGGACTTTTTATGGTTTCTTAAGACAGGGTCTTATTCTGTAGTCCAGGATGAAAGAGAACTCACAGTCCTCCTGCCTCATCCTCCGAAATGTCAGGAGTGCAGGCATGGCCTGCCACAGCTCCTTTTTGAGGACTATCTGAGGTGACATCATCAGGACGTAGCAGCCAAATCTAGATAAGTGGAACTCTACCAGAGGAGCAAACTAGTTTCTTAGTGAGCTTTTACACACAAACACACACACACACACACACAAACACACACACACACAGAGAGAGAGAGAGACAGAGAGACAGAGAGACAGAGAGACAGAGAGACGGAGAGAGATAGAGAGAGATAACGAATACTGGGAAAGAACAGAGAGCGCAGAAGGAAACCCACACACACACACTCACACAACACACAGAGACAGAGAGACAGAGAGACAGAGAGACAGAGAGAGAAAGAGAGAGAGAGACAGAGAGAGAGAGACAGAGAGAGAGAGAGACACACACACACACAGAGAGAGAGAGAGAGAGAGAGAGACAGACAGAGAGAGAGAGAGAGAGACAGAGAGAGACAGAGAGAGACAGAGAGAGACAGAGAGAGACAGAGAGAGACAGACACTAAAGGCATTTTTGCTTCCAGCCATGGTTCTAGGTAGCAGACTGCTTTTGTGCTTCACTGTAAGTCCCTGAAAATCTAGGCAGAATATATACAACATCTGCTCTCAGAGGCTGCATGAACCATACAGAGCTGCAAGCCAGGTGACCCTACAACTCACTGCCTTTGCCTGAGACGGTGCATCCAAACCAGAGAGGCACACTGGTCCTTCAGCAGAGACCGGTGATCTCTGGACTCACTGGCTTACTGCAGGAGTCTCCCTGCAGGGGAGCTGAGGTCTCTGAGACCCCAGATGCGGTGTTCCCAAGAGCAGGAAGGTGCACTACAAAAGAGGTTTCAGAAGATCGCTCTGGAGCTCTGCACTGCCCCCTCGAGGTTTGGCTGAATAGCAAGTTCTATGTGTATAGGGCAGTGTTTTTCCACTTATAGGTCGTGACCCTTTGGGGTGGAATGACCCTTTCACAGGGGTCACCTAAGACCATTGGAAAGCACACATATTTACACTCCGATTCGTAAAAGTAGCAAAATTACAATTATGAGGTAGCAACAAAGTGATTTTATGGGGGTCTCCACCACATGAAGTCACCACATTAGGAAGGTGGAGAACAGCTGGTGTATGGTGACGTCGTCCCACAGGCTGAGCGAAAAGCGCCCACGGAAATGGTGAATGGTTCCCCAAAATCAGACAGATAGAGAAACGTTGGAAGTCTGTGCTTGAGAATGAGACTTCTAGTGGATCACTAAGGGCATTCAGCAGAGCCCGGAACAATCTTGTAAAGCTGGCCCGTAAGCTCCATCAAGGCAGAGCTAGAGCGCTTGCTGACTCAGGGGTATTTGAGATCTGCCGTAATGAGACTTAACATAGCCTCAAGCACTTCCACGAGCGTCAGAACAAAGTTTACCAACACTCCGTAAACGACACGAGCAAACCCACTTACTCAGTAACCTACAGCTCAGGATGGCCGTTGCTCCATAGGAGATAACTTCATGTTAAAAAGAAGGACAAGTGTCCTTCAGTAGGGGAAAAAAAACCTCGGAAATACCCCAACTCGAGAGAGTGACGGTCATGGTGGGATGCACAAATAAAGAGGCTAAAAATAGCCATTATTTTCAAGTACATGGACAGAAGTGGAAGCATGGGAAAGAGGTTTCAGAAAATTGCCTAAGTGGATCTTCCTGGGACGAAAAGTGAAACATCCGAAATGGAAACTTCACTGGGCTGGGTCAAGAGCAGATTCAGATTAGTGATTTAAATGGACAGAGATAAAAACAATCTAAATGAAGCATGCAGACAAAAAGAAAAAATGCAAACAAATTAAACCTCAGTTTAATTTAATTAAGACCACTGGTTTAAAGCAAAATTGTTAGTATTGTGCTAGTTATAGTATATATGCACATATACATACACATACATACATACATACATACATACATACATACATATCACCATAGAAGGAATAGCAGAGAATGTATAAGGAGAAATGTAAATATACAGTTTTTAGTGCATGGTTCTACTTCACACAAAGCAATATAACCTATTTAGGGTAGGGTGACAGTATACATATTTGTAAGCTAAGTACTAATAAACTAAAAAAAAAAAAAAATAAACAAATTAGTGGCACAACGGTGAGCCTAGCATCCTAGCATTTATTCCTAGCATTGAACAAATCCAGAAGAAGGCACATGATAGACAAAGAAGACAAGGTAAACAGAAACAAAGCACAAGACAGTGCGTTCAGCTTTAACTATGTGGGTGATTACAATAAATGTAAATGTCCCATATATTCCTATTAATGAGCACAGACTTTTATCTGGAAAACAACAGTCAACCACTTGATATTTTAAAAACAAAGACAGAAAAAAATGAAAGGTAGCTGACCATGGTAGCGCATGCCTTTCATCCTGGCACTTAGGAGACAAAGGCAGGCTGATCTCTATGAGTTTGAGGTACACCAAGTCTAGAAAGTTCTAGACCAGCCAGGGATCTATAACAAAACTCCGCCTTAATTTTTTTATGTTTTGGGCTTTGCCTTGTCTTACTGTGTTTTGTTTTGCCCTGTTTGGCTGTTGTCTCTTGGAGGCCTGCTCTTTTCTGAAGACAAAATGGAGGGGGAGAAGTGGAGGGGAGAGGAACTGTGATTGCGATGTATTGTATAAGCAAAGATTCTATTTTCCATTTTATTAAAATAGGGTAAAAAAACAAATAAACCTTTATTTATTTATTTATTTATTTATTTGTTCATTTTTTTTTATTTTATTTGAGTCAGAAGGAAATAAAAAGAAGCAGGCACCATTGGAAGGAAGTTAGAATGGCTATGTCAATATCAGACAAAGCAAAATTGGACCCAGGGAGCATAACCAAAGAGAAACCTAACTGTGACGTCATTTCATTTTGAAGACATAACAATTAACTGTATACGTCTTAATAGATGAGAAATATTTTCCCAATATTTACAAATCAAAGTGAAGCAAAACCTGACAGAATTCAAAGAAACAAGTAGGGGATGGAGAGACAGATGGCTTGGTGGTTAAAAGCACTAGCTGTTCTTGTAGAGGACCCAGGTTCAGTTCCCATCACCCACCTATCAACTATAAACTGACACTCCAGTTCTGGGGGATCTGACGCCCTCTCCTGGCCACCATGGGCACTGCACACATAGGATATCCTTACAGGTGGGCAAAAATGCAACATAAAATAATCTTGTAAAAAACAAAACAAAGAAACAAACACATAATTATAGCTGTAGACTTCAACCTCTCCCTCATAATTCACAGAATAAGCCAACAGTACTAGTCAGAATGAAAATTAGGAAATCTTTAAGTCTACAACTTTATGTATCCTTATGCTAAATGAAGAAGAGTCACCACGGAAAGGTCCACTTCAAAAGCTACAGTGGGGGTTGAGGGGAGAAGGAAGAGAAGGAGGAAGAGGAGGAGAAGAAATGTTCTCCTGGGCTCATGCTCAATCAGCTGGGGATGTAGTTCACAGACTCTTTTTTTAATTTTTGAGATTATAATAGAACTACATTTCTCCCTTCCTTTTCCTCCCTCCAAACTCTCTCCACTCTCCTTCAAATTCATGATTTCCTTTCTCACTAATTTTTGTCCTATTAATTTACTAAGCCAGCACAACCCCTAGCAACGATCTATAAGCCTCCGTCCTTATCCCCACAGATAAGCAGAGTCTCTGCCCCTTGTCAAGGGAACTTCTCTTGACCACACACGTGGACAGAAAAGCACAACAATGCAAATGCAGTGTTGTGGAGCCTTGTCCCAGGGAATGCATCTACAAAGCCAGACCCTTGATAATTTTGCATCAGACTTGCTCCTGAAGACAAGGTTTCCTACGGAAGCCGTCATAACCCTTTCTCCTGTTGCTACCGTCCTGTGACAGCCAAGTTTGGGGGTTCGAAGACTAATTCAGAGATGTGTTACAGAGATCCCTTATGCCCCCTCCTGCACATATCTGACTCGTTTCCTCCATGTACGAACATCAAGCTCAAGTTTATTTCCACCGCTAACTTTTATAAAAATCTGACGTGGTCTTATCGCTATGCAGAATGGTACGTTCTTCCCAGAAACCTGTCTCTCAAAGTGCCAGCAGCATTCTTGGGTGATTCCAGACTCTGAAGCCCTTGGGACTTGGTAGAAACAGGGCTGCCTCTGAGAAAGAACAGCAGGAGGCCCTCGCAATCCATCGTGTTTTACCTGTAGGACCCAGATACCTGCAAAGCTGTCCTTAGGTGGAGCTGGGCACAGTCTGTCCTGGGACACAGAGTTGGGACAAACTGAACTGTAGACCATGATAAGGATGGGCTGTGGCTCACTTCAGGGACAGGTTTTAGGCATGGGTAGAGAAGGGAGCTCTCTGAGATTTATCTCCCAAGCCTGATGCTACTGCTCACTCTTAGGCCAAGACTGGTACTTGGAGAACTGACTGGGAAAGATATGATATCCTAAAGTAAGGTCAGGAGAGCCTTAAACTTGGGGCTGAGCCAGGCCTGAAGCCAAACCCTTAGACTGACCCAGAACAGAATTCAATGGCTTCTGGTGGTTTAAAGAAAAAAAAAAAAAACTGGGTGGGTGGTAGCTATTGCAGACAAGCCCTTCCCTCCCAGGAGCTCCCTGCAGACGGTGAGAGGAGCCTCTCCTACAGTGCATTTTCTGTTGGCTAAGAACCAGGCTGTCTTCTTCAGGTAAGCATGCTCCATAGAGGAAGATGGGGATACAGTTAGAGTGAGTGATCGATGATAGATAGATAGATAGATAGATAGATACATACATACATACATACATACATACATACATACATACATACATACATAAATGGACAGACAGATGATAGATAGATAATAGATAGATGATAGATCGATAATAGATAAATAGATAGAAGATAGATAGATAGACGGATGGACAGAGAGTGATAGACAGATAATAGACAGACAGACAGACAGACAGATAGATAATAGGTAGATTGATGATTAGATGATAGATGATAGATAGATAGATAGATAGATAGATAGATAGATAGAAAGAATAGAAAGAAAGAGAGAAAGGAAAGAAAGAAAGAAAGAAAGAAAGAAAGGAAGGAAGGAAGGAAGAAAGAAAGAAAGAAAGAAAGAAAGAAAGAAAGAAAGAAAGAAAGAAAGAAAAGAGGAAGAAAAAACCCTTCTGGCTACTGGGCCCACTCTTGCTGAAGCAGAGCTCATGACAAGAGAGAAGAACCCCAGTGGGAATAAGACAAGCAGGCTGAGCTCAGGGTGGGTCCCCACAGGATGGTGAAATATGGATCAGCCTCTTAGACCCTCATTCTTCATGTTCCTCAAGGCAGCAGGGAATGGGACCCCTGGGAAGGCAGAAATGTTGGAACAAGAAAGAAGAGCAGGGCTGAATGGATAAGAAAGCCAAGGGCAGGGCTGGTGTCCTCGAGGGGTGACCCTTCTCTGTCACCTGTGTAGTCCCACATACACTGTTGGACCCTGTATTTGTGTTCAACTCACTCAGCTGTTGTACATGTGTGCTGAATTAAACCAAACTGACTTGACTTGACTGCTGAGGGACAGGATTTAATCCAGACTGCAATTAAACCTTCCTAATTTGAATCTGCTAATTAGGAAAAAGCTGGGCCGAATTTGGCAGTAGTGTGATTTGTCTTTGAAGAGATTGTTCGGTTTAACAGAGAGTACCCGAGGATGCTCAGAAGATGGGAGACAACAGAGGATGCTTACAGCACTCGTTCTGGCACCGGGAAGCACGGGAATTGGTCAGCCAGCAAGAACAAAGCTGTGTGTCATTCTCAGCTACCATGGAAGGAGCTTCCAAAGCCACACTGACCGAACCAGCTTTCCTGACCCAAGGTGTGGAAGATGACACAGCTTTTAAAAAGGTGTCCCTCCTTTCCCACTGAGGAATATTCTCTCCCTCCCATCCCAACTATCCTGTATTCTTTATCTAAAAGTTACAAGAAAGACAAAGAATTCCAGGACACACGTTACCATGACAGCCCTTCTGTTTCTGTGTCTCTACATGAGCACACAAATGCAAGTGTGTATGTAAGTGTATGTATATATGTGCATCCTTCTTTAGATTGAGACATCTTCACAGAACTATGGCTGTATACACTGCCCTCTGAACCAAACTGCCTCCATCTTCCTGAGATCAACTGTGCCTGCATCCCAGTCAGGACAGGGCTTTCCCTCAGTAGAAGGAGGGAGGGGATCATTGAACTTCCCAGTGCAGCTGCTTTGGGTCATGCATGATCCTGTAAGCAGCTCCTGTCTGTACACCAATAAACTCGTTGATTCTTGTACTGACTGGTTTTGTGTGTCAACTTGACACAAGCTGGAGTTATCACAGGGAAAGGAGCCTCCCTTGAGGAAATGCCTCCATGAGATCCAGCTGTAAGGCATTTTCTCAATTAGTGATCCAAGGGGGAGGGCCCATTGTGGGTGGTGCCGTCCCTGGGCTGGTGGTCTTGGGTTCTATAAGAGAGCAAGCTGAGCAAGCCAGGGGACACAAGCCAGTAAGTAACATCCCTCCATGGCCTCTGCATCAGCTCCTGCTTCCTGACCTGCTTGAGTTCCAGTCCTGACTTCCTTTGGTGATGAACAGCAGTGTGAAAGTGTAAGCTGAATAAACCCTTTCCTCCCTGACTTGCTTCTTGGTCCTGATGTTTGTGTGGGAATAGAACCCCTAACTAAGACAGTTCTTGAGGGCAAACTTGGGTGAAATCAAACTTTTGATTTGTCATTTGGACCTTGAATGCATGGGATGTTGCTTCCCCAGGAAAGAAACCTTAGCAACGGATACTCAGAAATCCACTAGAGGCATGATGTCCTTTACCTATCAATACTCAGTGAACTGAATGTGTTTGTAAAGTGCCTGCGGGGGTCTAGTCGGACTCTCCTAAGACAAGATCTTTCCTGGGCTACATCTGAGAGTCACCAATGCCTAGGGCCCTATCCATCACTAACCCAGCAGTTGTCAAGTTCTGCCAAGCACCCTTAGGAGTCCCTGAACGGGCTGCAGAGTCCTAAAAGTACAGACAATGGAAAGACCCCCTAGGGCCCCGCCTCTAAGGCACAGCGACATCCTCCACCTTTCTCCTTTGCCCCATCCGCAGCCCCAAGCTTACCTCTAACCTCGGTCCAAGTCACGCTCTCTGTGCTGCCTTTCTCACATTCTATCCTTTCTCTGTGGATTCTTCCCTCCACCTCCTCCAGGAAGCCTTCCCTGACCACCCTAGCATCCCTGAATTCTCCTCCCAAGCTGTCCTCTAGAGTCCAGTGGTTTATGGCACTACTGAACCTAGGCAATGCTTCACATCCTGTCTCCCTTCTTTCTGGCAGGACCATGAGCACTGAGCTCCAGTCTTGGTGCAGGACAGTGAGTTCCCAGTTCCACGGAGTGGACTGAGGACTAATCTGCATTATTCAAAAGTCATGCAAAACAGAAACTCCATGGATCTGGTACGATCTCCCTCCCTACCTCCTTCTTCCTCTCCCTCCCTCCCTCCCTTTCTCCCTCCCCTTCCCATGCCCCATCCTCCTTCCCTCTCTCCCTCTCTCCCTCCTACCCTCTCCCTCCCACCTCCCTCCCTGTTCCTCCTTCCTTCTTCCTTCCCTCCCATCCCTGTCCCTCCCCCAAGTCTCTCCTTACCCCTTCCCTCCCTCTCTCCCTCCCACCCCCCACCCCTGTCCCTCCCTCCTTCTTCCCCCCCTCCTGAGCTCCCCAGCATCTGGAGACTCACCAGTCAGTGCCCTCAGCCAGATACGGGGCTGAGGTGTCTGCAGTTGGTGGCCGAAGTCAAAGCTGGGGTGAAGGCGGTGGGGGTGGACGGACACTCGATCCTGACTCCGCCTACACAGAAAGCAAGAGTGTCAGTGTGTGAAGGGCTGCCTGAGCCAGCCAAGCTCCCAGGAACTCTGTGTGACGCCCCTCCACCTACCTTAGACGCCCCGCTCTGCTGTCCCCTACAGAAACTGGAGTTCCCAAACACCAAGGAATTTCCCAGGTGGGCAGAAACTGCTTCCCCAAATCCTTTCATCCGCTGCCAACATGCTCTTCTCTCCACCACACCCTTCCTAGCTTTCAAGACCCAGGTCAGAGCCAGTCTCCTCCAGGAAGGGCTCCCTGAACACACTAAATCATGGCAGCCTTTCTCCTTTACTTCCTGCAACCCTGTCCCAGCCACCCGAGTCCTCTGGTCACCAACGCCTAGGGACCTATCTATCACCGAACCCAGCAGTTGTTGAGTTCTCCCAAGCACCCTTAGGAGTCTCTGAATCTCTTTTCAGGTAGCTTGAGAGGAAAAGCTATTTCCCCTCTCACCCTTTACTCTCTTGCAGGAAAACAGTGGAACTTTCCAGAAACTTGGTGACATAGGACTCTTCAAGATCTAGCACAGAGGCAGACATGACAGCACAGATAAGTTGTGTTAAACTACAGGCCACAGAGACTTGCAAATATATTCCGAGTGGTTCTCGCTAGATTGAATCGTAGTCCTTTTTCATATGAATATTTTATACCCCTGAGAACCCTAAGGCCGTGGAGGCCAGGGAAGCAGATAGGCTCTTCACCTGCAGATCTTCACCTGACCATCCTCTCTCCAGATACAGTCTCCCAGCCTCACCTCCAGCTCTGTAGCAGACCACCTGCCACGGTCTCTTCTCACCATCTGTCTTATTCCCAGGGGATTAACCAGACCCTGGTGAAACACTCTGCTTTCTTCTCTCCTGTAGACCCCCTGAGCACCTCTCCTAGACCATCCCCATTCCTAGGTGTCTGCTCCCTATACCTAGAAACACATTTTACCTGGAACCCCCAGTGACCACACCTGTCAGGATCCCAGAAGAATTTCCTCCCCAGCAATACCCAGCCACCACATTCACCTAAGAACCAGAGAGGAAACAGAAATCAAGGAACAAAACACCCATTCAACAAAGACAAGACCAGGTATCAGCACCTAGAATTACAATCTTCCCAAACCCAGACGCCTAGACACCCACATAAAAACACAACAGTAACAGCAGGACAGTGCGTCTCCACTAGCGCTCACAAGCCTACCTCGAGAGGCCCTAGGTAATGCAGCACAGCTGGAGTGCAAGGAAAAGACCTTAAAATCACCTGTGTGAGCATGACAGAACTCCTCAAGGAGGAAATGAATGAATCCCTTATGGAAATCTATGGAAATTCAAACAAACTGTGGAAGGGAAGGAATAAACCATTCAAGACCTAGAAGTAGAAATAGACTCAATAAAGAAAACCCAAACTGGGGGATCTGGAAATGAAAAACTTAGGAAACAAACAGGAACCTCAGAGGCAAGTCTCAACAACAGAATATTAATAGACAAAGAGAGAATCTCAGGCATTGAGGACACAATAGGAAAAAATGGGTACCTCAGTCACAGAAAATGTTAAATAAAAAAAAGTCTGGCACAAAACAACCAGAAAATCTAGGACACTGTGAAAAGATCAAATCTAAGAATAATAGGAATAGAAGGGGAAGAAATAATAGGAAGAAGGAACCCACGTCAAAGGCACAGAAATTATTTTCAACAAAATTGTAGAAGAAAATTTTCCTAACCTAAAGAAGGAGGTGCCCATCAAGGGACAAGAAGCCTACAGAACACCAAATAGACTGGATCAGATAAGAAATTTCCTTTGACACATAATAATAAAAACACTAAACATACAGCACAAAGAAAGAACATTTAAAACTGCAAGGGGAAAAGACCAAGTAACATAAAATGCAGACCTATTAGAATTATACCTAATTGCCTATCAGAATTAATTAGAATTAATTATTTAGAATTAGACTTCTCAATGGGAACTTTAAAAGCCCAAAGGGCCTCTTCAGATGTGCTACAGACCCTAAGAGACCAGCCCAGATTATTATACCCAGCAATACTTTCAATCACCATAGATGGAGAAAATAAGACATTTCAAAATAAAACCAAATTTAAGCAATATCTATCTACAAATCCATCCCTACAGAAGGAGCTAGAAGGTAAATGCTAATCTGAAGAAGTTAACTACACTCAAGAAAACACAAGGAGTAAATAACCCCAGACCAGAAAATCAAAGAGGGAAAACACACACACACTGCACGCATGTACATATGACCACCACAACAAAATAACAGGTATCATTAAGTGTTCACTGATATATTTCAGCATCAATAGTCTTAGTTCCCAATAAAGACAATGGATGTGAAAACAGGATCTGTCCTTCTGCCGCATCCAAGAAATACACTTGAACATCAAGAATAGACATTACCTCAAGGTAAAAGGAGGGGTAAAGATATTCCAAGCAAACTGGCCTAAAGAAGCAAGCTAGTGTATCTATTTCAATGTTTGACAAAATAGACTTCAAACCAAAACTAATCAGAAGAGATGGGGAAGGACACTACACATTCATCAAAGGAAAGTTCACCAAGAGGACACTCTAATTCTTAACTTCTGTGCTCCAAACAAAGCCACACCCGAGTTCATAAAAGAAATACTATTATAGCTCAAATCACATATTGACGCTCACGCACTAATATTGGGAAATCTTAATACCAATAGATAGGTCAAACAGACAAAAACTAAGCAGAAATGCTGGAACCAACAGATATTATAAACCAATGGGCCTAACAATTTTTTACAGAACATTTCACCTAAACACAAAAGAGTATACCTTCCTCTCTGCACCTCATGGAACTGTCTCTAAAACTTACCACGTATTCAGACATAAAGCAAGTTTCAACAGATACAAGAAAATTCAAATAACACTCTACATCTTATATGACCACCACAGATTAAAGCCGGATATCAATACAACAAAAACAACAAAAAACTTAAAAACTCATGAAAACTGAACAATTCACTACTGAATGAAAAGTGGGTCAAGACAGACATTAAATTAAACTGGGCATAAGGAGACAGTCCTTTAATCCCATCACTGAAGACACAGAGGCAGGTAGAGCTCTGTGAGTTCAAGGCCAGCCTGGTCTACAAAGTGAATTCCACCACAGCCAATGACACATAGTGAGACCCTGCCTCCAAAAAAGAGAAGGAAAAAGAGGAAGAAAGAAATTAAAGACTTTCTAGAACCAAATGGAAATTGAATATGCACCATACACGGATTTGCGGGACTTGGTGAAGGAGGTCCTGAGGGACGAGTAAAGTCCCAGGACTGTGTGACAGCATTGAAATACACATTAGAGAGATCCCACTACTAACTCAACAGCACCCTAGAAAGCTCTTAGACAAAAAGAAGAAATCACACCCAAGAGTAGACCGCAAGAAATAATCAGACTCGGGGCTGAAATAAACAAAATAGAAGTAAACAAACAAAGAATACAATATACAGAATCAATGAAACAAATCCTTATCCAAATTAACTAAAAGGTAGGAAGAATATCCAATTTACAAAATTAGAAATGAATGAATGAATGAATGAATGAATGAATGAATGAATGAAACAAAAGGATATATATATATATAGCAACAGACACCAAGGAAATCCAGAGAATCGTAGAGAGATTCATTTAAAAACATGTACTCCTCCAAATTTGAAAAATCTAAAAGAAATGGGTAATTTTCTGACTAAATACCACTTTTCAAAGTTAAGTCAAGATCAGATAAGCAATTTAAACAGGCCCATAACCCCAAATGAAATAGAAGAAATAATTTAAAGTCTCCCGACCCAAAACAGCTCAGGGCCAGATGGTTTTTTTTTTTTTTTTTTTTTTTTAATTTACAGAATTCTACCAGACTTTCCAAGAAGAGTTCAGATTCCAATACAGATGGAATGACACCACAAAATGGTTGCAGAAGGGATTTGAACTCAATTTGTATTTTTTTTTGGTTCTTTTTTGAGCTGGGGACCAGAACCAGATGGGCCACAAATTCTGCAGACTTTCCAGGCAAGCGTTCTACCACTGAGCTAAATCCCCAATCCTCCTAATTTGTATTACAAGACCACAATTATCCTGATATCAAATGGCATAAAGACCCAACAAGGAAAGAACATCATAGACCAATTTCTCTTATGAACACAGATGCCAAGTTTTTCAAGAAAATACTTGCAAATGGAATCCAAGAATCCAGCAAAAAGATTATCCACATGATCAGGTAGGCTTCATCCCAGAGATGCAGGGATGGTTCGATATCATGAATAAATGTTATCCACCACATAGACAAACCGAAAGGGAAAACAAAACAAAAACCACATGATCATCTCATTAGATGAAAAGAGGGGCCTTTGAAAAAATCCAATACTCTTGATGATAAAGTCCTGGAGAAATGAGAGATTCAAGGGACACACTCAAACATAACAAAGGCAGTTTGCAGAAAGTTTGTAGCCAAGATCAACACAAAGGGAGAAAAACTCAAATCAATTCCATTAAAATCGGTAACAAGACAAAATTAGCAGATCTCTCCATACCTATTCAATGTAGTGCTTAAAATCTTAGGCCAGAGCAATGAGACAACTGAAGGAGATCAAGGGAACACAAACAGGAAAAGAAGAAGTCCATCTTTATTTTCAGACGACATGATAACATACACAAGTGAGCCTAAAAACTCCATCAGGAAGCCCCTACGGTTGATAAACACTTTCGGCAAAGTAGCTAGATATACAATTAGCTCACAAAAATCAGTAACCCTCCTCTGTACAAATGACAAACAGTCTGAGAAAAAAACAACACCTTCTACGGTAGCCTCAAAAAATAGAAGATATCTTGGGGTAACTCTAACCAAGCTTGTGTGGTTAAACAAACAAACATAGAACCCTTTAAGACATTGAAGAAAGAAACTGAAGCAGACATCAGAAGATGGAAAGATCTCCCATGCTCATTGATCAGTCGGATGAGCAGAGTAAAAACCACCCTCCGACCCAAAGCAGTCTACAGATCCAAAACTCCAACACAATTCTTCACAGATCTCGAAAGAACAGTTTTCAGCTTCATATGGAAACTCAAAAACCCAGAACAGCTAAAACAATACTGGACAATACAGAACTTCAGGAGATTTAACTGTCTCCGATTTCCCGTTGTATTACAGCACAACACTGGTACAGAAATAGAAACATTGACCAATGGAATCCAATTGAAGACCCAGTCATAAACGCACACACCTACACTTGATTTTTATTTATTTTTTTTTATAAAGAAGCCAGAAATTCACTCTAGAAAAAAGAAAGATAGCATTGTCAACAAATGGCGCTGGTCAAACTGGATGGCTGCATGTAGAATAATGCAAATAGATTCATATTTATCATCCTGCACAAAACTTGACTGTAAGTGGATCAAAGACCTCAACCTAAAACCAGGTACACTGAACCTGACAGAAGAGACAGTAGAGAGTAGCCTTGAACTCATTGACACAAGAGAAGACTTCCCGAACAGAACACAGTACAGGCACCAGGATCAACAATTAATAAATGGAACCTCATGCAACTGAAAAGGACACCATTGTTTGGACAAAGCAGCAGCCTACAGAATGGGGAAAAAATGTTTAAAGTTTTTTTAATTGTACATCCAATATCCAAAATAGACAGACGACTCAGAAAACTAGATATCAAGAAAACAAATGACCCAATTAACAATTGGTCTAAGCAGAAACTTTTTCAAAAAGGGAAACCAAATGGCTGAGAAACACTAAAAAATGTTCAACATCGTTCGACGTCAGGGAAATGCAAATCAAAACCACTTGGAGGTTTCATCTCACACCTGTCGGAAAGGCTAAGATCCACAAGATAAGTGACAGCACAAGCTATGTAAAGGGAACACTCATTCACTGCCGGTGGGAGCACACATTTCTACAGCCACTGTGGAAATCAGTGTGGTGATTCCTCAGGAAGCGGGGAATAAATGTACCTCAAGACCCAGCTACACAATGTGGCCGTATACTCAAAGGATGCTTCACTCTCCCACAAAGACGCTTGTTCAACCGTGTTCATTGCTGCTCAATTCACAATAACCAGTAATGGAAAACAAACTAGATACCCCTCAACAGAAGCATGACTAAAGAAAAAGTGATATATTTATACAATGGAGTATTACTCAGCAGTTAATAATAATAAAACCACGAAATTTGCAGACAAATGGATGGAAACAGAAAAATCTTTCTACGGGGAGGTATCTCAGATCCAGAAAGACATATATGGTGTGTATCCATTTATACATGGATATTAGCCGTTAAGCCAATGATAGCTAAGCTGTAACCCATAGGACAATAGAGAGTAGGCATGGAGTAAGGGGCTGGGGGAAATGGGGGCAGATAGATCTCATTAGCAAAGAGAATAGAATAGTTATGTGTGGTGGGGTAGGGGGCTGGAACTGTAGGGTCAAGTGAAGGGGGAGAGAGGAACAAGGGAGGGAAAACAGAAACACCTAAAATCAAGGATCATTTGAGGAGTGGCATAGAAACTTAATACAGTAGAAGCTTCCTGAAATACATACATATATGAAAGAAATCTGAATGAAATTGTCAAATAATGGAGGAGACAGACAACCCCGCCCCCTCCCCCCAAAGATGGACATCTCTTGTCACCGAATGAAGTTTTCAGTCCCAGAACTGAGTTACATATAATTGAGTTGTTGGCCGAGGTGAATCCCCAAACAACCCAGGCTGTTGCCGAGACCTCGGGCTGACGGCGAGGCCCCGTGGCTGAAGACAGCGTCCACCCAACCCACTGCATTATGTGCGGGCTGAGCTGGTGCCTACATAGAGCCTTCGTCCTTACATTCTAGTGTCTTTGTCACAGGGAGATACCAAAAGAAAAACATAGACACCGACCCAGCCACAGACCCTCTGATCTACGATGCCGTCCTGTCTGCAAGATTTGCTAGCGCAAACGTGTCCCAAAGCTTGTGGGAGTGACCGCCCAACATCTGATTTAAGTCCCATTCCACGAGAAGGAACCCATATCCAACACGGCTTGGGTGACCAAGAACCTGAGGCTAGATGACCCCGGAATGTAGTGTACACTAAAACACGACCATTCTAAAAACAACAAAACAAAACAACCCAGCAGTAAAATGACTCCCAATAACATTCTGCTACACTTATAGATGGGTGCCTTGTTCAGCCATCACCGGAGAAGCATCCTCCGGCAACAGATGAGAACAAATACGGAGACCTCTCCGTAATGGCCTGCGCGGGTGGGGAGGGAACAGAGCTCAGAACACAGAGCTCTAAATGGAATGCCTCCATCACACCCCTTCTCTCAGACAGAGCAGAGATAGGGGGCACCAGGAGAATAAGGCTCTCTAAATCAACACGAGAAAAGCTCATATGAACTCAGAGACACTCAGGCAGCACGCAGGGGGCCTGCGCAGGTCTGCACCAGGTCCTCCGTGTATATGTTATGGCTTCCATTTTAATGTTTTTATGGGATTCCTGAGTGCGCAAACCAGTGAGAACTCCTTCCTTCCCTTGGACTCTTTTCCTGCTGTTGGTTTGTTCTGTCTAACTCCAACTGTTGTTTTCTGTTGTTTTACCTTATTTTATTATATCATGTCTAAGGGTTGATAATAATCAACCTGTCTGTTTTCTAATGTGAGACGGAAAAGGGGTGGATTCCCAATAGGAGGAGAGATGGGGAGGAACTGGAAGGAGTAGAGAGAGAAGAGACCATAATCAGGATATATTATGTGAGAGAGAAAAAAAAACCCTCTATTTTCATTAAAGGGAAAAGAATTAATAATTAAAAAGAACATTTAAAAATTTAGCATTCGGTAGCTATTGTTATTTTTAATGAATTAATAGATACTTTAAAATTTCTAACACGGTCATCTCATATAAGTAGTTCTTTGTAGTCATTAATTTTTTGGTGTGTGTGTGTGTGTGTGTGTGTGTGTGTGTGTGTGTGTGTGTGTGTGTGTGTGTGAAAAAGGCCCTGAATCCCAGAAGACGGAGAAGCACCCAGCTGTGCTCATCCAGTTTTTCCTTTACAGTTGAGGCTCAGAGAAAGGTAGTGACTTGCCACGTCAGGATATTTGATCGCTGCTAATTTTATCCGGTTACATGGCCATACAGCCACAGTCTCCAACTATCGCCTCCAAATAGACGTTGGCCCTTTGGAGGACAGAGCTGGAATCTGTCATTTCTTTTGGTACTCTCTGGTATGGTTTGGGACAAACCAGAATCAGGCTGTCATGGGAGCTGGAAGGGACTTGTGAGAACTCGAATCTCCCAAGCAACAAAAGTCCACCGGTGAGCATCACTGGCTACTGCTTACCCAACCCCTTACCCTGAATCTGAGTGATGTGAGGGGTCACACTAGGGTCTGACCTGAAATCAATGCCACTAACAGAGGCAAAACCCATCCCCTGAAGAAC
The DNA here is from genome assembly GCF_011064425.1 of Rattus rattus. Lineage (NCBI taxonomy): Eukaryota > Metazoa > Chordata > Mammalia > Rodentia > Muridae > Rattus > Rattus rattus. The sequence continues at coordinate 54,602,700 of NC_046168.1, read as the reverse complement.
TACTTTGTGACTGCAGCCCATCTTGGTTGAGTGAAGCCCAGTCCAGGCTCTTGTCCCCGCCCCGCCCCGCCCCGCCCCGCCCCGCCCCGCCCCGCCCCCTCCATGCTCCGCCCCTGCTGACCTGGGGTGCGAGACGAGCCTGCGGTGCTGAGCTTCCAGGAGCTGCTGCTGCAGCAGGTATTGCTGGTGCAGGGCCTGAGGTAGGAAGGAGGGACCTGTGACGTCCTGGAACTGCAGGGTGGGCAGCGGTGTCAGCGACTGGTGCAGCGTGCCACTGTGCTGGTGGGCCGGGGCCATGTGGGCGCTGAGGCCCGGCTGCGACTGCACGGGGTGGGCCAGCGGGAAGTCCGGGGCTAGCTGCTGCGGCTGCGGGGGGCCCAGGTGGAAGTGGCGGCAGGAGGTAGCGTGAGGATGCTGAGACCTTTGAAAGGGGGCACCTGTAGAGGCAAAAGACAGGAATCTCCGTGAGGACCTGCAGTGGGCTCTCTCACCTGAGCGGGGTTCCCACCCCAGGACAACCTGGACCCTCCTAACACAGCGGATCATCTACAGCCTTAATATGTGTGTCGCCGTGTTTAATGCTCCATGCAAAGGTTCTGTGTTTGCTTTAATGTACAGAGAAGCAAAGCAGCCTTTAATATAAGTGACACGCGCCAGAGGGTTCTAAGGGCCCCTAAAGCCAGTCCGGCCTTTTTGAATTAGGCTCCTCCCAATCGATTTCTGTATTGCTGGTGCATCGCCTGAGGTAGGAAGGAGGGACCCGTGAGAAAACTGTACATAGAGAAAGTATAGGGTGACCCAGCCAAGCCCCGGACTTGACGGAGGAAGTTCTTTTCGAACATTAGCAGCTAGAAATTTTGTGTTAACAGTTTTAAGCAGGAAAGGAAAACACAGAAAGTGACCTTTTGAAATACCAATGAGGCCCTTCGTGGTTGGCAAAAGGCCTTTAATCCCAGCACTCCGGAGGCAGGTGGAGATCCACACCAGCCTGGGCTGTATATGGAGTCTGAAGACTGCCATTGGTACATAGAGGGATCTTGTCTCAAGAGGAGGGTTGGGGGAGGGGGAGGTTAAAATAAAAATGTTTAATAAAAAAAAAAATACCAATCCATTTATTGTAATATTGGCATTTACTTTAAAGCAAACAAATCCGGGTATAAGCCAGATGCCAGTTTTGTTTAACTAAGGCTCCAGTATTTTGTGACTAGAATTGAGCTTAATTATAAAGCTCTACAAGATGCCCGATGGTCAGTGCAGCATCTGAGGAGTCCTTCTGTGAGGTAACCAGCAGACTTGGCACTGCAGAAAGATCCCTAACATAAGAACAAAGGGATACGGGAAAGGCAGGGCCTGGGGGGACAGGAGAGAAGACACCAGCAGGCAGCAGATGTCAACAGAGTTTGGAAAGCAGATGGGGGATGAGCAAAGAAATCAGAAACCCAGCAGAGCCTACCCAAGGGTCAGTTAACAAACAGTGGATGACCGTGGGGGGGGGGGGGGGGAGGCTAAAAGGGGCAGGAATGGAGGAAGCAGCTACTTGGGAAGGCAGGAGACAGTGTGGGACTAAGAAAACAGGAGAGACATGCTACACCCACAGCTCCTCCCCTTCCCATCCTCCCAGAAAGGTCTCAGTGCACGGGGCGGGGGGACGACATACCAGGCACAGAAGGCAGGGGTACCCACAAAGCAAACAAGGTCTATGGGACTTTGGGACCCCCTGCTCTGTCTGTCACTAGGCGTGTGACATTACTCTGCACTCTGTGCAGATACACTGGGCTGGAAACAGGAAGGAGGGGGTGCGTATTCAAAGAAAGTCATTGTTCCCACAGGTTCTTGTGGTTCAGAGCACTCCAATAAAATGCAGAGCTCCCTGAGGCTGGAGGGATGGCTCAGTGGTTAAGAGCACTGGCTGCCCTTCCAGAGGACCTGAGTTCAATTCCCAGCCCCTACATGGCAGCTTGCAACCGTCTGTAACTCCAGTTCCTAGGGACTCGGACACTCTCACCCATACATGTAGTCAAAGCACCAATGTGCATATAGTGAAAAAAAACTAAATTTAAGAAAATAAAGTATCGGGGCTAGAGAGATGACTCAGACTGACTGCTCTTCCAGAGGTCCTGAGTTCAAATCCCAGCAACCACATGGTGGCTCACAACCATCTGTAAAGAGATCTGATCCCCTCTTCTGGTGTGTCTGAAGACAGCTACAGTGTACTTATAATATAATAAATGAATAAATCTTTAAAAAAAAGAGAAAATAAAGTATCCTGAACCCACGAGTCGGAAGGTTATTTCTCATACACGTACACAGAGTTTCTAAACCTCCGACTTGATCGGCAACCCAATGATGACCAGGTTTTTGAAGAAGGCTAAAAGGGAACAGAGAAACACTAACTTTTATATGAAAGAAAAAATAAATCCAAGAAAGAAAAGCAACAAAATAGGAGGCCGTGGTCTAAAGAGGTGCAGTGTTCCCAAGCACACAGCTGCTCTAAAGGTTCGGAGAATCTGAAAGGTGGTCTGCAGGAGAGGAGGGGGGAGTCGTGGAAGGCATTTTACACATCGACAGAGACGTTGGTAAGAATATACATACTGTAAGAAGCACAGCAGCGGGGTTGGGGATTTAGCTCAGTGGTAGAGCACTTGCCTAGCAAAGCAAAAGGCCCTGGGTTCGGGTCCCCAGCTCGAAAAAAAAAAAAAAAAAAAAAAAAAAAAAAAAAAAAAAAAAAAAGAAAGAAGCACACCAGTCCTAAAGGGATGGGGATCGTCGCTGGGGAAATAAAAAGTTGTGTAAGTAAGTGAAATTATTGCACACTACTCCTCTCAACAATAAACGATACGTACCAACCATAACGCAGATAATAAGCTGTATTGGGACCCAAAAAAATTGTCTGAAGAACACAAACAAGGGCCAGGAATCTTAAAATCAATAAATAGCAATCCAATGGCTTAGTCTGAAATTTACATAGCAATGTACACGACTCTGTAGAAGCCTAGGGCGTGGGGTATCTGACTCTGGAGGGGGTCAATAGAGTGTAGCTGAATGGCTGAGGTCATCTCATACTGAAGTAAATGACATACACACACACACCTCGTAGACATTTTGTAACAGACATGTTTGAAAAGCAAAACAAAAATAAAAACAAATTCTGCCCGACTCCCAGTCAGAGTATATTTATGTGGAACTTCAATTCCCACGAGCATTTGAGTAAGTCAGGTCCCTCAGCCTTGTGAATACTGGCATCAGAGCTTCCAAACACTGGAGCCTGAGAAGGCAGACACCAGCCCCCTCTTCTCAAGTCCCCAAGTGTCACCACACACAAAAAAAGAGGAAGAGCATGGGGGGTGGGGGAGCAAGGGCGTGAAAAAGCCCAGCACAGGAGCAGAAGACAGGTGGGACCACATGGGGAAGAAATGGGGTGTGTGTGTGTGTGTGTGTGTGTGTGTGTGTGTGTGTGTGTGTGTGTGTGTGTGTGTGTGTGTGTGTGTGTGTGTGTGTGTGTGTGTGTGTGTGTGTGTGTGTATGTGTGTGTGTATGTGTGTGTGTGTGTGTGTGTGTGTGTGTGTGTGTGTGTGTGTGTGTGTGTGTGTGTGTGTGTGTGTGTGTGTGTGTGTGTGTGTGTGTGTGTGTGTGTGTGTGTGTGTGTGTGTGTGTGTGTGTGTGTGTGTGTGTGTGTGTGTGTATGTGTGTGTGTGTGTGTGTGTGTGTGTGTAAAAAAAAAAAAAAAAAATATATATATATATATGTAGCCACATGCCTAAAATGCTCATTAACATGTATTCAGTATAAGAATTCTTTCATACACATGTCCGTGGTCAGCTGTGGTTTGGCCCTTCTGACACCTTCCAGGCGGTGTATTCTGTGGAAATGGGGGGAAGGGGAAGCAGAGGGGCTAAGGGGCTGGGGCTGACTAAACTCAAACTGGCTTGCAATTGACTGAGACAGAGAGGAGTAAGGAGACCCTGGATGAGCTCTGGGTTTTACAAAGGCAGTGCAGGCACAGATGAGACCAGTTGACCAGTGTCTTCTACTTTTGCCCTGCTGAAGCCTGTCTAACTTCCAGGAGCAGCCACTACCCCTCCCCTCCCACAGACCCTCCTGCTCCTTAAGGAAGGTTCACTCTTCTGCAGCCTTTAGCTGGTGTCTGTGAAAGGGAATACAGTGCTCACCACCAGACTAGGTAGGCAGTGGAGGATGGTGGACAAAAGCAAGTTCTTCAACACCAAAGCCAGTTCTGCTGGCAGTCACCTCTATCCCCTGGGAGTTCCAGGGCCTCATCATCTATACCTAGAAGCTAGAAGCTTAGAAGCTGGGAACAGCGGAACTCAGCCCTGTCTGTGTCATGTAGTCTTTGTGAACAGCTGCCCTGTTCGGTCTCCAAAACCAACAGTGAAACTCAGGGGAATCTGGAGTCTTTGACAAGCCAAGAGCCAGTGATATCTGAACAACCGTGACATCTCCAAGTTCCCCCGCCCTTTGGTCGACTACCCGCATTTTTTCCCATTAGAGTCATTCTGCCCCATTAAAAAATAATTTCCAGATGTCCCTGATTATTCTACGCATTTATCATATTTCCCCAGGGTTAAAATGCCACCAACTGAAAGATTCATCACAAGCTAAATAACATTTTCAGTGAGTGGGGAAATAAACAAAATAAATCCCACCGTATTAAATAAACACATCAATTATAAGGCACAAATTACTATCAGAAAGGGGAAAATGTGTATCTTAGGATTCTGGAAATTGATGCTGACAATTACTACCTCTTGAGACTTGGCCAGGAGCTGTGCTTAACGGTAGGGGGCGGGGCTGGAGAGATGCAGGTGCAGGGCAGAGGCCGGGAGGTCCAGCGAAGCCCAGCACAGCTGGGACGGGGAAGCCCACAGGTGTGTGGCTCACCTGCTGCCCACCTGGTACACGTGGGACACAAGTCAGATGCTCCACAAACCCCTAGGAACTGGCTGCCTCAGGCCTCTCAGGCAAGGCCCCCAAAGAAGCCAGCAGCTGGAGAACAGGTAGATCTGAGGGCTGAAGAATTCACATAGCCCCAGTGGAAAGAAAAGGGAGATTTAGAAAACACAGGGTGAAAGGCTATGGGAAGGTAAACAGATATAAGTAACAAAGTCTCAAGTCTAAAATGTTTACTGATTTGCATAGGACACACCCCTCAGAGTGAGTGACTGATGGAGATTTCGGTCTCCAAGTCTCCTTTGAAAAGCCAGGATGAGGAGACAGGGCAGAGCCAAAGGAACCTCGACCAGCAATGTGGTCTGAATGCCTATATGTTCAAATCCCAACCCCCAGTGTGGTTGGATTAGGAAGTAGGACCTTTGGGAGGTGATTAGCTCTCATAAAGGGATTAATGTCTTTAGAAAAGAGACCCCAGAGAGCTAGCTGGCCCCTTCACAGTGCAAAGACACAGCTGGAAGGCACCATCTATGAAAAAAGGAAAGCTTGCCAGACACTGTGTCTGCTAGCATCTTGACCTTGCACTTCCAGGCTCCGAAACTATGAGCAGTAAATGTTTATTCTTTATAAGTTACCCATTTTATGGTATTTTGTTTCAGTAGTCCACGGGGTCCTGGATGGGGCCTCCCACGGAGGACAACTGTGACAGTCCATCTTTACTGTCAACTTGATGCACCCAAGAATCACCATGTAAATATCTCTCCAGATGGGGCTGTAAGGAGTTACCCAAACTGGCTTAACTGAGGTGGAAAGACCCACCTTAAATGTGGGAGGTACCATTCCATGGGCTTCGGTCCTAGACTAAAGGAGAAGGAGGGAAGAAACTGGGCAAGCCATTTGTCTCTGCTTCCTGACTGTAAACAATGTGGCCAGCCACCTACGTTCATATCACCATGGCTTCCCCTCCATGTTCCATTGTGAGACAAAATAACCCTTCCCTCATGAGCCGCTTTTGCTTTTGTTACAGTAGCAAGATGATTTAACTGATACAAGGGTAATGCCCAGACAGGAACAGGATGCTTAGGGGAAACCTTGCTTTGAAGCCTTCTCTGAACTGTGGGGTGAGGTCGGTGCAGTCAGAACTGTGCCTCGGTGAGAGCAGAGAAAGTCTAGCTAAGTCACCAGAGAGTGCTCAGAACTGAAGTCCCAGAAGACCAGCAGAAGGTCCGTCAGGCAAGACAGACAGACAGACAGACAGACACACGCTTGCGTGCGCACAGTTCCTCCTACAGGCAGTGACTCACACCCACAAAACTTCAGGGCTGAGGCATGCTGCATTCAAGTCCTCAAAGATGGAGCTGCCCGGGTGACAAATAACTTTACCCCTGGACACTTCAGGAGCAGGTCAGTCTATAAAGCCTTGTCACAGACTAACCAGCTGTCCTGGGCTAGACTTCCCAGACTCCTCCCAGGAATAGGAGCAAGACCCTGGGGGAGGGGGTGGGAAGGATGGGAACCAGACCCTCTGGGGCCTCTAGTGAAGCTGGCAGCCTGTCCCCTCCGGCTCAGGGGCTCAGGTCCGTTCTCAGGGTGTCTGGTTTCTTGCTCTTCCTAGCTCAGTGACCCAGGTCATTCCCCATCAGCACTGGGACAGAACTGGGAGTGGGCAGTGGAGCAGAACTCATCAAAGAGTCAGGTGGAGGTGAAGGCTAAAGAAACCCCCTCCCGGGAGGCGCCATGCTGGTATGCAAAGGGAACAGGACTCAGCCTCTGTCCTGGAGCTTTGTGAAGTCTATAAAGCTCACATAGCAGCTCAGAGGCCCGGTCCTCTACAGAGCCAATGTCTGTCCACAGAGGCCTCTTGGCAAGTCACTTCCCAGGACAAGCAGAGCTGGTGTCAGGACTCCATCTAAGAAGTCAGGGCACCGCTCCTCACTGTCACAGTGGACTTCTCTAGGCCTCACTTTGACTTGTGGCCTGGGTATGCTGCTAACACGGAGGTCCCAAATGAATACCTTCGTAGCTGGCCTCTCCTCTCCTTCACAGGAGAGCCAGGTAGAAGGCTCAGGAAAATTCTCATGAACCAAACACATGCCTCCAGGGCCCCACAGCTGGACAGACCTCACCTGGTCCATGCCACCCTCCCTCACAGAGAGGACCATATGATGTTGTGGTGTTGAGCATATGTTGAGCATCTCTAGTGTCACAGGCAGTGGGAGGCGGAAAGAACCTGTGTCCTAGGAGCTGCCACGTGCATCTTCCTTAGGCCCAGTTCTGAGCATGCTGGCCCCACCAAACTCCCCCCTTCCCCTTCTGCTCCCCCTCCACCTTGGCCTGTGTAATTTTCTCCCTTGTCTGTTCCCCTCAGCTCTCTGTGGCTGTTCTCTATCCCCAACGGTGCCACCTTCCCACACAGATTGCCATACATGTCCACCCCTGACTGTTCAGGGCAGATGAGGAGAGCCCTCAGAGGCCTCCAAGCTTTGTGCAAATGATTCAATCACCCTGTGCTTGACCTGGGCTGTTTGCCCGGTGTACTCAGTGTTTGTACACAAACTTTACTTCCAATAAAAGCTATGAAGTGAGTGTATAAAGGTTTACATATGCTTGGGCCAGAGCATGGCACTATTAGGAGGTGTGGCCTTGTTGGAGTAGGTGTTTCATTGTGGGCTTAGGCTTTTACACCGTAGTCCTAGCTGTCTGGAAGCCAGTATTCTGCTAGCGGCCTTCAGATGAAGATGTAGAACTCCTAGCTCCTCCTGCACCGTGTCTGCCTGGATGCTGCCATGCTCCTGCTTTGATGATAATGGACTGAACCTCTGAACCTGCAAATCAGCTCCAATTAAATGTTGTCCTTATAAGAGTTGCCTTGGTCATGGTGTCCGTGCACAGCAGTAAAACCCTAACTAAGACAATGTTTTCAGGGCAAACACCATTTGGCAAATGAATTATCTTTTTGGAGGCTTAGACATACTCCATGAGGGACTGGGGAATAAGAGGAGGAGGGAAAGGGAGAAGAAAGGCAGGAAAAAGAGAAAGAAGAATGAAAACCACCACTATCTTAGAGAAGGTAAGGTTAGGTTTCCAACTGGAAAGGCGATTGATTCATCATGATCTTGTCAAATCGTCCAACTCAATGAGGTCAAGACGGTAAGGCCTTCCTTCACCACAAAGATAAGGAAGGGCCTTGAGTCCATGGAAGCTGGGGTGATAGAGCTAGGGCCCTCGGGACTAGACTTGAGAGACTCGCTGAGTCCAAGTCGGTTCTGCCCTGCCAGGCACGTAATTCGTCCTACCCCTACAGGATCTGCGCATCCCCATCCATGTCCACATATGGTCCTCCTGAAGACCTGGCTGCCACCAGCCCTGGTGGCCTTCCCCTCCCCTCCTCTCCCGTCCCTCCCCCCTGATGCGCTGTGCATCTCCTGAGCTCCCTTAGACTGCACCTATTCCTGCCTCAGGAAGAGACCGTGAGTTGGCAAATCTTCTACCTCTGACATCCATGCGGAAAGGTGCAGGGATACCAACTGAGGGATGGCATGTGGTGAGAGAGCTCACACTATGCTGGTCAACAGCTCCAGGCATCCCTCTGGCCTGAGATCAAGGACAAGTCCGAGAACGTGCCACAGTGACAGCTTCTCTAGCAAGAAAAATTGTACCACATCTCCAGAAATCCCCACAGACAAGGCTTCGAGGCCTTGACTTGAACAGAGTTTACTGATAGAAGGAAGGGCAGACATGTCTAGAGTGCTGGGAACCATTTAGCACACCCTTTGCATTGACGGAGTTGGCCCAGGATGATGGAGTGGGTTGTGAAGCTCCTCAAATTACCTGGCATGAGGAATGGAAGGAAAACAAGTTGTGGTCAGGGGGAGCGGTCATGGCAGTCATCAAAGGGGCAAAGCCCTTCTGACAGAGAGGTTGAAGTCCACATCAGAAGGGCATCTTTCAGAAGGTGCTTTTCCCCCCGAGAGTTCCTGACCATTAAGATGCCCCCGAGGAAAGTGGGTGCTAGCAAGGGGGAGGGGGTGGCTTTCTGGGCTTTCCAGACATTTCCACACATTTCCTGCAACATCTACCCCACTGCATGCTTTTGTGTGTGGTGGGTTAATCATAGGTGAAGTCATGAAGGGGTCAGCCCCAACCAAGATGGCCTCGGTGCTGGGGGAGGTCGGAAGAACCTGAGCAGTGGGGAACACAGTCTGAGGCCCTCAGGGATTGATGCCTGGCACTTGAACTACAGTACAAGGGGATGAACGCTCCCGTCAGAGCTCCCCAGCATCGATTCCAGGAGCCCCCTTTCCCTGGGACAGTACAGCTTAGAATCCTATTTCCTATATTCTCGTTGCATGCTGGGAGACATTCGGACTTGGACTCCTTAGGATGAGGGAATGTATCCCTCGTGACTCATTCAGAAGTAGATGTTTGGGAAAGTGCCACAGGAAAGAAGAGGAAGGGGACCCTGTGGAGACTCATGAATGACAGCCTGGGAGTCCGGGGTGCATTTCTGAGCAACTATTTGACTACAAACCAGGAAAATTGGAGACAAGAAAATAAAAGTGGGCCGGCTGCCTGGGCCACTCTTCCAAAAGCTCTCAGTGCCTCCTCCTCCAGGTAACTGTGTTCAGCTATTGTTCTGCTCTGATCAGCCTTAAGAGGCCTATTTCCAGTCTGAGCCTCTTGGGCAGCCAGATGTCTGCTTCCCTGCCTCTCCAGATTTTGGTTCCCTGTCCAACGGTGGCTTAGACAGGAAGTGATATGCCCAAAGGGGTCCTTTTCAGCCCAGAGCAGCTTTGCGATGCTTCCCCAGGGCCGGTCTTTGATCTCTGATGAAAAGCTCAGCTTCACCCAAGGAGCTGGATTCCAGCTCTCAAAACACTGCAGGGAGGGGGACTGTGCAGTCTGAGGGAGCGGATTTGTCGTGGTTGAGGCAGTTAAGCAGCCTCCAGCCAGTAGGCAAGGGGTGGTGTCGTGACTCCGTTTGTTCCCTGGGTGTGGAGAGAGGGCGTCTGAGAGGTGGACAGTCAGGAACAGATGTAATCACAGAAAAGGAAACACCTTTTCTCCACTCAAAGCCTCCAGGAGGTCTGCAAACGTTTGTTCCCACTGTAGACACAACAGCACAATTTCTGGAAAGTATCTGGAGTCCAATGATGCTCCTTCATGAGGTCAGAACTAGGTCTGCCTCATTCCCCCCATCCCAGCACCTGGCAACAGACACTAACGCACTAAACCCTCTCTCTCTCTCTCTCTTTTTTTTTTTTTATATTTATTTATTTTAGGTATATGAAACACTGTAGTTGTCCTCAGACGCACCAGAAGAGGGCATTGGATCTCATTACAGATGGTTGTGAGCCACCATGTGGTTGCTGGGAATTGAACTCAGGACCTCTGGAAGAACTGTCAGTGTTCTTAATCTCTGAGCCATCTCTCCAGCCCTAAACCCTCTCTTAATGAAGAGATGAGTGAGGACCTCTGGTGCACAGGAATATGAGTGTGTAGAAAGCAACAGTGGGCTACAAACTTCAGGAGAGTTCAGGTCTGTGCCTCCCAGCGTTTGAGCCCTGTGAGGATTTGCCGATGTTGGGGGAATGAAGGCAACTCAAGCAAACAGGGGCATGGAGACTACCCTTGAAGAGAAAGCCCCTACCCTCTGCAATGAGCACTGAGTCATGTGACCAGTCCGGCATGAGCCATCGGTCAGTGTGTGTCACCATCAACCAGGCCGGAGAAAGTGACGTCAGAGCCAGAGAGGAGGCTCCCTGCCACCACTTATCGCAGAGGTAGGAAGCCTGTTCCACAAGCACCATTAGCTGGTGTTACAAGCCTCATGCATTAAAGGCCTGTTCCCACCACAGTGCTCAGAGATGATCTTTAAGGAAGTGATTGGACCACGCGTGTCTGACCTTATCCGTGGATGTGTCCACGGATGGGACCGTAACTGGATAGCTGAATGGGAGGTGGAGGAAGCTATGGTAGGCGGGGTCTGACTAGAGGAAGCAAATCACTGGAGGAACGGGGTTTCCTTTGAAGGTATATTCTGTGTCCCACCTCTCTGTGCTTCCTGGCTGACTTGAGACGGGCAGCCTCTGTCACGTACTCGTGTGTCGATGACTCAGTAATATGTCTAAGGAAAAAAAATCAAATCTCCAAATCTCAACACCGTCCCAGATGTGTTCACCTCACATAAACACTGCTCACTGTACTGGGTGCCCAGAGCGTGTTCAGAAAGCCCCTCCCACCAAACCTCCCTATGAGGAGGCTGCAGAGCATGGGTTAGACACACACAGACCATGTGGTCAGGACAAACTACAACATCCTCCCTTGGTGGCCACTGCTCCCAGGAACATCAGGTTACTGCTCCCCTCCCTGCCTGGATCTAACCCCTGAGCAGTGAGGGAAGAAGAGGGGCAGATGTGACCTTTGACTGTGGCTTTTCTCAGGAGCGGGCCATATTCTGGGATTTAAGACAGCAGCAGAGTGAAGCCCTGCTGTTCTGGCCTCCCCGTCCTCCTCCAGAAAGCAGCTGGAGGCAGGCGGGGATGGGTATCTACTTGCCTTTGGAGGGAGCTGGAGTCAGTTAAATTCCCAGCCGCCAGTGCCTTCCTGGGATAGTGTGTGTGTGTGTGTGTGTGTGTGTGTGTGTGTGTGTGTGTGTGTGTGTGTGTGTGTGTGTGTGGGAGAGAGACAAAGAGACAGGATGTTTGTAGAACTAAAAGAGAAAAGAGAAAGGAAGGTAGGAGAGAAGAGATAAAGTTATAAAAAACCCGAAGGGACATAATGAGAGAGAGAGAGAGAGAGAGAGAGGGAGGGAGGGAGAGGGAGGGAGGGGGGAGAGAGAGGGGGAGAGAGGGAGGGAGAGAGGGGGAGGGGGGGAGGGGGGGAGGAGGGGGAAGAGGACACCTGGGAACACAGAGCTGAAGGTTTCTTGAAGCTGGCAGATCCTGGAGGCCACTTGCAACCTGGTCCGTTTCTAGCCCTCTCCTGTGACTCAGTGAGCCCTTTGTCTATCTCCTGTGTGTCCTGTGATTAGCGGTTAGCTGGACCTTGTCGCTTCTGCTAACTTCTTAGAATCCTGCATAGCTGTTTCAACCCAGCATTCCTTCCCCGCAGGTCACCCGGCTGGAGCAAGAAGTGCCTTGGGTCCAGCCTGACTGCTCTCCTGCGGGAAAGCCCTCAGGAGGATAGTGAAGGAGAAAGCGTCCCACCTCTGGTTCCAGCTTCTCATCTTCAGAACGAGCCGGGCATCCCGACTGTCTGAGGTGGCAGGGTGATACTGTGATGCGTGTCCCACCAAGTAGAAATGTTTTCGGCCTCTCCTGGGCCAGTCCAGAGCTAACCGTAGACGCTGGCCTGGGGAGCCTTTCCGGAACTGGAGCTATCTCCCAGATTATGAGAGCACCTATTCCCTTCCGCCAGCCCCCACTCATTCAGTCCAGCAGAGGGCAGTCTGCCAACGGCAGCACCCCAAACTGGCGCCACCTTAGGGGAGCCATGGTGCAGCAAGAGCATTTCCCTCTGGAGCCAAAGTCCAGGGAGGGGCCTGTTGCTTCGGATTAACCACTGATCCTCTCATCCATTTTCAGAGTGGAGATGTGTGAAAGACATTAAATCCCTACTGTGCAGGGTTGGGGAGCGGGAAACCATGGCAACGCCCAATGAGGTAGCAAGACTAGGGAACAAAGTCTAGTTCCATCCCAGCAGCTCGGGCTCCAACAAAGTGTACAGTAGCTCTCTCTGGGTCGCACTGTCATGCCACAAAACTAGTTGTCACTCAGAACTTGACTTATTCATTCAGCATAATGAGTTTGTATAAAGAACAGACACCTGACTGCATGCCTACTACGTGCAAGTGATCTAGGTGCAGAGTCCAGCCCCAAGCAAATCAATCAGTCAGAACCCGTGGCCCCTGTGGAGATGTGATCTCCTTCTGCAGTGCTCAGGAGGTTACCACATGAGAAAGGTGGCTAGTTCAACTGATAACCATGCACAGGCCAGACTCCGGAGTCCTAATATGAACTTATGTAAAAAACAGAAAAAATCTTTAAATTGATTACATATTTAATTCTATTTTGGATATATTCGATTAAACGGTGCATATTATTAAAATTAATCTCACCTGTTTCTTTTTACTTTTTTTAAAATGTGACTGCTAGCAAGGTTTAAATTACAAACATATCTTGCACTGTATCTTCATGGACTGTGGGTCTAGATACTAAGTAGCCGCAGAAGAAGGTTGAGCATTGAGGATGGCCGTGATGGTAACTACACAGAAACCGGAAGCAGGGAGGGATGAGGTGAGGGAAGTCGGTCTGATTGTAAAAGAGGTTGGCTAGGAGAGCCGTCACTGGGAAGGTAACTTAAAAACAAAAGTGGATGATGGATGGAGCAGATGAGGAAGCAGGAAGGTAAGGAAATAGAGGCAGAAGAACTGTGTGCAGGAGCCCCATGGTGAGAGGCTGACATCTGGAGCCTGGCATACCAGGTGGGATTTAGGTGAGACAAATCTTGGTGGCAGGTATCAGATCACTCAGGACCTTCCTGGTTATTAAAAATATTGACACTCTGACTGAGATAAGGAGCCAAGAAATGGTAGAATGTGACTGTCTCCAATGAAAGGTCATGTGACACAGACTGTCCTGGCTGAGACCACCTTAAGCCCATCTTTCCCAGAGGCTTAGCAGCTGAGCACAGATATATATAGGTAGGCTTGAATAAGACTGAAATGACTTCCTAGCTGAGCCAATGACAAATAGTAATAGTTTCTGGGCCAAACTTAACCACTCTGATGATGATGTCATTTAGTGAGGTGGAGTCTATCTTCTGAGTTCTGTCCTAATTGATCGGATCATTATATTTCATTGAAATACTCAGCAAATGCTTCATTTTCTCTCCCTGAAACACCCAGATAATCCTCGATAGAGTTAAATGGCAGATGGGTAGGTGAGTGGATGAACAGGATAGATGGGTGGATGATGGATGGATGGATGGATGATGGATGGATGGATGGATGGATGATGGATGGTGGGTGAGTAGATGGATAGATGAATGTGTGGTAGGTGAGTTCGGTGGGTGGATGGATAGATGAATGGATGGGAGGATAGTGGTTGAGTTAATGAATGAATGGGAGGGTGGATGGATGTCGGCTGAGTAGAAGAATAGATGCTGGGTAATTTATTAATTGTATCTCAAGCTAGGGCCCTATTGCCCTTCTACTGACAAGGTCAGTGAGCACGTACATCTCGTCCCCCTGCCCACTGCTCTCTTGAAAATGCTGCAGATAACCCTTGATTTCCTAGAACTTTTAGGATAGAACTCATGAAATGGCAACAGAATGTGAAACCTGCAGATCCACGTGTCTTCTTTGGAACATTAAGTCCTGACTTTTAGCTTGTTTTGACAGCCCACATCCAGCCTCTCCCAGATGTGCTAGCAAACAGACAAATCAATTGTTTTGGATTTTTCTGCCTCTCCACCCCTATGCCATGTCAATTAGCAGGGGGAAAAAAAACCACGCCAGCAGCAAAGTCAAGCAGGCTGCAGACAAGCCCTAGCACTGGGTAGCCAGCCTAACTCTTCCTTCCATGGGCCCAGTGCTCCAGCACCGTTTCCTGACTCCTTGCTCATCAGTCCTCCCATCCTAGTGCTCCAGCTTCCCTGTAAACTCTGCTTCTATCCCTCTGTGGTGGCCTCATAATGGATCACCTAACATCTTAGAAAGCTTTCTCGGTTCCACTTCACAGCTCTCTGAGGCAGACTGTCCCTACTTTACAGACGAGATACAGAACCCTGGGGTCAGAGATGTAGTCTGCAATTCTGATTCCAAGTCTGCCTTTCACTCACTGCCATTGTTGCCAAACCTGTGTCCTCTGCAAAATGTATGCCGCTGGGGGCTCCCCGAGACCGTCACTGGGGAACCATGGTCAACATCGTTATACATACTCCAAGGTCAGACAAGCACCAGTCGGGAGACTCCTCCCAGACCGCTCTGGTACAATAGGGTGATCTGGCTTCTGCCCCCTCCCTGCCCCATCCCTGAACTTAGGCTCCAGATGTTACCTGAACCTATGGGATGTCCCTGAGCCTAGAACAAAGGTCCAGCAGGAAGTGTGGCTTAGATGAGACATTGATCACCCACATCCTCCCGCAGCCCTGGGTGTCAGCCCTGGCTTCCAGTTACAACACTGTGAGTGCGAACAGTGGACTCCAGCAGACCCAGTGGGACCTTTCTTACAACCCTCCCTCCCACGCCCCTACTGAGGCACAAGAAACACTCGGGATCCCGATTCCACAAGCTATCTATGAACATGAGAGAGAGAGAGAGAGAGAGAGAGAGAGAGAGAGAGAGAGAGAGAGAGAGACAGAGAAAGAGAGAGAGAGAGAGAGAGAGAGAGAGAGAGACAGAGAGACAGAGAGACAGAGAGAGAGAGACAGAGAGACAGAGAAAGAGTGAGACAGAGAAAGAGAGCAATGAACGTGTATGTGGTGCGTTCGTGAGTTGGATGCACAGAGAGTGGGGTCTGAGTATCCACCTATCCCTTGGGAACTTTAACCTGTCTATTGGCTATTCCTATAGGAGCCTGGGTTTCTAGGCCAAAGATTGTTGGGGTTTTAGACGAGGTCTTATTATGCAGCCTACACAGGTCTGGAACTCAGTCCTCCTGCCTCAGCCTCCTCAGTCCTGAGGATACATGCTGTGATACTGTACCCGGATCCAATCACTTTCTAACTAAGCAACTGCTCTATGCCCACACAACATAGAGCCTTTCTTAAGGAAACCCTGGGATGCATCTGCCTGGGGAGCCCGGTGAGCCATGTTCAAGTCCGATCTTCCTTTCCATGTGACCTCAGCAAATACCTTAGCCTGGCTGAACCTCAGCTTCCTGGTCTATAAAATGCCTATGATACGCTATCATCTCTACCTTTGGGACCATCGTGAAGTCAAAAGAGGCTTGCCGCGGAAAATCGCTAGGGTGTTTTTTGTTTTTTGTTTTAAGTGACTTACACAATTGAGGCCTGATGTTATAGATGCTACCGTGAACACTTACCACCCAAGAATGTAGCATGAGGTTCATGCAGTTCATGAAGCATGTATGTATGTAGTAGATTCCATGAGGAGAGACCCTGGCTGGGGAGGGGGTTGTGGTTGTCTGAACACTTATGTGTGCCCTTTTGTGCTGTGTACACATATGATTTTGTTCTTAATTACCCTGAGTGGCTCTTCAAAGTGATAACAGTGGGGCAAGAGAAGTGGACAAGGATGTGCTCCCCTGTCTTTCCTCGTCCTCCCACCCCCTAGCCCCACATGCCTAGGGTTCCCAGGTCCTTGATCCTTTCCCTAGTCCGTAGCCCAGCTCCCACTGCACCAATAGAGATAAACAAACTAAGGTTCAACTGTCAGAGAGAGAGAGCTTTGTTGCTGCTGGGTCTGAGGACCTGAATTTGGTTCTTGGGACCCACAAGATGGAAGGAGAGTGTTAACTCCCTGGAACTTGACTTCAATCTGCTCACATGTGCCTACACACACACACACACACACACGCACGCACGCACACACGCACGCACGCACGCACGCACGCACGCACGCACGGATAAAAAACATTGTTTTTAAAGCATAATGCGTTAGCCAGGTGGTGGGGGGCACACACCTTTAATCCCAACACTCAGGAGGCAGAGGCAGGAGGATCTCTGAGTTGAACTCCGGCCTGGTTGACAGAATGAGTTCCAAGACATCCAGGGCTACACAGAGAAACCCTGTCTCAAACAAGCAAACAAACAAAAGGCAGAAAACAAAAACAGCAATAATGAAAAAGAAAATATACTGAAGTTCAAAGGAGGAATGTCTTTCTTTGACATCCCAGGTGACAGTGCTAAATTGGTCAAGGATCCAAGGACTTGAGGATGACAAAGACTGGAAGTGTCCCACCTCTTTCAGAGCTGATGAGATAGCTAAAGGCCACGCTATGGGAGTGTGACTTCAGACATGTGTGTGTGGGGGGGGGGGCACGTGTCATCGCAGGGTCCACTCCCTGCAGAGCTGTGCTGCCACGGCACTGTGTATAAAGTTGGAACTCGGTGTTTTGAGTCACTGTGACCCCCCCTGGGAGAAACGAGATCTTGCTTGCAATGATTTAACCAAATGATTCTGCAAGTCAATTCTAAGAGCTGTCACTCAAAGTGACAAATTGAAATGACTAACAAGGAGAATCCTGGTCACCTGCAAGTCCTCAGAGATGGGCTATGAGTCTGGAGTCATTCTTTGTGTCCAAAAGTCTCGGGACTTCTGGCAGTCTTCGGGGAGAGGGAGGATGATCTGGCAATGACCTTGGCCAAAGGCTACTCCTTTAGGCCTCTTTGGCTTGTGGTAACAATATGGCCTACAGGTTAGAGCACAGAAGGTGATCACTAGGTAGGTGTCAGCTATGAGCCCCAACCCCACTTCTGGGAAGGCTCCCACTGAGATAGCATGTCTACATCTAAGAGTGAGGAGATAGTAAGGTCTACCAGAAATTGCCCTAATCTCTGCCCCCAGGCCCTGAGAGCATCACATAGGCAGCCCCTGAGGTAGAGCTGGAAGCAAGGAAGAACCCATGTTAGAGTAGCCACCTGACAGCACGTTGATCTTCAGAGTCCTCTCCTCAGAGCCTTCCCCACCCCTGTGGGCAAAGGCAGGACAGGGCTTAGCTCCCCACAGGACTGACAGGCGGAAAGGTGGCAGCTCTCTGCTCTGACTTTCGAGCCTGACAGGCAGCTGTGAGTGGCTACCAAGAGTTTGTTAGACAAAGATGTAGTCAGAGATAAATCTCCTCAAAGGTTTCAGGGTGAGCCTCTAGGCTGCCAGTCAACCAAGACACCAGGCAAAAGCCCACATCGCTGAGCCCCAAGACCCCGCCCCAGAGTCCACCCTTCCACAAACCATGTCCCGTGGTCACGTGGTTCATGAGTGGTTGTCCAATTTAGGATCTCAACTGAAGGGTGGGTGGGAGAAGGGGCTGTGCTTTGATTCCCTAGGCTGAGAGATGAGCCGTTCTCTCCCGCTGAGTTTGAGCTCCGCAGTTGGGGACAGAGGGCGGTTAAAAATAGCCCTGACTGACTTGAATACCTCTGCACCCTGCCTGCTGCAAGCCCTATTACTCTGCCTCCAGCAAGAGACTTCTAGCCTGGAGAGCTTGGATTATCAGTGCCACTCCAGGGTGCCAGGCCCCATGGTGCCCAGTGTCCCCCTGAGCTTTCAAGGGTCCTAGCTGGAGGGATTGAGGAGGTAGAATGAGCACAAGGCTCAGGCCCGCACCATCCTCTCTGTGTACCAGAACCTGTTTTCCTTGACTCTTTGGATTGTATTGGGTAAGCAGCCCCAAATAGGAGACCCCTTTCTGAGACTTCACTGAGAGAGCCCCAGGCCTCAGGAATACCAAGTTTATCAGGATATGCTTGTAAGATCCAGTGGCCCTCATTTGGGTGGGCTCCCGGTCATAGTGACGTAAAGTTAACACACATAGAGAGAGAGCACCACTTCCACAAGGCAGAGCCTTATCCATTGGCCTCACTGCTGGCTCTCGGCAGTGGTTTGCCACAGGTGTGTTGAAATGAATCCATCACCCGAAAAACACTTGGCGAGAAAATCCAAATTGTGGCCTGAATCACCTCTCTACCGCGTGGGTGGAAACCAAGTTGACTCAGAAGCATCGGTCCTGACCACTGTGTGGCATCGTCGTCTTACCAACAAAGGCCACGTGCTGAGACCCCGAGGAAATCTGTCTTTTCCTTTTTCCAGCACCACCACTAGAGTGTGGTTATCTCTCACGAAACCCACGGAATGCAAAGCTAATTGCTGGTGGCTCCAAGCAGACAGCAGTAGGCAGAGTCGAAGCGTACTCCAGAGGGTTCTCCCGCGCACCCTGGGTCACTACTCTAACTCCTACTATCTCCAGATGCTTACCGTTCAGACACTCAGAGCTGCCATCGGCCCATGCCAGCGACCAGCAGGCTTACTCGCTTGGGCCTGACACTTGTCACTTCCCACACTGTGCTTTGTCACAAGGAACCTGGTCTTAGAAAGCTCCCCAGGGTGAAAACGAGGTCTTGGTTATCTATAACCCTGGTCTGGAAAACGTTTGAGTAATAAATAAATGTTTATGTATTTATAATATATAAATAAATGATAGATAAATAAATGTGGGAGTGTAGACGTCATCCCGTCAGAGTTGCGCAGAATATATAAGGAATGCAGGGATGGCTTGCTGGCCATGGGCACGGGCAACTGTGGAAACATGTAGTAAGCCAGTCCACCGTGAACCAACCACATGGGCTACAAGAGAAGCCTCACTCCTGTCTGGCTCTCGGCTTACAGTTTCGTGGCGATGGATTTCCATGACTTCGGTGTCATTACCACTTGCCCTCCTACCGTCTAAACCCAGAGACTTTGACAGTGTGTGATTTGGGCGCTTTAAGGGATGCCTTCAGAACTCATTCAGAACTCAGCTAAGAACTGGGTCCTGCTAGCAACTCCCTTGGAATGACATCACCGTCAGGTGTCAGGAGCCTTGCGTAAGCTCGCTAGTTGTGAGACTCTTGTTGAAGCCCACGGAATACCTAGGATACTCCCAATTCTCCGGTCATGAAGCAGGAACGCTAGGATTCTGTCCTTAACCATACTATGTGGGCTAGAGGTGCCCCAACCATGGGCAGCCAGATGTGTGTATGTGGTGTATGCATGGAAGCTGCGTGCTGTAGCCCGCATAGCACTTCTTCACTGGAGCACCTGGAACTCTATCCTCCTTTTGTGCTTCCTTTCCATGACGGGAAAAGGAAGGGTTGCAGGGTGAGGTGCAGGAGAATGGCATGAAGCAAGCACTTAGGGCTAGAGCAGGGCTGAGGGCCATGCCCCCACGAAGGGTGCCCACTTCACACACTAGAAAAAAGTCAGCTGCGCCCACAGCTTGCCGGTGGTACTGTGATTTGGTGTGTGCTTCCTGAGGAACGGTTTGGACTAACCGGCCAGAGGAAGGCATAGCCCCAGTCAACTGACAGACAACTCCACTTGGCACCCTGAAGACGATCACGCACAACTTCATGGAGCTAAGCAGACGTGTGTAGTGCAGCTGGGAAATGTGACCGGTGGAATCTTCAGCAGAGGGAGCGCAATCGGGGACTACAGTGCCACTATGAGACATGATGTCCGTGACCTCCAGGATGCCTTGAAGCAAAGAAGGCGAGATTCTGAAGGGGCCTTTTACTGTGAATCCACCATTTTCTAAATGGGGAGCCTCAGACCTAGATAAATAAGTGAATGTCAGAAAGCTACCCCATGCTACCCAACACCAGGACAGTCCTGGACCCACAGAGCTGGCACTCTTCCGCTTAGACAATTCAGCCTAGTCAGCAGCGGATGGGAGCCTACATCTTCAGTCTCTCCTCCCTTGCCAGGGATCCCTGAGCTGGGCAATCATCCTCCAAGTCTCCTCAGATCCCTTCCAATTCCTCCTTCTCAGAAGTTCCTGTCAGCCGATCAGGGATTTGCTACACTATCCTCCATAATGGTGGGTGTCTAGATCAGTGTCTCCATCTGGCCAAGGCACCTCCTAGCATGTCCTCTTTTTATCCTGACCCCTAAAGTATGAAATAAACCTGCAGGCTATCTTTTCCTCAGTCTCGTTTCTCCCCAGTGCAAAAGAATCAAACCCCGGGTCTCCCATATGCCCCAGGATTGTACCCAGCAATGCCTGACTACAGTTGTGCTCCCAGGGGCTTTGCTCATGGCTTTGATGAACCCGACTGGGAATGTGAATCGTGGGTTCCCACCTCAAAGTGTAGAGCGTCTGCTGTGTTTCTAGTGCTTCCGGGCAGTCACCTCACGGGATGCATCAAGCTGATACCTGGCAGGTCAGCAGGAGGCCAGGTTAGTCCAAGGCCAGCTATGGCTCAGAGAAGGAGATTATAGGAACGAGAGACAGCAACCAGGCCCTGCTTCCAGAAAGATACACTCACCTTCTTTGTGGCTGCCATGGTCCCTGAGAGCAGAATCAGAGCCTTCCTGTTCCTCCTCCAAGCTGGCCTGGATGTCACAGCTCAGCCCAGAGCCTCCCCTCCCCCGACCCCCAGGAAGGCTTCTCCTCTCAGCCTCACTGGATCTCTGCCACCCTGGATTTC
Source organism: Rattus rattus (assembly GCF_011064425.1). Taxonomy (NCBI): domain Eukaryota; kingdom Metazoa; phylum Chordata; class Mammalia; order Rodentia; family Muridae; genus Rattus; species Rattus rattus. Next base: position 54,581,643 of record NC_046168.1, on the reverse strand, counting down.
CAAAGACACTGTCCACCCGCCATGCTTCTCAGGCAGGCAGGCAGGCCTCCAGGGGACCTTCTGACGCGGTGGGTGATGGAAGGCCTGAGATCTTTAAATTGGGTGGATCTTGTAGGATGCAAATTCCTTCTATGCAGCAGCCACTTGAAATACCTCGAGGTCTGGTGTCCTACGCCAGCTCCCCGACAACCGCTCCCTCGTTCTTACTTCACAAACCCAGCTCCAAATAACAGCTGTGACTCATTTCTTCCCATGCAAGCCACCACTGTGCTGGGGCCTCAGATCTGAAAGTGCCCTGGGCATTAGAGGGGATTAGCCTCCAGCCACAGAAAACCAACAAGCAAGCAAAACAAAAACGAGCTAAACTGAGCAAGCCCTCATCTGCCTGGGTGTGAAATCTAGACGGAAGAACAGTAACAGGCTGATGTGGACTCAACGGGTGTTGGGATTAGAAGTCATATCCGTCACATTTCTTGGTCCAGGATATTGAAGTGTAGAGAACCCATGTAACGACGGTAATAACAACAAACCGTCTACCTCAAAGAGGAAGATGTCCTCAACAATCAAGCAAGAGTCCATCCCAGGCCAGCCATCAGCAGCTATGCTTAAGGAATGTTGGAGAGCCTCTAAAAGGGAGAAACGGAGCACCTCAAAAAGATTGGCAGGAGGCTGGAGGCGGGACTTCCAGGCCAGAACTGGTTCCCCACATTGTGGGTTATGGACTGCGGTGACAGTGGGAAAAGCGGCATGAGCTTGTGGTAGTAACTACTCCCTGAACTTCAGAGAGGTTTCAAGTATGGCCAGTCAGGCTGAACGAAAGTCGAAGAGCTTCTCATGCTAAGATACAACTTATAAAACTAATTTCCCACCAGGGAAGAGAGGCTGGTAGAGGCAGGGTCAAAAGTCAAGTACACGGAAGTTTTAGGTAACTCTCTAGCAAGAGTTCTGCAGCCAAGGGAAGCTTGGTGACACAACAGGGCCATGTCCGGAAACACAGTCACCCTTTACCCAGTCTATCCTTGTGTATTCCCATCAAGTCAGGCCCAGAGCTGCCCAGTACCTGCTTTCCCTAGCATTTGCCAGTGGCCATCCTGCCCCAGACATTGAGCCAGCTCACTGCAGGGCAGGTGGGGAACACAGGTGGTAAACACAGGTGGTGGTGAACACAGGTGGTGAACACAGGTGGTGGTGAACACAGGTGGTGGGGAACACAGGTGGTCCCCACAGAGCAGTGCCTGGCTTGTTGCTCATAGTCGCCCTGGGCCTCAACCTCACAAGTTGAGCCCACCTCTAACTCCAACTTGCCAGTCTGGTACTCAGGGCTTCCGCCTCAAACAAAAATATCTTCTGAGGTTTCGGCCCCCAGCCTGGCAGGCCTTCTCTGAACCGTGGTCCCCTCATCTGCACGCAGAGCATAATGAAGAGCCCTTTACATTCTTAGAGTTCTGAGATGAATTACATCCCCAGGCCATGTGGCCTGGTGGGCGTCTGAGGCCTGAAACTGTAGACTACAGTGCTTCAAGCGCTCCAGACGCTCCTCTGAATCTGCTCTCCCCAGCCAGTGTTCACAGGATTAACGGCAGCAAGGAGCTGGGCTAACACCCTATGGACATTTGGCGGTTGCTATGTCATAGTTTCCGGGCATCAGTCCCCTGATAATGGCTCCTATCTGAGGAGGCCGCGGTGGGATGAATGAAAAATGAATGGTTAGGACCTGTAGCATGTGCCACGTGAGAAGGCATATATGTATGTGGCATGCCTGTGTGGGAATATTAGACGGGAGAAGAGGGAAGCATCTGGCGTGTGATCGTGTATGTGAGCTTTTGTCTTATACTGTCTACCGTAGCGGTAAGTACAGCCCCCAAAACCTGGAGTCTGCACATAGCCCCTGGGACCCCGCCCCCAAGTTAGTTCTGATTGGTGAATAAAGATGCCGACAGCCAATAGCTGGGCAGAAGAGACACAGGTGGGGTTGAGGTTTCGAGGACTTGTGGGCGAGGCACAGGGAAGAGGACCACGATGAGGACGGAGGAGAAGAAAGTGCAGGAAGGAGAAGGAGAGCCACCAGGGGCTAAGGGCCAGGAGAATGTGGCCCAGGGGGCTGTGCAATTGGGTTATGAGCAGGGCAGTAAACAGTAAGTGATAACTTGCGGTTATGGAAGGTAGATTCTAACAGCATGGAGGGTAGGCAGCTGCCCATCTAGTCGGCTGCCTAAGGCATATTCAAACATAGAAAGGCTGTGTGTCTTATATCCACGAACATAAATGGTCTAAGGGAGGGAAGAAGCCCGTGCCAGGATCTTTAATATTTTTTTCTCCATGTATGTGTAAAGGTAGCCCTGCAGGAGAGTCGTGTTAGCAGAGCTACGGCGGAAAGTATCGACCCCTCCAAGAAGGGCTCCCCTTACATCGGCATCCCTGAACCGTCACCCTCTCCAGCTCTTAAGAAGCTCTGCTCTATCCCACATGTATATTAGCCTCAACTCGTCCAAAGCAGACTTCTTTCCCTCCAGCTCCCGATTCTTCCTTGGGATGCAGGGCTCCGGATCCTGTTAGCATTTTGCTTTTGCCCTCTCATCTTCTTTCTCTCTGGGCACTTCTTCGCCTGCTTTTACGGTTTCCTCCACTTCCTGTAACCATCCCATCAGCCACTTCATCCCCCTGCCTCAACGCTGTGTGCTTCCTCGGCAGCCCCACTGCCATACTGGCACGCTCAGCCAGCCCTTCCAACTGCCAGCCCTCCCTGGCTTAGAGCAGCTGCACAGATGGCCTCTCTGGCTCCGGCCCCACCCCCACCCGGCAACTTCTGGAGAACCCTTAGAGCTGAAGAGTAACTTCCAGGCACTTGACAATGCATTTGAGCTTCCCTGTGGCCCAGCGAACACAAAACAGATGTGTCCAGAAGTAACAAGCTATCATTTGGGAACAAAGTCCTACCTAAAAAAACAAACAAGCAAACAAAGCATGATGAGCGTAGTCTAATATACTTGCTTGAGGTTAAGCTCTACGCTGTGGGTACCACTGAGAGGTAAGAAGCTGAGGCTTCGAAGCCCAACAGAGCTGAACGTGAGGTCAATCCCTGTCGGGTGGCCACGCAACTGTGTAACCTGGAGCATCTCCTAGCTCCTCTGAACCTCTTTGCCCTCACTTTCTCCAGCTCTACAATGGGTCTAACAATCAGTACTGTTACGTTCTGAGACTAGGGTGGTGCGATGTGTCCTCACGGTAGCTGGTGTCTCAGACCGGTCAGCTCCATCCCTGCCCTACATTTCCCACAATCCCCTAGTAAGAATTCATCAATCTAGGGAAAGAGTAACGGAGACATTTGGCACCAGGCTGCACCCACACCTTCCAGCTTGTGTAACTGCAGCTCAGCTCCGAGAAAGAGCTCGAAAATGTGCCTGGGTCCACCAGGCCGTTCTGAGGCATCAAGAGTCCTGCAGGTGCCTCGCATACTCTAAACGGTATTTAAATTTTCTTGCATGATAAACGGTGAAACCCAGAACTTGCTGTGGGGGGTATAAAGCTTCCCGACGGATGATGGAATTTGAAATGGCTCATGATTGCTTAGAAAGAGGAGGGGCAGGCAGGGGCTGAGACTCACGAGGGGGCCAGCAGGGCTCCCCTAAAGTGTGTGCCTTTGAGATGGGGTCGCCTAGGTTGATAGATGAAGGACGCTGAATTGTAATGAGTATGACTTTCACCAGACAGCTGGCACATGGCATAAGGAAGCTTTCAACATCGTCACTGAAATGAATGGATCGGAAAACCGAAGGGGACTGGCCTGGAATGTTTATGAAATGAGAAATGAGAAATGCAGTTTGGGTAATAGCTACCACCCTTCAGCCAGCTCTCCCGTGAGTGTGGGTTCAGGCTCACAAAGAGGGTGAAGGAGAGAATGGGGGATGGAGAGTAGCACAGGTTGGATCATGTATTACTGACGAAAGACCTGAGAGCCAGGCGGATCCAGCTTGACTACATTCAATCCCGGAAGAGTAGGGCCCTTTGCTAGGTGACATGCTATGACTCCCTGACATTCAATGGGCTTAGAAGTGTGACCAAACCTTCAGGATGAGCTATCACAGGCACAGGAAATCCCAAGCTTGCGGGATGCCCAGAGGCACGGGAGGCCAGCCTGAAAGCAACCCCAGCTCTGAGCCCAGCAGGAGCTATGGGTCTTGAGTGTGACAATGGTTGGTGAGACTTGACACAGTAGGGTAGTGAGGCAGATGTCAGCCCCCTAGGTCATGGGCAGACAGCTCTGAGGTCTTTGTTCTCAGACAGGGCTTGTGTGGAGCAGCCTTGCCCTCTTCCCTAAATAGAACCAAGCAGTTCCCAGGGGACCAAGCACACAGTGCCCCGAGGCTCCAAATGTGTGAGAGCTCCTTGTTCCCTACAGGGAAAGTGTCCCTCCAAATTTCCTCATAAGGCTCAGTTGGGGAGGGGCTGTCTACTTGTGGGGTTATCTGTGTTTCATGGTCATCCCCTTTCCTTCCACGTGACCAAGAACTAACAAACCCAGAGGAGAGTAAGTTGTAAATGCCTTCATAGGCCTAACCCTGAAGCCCTGACCAGGAGTTCATTCAAATGAAAGACCAAGAGGACAATGAAAAAATGAGCATCGGTATTTAAGTGCTCCATGATAGGGAGGGTCTGGGTACATGGTGATAGGGCTGCTGCTGCTATTCCAAAAAGATCCCTTCTCAGGCGATGTGACCACAGGCAAGAGTGTGTTAAAGCGCTCTGCGAAGGCCAGCTGCTGCGAGGAAAGTGAGCTTTGACAAAAAAAGCAGAGAAAACAGCCAGACTGCAGAGTGAGCATGGGAGGGCCTGGCCAGAAGGACACAGGGAGCCAAAGCTTTATCAGTAGAGGTCACGTAGAGGGAAACAAACTGAGCAGAGCCCAAGCTACAGTAAAGGGTGTGACCCAGAGCGAGTCTCTCCACTTGGTTTCCTCACTCCACAGATGACATATCTCCCTTGTAGTTGCCTGATTCCCAGAGCTCCACTGGTCCTCCCGAGGGAAAAGACCAATACCTTAGGGCTAGTCAAGACTTGTTGGACTCTTCCTTCAGCGGCCCCCTCTCCCTCTCCTCTCAAAGTCTACCTGTTCTTGCCCCAGAACCCCAGAGATCTGTTAAGACCATCTGTAGCCATAGCAACATCAGACCAAACAGGCCCTCCCCAAGAAGTCCCATGCCTTCACCCAACTCCAGAGCACACATTCCCAGGAAGTCCTGTCACACTGTGCTGGGAGGTATTTGGTGAAAGGAGCAGGATCCCTGTATCCATGGACTCTAGCATAGGACCTCCCGTGCTCAGGGTAGATTATTCTTCTCAGCTGCCTGTGAGCACTGCCTGTGAGCACTACCTGGGAGCACTGCCTGAGAGCACTGCCCATGAGCACTGCCCGGGAGCACTGCATGGGAGCACTTCCTGTGAGCACTGCCTGTGGACACTGCCTGTGAGCACTGCCTGTGGACACTGCCTGGGAGCACTTCCTGGGAGCACTGCCTGCACTGGAGCACTTCCTGTGGACACTGCCTGTGGACACTGCCTGTGGACACTGGCTGTGAGCACTGCCTGGGAGCATTACCTGGGAGCACTGCCCAGGAGCACTGCCTGGGAGCACTGCCTGTGGACACTGCCTGTGAGCACTGCCTGGGAGCACTGCCTGTGGACACTGCCTGGGAGCACTACCTGGGAGCACTGCCTGTGGACACTGCCTGTGGACACTGGCTGTGAGCACTGCCTGGGAGCATTACCTGGGAGCACTGCCTGGGAGCACTGCCTGGGAGCACTGCCCGGGAGCACTTCCTGGGAGCACTGCCTGTGAGCATTGCCTGTGGACACTGACTGTGAGCACTGCCCAGGAGCACTGCCTGGGAGCATTACCTGGGAGCACTGCCTATGAGCATTGCCTGGGAGCACAGCCCAGGAGCACTACCCTGGCGCCAAGAGTCTATTCTCTCATCCAAGTTCCAACCCTGCTGTGTGACCCTGAGCTGACCCTTCTGCCGGACATTTGCTTCTCCTCAGCTAACAGTGGGCACAGCTGGGCCATCCCACAGGGTGCCAAGTGAGTTCTAAGGAGCATTCCACAGTTGAAAGCATTTTTGTCACTCATGAAACTCGATGCAGTTCCTCAGGACTTAAGACTGTTTGCTGCACACCGTCGTGTCCCATGTGAATTCCCGTCATCGGAATCTCTAGGACTACATCCAGGTCTGCCCTCTACCAGATGCTCTTGGGGGCTTTTTGACATTGTAAAATTTCCTCGTCACTGCCCTACCTGTGAGTCCTAGACGGTGGTTAGAGGCACGTCTCCTTTGAGATGTAGATCAGAGGAGACAGAACAGAAGCCAGAGAGACAGTGGTCTCCATAAAATCCCCAGGAGCTAAGCAGCAGGCTCTCGATTCAGTAGTAGGTGATTGACAGCAGCCACTCCCTACCAAGTCCTACCAACCTTGAGATGCTTTTTTTTTGAACTGGAACCCCTCATCACTGCCCCACCCCCCGCTCCTCTTCAGATGTCTTAGATGGTGAGTCGGGCACACCACTTTGCATGTTTTTTTTTTTAAAAAACATTTATTATGTATAAGTACACTGTCTCCATATCCCCAGGAGCTAAGCAGCAGGGCTCTTGATTCAGTAGCAGGTGATTGACAGCAGCCACTTCCTACCAAGTCCTACCAACCTTGAGATGCCAGTTGAACTGGAACCCGCCTCTGCCCCACCCCCACTCCTCTTCAGATGTCTTAGCCCGCTCTCCAGCCCACCACTGCATGTTTTGAAGAACACCATCCAGCGCCATTGACAACTGTCTCACCTGTGTCAGCCTCATGACCACCTGAACACCTGGGGCTGGACCTGAGGTGCTCCTTCTGGACCTTCAGTAGCTTTGGAGAGACTCGGGGAACCTGACAGACACTTGACAGCCATATCTGATCTGATATTCGTTCTTATCTCCCTGCTTGCTTCCTTCCTTCCTTTGCCACCTCACCATGACTACACACACACACAAACATATATGCACATATGCACACAAACATATAAGTACACTCACCTTAACATCTATGAACACACACACACACACACACAGAGTCACCACACATGCACATACAGCCTTTCCACAAACACATCCTCCCACCTCACAACACATGCATGAAAACTCACATACTATGAGCATGCATGTGCACACATGCCCTGCTAATGCATGTCATTGGCCAGTCCTCTCTGTCCCTGCTCTCACCCGTAAGCTGCAACCTTCATCTGGCATGCTCTGACCAGGACTTGGCAACTCCCTCAACAAAACTTGATTTTGATGGTCTCAAGTACCTTCCGCCTATTGAAGTCAGCCCTATCTGTTCCAAGAGGAACAGAGGACGGTGTGCAGGTCACATTTTAGCCGTCGAGGCCATGCCCAAGGGTAATCATGTTCACTAGGAAGCTGTGGTGTGACCCCAAATGTACCTGGTTTCCTCCACCCCTAATGGCAGTCCCCACTCCTGTGCTCAGGAAGGCCTTTAGGCAGGGATGTGAGACAGGAATGGCATTGAGTTAAGTCCTTTCCTTCATCCTCCACCCTGTGTTAGGAAGAGGAGCGATCTCCTGACCCTCACCAAGCCTGAGCCCAGATCTAGCCCAAGGGAGGTGAAACCCATTGACTTTTGGCACAGGCAGCTTCCTGTTTCTAAGAATCTGGGACTTTGAAAGGCCGTGCTGACTTAGCGGCCTTCACACAGACCGCATTGTGGCGACTCTCAAGCGAGTCTCAGATTTCCCTTCCACAGAGCTCGGGCTTTCAAGGGAAAGGAGAAGCAGCAGGCTGCTTCAGACACCCGCTGGATTTGGCTGAACTAAAACATCTGCAAATCCACCCAAGCCACATCGTGCCAAGACCTTGCAAAGAGTTTCCAGAGACTTGAGCCTGTGCCACACCCTTCCCCTGGTGGCTCAAGCTGTCTCGGGCTAAGTGGAATGTGCCAGGCTGGCATTTCCAAAGCTGTTCAAATCCCTTCCCTGCAGCCCCATAGCAAACACGATTATACTTGGACATGGTCTCGACATCCAGACTGAGGACTGAGCTGACTCCAGTGGAGAGCAGGGACTAACAAGGACCACTGAAATCCCGCTCTGTTGAGATGAATTGATATGAATGAACTGGATTACACTTAGCTACTTTTAACAGAGATTCCACTGTGAGTCAGCCGCATGCTGGATCTTAGTGCTTACATGGCAGGGATGAATGTTGGGGGACAACGACCATGCACTCACAGAGCTTGCATCCTGAGAGGTGACAGAAATCTGCACTGCATCCAGGTGACCAGAAGCTCTGAACCGATGCCTATGCCTGCTGATATTTCCCTCCCCCACTCGCTGATGGACTCTGAGCTTCCCATGGCTAAAAGGAAGGCCAAAAGAGTACTCTGCCAATACAACATGGCTTCTGACATGACCCATCCCTGCCCCTCTTCAACTTCCTGTTCAGGAGAGAAGGACTTCCTCCTCATTGTGAAACATGGCTAGCTTGGTGACTTACTAGCCAGCTGAAGAGAGCAGAAATCACTCTACTTCTGAGCCTAGGCCTCTGAGCATCTTGCGCCTTTCCTCCCGCACATTCCTGCCCCTGCCTTGTGAGCAAGGCTGAGCTCACCTACCACACCAAGGGAGTCACGTGGAGTAAAGCCAAGCGGGGCAGGCCATCCCATGGAGTCCGTAGACACCGGAGAGAGAGAGACAAGCCAAGATCAGCAAGCCACACCAGCGTGAACGGGCTCCACTGAACGAGGATGAGAAACTATACCAAATACGTTCTCAGCCACGGGTTATTGGATGGCATTATCACAACAACAGTTACCAACGTGCCAAAAGCCAGACAACCTGCTACAGAAAAACAGCATCATCATCTACTGCTCTTCGCCGTCTGGCCCTGGACAGGCCCAGAGGAAGAGGATTCAGAACTTGGAACTCTCGCTCTGGACACTAAATGAGGCACCTCTCCCAGTGCAAACCTAAGCGAGTGCCTAAGTGCACCCGGCTGAGCTCTTCCCCTCCTTGAAGATACAGTGGGTGGAAAGAGTCAAGAATCCTGGTCAAATGCATAGAGGGCAGGAGGTCTAGCTTTGGGTCATAGCATTCGTGATGGGAGCTAGAGGTGAACACATTTAAATTGGTGATGTTGGGAAAGGCCTGAGTTTGGTTCAACAATACCCAAAGCCACTCTGTGGAACTGGGGGGTGGGGGTACGTGCTAATCTCTGGGGTCTGTCTGGATAGAAGATAGGCCAAGTCACTGGCTTCTCTCACACAGATGCCCACAAGAACAGAAGCATCGCCTGGGAAGAGGATACGCTGGTGGAATCATCACTTACAGTCATATGAAGGTTATGTGGGTTCATTTAACAGTAGAAGGAAATCTCTTGACTATGTCAGAACCAAAGGATTGACCCATGCTTCGATTTGTAACCATATTCACCTTCATCAGCAGTGACTGGAGATAAGGAGGCAGATGTTTCTACTGTTCTTGACTATGCCAATTTAATGAGAGCGCTCTACATCAGAAGACACTGCCTTTTACTACCGAAAGGCATATTAATGTGGCTGTGTACACTACCAAACGAAGACTATTTAACACTTCTCATACGCACACATAAAAATCTCAGACCAGCATCAGACAGACTCCGGTTTGAGTCCAAGGCCTATTGCTTACCAACTGCAGAGACGTAAGCTGAGGTGCCCTGGCAGACACGTCTGTTTAGCAAGGATGACGCTGAGCGTAGGCCTCAGAGCCTTGCCAGGAGGATTGCACGTAGCTCCGGTGGCAGACGGCATCCACAGTGCACACTAGGCTAGGATGGGATGACATATTTCCACTAGAGGAGACTTAGTCCCCAGAGACCATCTGGGAATATCTAAGGACATTTACAGCATTGAAACTGGGCAGGTGGACCATTGGTGTGTAGTGAGGAGAAGCCAGTGATGTTGCTAAAAACACGATGATAACACCTCAAACCTTCCAAAGAATTGTCCAGTCCCAGTGTCCAGATGTGCTGGTTTGAATAGACATGGCCCTCATAGTCTCATATGTTCGAATGCTTGGCCCATAGGAAAGGGCACTTTTAGAAGGTGTGGCCTTGTTGGAGTGGGCATGGCCTTGCTGGACTGGAGTGGGTGTGGCCTTGTTGAAGTGGGGTGGCCTTGTTGGAGTGGGTGTGGCCTTGTTGGAGTGGGTGTGGCCTTGTTGGAGTGGGTGTGGCCTTGTTGGAGTGGGTGTGGCCTTGTTGGAGTGGGCGTGGCCTTGTTGGAGTGGGCGTGGCCTTTTGGAGTAGATGTAGCTTTGCTGGAGTGGATGTGACTTTGTTTGGAGGAAATGTGTAACTGTTGGAACAAGCGTTGAGGTTCCCTATGCTCAAGCTATGGGTGGTGTCATACAATCTCCTTTTGCTGCCTTAGGATCAAGATGTAGAACTCTTACCTCCTTCTGCGGCACCACAACTGTCTGCTTGCCACCGCGATGTCATCACTGCCATGATGACAATAGACTAAACCTCTCAAACTGTAAGTCAGTCCCAATTAAATGTTTTCCTCGATAAGAGTTGCCTTCGTCAGTCACAGTGCCTCTTCATAGCACTGTGCTGCAGCCCGGTGAGTCTGGGTTGATGTTGAGGTGGAATGACTGAGCTACGTCAGGGAGGGGCACATTCTAACACTCAGGATCTTGTGTCTCTGAAAGCTGAGTGAGGCTTTGTATGGAGCTCACAGCACACTGGGAACAAAGTCCATACGCATGTGCGTAAGATGCCCTTGTTTGCTGAACACTCCGTGTTCAGAGAGTTCCCCTGGCACCCTTGACCAGGACACTGTTTTAAAAGAACGCTCCTGCCCTTGGCTATTGCAGAAACACCGTGGAGACCGTTACTGAGATCCACAGGTGCTCTTGGGCAATGATGGGATCTGGAAGGGATCTGACTTTCGTGGTTGTTGGGATTGGGGATGGTGTGTGGAGCGGGTGTCAAACTGGTACAAGCATGCTTCGAGCCGGTTAAAACTGCGCCCCCATTTGATCAGCCGGGGTAGAAAGTTCTTCTGGGTCACAAGTAATGAGGTGAGAGAGAAATGAAACGCAGTGTCAAGCCCAGCCATGGAGAGTAGAGGGTGGAGATTCATGGTCCACTACAGGGGGATGTCTCTAAGGACTATCAGACAGCAGGCTATGTATAAGGGAAGGAGAGAGGTATGGCAGGATCGAGCCAGCACAGGTGACTTTCGGGGACAGCTGGCAGGAGAGATGGGGGACAATGATCCTGCGTAGGCAGGAGACATGACTGGCCAGGGCTGCAGACCCCAGAGGAAGGCTGTGTTTGCTAAGTGTCCCAGAAATATTATGCTGCCACAATGACATAGGGGAATGTACCATCACTTCGGGACCCCAGTTTTACCCTGTTTAAAGTCTCCACTGTACGGGGATGGGGCTGTTTGTCTCACCATCTCTAGTAGTAGTCATCTCTTCTTGTAGTCACGTGAGAAAGATATTCTGGAGTCAGGACATCAATGGTAGCCTGGTATCCAACAAGATATGTGCTCCCTAGGGGCAGGCGGAAGTTAGCGAGGAAGGTGGATCACCTAACCCAGCAGACCCTATCTGCTTCCTACATTGCTGAAAACAATGCAGTGAGGGCTTCCATTAGAGCCTCCTGTGTCCCTGTCAGGCAGCGGCCATCTTACCTTGTTAGGCATGCATGATGGTTAGTGTAAACTGTCAACCTGACAGGGTTAGAATCACCTGGGAGATGGGCTTCTGGGCATGCCTAAGGGGACTAAGTTGGTTAAACTAATTAAGACCCACCTTAATTGTGGGAAGGATCTTTTTTTTTCTTTGTCTCCTGGGACACATAAAAATGGAGCAAGGGAGTTAGGAGGGCTGTGTATTCACAGCCCTCTGCTGACTGCTATCCTGTGGCCTTGACTTTCCCACCGATAGAATAGGCTTTGAGCTCTGACCTGAGACCTGACCTCTGACCTTTCTCCCGTAAGATGTTTCGGTTGGGGTATTTTATCACCGAAATGGGAAAAGAAAGTAAGACAGTTGACAGGATCCAGAAGCGCTACAGAGCCATGGGGCTACTGAGAAGCAGGGACAGGATTAGCCTTTGGCCTTTCAGAGTCCAGTCAGTCTAGGTGGATCAGAGTGGCCGCTCATGACTGGTAGTCCCTCCTCTACTCATGGGCCGTTTTCCCCACTGAGTCCTGCAGAACACCCGGTGCTCCAGAGCACCGGGACATTCTCCCAGGTAGATGTGTGACTGCGCCAAGGTCAAGAGTCATTCTAGAGTAGATGACAGGGGTCATGCAGTGTGAGGACAAGCTGGAAAGCAGGTATCATGTTCCCAACCAGAAATGAGGCTGTGAAAGAAAGAGAAGGAACCCCCCCCCCCCCGCCGCCGTGGCATTTCTAAAGGAAATCTGAGGAAAACAGGATGAGCTTCCAATGTCTCCTTCTTCCACAAGTTTCTATATGGCAACCTGCTTCTTAAAGAGAACCCCTAGTGGGTCAGATGGGATCTGGTCCACTAACCTCCTCACCTGAGATCTGGGGTGTCCGTAGGCCCAGCAGAAGGGCTGGGAATACTCTCTAGCCGCACACAACAGGCAGTAGTCAGGAAACGTTAGTCTGACAGGCTCCCTTGCAGAAACTAGCACTCATACCTCAACGTCTTTTCCGAATGGTGCCTTCATTTTATTTATTTCTAGTTTTCCTTTAACCCGGCTGGACTCAAACCCACAGTCATCCACTTGCCTCGAGGGATGGGACTACAGGCATAAGCTACCACACCTGGCTCCTCGTGTAGCTTTTAAGTATTCACTCACAGAGTAAGTGGCCTTACCTGCGACAGGTCTGCTCGTGTAAGACACCCAGGAGAGCTTGTGCATTCCCACACTTCAAAGCGGCTGTGGGCCTGAGAAGCTCTCTGTCCCGTCTGGGTCTCCACACCAAGGAAGAGCAAAGGTTCCAAGTTCCTGCAGTCTCCTGTGTTCTTAGACTACGGACACCAGAGTAATAAAATCAAGAATCCCTCCCCGTATAATGTCCAGGCCCATGTCAATGCATCTCCACAAAGGGGTACCATCTTCCTGCTCATGGAAGCAGCGGTGAATAGCCCAGGCTAGGAAGGCTGAGCAAGGATAGTATCACGCCCAGTCTGAAGTTAGGCCAGCCTTGACCTCAAGCCATGGGTCTTCCCCAAGTTAACTGACCCGTCGTTCCACACGTGTTCTCTCTGAAGCAACCTCTGCTGAAGCCACACCCACCGCTCGGAAAGACAGAGCTTCAGACCACAGGGAGACTTGGAGGGCCTAGACTAGAGCGGCTGTCATGGGATCCTCATATTCCTACGCACAAGAAAGTCTCTGTCTACTTCCACCAAGGGCGGAGTGTGGAAAAGGAGTGGTGTGTGAGCGAGGAAGCCAGCCTGGAAAGGGGAGACGGTCACATGACACAGCACAGGAAAATGGCTGGTGACCATTAATCAGTTGGGTCGAACGTATCTAACATCCACCCACCAAGGAAAGCGCCTCACATTGAGGAAAGGTGAAAGAACTTATTGTTCAAACTGGCCCTGCCTCAAAGGCTTACCCGCCCCCCAAAGGGGCCACCACAGCTCAGCACTCCTAAGGATTTACAGCACCAGAGAGCGAGTCTCCTACACAGGAGAGCCAATGCCGCGTGTGGAGCAACACCGTGACGCCATCAGCTCTCTTAGAAAGAGAGCAGTTGGAGAAAGCAGCACCATCCTCAGCCCTTAAGCCTGGCCTCTGGCTCTCAGGACAGCTTCCAAGAGCTCATCACACTGAGCAGACAGAACCTGGTGTCATCTGCAACTCGGTCCTCTGTGAAGCATAGCCCCAGTTTATGGATGGAGGAAAGTAAATACAAAGACTACAGGCCCCCAGCACAGAGGTGGTAGAGAACCAGATCCGGGCCAGCCTAGAATTCAAAGCCGCCATCGCCCCACATTCCTACATGTCTCGCTTCTCGGTCGCTCTGTTCACACGTCAAAAGTGCTCATGAGTGGGGGCTGACGGGCTTACTGCCCTACTGGAGAGAGAGACATGCGGACAGAGACAGAGAGACAGACAGAGAGAGAAGAAGAAGAAAACTAGCCTGTATTCATTATTCAAAATGAGTCCAGGGGTCCCTTCAACAGGAAATTGCGACTCTGAAGGCTGTAAACACGAGGTCCACTGAAGGCAATGCATGTGTGCACTTCTGAGAGATGTTGAAACCAGCACTATTCCCCCCGAGGGCACCAGAGCAGTGGCCCATCCCATCCCTGTCATTGACTGTGAGGTTACGGTGGCTGGTGATCATTGACATTTCCCTGAAAGACTGATATCCGCTCAATTCCCACCGTGCCCTCTCCGTGTACCAGGGCCACCCTTGCAGAATCACAGGGTCTGGAGATGGACGGGTGGATGGTAGGGAAGGCTGTGGAGCATTGCTTCAGCCAGGAAGGATAGGTCTGCTTATTTAGACAGCGATGGGGAAAGGGAAGCCAGCATTTCTGGGCCACTGTTCGAGCAGGATTCAGCCCACATCCTACCCAGATTCAACCAGTGTGACCCAATTCACCAAGAAGCATCAGAAGGGTTGGTGCAGACAGGGGTGAGGAACATGAGGGGAGGGGCAGAAAAAAAGATTGGCCACCGGTTGGAAATAGCCATTTTATCTCTTGGAGATGGATGCTCTGGTTTGAATAAAAATCTAAGAAAAACACAAGAAAGGCCCTGCGTGGGCCTTCACTGACACAGGCAGGAAGCCCATGTTTGAAGGGGTGGACAGGAGCAGGTGTAATAGCCTCCCACTACAGTCACCCTTGATGACCGCATACTTTGGATCATGAGTGGGAGACTCCCTGTGAGCGAGCCTTGGGAAATGACTGGGTGTCCCCTTCGGAGCTCTATGCAATGTTTCTTTGCCTACCAAACACAAGAGTTGAATCGAATAACTGACATGCATTGTATTCTACAACATACTGGATATCTCTCTAAAGCATTGAGAACGTATAGGGAGTGGCAGTGTGTTTCCTAACATTGCTAGGAAAGAGTCAGTCACACAAGTGAATTATCCCCCATAGCAGGAACACTTTCGTTTGGTGTAGAGAGCCTTCCTAAAAGCTCGCATGTGCTTATTCCTGGCTCCTTGGTCAGGGAATAAACACTTGTTTCTGTGAAGTACTCATCCAACATCGAGAGTTGACTCAGCGAACGTTACGTATGAGTTCTTCGTGTCAGTCCTGGGGTCACTAAGCCTGTGTGACTCCCCTTCCAAATGGTTGCTCCCCATTTGCTGTGGACATTGAGACAAGAGGCAACCCTGGATCTAGTGGAATTCTCCAGAAACTGAAAGCCAGTAGACACAAAGATAATCCAATAAACCATCCCAGAGCTGGAAGCACAGGCTTCACCTCCCCAGGGTCAGCGTTCCTTGCCCTTGTCTTTTTAATCTCCGATTAAAAAGGTCTGATCTGATGTGTTCGCTTTTTGTGACGCTGGGGGTTGAACTCAGCTAAGCACATGTTCTACCATTGAGCGACCTCTCAGCCTTTGGGTCTGTGTTTTTAGCCTGTACGTGGTGTTACTGCGCCAAACTCACTTCCCACACACAGTTACATCTCTCCAGTTCTTTCTCGTCTGTTCCTTACTCTACGAAGTGCACTTTTCTTTGGCCTATTCTAAAAGCACCTTCTCAAAGAATCTATCTTTTTTCTTGACTAGGATTTGGTAAGCCTAGCCTGCAAGAACCCAAAGAAGCCATAAAAATCCATCCCTCGCCAGATCCTGACTGAGGGCAACTTTATTTAGCACCGATGCCACGCAGATCCCGAGCCTCTGACCATGGGCAAGGCAGACTTGAGAGAGTATATTACCTTGTACCTGTCCTCTTGCTTGGCCAGAGGGTTCCGGCAGCAGATTCTATGCCTCTGAAGCACCCAGGACCAAATCCACGAGGACACAAGTTTAAGAAGTTTAATGGGTTCCTCCTGCCAGGTTTCCAAGCCCTCTATGCATCATCACGTGAACAGTGAGCCTTTAGACCAAACGGCTTGTCTTGAACAGAATTTCTCAAACTTATCCAGCCAGGAACCCAAGCTCCTTCTGTAAAAACCCACCTCACTGAGTAGCTGCCTCCCTTCTCCGATCTAAATTGTAAGAGTCATGCGACCTCCGGCAAACCATCTCTCCTCTCAGTCTCTACTCTTTCCAGATAAAGGGGTAGAGGTCTTGATCAGAAACAGTCAAGAGGCTTAGCTGTGCCTCCTATACCTTGAATTTGGGGGAATCGCAGCCCATGATGCCCTGTGTATGCCCTGACCCCCCCCCAGGTCATTTCCATCTGGATGCTTAATTCCCCCCAAACTGTCCTGAGGAAACATTGCTCAGAATGGCACCCAGTGATGCTTGCAAATCAAGAAGGGGCTTGTCTGAGAGTCCAGGTCTCACTGGACTGACCGGGTGGAGCCCAGTGTCTTTTCCACCATTGCCTCAGTGGGAAACTGACATTTGAATGCCCAGGACTTAAAGTAATTTGTCTGCTGAGATGGCCAGACCCGTCAGCATTCATTACCATGAAGCCTCCAGAAATCTGTTTCCCCTGACCTTCCTCCTCATCCAGGTCACCTCCCTCCGGCCACTGTGAAAGAACAGGCTAGACAAGAGATATATGCAAAGGATCTGATGTGGCACCGGTACCCAAACCACCTGGGTCCTTCAGCCCATCTGTAGGGTGCAGCCACTCTTCTACCTAAATCCCGTCCAGCACGCTGGAGGGTTTTGCAGTTGGAAGCTGGAAAACTCCTACTAGGAGCCTCCATTCAGTGAGCTGTGGGCAGAAGGAAGAACGGGGTGGCGTAAAGCCGACATACTATGCTCCTCCAAGAGTTTTGGGTCCAGGCTCCTACAGTGTACCCTATGTAGAGAGAGCATGTTCCCAGTAAGAAGACCTCTCCTGAACACGCAGCTCCTATATAGGGAATGGCCCACTGTATTCACTACTGCTACCCACATGGTACATATGAAATATGTAATAATGATCTCTTAGGGGGATGGATGAGTGTATGGATAAATAGATCAGTGGATGGATGGATGGATGGATGGATGGATGGATGGATGGATGGATGGATGGATGGATGTGTGGGTGGATGTGTGGATGGATGGATGGGTGGATGTGTGGATGGATGGATGAATGGATGGGTGGATGGATGGATGGATTGATGGGTGAGTGGATGGATGTGTGGGTGGATGGATGGGTGGGTGGGTGGGTGGATGGATGGATGGATGGATGGGTGGGGGATGGATGGGTGGGGGTGGGTGTGTGGATGTGTGGGTGGATGGATGGATGGATGGGTGGATGGGTGGGTGGGATGGATGGGTAGATGGATGGGTGGGAGGATGGGTGAATGGATGGATGGGTGGATGGGTGTGGATGGGGGATGGATGGATGGGTGGCAGGATGGGTGAATGGATGGATGGGTGGATGGGTGGAGGGATGGGTGGGTGGATGGATAAGAGGTTAAGACATAATACAAGGCCAGGCATGGTGCCACATGCCTTTAATCCCAGCATGTGAAAGACAGAAGCAGGGGGATATCTGTGAGTACAAGCAAGTTCCAGGCTGGGCAGGGCTACATAGTCAGGACCTGTCTCAAAAGAATAAAAAGAACAAACACCTAAAGCAGTCTAGAAAGAAAATTAGATTTAAGTTCCGGCCCCAGTGCTTATTGCTCTGAAGAGAAAACTATCATTAATCTCTCTGAGTGTGTTTCTTACCAAAATAATGACTATTAGAACCCCCCCCCCAACTCCATCACAGAGAGACAGCATCTCAAGTGGAAAGGCCGTGTACACAACAGTACCTGGTAAACTACTAGACTGTATGTAGGTCAGAGGCAAGGTGGTGGTAACGTTCTGGTAAGAGGAGCTGGAGTGTCAGCATTGATAGCATGTGCACAGAGAAGGCTCCGTCCAGCACAGGAACCAGGAGGAAAAACTGCGGAAGAGTGGGCACCCGACCACAATCGATCACTCGCGAGAACAGCCTGTCTAAACGGATGGGCTACGTGCGCACTTGCTGCCGAGGCCTCACGAGGCTGAGAGTCGGCCCCAGTACCCCCTTTTAGCAAAGTAACTGAGGAAGAGATTCAGATGCTCTGGAAGCAGACAAAGGACTCATGAAACCAGTGCCCCGGGACCCTGCAGCTGCCACCATGAGGCAGTGAAGCCCTACCGCCTCATTTTCTGGAGATGATAAAGCCCTCTTCTTGGCTTAGATTAATAAAAGCAACCCCTCCTGCCTTAGACACCTCACCAGGCTCCACTGAAACACTTATCGCTTGCAGAGGGAAAACATCACTCTTCCAGGAAGAAGGCAAACACTGATTTATTAATTAATTACCTCCAGGGGGGTCCTGCCTAGCTGCAGGTGGAGAGCAAGAGGGAGGCATGGAGAAGCTGTGGGAGGAGGTGGGGTGCTTGGCTCACACTCCAGGGGTGAGAGCTGACACCTCCAGATCAGGCCTGTGGCCTGTGCTGAGATTTTTCTCTCTCTGGATGCGTTTAAAAGCAAGCCTTGTTCCTGCCACCATGCCCCTCGGCAGCAGGAAGGAGCAGAAGTGGGGGGCCCTGGGGTGTGGGGAGGCTGCCTAGGTCCACAAAAATTTTCCAGTCTCAAAAGTGATGTCCTCAGTTAAACATCACCTTCTTCTTCAGTGTGTACACATAACCACACACACACACACACACACACACACACACAGTGAGCACACATACACACGCACACACACAGACACACACACACACACAGTGAGCATGCATACACATACACACAGAATCTAGAATCTACCTGGTGCTCAGAGCCCTTCAGACAAGAGAACGTATTGTCAGTATTTACAGCCACTTGTGATAACGAGCGTTCACATCTGTTCCCCAAGGGGACTGTCAAAGTGACTCACATCACCCTGCTCTTGGATTGGGGCCTAGAGAGCAACCTTATCATTCGGAGTGAGACTGGCCTTCCTCTGGCCCCTGACATCATACATCCTCTTTGGGACAGCATCTTCCCCAGCCCGCAGGATAATATTGGCAGCAACATGGTGAACAGGGCCCTTGAGGACACACGCCAGTGTTGGTTGGGCCATCTTCCAATCGATATATTAGAGAGGTTTGCCAACTGAAAATTTGAGGGGTCCCTGGAGACCACTTCAGAAACCTCTGGGGGAGGAGGGAAAAGCCGCCATTTATAGATGCACTGCCTGCTCAGTGCACCAAGGTATCCAGCAAGGAGCTGGAGGGAATGATGTCCTGACTTAGGGCCGCCTCTGTGAGAGAAAGGGGCATTTCCTAATTGGGGCAAAGGGTAGGGATGGGCCAGAAACAGCCAATGGAAAAGGGACCGAAGAAAGCCTCTTCTAGGTGTTCCTCTCCTGATGCCTCAGTAGACCTAAGTACGTGGGTTCACTCATGGCAGGGGTCGCGTTGTATCTACACGGTTGAGACTGAAGGACGTATCCATGAGAACATTCCAAAAAAGAAGCAAAAGGCTTAGAAGAACACAGAGAGCAGGAGCCAGTCAGTTCTGGGCAGGAATTCCAGAACTGTAACAAGAGGAATCACACAAACTCAGACCCAAACTTACACACAGCCAGCAGGTCCTCAGGAAGACCTGAGATTTCTAAGACACACCCCCGGGGGAAACTGTAAGTATCTCATATGAAGATGGTGTCGGGTTCGTCATGAGGTGACCTCGGTATTTTACTGACCAGAGTGGGACTCCAGACGAGGAATGGGTAGAAAGGACCATGGATCCTTTCAAAGACGTGCTAGCAAAGGGTCCACCAGACTGGCCGAGAGCCAACCCTCAAACAGCAGTTCACTTACTTGCTACTGAGTTGAACCAGACCATACAGGGAAGTGCCGTCGGTGGAGAACGGGTCTGGCTTCGGCCATTTGCATCCAGTGACACTGGAGAATAGATTCATCGTCCTCTTGGATATTATTAACCATTTCATACATAATGTCACGTGGTATTCTAACATTCTCTTCCCCAGTGTGCATGTATTCACGCATCCTTTTTTTTTTTTTTTTTAACTATCTTACTTTCAACCAAGAGAATTACTGAGCTGGCTCCTTTATTTACTAATTAATAAACTCTGACCCATTTGTAAGATTAATTACATAGTAATTAGACTTCTTTGCATTCGGTGCTAGTTAAGCCTGACCCTCCGGCTTCAGACCCTAACGCCCACTGCCTCTCCTGGCTGGCTGAAGTCTAAATCATCTTCTTTGCAGACATGGTTCTCTGGCCCTGGACCCAGCATCCTTCAGGCCTGATCTTAGCCCAGCCCAGCTAAAGGAAAAGCAGCAGCAGGTGGGCTCTGTCTCTGACTACGGCTACTCAAGCTGGCTGGTGTGTATGTGCGGTTCCAGGCACAGGGCCGGGTTATCTCAGGATCTCAGGCTTCCCCTGCTGTGTCTTCTCTTCACCAAGAGGGCAACCTCGCCCACCCCGGGCCCAGCATGAACGCTTCGCCACCTCTCTTTCCCTGCAGGCAGAGGAAATCGCACTAGCATACCCTCATGAGCCCATTCCCTATGTCTCCTGGCTACTGACCTGAACATAGCCAGTTTACTCTCTCAGGAGGAGAGGAGATAAGAGGGCTATATGCACCTGGGGCCTAAGATGCCCAAGGGCCAGAACTTGCCATATTGAAGCCCTTGTAGCCTGTCATTTAAAAACTAAGTCCCCGCAGCCAGCCCCTCGGCAGGACGCCCAGACTGACAATCAGAGGAGATTCTGTTCCAGTCACACAGCTGGTGTTCACACTGATGAGACCAAGGAGCACCTGCTCTCCACGCCAAGGGGGAGGGACTCTGCCGGTACCTGGGCTGAACTAGAGCCACAGAGCGTCTCTGTACCTGCTCCAGGTGGCACCTGATGGAGAACTGTTCCTGCAGAAGGACCCTGACAGAGGCCACACAGTGAGCACCGGGCTGGTGCCCCTGGTGGTCTAGGCTGGGGCAACTGGGATCTGTGGTGATCTGTGGGTTGGATGTGAGCTCTGTAGTTGCAGAGACAGGGCAGGAAGGGGGACAAGGGAAAGAAATAGAAAATGGACTTTGTCACTGTTCTCTGGGATTGATCTAGGATTGTTCTTGTAGCTTCAATAAGAAGACCCCAACTGTGGAGGGGACAGAAAGTCAAGGGGGGAACCAGGTGTGAGCCTCAGATCACATGTTTGCCTTCCCCTTCGACCCTGGTGGGAAAAGCAATACCACCTTAACTCTGTGCTCTTCGCCCATCCCAGGGGGCTGAGACAACGTTGTCCTTCCGCAGCTGAGAAGGTAAGGCCCAGCGGAGGGCACACCCAAGGCTTTGCCTCTGTTCACCCCGCCAGTCTGAGGTCCGAAAGCATGAATTTCTGCCAGGGAAGCTGAAGATATTTTGTACATTGAATTTTTGAGAGAGAAGCACACAAGGCAGCCTTCGCCCTCCATAGTCTTTGTTGGCCCCTCTCCTTCTGCCTCCCAGGGGTAAGTTCTGGGGTTTCTAAGGCCAGGAGGAAAGGCAGGTGACCTGTATGGGACCCGTGCTCCTTCCCATCTCTCTACTCTTGGCAGATGCTATTCAAATATCCAGCCCTGGACACGTGGGCTAGAGATAAGGCTCCAGGATCTTACATACTGGATGTTGGGGAAGACAGAAGTCACAGCTCCCATTCACAGGGGACACTCCAGTGCCCAACAACAGCATGGTGTCTCCCTGAGAAGGGAAGTGGACAAGAACAGAATCCTAGACCCAGAGGAAGGACTCAGGTCCTTGGACAAAGTTCATGGAGGTGAAGTGCTGAGGACAGTTCCTGATCCGGCTCCCACACCACCACGCATGCATCATCTGCCCTCACTGTGGCCATCAGTGGCCTCTGAGATGGGCAGGAGTGTGGTCATCACATTCCCTTCTCAATGAAACCTTAAGCAAGCTTCACTGGACCTCCTTCAGAACAAAGGAGGGCCCTGCACACACTGCCCACACCAAGGGAAGACAAAGACTGTGTCAATCAGTCTGAGCACTGTCCCCTCAAGATCACCTCAGGTCCAGCCAGGATGGGGCAGAATGGCCACGGTAAAAAAGAAAGGTAGGGCTACTGTGTGCAGAGACCTTTCAACCCCAGACTCCCTCTTTCCATCAGTGGAAACTGAGGCAGGGGGAAGGCTATACCAGGGAAGTGTAAGCTCAAGGGGGTCTCCCTCTTTGCACTCTGGATAAGCAGTTTCTAAAGGTCCCAGAGAAGGAGGATGGCTTATGCAACAGTTCAGCTCGGTGAGGCTGGTAGTCTGGAGGGAAGGCAGAGAAGGACTTGGCTGGTGGCTTACATTCTAGATCTGCACAGTTCTACCTAAGATGGGGAAGCACTAGAGGTGCCCTGTGGACCAAGGCAGAGGCATGCAGCATGGAGACCTCTTGCAGAAGAGGTTAGTGACAGGAACATATACAGGGTACCCTCCGTGTGTCTCGCAAAGGGACCCTGAACAGATCCTTGGCTTCAGACACTTCAAAGGCTCAGAAGCCATGAGTCCCTGTAGATTGGGGAAGCTCATTAGCTCCTCAAGGGAGTAGCAAACCACCTCTGCTGAGAATCCTGTGGAGTTTCGGAAAGAGAGAGAGGGTCCCAGACAGAGCTGAGGACCGTGCTGCTGGCCAAAATACGGTGGGACTTTGGAAGCGCACTTCATCTTTCCAGGATGGTCTCCCCCATCTGCTGAAGGGTGAGGAGGAGCAGTGGATGTGAAGATACGGGGTTTCCTACGGCCTAAAAGAATATGGTTTCAAGCCCAGAACGTCATCCTACAGAACTGACCTGTTCTTTGAAATTTCAAGCTGAGTGTAAGAAGAAGGTCTGGGCCCCCCCAAACAGTGTTTAAGAGGGTTGTCCTTGCCTGAGTCACTAGCTAGGACAGTGGTCTCCCAGCAGCTCTCTTATGATGGGCAAGAAATCAAATAGCCTCACATGGAGTGGGGACCATATCCAGCTAGCCCTCTAATGTCTCCTCTCTCTGCCTGAGTCCCGGACACTTCATCGCCTTGACCTACAGTTGGTTTCAAATTGTCCCTCTGAACCACAGGCTAGATGCTCCAACAGGAAAGACACTAAGCCTGACCACAAGGTCCCCAAGCCCTTCTAGCTGGTATGAGAAATTACAGGAAGCAGGGCAAAGCCTTCTCTTCCTAGGGTGTTGAGAGGAAGGGTAGAGAGCAGCGGTTCTCAACCTTCCTAATGCTGCGACCCTTTAATACAGTCTCTCGTATTGTACTGACCCCAACCATAAAATTATTTTCGTTGCTACTTCAAGACAATTTTTCTGCTGTTACGAATTGTAAAGTTTTCCAAGAGTCTTTGGCGACACCCATGAAATAAATGGACGTTCAACCTCCAAAGAGCGTCGTGACCCACAGGTTGAGAACCATTGGTCTCTCTGTTGTTTTCCAGCCTTAGAAATCTTAGAGCCTGGCTGTTAGCCCTGCACTGACCTGCTCTGCGAAAGTGACTTTTATTGGTCCAATGTAATTGTCTTTTCCAAGGCTCATAGCCACCATAGACCAGGACTGACTTAGGTCTAGTCCTGGAAGCTTCTAGTCTCGGTACAATCCAATCTAGGCCTAGAGTGTTTTCAGCCTCTGAGACTTGCCGCTGAGTAAGCTCCCCCTTTCCTGTTCTCCCTGATCCCCCGCTGGCTGATCCATTCAGCTGTCCTGGCTCAGCATCCTCTCTCAGCTGACTGACTCAATCTGGCTTCTCTCTTGGCCTCTGAATTGCTCTGCCTGGCCTCAAACTAACTCTAGCAAGCTTTTCTACTCTTCCGGCTCCTTCCATCCCCTTGGTCATTTTGTCTTCACCTGTGTCTAGCCTGTTCTCTCTTCCGTCTGTCTCTGCACAACTGTCCCGGTAAACTGTCTCCTTCTTCCTCCCTGTGCTGCTCTACTCACCCTCTCAGTGCTACTGCCTGCTCTCCACGGACTCCACTGTATGCCTCCACTGTGCTCTCTCCCCCTGTACCTGTCTGTCTCTCCCTTAAGTAGCCTCCGTTTCCTCTCCCTTCTCGTGAGAGTTGGGCATGTCCTATTCTGTCAAATCTTTCTCTCATTCGTCACTTTGTCTGCCACTCAATTAGACCTCACTTTCAAACACTGGTGCTTCCTTCTACAAACTTTACCTTCATTGTTTGGGATTAAAGGTGTGTACAAGAGTTTGTAAGCAAGCCAGTGAGAGATTAAATATGTGTGCTGAGGGCTGTGTCACACCCTAACTAGAAACCGGTTCAAATATCCTCTAACGCCCAGCCACCCTGTTATATTATATACCTCACTTTTCTCATCTTTATTTTGCTTCGAACACCAAGTCCACCAATTTGTGTCCTGATACAAACCGAGGAATGGAGGTTAGGGGGTCTCTGGGGGGCATGAATGAAATCTGGTAGGAGGTGGAAGAAGAGTTAGTTCAGATGTGAACCCCAAGGCTTTCTTTCATGGGCGTCATCTCAACCACAGCAACAACTCAGTGAGTTGTCAGCACATCCACTTCATCTACCTTTCTCACTCCACACCTCCTCCCCCACAGCCTAACAGCACCCGTAGCAACCCTCCTGCCACCAAAGCCAAAGCCATCTCTGGCGCTTGCTCATGGCAAGCCCCACCCACGTGGACCAACATCTGTCACTGTCTAAATGTATCGTGCATTTATTGGTTCCCACCACTTCCTCTGTCTGAAAGGTTCTCAAACTTTGCTTAGTGAACCCCTATTTATCCCACAATGACCCAAATGGCAACTCTAGGAAAAGTCTATCCTCCACACCTCTGCCCTTGAGCAAAACTAGTTACTCCCTTCTCTGACCTCCCAGACCTTGTCTACAAATGTATCTTTTTCTCAGACATCACCTCTCTCTAATCCTGTTTCCGTTTAGTACCCACCCGCCCCCATTCTCACCGGGCAAACTCTATAGTCTGTCTGCTACCTCTCTTCTGGCAAAGGTCTCAGCTGGTCAAGACATACTGCAACTGTGTAGATAATGCCTTTTGTTTGTCCTGCCTCAGCCGCCTCACTGAAACCTCACCTTTATTGTCTCCAGCAGAATGCCTGAGGCATAATGTGTTCCTTGACACACCCAACAATCCAGTCGAGCACATGTTAATACTGTCTCCACATGTTAATACTGTCTCCACTTTCTCGTCTTAGTTTCATGAAACATTCTATTCTGTCCCGTAAAGCGTACATATTGACAGTTCCAGGTTGGATGGTTAGTGTGTTCAGTTGTTTGCTTTAGTTTTTTTGAAAGAGGGTCTTGCTTTGATTCCCTGCCTAGATACCCACAGTGCTAGAGCGCTGGACTCACAGGGACACGTGTCTGTCTGTGTGTCTGTGTCTGTCTGTCTGTCTCACTGTGTCTGTCTGTCTGTCTCTCTGTGTCTGTCTCTTTGTCTCTCTGTGTCTGTCTGTATATATGTATGTGCCTACCTTTGACATTATAAGTTTACGTGTGACATATCTTCTCCCTTCTTAAGTTCTGGCATGTTCACGACTAGAAAAAAAAAAATTCATGGTCAGACCGTGTGCTGCCTTGGGGTTCAGACAAAACAGCACACAGAACTTTCCGCATCGCAGAGCAATGATCGCTGCCTTCTCCCGGTGCCCAGAGGCTCCCCAGGGGTGCGGCTGGTTTCTACGTCGACTCTCTCATGTGCTCTGCCTGTAAGTGACCCTTAGCTGGTGCTTGCTGAATGAACTTCAGCTGAACTGAACTGAGGCCTCCAAAGACGTTCCTATCCAAGTCATGAGGGCACGGTCTAGCATCATCCCGCAAATGGCTGCCTGAGCAGTCCAGTGCATGTGTGGGCTCTATGGTCCCACCAGGGTCCTCAAAAGACAAACAAACGAGAAAAGCTTAGGATCTGGGGTGTTCCCCAAGAGATCAGGTGCTGGATGAAGACCGGTCTCCAGGGCAGCTGTGTGCAGGGGCAGGAGAACAGGGAAGTGACTAGACAACCAGAACGCTGACTTGCCCCTCCGTCTACATGTGTCTGTCTCTGCCTATGTGCATATGCATGTGTATGTATATATGTATGTATGTATGTATGTATGTGTGTGTATGTGTGTGCGTATGTATGTATGTGTGTATTATATCTCTGTGTGTCTCTCTGTCTATATGTATGTCTCTGTGTGTCTGTCTCTGCCTATGTGCATATGTGTGTGTGTGTATGTATGTGTGTGTATGTGTGTGTGTATATGTATGTGTATATTATATCTCTGTGTATCTGTCTCTCTGTCTATATGTATGTATGTCTCTGTGTGTCTGTCTCTGTCTGTCTGCCTATCTACATGTGTGTATGTCTCTGTATGTATGTCTCTTTGTGTCCGTCTGTCTGTATGTATGTGTATGTGTCTGTCTCTATATGTATGTATGTGTGTATTATGTCTCTGTTTATCTGTCTCTCTCTGTCTATATGTATGTATGTCTCTGTGTGTCTGTCTCTGTCTGCCTGTCTGTATTATGTATGTCTCTCTGTGTGTCTATGTCTGTCTGTATTATGTATGTCTCTCTGTGTCTGTCTCTGTCTGTATGTATATCTCTCTGTGTGTCTGTATGTATGTCTCTGTGTCTGTATATATGTATCTGTCTGTCTCTGTATGTATATCTCTCTGTGTGTCTGTCTCTGTATGTCTGTCCGTCTGCATATATGTGTGTACGTATGTGTCTCTCTGTCTCTCTGTCTCTCTGTCCCTGCCCCTCTCCCCCTCCCGCTCCCTCCCCCTCCTCCTAGCCACCGTGAACTGAGCAGTGTCCTTTACCACACCCTTCCCACCACGTTATTCTATCTCACCCAGTTCACGAAGCAACTGGCTCAACCACAGAGTGAAACTGTGAGTCCAAGCAACCTTTCCTACTTTAAGCTAACTGCTCTCGGATATCGATGGCATCACAGCAACAGGGGGCTGCACTTTCTGGCTCCGCTATGCCCACGGTCGTCATTGTCACTGGGCAAGTGCAAAGTTCTGTCTGGGTCTGTCTGGGTTGCCCTGGGCTCCCCCCATATTGTCTGTAGAGTAAGCATGCTGGCCCACAGATATGGTGCCCGGCTCGTGTGGGTTCCATGTCAGCAGCTAGTTTAGAGAGAACTGAATTGACAGGTAACCACTCTGCCACTAGGCTGGTAAAAGTCAGGAACAAAGGGGCACATGGGGGAGTGTTCCCTGGTAGGAAATACTCTGGTAGCCAAGCTCTTTGTAACTAACTTTGATTGGCCCTTGCTTTGTTCTGAACAACGTGAGCTCACCAATCCCCAGACGACATACATAGTGAAATGTTATCAGCCCATTTTGCAGATGAGCAAGTGGAAACAGAAGAAAATGGAGTAAGTACCCCAAAATGACAGACTGTTGTCAAGGGCAAGGGTTAAGCCTGTTCTGCTGTGTCCTGAGCACAGGGCTGGAGCTGCCATCAATAGGCAGCTGTTTGGGGTGAGCAGTCTATGGCTGCTGGGATGAATGTAGGTCTCGGTAGATCTTCAGCCTTACGTGCTATCCTATAATACAGCTCCTATCTTGCCCTTCATGGGGTCTGAAATCCCATATGCAACCTGGACCTTCACAAGAAACTTCTGGATCCAAAAGTTGTCTGGTGAACACAGAACGCTCACCAGTGCAGTTGAAGCCAGCATGACGCTCGTGAGCCACCGGAAAGGCATTTCCGTCGAGCGACGGCGGGAGTCGGAAAGGATGGTGTCCGGGAAGCCTTGAAGGAATGGGAGGCTCCAAGGACAAGCAAGGCTTGAGGGAGCTCGGGGACACTGAGGTACTGTGGGAGGAGTGGCAGAGCCCGAGAAAGCCAGCCTGGACAAGATACATACGAAAGAACTCCAAGTCCTCTAAGCAATGGACACTGAAGTTCTCTCAGTTGAGTTAAAATGGTCTGGGATCTGCTGGGGCCTGAGACTGGACAAGGACAAGGGGGAAATGCTCAGAGCTGGAGGGAAGCATGGCAACTGAGGTTTCTCCTCAGTGCCCACCACTGGGCTTCATAACCTGAGGTCAATCCAAATAGCCTGCCTCCCTTTCTCCAGGCCATGTGGACTATTAAATGCAGAAACCCACCAGGTGTCTCCAGAGATTGTGATGTGGGGTTCTCTCACACCATAATTCGACAAAGACACTCTGCTTCTGTATTCCTTATTTTGGAAAGAAAATACATCAAGCCACATGGAACACCTGCTGTGACACAGATGCACCTTGAAGCCATTATATTGAAAGAAATGAGGCAGACACATATTAGACTCTTACATGGGTCTACGTCTATGAGGGGCCCGGAGTGGATGAATCCAGGGACAAAACGTGGAATAAAGTTTGCTGCGGGGGAGGGGTAATTAAAACATTATATATATGGAGATGGATGGCAGGGAGCGTTGTACAACCCGTGTGAATGTACTTAATGCCTCTAATTGTGGTGCTTAAGATGGTTTTAAACACATTCTATATGTCTTGCCACAGTAAAAATATGACCATCTCAATGAACTAAACGTCGTCTGGCCAGTGCCCAAGTCTCTTAGTGACCCCTGCAAGCTTCCAGTGGCCAGAGCTCTTATTTGTGAGATGGGCTGTCCTCGGTGGGGAGGGGACGCAGGGGACAGAGTGACAAGAATGGCCCTCCCAGCTTGCGCTCACACCCCGGGAAGAAAAGAACACCAGGAGTAATTAGAAACACGAGGGACCTGAACTTACCATGGGAACTGCAGCACGGGGTGCCGCAGCCCCTTTGTGGGAGCCTCCATCCATCTGCTTCTGGGAAAGCAGGCAGCTGTCAGGAGAGCTCGGGCACAGGCAGGGACTGGGAGCCCAGCAAGCCCCAGCTCTGCTCCCTCAGGCATCCAGTTACTCTGAGCCCAGCATGCCTGTGTGTGCTGCAGTGAATAGCTCCTTCTATCCCCGTGGAGATGGTTGGAAGGCTGAGACCCCGGAAGAGCCATGGAACCCACCCCTACCCACCTCGGGTACTCAGCCATCATCCAGCTTCATGATATCAGGGCTTGAGAGCACTGTGTCTTCTCTCTTGCCAGATCACTCTCAGTGGGGTATCCATGGCCAGAGGCACCAGAGGAAAGGATGTTCACTCCCTGTATACACCCAACCCTCCCAGCCCTTCTGCCCCAGGACATGAGGGCGCCGGGGCTCAGAAGGGTGGAGAGAGCTCACTGTAGTCCGACCTCACTAGCCTCACTTTCATCATGTGCCTGGAGGGCTGGTCACCCTTGGGATTCTCTGAGCACGAGGGTATGAATGAAACCTTAGCAAGCACTGCAGCCACACAAGGGCACGGGCAAGAACCGTGCTGCCAAGCTCAAGGGTCTGAGGTCCTGAGGCCTTGGAGGAGAACACAGACTTCCAGAGGCCTCATAATCAGGGCACGAATCTTCTTCTGCTCATGTTAGTGTGTGTGGTGGGGAAGACGAAAGAGCCCTGTGTCCTTTTGTCACTACTGACGCTTAGACCACTCTTTGCACATCCTACATTCACATATGAACACACATACATACCTTTCTCTCTGTGTCTGGGTCTGTCTATGTCTCTCTGTCTCTCTGTCTCTCTGTCTCTCTCTCTCTCTTTCTCTGTCCGTCCGTCTGTCTGTCTGTCTCTCTCTCTCTCTCTCTCTCTCTCTCTCTCTCTGTGTCTGTATGCACATGCATGCATGTCTCTGTGTGTCTCTATATATCTTTCCCAATCTCTCTATGTCTCTCTGTGTGTCTCTTTGATTATCTCACATGTGCACACGTGCATACACACACACACTCACACTTGTTGCATGCATACGCACAACTCCAAAATCCCAATTGGAGGGTCTCCTCCATCACTGTAGCTAGGAGGTTGTGGGGAAAGAAGGAGGAAGTGGAGGGGTGACTCTCTCGCCTGTACCCTGGTGCTGTCTTTACGGAACAGCATTGCAGTGGAAGGTCAGAATAAGGGAAAGAGGTTTGTGTCTCTCCAGATATT
Source organism: Rattus rattus (assembly GCF_011064425.1). Classification (NCBI taxonomy): domain Eukaryota; kingdom Metazoa; phylum Chordata; class Mammalia; order Rodentia; family Muridae; genus Rattus; species Rattus rattus. The sequence continues at coordinate 54,551,554 of NC_046168.1, read as the reverse complement.
CAAGGCTAAACAGTATGAAGGGGACAGCCTGGCTGGGGGCAGTGGTGACACGTGACAAGGGTGTCTGTCATGTCAAATAGTACTGCTTTCAGGCTCCACTGTGACCACTATCTCTTTGGGTCCCCACGTGGAGCTCTGGGGGTGTGGTGGCAGGTTCGCCCCAGCTGAGGAAAGACAGCAGCCAGGCAGGAAGGAGCAGAATGAATGATTAAGGATGCAATGAGTGGGTTGTGGCTTTACACAGCTTAGCAGCCAAATACTGGGTGACTTCCATGAGTGCCCTCTGGGGAGACCCGTGTGAAGGCCCAGGTGCCTCCAAGCCGGCACTGCTGAGGCGTGCCACATCATGACACCGAAACAACCCCGGCCACCAGCACTGCCTCAAGTAGACTTCAGGTAGACAGCAGCAGTCCCTTTGTCTGCCCTAAGAGCACAACACTTTCTTTACGACCCTGTCCAGCCCGGCCCATCCAGGGCTCGGTGTGCAGCTTCCAAAAATGAGCAACGGTCAGATAAGTTCTTGTGAGTCAGTTTAGAACACACAGCTGTTGAACAAGTAGATGAGTGACCCATCCACCTCTGACACATGTTCCAACCATGCACCTCTGAAACACATGTTCCCACCATCCACCTCTGACACATGTTCCAACCATCCACCTCTGAAACACATGTTCCCACCATCCACCTCTGAAACACATGTTCCCACCATCCACCTCTGACACATGTTCCCACCATGAACCTCTGAAACACATGTTCCCACCATGCACCTCTGAAACACATGTTCCCACCATCCACCTCTGACACACATGTTCCCACCATGAACCTCTGAAACACATGTTCCCACCATGCACCTCTGAAACACATGTTCCGACCATCCACCTCTGACACACATGTTCCCACCATGAACCTCTGAAACACATGTTCCCACCCATGCACCTCTGAAACACATGTTCCCACCATGAACCTCTGAAACACATGTTCCCACCACGAACCTCTGAAACACATGTTCCTACCCATCCACCTCTGAAACACGTTCCAACCATGCACCTCTGAAACACATGTTCCCACCCATCCACCTCTAACACATGTTCCGACCATCCACCTCTGACACACATGTTCCCACCATGAACCTCTGAAACACATGTTCCCACCATCCACCTCTGAAACACATGTTCCCACCATGAACCTCTGAAACACATGTTCCTACCCATCCACCTCTGAAACACATGTTCTGACCATCCACCTCTGACACATGTTCCGACCATGCACCTCTGACACACATGTTCTGACCATCCACCTCTGACACACATGTTCTGACCATCCACCTCTAAAACACATGTTCTGACCATGCACCTCTGACACACATGTTCTGACCATCCACCTCTAAAACACATGTTCTGACCATGCACCTCTGAAACACATGTTCTGACCATGCACCTCTGAAACACATGTTCCCACCATGCACCTCTGAAACACATGTTCCCACCATGCACCTCTGAAACACATGTTCCCACCATGCACCTCTGACACACATGTTCTGACCATCCACCTCTAAAACACATGTTCTGACCATCCACCTCTGACACACATGTTCTGACCATCCACCTCTGACACACATGTTCTGACCATCCACCTCTGACACACATGTTCTGACTATCCACCTCTGACACACATGTTCTGACCATCCACCTCTAAAACACATGTTCTTGCTAAAAGAACCCCACACCCATCTGCCCCTTGCTGACTGTGACTCCGGCTCAATGATGACTTTCCCATCTGTACCACTGGGAACAAACCCCGTGAAAAGCCAGGGCATGGCTTTCAGATAAACAGCAATACTTCATGGAGGGGACCCCAAACCATGATTTCATCTCTCAGTTCCCACTTCCGTAAACTAGCTATGCTGCCTGATCAATAACAGTTGGGGCTATATGCCCATATCACCAAACCTACTATTTCTTTAAAAGCCTTTTGTTTGCACATCTTTGTAAAGTAACTAATTCCCTCCAACTTCTCCCTTACCCAGAAGGCATTTGCAGAGTTTTGCATGTGTAATTGAGGATGCAGCAAGGGCTTATGACATCCCTCAGATTGTTTCATGGTTAGACCACCTCACAGATGCTCCACCCATCCACCCAGCTGTATTACTCTTCCCACTCACTGAGTTCTGTGCCCCTGTCCCTTCCCTGCAACTGTCTCTCCTGATGACTAGGAACTTCCTATATCCACGTCTGCCTTTGCTGGTCTCCCCACCCCCTCCCAAATACCTCCCCTTTCCTGTCCCAAATTCCTACTTGACCCCAGAACCTGCATTGACAATGCTCCGTGAACACCACCGTTCTCTAGGCCAGTGTGAACATGATTGTTTTCTCTATACCAATAGTCAGGGAGTAAACTTTCCCAGCCTCACCTCATCTCTGCAATCTGCCCCCCCACACACACTCACACACACCCACACTCCCACCACACACACCCGGTTCACAGAACTAGGGCTACATGAAAAGCCAGCCCGGACCATGGCCTCTGAACACTGATCTCCTTCACACAAACTCTGCCCCCACTCCTCATTAGCGGTCTTATCTTGGACAAGACAATGAGCCATCCCTCGGCCTTCTCTGTTAACATTGTCTCCCTCCTTCTCCGTGGAGAATGTTATGAAGATGGATGTGAAGCATGTTAGGTAAGTCAAGGCTGGTCCATTATAGTCAGCCATGCTTTGTTATTGTTTATCATTTCAGTTTTTTCAAAAGAGAAGGAGGGAACCCAGGCTGGAGACAACGCTGGAAAGAGACGTTTTGCTGGAGCAGGAACAGCAAAGTCTTTCCCAGTTCCTTCCTCTTGAGGGAAGTCTTACAACAGCAAGAGTCTTCCCTGTCCCCAAAGATACTGTCAAGCCGTTTCCCAATCCAGAATGTGAGCGTACGCTTGCCTGTGCTTGCGGATCACCAACAGCTGCCCCTGGGGTGGGAGCGGGGTGGGGGTGGGGTTACTCCGCCTGTTTGCAGCAGATGAGGCCTGAGAGTGACAGGAGGACAGTGGACACAGGCTCCCCAGCATCTCGATGAGATGCAGGGTGGGTGGGAAGTTTGACTTTGTCCACTGGAAGCTGAAGTCCTTGGAGGAAAGCAGAACCGGTGACGCTGACTAGAAAACCATCCCCATCCAAATGAAGATTGGTCATCAGGCCAACGGTCTGGCTGGATTGTGGACTGGTTGCTAGGGGAGGAGAATCCCACCCTGCACACCTAAACCACCACATCAGCCGCCACCTTTTGAGGCACCTGCCGCCTCCCTTAGTCCGCTCACAGCACATGTTCAAACACTCCCAGGGGCTTCCCTGCCTCGGCCCACTTCACACACAACTCCCTCCAGCTGCCGTCCTTTACACAAGCCCTGTTATGAGCTCATGTACACGTGCAAACACACACACACACACACACACACACGAGCACACACATGTATGCACGTATATACCAGGCTTCCACAAGCCCCTCTTCTAGCCTAGCCCCCCTGCTTCCCCACTGAGTCTAACGTAAGCAGCCTCTGACTCAACCTAGCCCCTCAGGGATATCATCTTGTGTGACTCTCTAATCAGCTCACGGGCTATCAGTAAACTGCATGCTGTCTCTACATGCAGTTTTAAAACATGTTTTCTCAGAACACTCACACAAAGAAGGAAACACCTGGACTCTTTAGTCCCAGAAGGCTTGGGTTTGAATCGGGGCATTTTGTTTCCATGCTGTCATCCCAGCCATTACTCGGACCTCACAGCCAGCTGTGGTACACACACCGCTACCTGGATCCCTGAAACAGAACAAGACTCATCCCCTACAGAGTTGTCCTTAGAAAGCAGGAGGCATTGCCTTAGAACAAAGCTCATGTGGCTTCTCCTGCACTGCCAATGGGGACATGGGCAAAACTCACAACAGGTTTTGATGAAGGTGATAATGTGTACCCCTGGCTCATAAGGAATCTGGGAGAACTCATAGGCATATTCGTTCTCCTGTGTCTCACAACCAGTGTCTGACCTGGGAAAGTCTGGGTTCCCATTCAGTTACCATAGGTATTTAGGGTGGGGGAAGGAAAGAAAGAAGGCAGAGATATGGGGTGTGGTGGTTTCAATGAGTATGGCAGTTTGAGTCGTATGTTTGAGTATTTGGTCCCTCCTTAGTAGAACTGCTTGGGAAAGATTAGGAGGCGTGGCCTTATTGGAGAATGTGTGTCAATGGAGATTGACTTTGAAGTTTCAAAGATACCCATACCATTTCCAGTTTCTCAACCTTATGGTTGTCAACCAAGATGTGATCTCTCAGCTGCTCCATTGCTCCCTGATCACGAACTCTAACCCTCTGAAACCATAAGCAAAATTATACACTTTCTTTTATAAGTTGCCTTGGCCCTGGTGTTTTATTAGAGCAATAGAAAAGTAACTAAGACATGGGCAAAGAGTTCAATGTTTTATCAAACATGTTTTGTTCTCTATTTAGGTCTCTGGAAACCAAGTCCACCTTACCCAACAGACAAATAGAGGCACAACCTCTCTCTCTAAGAATGAGCCTACTTAGTGAATTCTAATAGACTTGGCACTGGGAGAATTTCTCTCAACAAATACAGTCTCTAGTGATTCGAAGAAGCAAACAAGGTCTAGAGCAGTGTGCATTAGAATGTCCAAATAGGTTCTCAAGTGGCACCTCAGAGATTCTAACTCAGTAGCTCTGAGGATAGGCCCAGAAATCCACATGCTGAACAAGTTCCACAAGTCTCACAAGTGCTGCCTAAGAGGTGACATCTAGGGACACCGTGGTCTCAGATAATGGTTCTCAAACTTCTGCGCATCAAAATAGATACCCTAGTAGCAATCAAGTAAAAGTATCTTTCCTCAAGAAGTCCCAGGAAGAGGTGACATTTGAGCTGGGTATAAACCAAAGGGGAAGAATGGAGGAAACATTGAAAAGGAGGTATAGAAGAGAGAAATTTTGCAAAAGTAACTGGCCTTGTGAGAGACTGGATATGAATAGAGGACGGAGATACACAGGAAAAGAAAATAACACACCTGTCCCTCGCCAAGACTAGCTGAAGTCAAATGATTTCTTGTTTTAAGCACTGAATAGGATGCTTGAGAACTTGCCTCTACCTCATATCCAGGGAATCAGAATGGGTCTTCACTGTAGTACAAAGCCACAAGTTGCAGTAACCTGGACCAATCTGGTAAAGTACCTTGCCGAATGCCATACAAAAACAACTTTCTCCATATCAGAAGTTTTGTGCAGTGTGAGCTTAAGGCCTTTGCAGTGAACAATCCGATTATGAATATTCTAGTCAATGGTTCTAATGAACCTATCTACTATTCAGTAACTGACTGTCAGCCGAGGCTTTAGCACAAATGAGCAGAACTAGGGCTTATTTCTTTTTTTCTAAGCAGAAGCCCACACTGCCCTTCGAGCTACTACCATGGACAAACCTTCCTCATTACCCATGCATGCAGTCCTGCAACTGGTGCTCAGAAGGCAGACTGAAACATCGGGGGTCATCTGGTCTACCTAACTCCTAGGCGGGAGATATGGGAGTCAGTAATAGAAGAATCAGGATTGAGCTAGTGGAATGAGAAACTAACCATCCTGAGAAGCCCTTGGCAAACTTGCCAAAGTCTGTAACTGTAAAAAGACATCCATGTCGCCCAGCAGACAGGCAGCCTGGCAGGAGCCTTTCATCCACTCTGCTTGTGCCTTCCTGTTGTTTGCTTTAGAAGACTCAGAATGTTTTGATTGGTCACTTACTTCCTGTTTCTTGGAAGTTAAGTATATGATGAATTCCCTCTTGGTGGGAATCCCAGAAGTTTGACTGGGCTCTCAGCCAGTGTTAGGAAACCTCTTATTTCCAGCAGGACACGGAGGTCCTTTTTCCAGACTTAGATCTTCCTGCTAGGTGATGGCTGTGTTTGCTACTGCTTTTCCCAGACCAGTGCTGGATTCAGAGTGGGCACCCTGGCCATATGTACTGAGTACATGGTGACTGAGTAGGTGAATAGAGTATAGGTGGAGTTAACCTTGCTGTAGAGCGCTCTGTACACAGAGGTGAGTGGGGTTGACCTTGGAGTGGAGCACTCTGAATATAGAAGTGAGTGGGGTTGACCTTGATCGGAAGTACCTGGAATGCAGAGGGAGTGGAGTTCTACTTGGTGTGAAACACTCTGAACACAGAGTGAGTGAGTGGTGTTAAACTTGGTGTGGACACTGAGCTCCCATGACGCAAGTCTCCCAAGCTTCGGTGGCCAAGGTTTACATTCTCTGTGTGTACAAATAGTTAACATTTGGGGGGGCTTTCCTTTGTTCAACAAGAGGGGCCTGGCTGAGCCACTGCGTATTTGAGTGTCTTCTATACCATCCTTGAGGGTTCCTAGTAAAACTAAACCCTGGGCCACAAGCATGACGTCTAAAATGGAACCCCAGGGTTTGGTAGAGCAGCTCAAAGCTCCTGTGACCTGCCAAGCCTCCACAGGACCCTTCAACCCACTCCTTTATGTCAGGTCTCTGGAGAGAGGAGTTTCTTAAGAGCATCTAGCTGGCACGTAAAGCTGGCATGTTAAAACCTTATGGGGAAAACTGGCTTTCCCAAGAATTCATCCCAAGGGCCTGCTGAGGCCAGGCTACAGCCTCTGGAGAGAAGCTACTGTTTGCCCCCAATCTGTTTCCCTATCTTGGACCTGACCCAAGCAAACCCAGGGCGTCTCTGCGGCACTCCGCTCATGAACGGAGCTGGGAGGTTTGCCTTTAGCAAACCAACCATAGTCAAATTCGAGCTCCATTTTGCTTGAGATCTGGAAATGCCTTTGAAATCCTTCAGGGACACAAATGTGCTATTATCTTCAATGCTGCTCTATTTCTAATTTCTTTAAGTGGGGAAACGGGGCATGAAGTAGATAATAGGATCATGGAAATTGGAGCTAAAAGGGATCTTCAAGAGTGTATCGCCCAACCCCCTTTCCTGCTACTGCAGAACTCTAAGGACCAAGGAGGGACTGGGAGTGTCACCCAGGAGCAAATGAACAGTAGAGGAGAGGGTGACTGGTCTCCAGGGTCTCTAACTTGTACTTGAAAGAGGTGAGCTTGGCTTAGCTTGTGGCCTGTTTCACCTCCTTCTGCTGATCATGTGTGCTTCATGGCAACACTGAGAATAGCATGAACAGGGATGGGAAGGACTGAATGGGATAAGTATGACCATATTTGCAAAGGTCCTAAGACACCTTGGAGAGCAACTAGCCCAGGGGAGGAAGAAGCATTGCCTATCCACAGTACGGGTCCTTAGAACATTGTGCTATGTGCCTATAACTCCGAGTCCAATCTTACTAACGCACACACAGAACACATACATGTGTCCACACATACAATCATTTCTACACCATTTTAAATGTAAGAACCTCAAAACATCTCTTGTTCTTTTGTTTAGAAAAGCAACTGTACAGGGATTGGATTGAAATTTCATTCTCCAGAGCATAGCTACGTGATATATTTTAACATCTGGAGCTGGAAGGAAGTGTCTGATTCAGGGCATCCAGATCTGCTAAGGGTACCTAGAAGCCAATACCTGATCCAAGTTGACCAGAAGCAATGGGATACAGGAGATAGAAAACCCCTCCCAGTTCGTATCAGGAAAAAAAGATGCTTACACCCCACCTGTGTCGACATCTGGTGACAAGGACTTGGGTAAATTGGCCTTCTTCCCAACAGTGTTCCATCCATCTTGCTGCTCACTGAAGGGGCAACTGCAGGCTTAATCCATCATCCAGATGCAAGAGATCATGGAAGCCCCCTTAGGATGTGACAACAAAGACCATGCTGTGAAGCTAAGGCTGTGCACCCCAAAAGTCCAGGGTGTCCCCAGGAATGCCCAAAGCTGGACACGCATGGACTTCACCTATATAGTGAGCCTTGTGGCTCTTCCTGGTACCCCCAGAAAGATCCCTGTGGGCTCAAGAGAGTCAGAAAGCACAAGCCTGTTGGGACGATGGTGAGGACGCCTGGGCTAGGGGACTCTTTCACGGCAGCTGGATCTCCTTTTTCCAATGACACTGACAACTTCCCTAGTAAGATAAGGGCCTTTCCATGGTTCTGTCTTATATATCACTCTTCTCCCCAACAAAAGAAGAAAGGAAGAAAGGAGGGCTGGGTTGGAAAACTAGAATTGCTATTGAACTTTCTTTGAGGAAAAGACGATCCGCATGAGTTTTAAGAATGTGTTTGTGAGAGGTTCCAGATTCTAATTGCATTTTCCTTAGGAACCCTAAGTTCCTGGGGCAGTCTACAGACATAAGAATACTGCTTTCTCTGATCTGTAGTTTAGTCCCCGGTAGAGACCATCCTCTGTGTTCTTCCATGATGGGTATCCACAAACACGTCAGGACCCCTGCTCTTGTCCTAGCATCAGAGAGCCTCCCAACACCCTCAGTAGAGAATTCAGCCACCTGAGTGGGACATCCTGGCTTGAGCAAAACAATCAATGGACTCTCGATGCATCTCCAGCTGTCAGGACCTTGAGCAGCTTTTGTCACCTGAAGTACTTCATCAGTGACCGTGGTAGAGGCTTTGGATTTCCCCCGACGTATTTCTTTCCCTCCTACCACCATTATAGGTAAGTAAATGTCTAAAGTAAAGATGCATTCTCAGCTTCCCTTGCAGCTAACTGTGACTGCAACCTGCCCATTAGTGTTTAAGGGGAAATGGTGCTTACACTTTCTAGGAAATGCCTTCATTCCTGAAAAAAATAATTGCTGAAGAATTTACAAATCTAACACCTGTGGCCTTTGTGGCCATCGTGATCATGAGTGACTTTGGGAGTGGCTGTTCAAAAGGGCAGAGCTGACCACAGAAGTAGAGGAAACACTGGAAGTGCCAGCTTGCAACTTACAAGCTTTTCCCTACATACATGGGTAAAATGAACTGAATTTTCCACCAAATAGAATTATTAGATGCTAGTTCTTCTGGGTGGAATAGCTCTAGACTGAGATCAGTTCTCACTTTGTCCTTGCTCCAGACTCCCGGATGGTCTCATTTCTAATCATGGGCAAAGAGACCAGGAGCTCCAACCACCCAGATAGTACAGCCTCTGCTGAGAAGTGTTCTCCTATCACTAATGTCACCACCTCCAGTGCCATGTTCCCAGGAAGATTTCTTGATATGCCCCTCCTTTATGTCCTCCCAGAGCTGCCCAAACACCCCCTTTGTTGAGTTCAATCACTTTGTAAATTGCTTACCTAAGACTCACCTTTCCAGGCAGGCCGACCATAACCCATGTAGGTAGTGGGCAGCCAGGCTTGTCCACCTTGGCTCAGTCCTGGGGCCCAGGTATCGCACTTGAATCATTGGACCAACACTCAGATGTAGCACAAAGCTGCATTACACAATGCCAGTTTCTCATAGTCGTTGGCTCTTTCTGTCATGCAAGCCTTGGGTGGCACTTCCTACCCCTACTTCGCAGAGGATAGCCGAAACCCAGGAAGGGATAGGACTCGCCCAAGATCAGTGCCAGGCCTGGAGCCCACAGTGGGCTAGATGCAGGGGCAGTGACTGGAGCTGTTCAGGGACAGGAATAGGAAGTAGGGTGGCTGATAGAGTCTTTCAACTTGTGGTCTTTAAGTCAAAAGCACAGTTCTGAGAGCATGTTCAGAGCAAGGGCCATCAGTGTAGGGATGAAAGTTGTCCCACTCACCCAGGTTTCTCCACAGACACACGAGAAGGAAACTGAAGAGAAGTGTATCCATGCAAGAACAAGGAAAGAAAGAAATAGTCCTGAGTGTTTGGAGAATATCAAGGACCAAAGGCTCTGGGCTTCGGTAAAACTTCTCAGGTCAACCAACAGGCCAGGCTACAGTCACTCAATTTTCTCTTTAGCTGCCATCTTTAAAGCCCGGGCACTGGAAAATGTCACAGAGCAAATGAATGTACATACAGGCATGTACGCATGCTTGTGCCACGCGCACACACATATCACGATGCCTCCTGCAAGGGTGGCCTGCAGGATGAAGGGCAGCTCCTAAGTTCTGTGGCTTCAGTGTCTTTGCCTTACAGTTCTCGTAGGCAGCTCTGAGGTGGTCAGGAGCCTGCTCCTATGGTGGGCGAACTTTGTGCATCTCTAACCGTACTGGTCATTCACGTTCACTTTGCTCACCATCCTGTGTCACTCAGCTATCCAAACTATGGCGGTTCCCCTTCCTAGAGCCTACTGGGGCCCATGCCCCCTCTGTTGAGTCTACCCTATCTTCATACACTGCCTCACTCCCAAATCTGCGCTATTTACCTTTGTAGTGGGTTGGACCGTAATGCCCCCAAAGAATGGTACACCAAAGTCATACTCCAAAGCTTGTGAATGAGAACTTCTTTGGAAATAAAATCTTTGCGCATGGAATCAGCTAAGGTGAGATCATAATAACGAGTCTGTCATACAATCAGTAGAGGTATCAAGAAAACGCACGTGATGACATAGGTAGACACAGGGACTTTGTGGGCCCAAGGAACCCAAGGACTCTCAGCATCAGCAGACCGAGAGCCACTGAAGGAGTTGAGCCCATGATCCTCCAGGGCTAGGAGAGAATCTCTATTACTGTAAGACAGTTTGTGAAACGTTGCTCTAATTGCCACAACAAACAAACAAACAAAAACAGTCTAAGTCTTTACCATGGATGATGGATGTCTCCCTTCTCAAGTGATGCCCCACAAGCATCAGGGGAGTCTTGTTCCCCATGTACCCCAGGCTTCAAGCCCAGTGCCCTTGAGTGAGAGCAAATGAAAGACTGGAGGCTCAACAGAGAGGATCCTGAGCCCCCTGAAGTCCCTTCACAATCAAGGAGAATTCTGGGAAGGTCAGAAAATGTCATGCTCACTGCCGCCTCCTCCAGCATAGCCTCCAAAATTAGGTCATCCTTACCACAATGGGTTCACATGAGCCTGTCTCTGTGGCTCATGTGCTCACTGTCACTTCCATGAGACTAAGCTCTGCTAAACTCCATGCCATGCCTCATGCCGGGCTGGGTACTTGATAAAAGGATGTTGGGAAAGGAGCCGAGGGGGCAGGGGGATGGGAGGGGATGGGAGTTAGCAAATGCCCACTGTCTGCAATTGGGCCCTAGCACAGCAGCTAGGGCTGGTCCCCTAAGGCTCTTCTCTGCTCAGGAGAACACCTCTGCACCCTCTGGAGTCCCAGTTTTGCTGTGAAGCCTATCACCTGCATCATGATTAGAAATGACCAAGATCTAGAACCAGAAGTTATAGGAGGAGGCCACGTGGTAAGAAAACTCTAAGGACTTAGAGAAGGGCCCGGAGAAGGAGTTCAAAGAGAGGATATAGAAACCTACAACCCTCTTAGCCATCCACAACTGGTGTCTCCAGCTGGAATCAAAGGAGGCTTCAAGAGGTTCACTGTGCGTGCATGTGGTGTGTGTGTGTGTGTGTGTGTGTGTGTGTCCTTCATATATTCCTTGAGGAGTCAGTCCCAAGATTCCCCTCAGATTCCCACCCCCAACAATGTTCAAGACCAAGTATCAAGTGGTATATAATCCAGGCACATCCTCCCAAGCGCTATAAATCCCTTCTTGATTATAATATCAATAAGTACACATTTGCTGTGTAAGCAGTTGTTAAATTGCATTGTTCAGGGAATAATGACAAGAAATAAAAGTCTGTGTTTGGCACAGAAAGAACATGTTTCCCAATTCATTTCTGTCAACAGAAATGAACGTTCGAATCCTTGGGCAAGGAACCACCTGATATGGAAAGCTAAATATACTGCCCTCCAAAGTGTCCATTCCAGTCACATCACGTCACGCTCTGACAGGACCTGAGGCTCACTGTTGATGTCCATAAGGCTCCCTCGTGCACTTGCCTGAAACTTGAGGGCTCTGGTGAATACAGCACCAAGGATAAGACCAGCCCAGCATGTCAAACAACACAAGTACCTCTCTCCACCTCTCACCAATGTCACATGTGACCTCTGACACACTCAATGTCACATGTGACCTCTGACACACTACTGCTCTCTTCTCCTGTAGAGAGCAAACTCCAAAAAGTCAGGACTGTCCACTGCTACATCCCCAACACTAAAACATGCTAGGAATGGGGCAGAGGCTGCAATTCATGTTTGCAGAATATGTGAGTGAATGAATGCACGCATGGATGGATGGACAGATGGACAGATGGATGGACGGACGGACGGACGGATGAATGATGAATGAATGAATGAATGAATGAATGAATGGGCATCCATAAGGCAACATCTTTTTCAGCTTCTGAATAGTTCCTGGCAGAGTACAGCCTTAGCAAACACTACAGTGATAAGTAAAAGCAGTAAGAGTGATGAAGACTTGGTCCATGGGTAGCAGTGGTTGAGCTCATCCTGGCCCAATGGCTAAGGGCCATTGAAACTCTGCCAAGGAAGAATCAGGCTAGTGCCTGGCCCAGTAGCTGTCACTCAACTCACTGCAGAGCCTTCCTACATCTTCATCATGGCCACTGCTACATCATCATCATCTACAGTGCTCACGCTTGTGCACCCAATGTGGCAAAGTCAATCGGGATACCTAAGCAGAAGCATCCTGCAGATACAGTGAGCCACGAGAGGCTTTGATTGTGTGTGCAGAGCTGAGTCTGGGGAAGGGTCTGGGATAACTGAGCACCTGAGGGGTAGAGAAATGGAGGAGGTGGCCAGGGAACCAAGGGACAAGAGGAAACCAAGGGACACCCCCAAGATACTTAGAGATCATAGTTACTGAGGGGACAAGAAAAGGAGGGGACAGCACCCTTTTAGGTCTTCTGTACTGGGGGGATTGGCCTCTTGACTTAATCTAGGCACGGCAAGGGGTTGGTGGCCAGTTTATGGGGAGAAGGAAGGTTGAAGTGACTGCTTTCCCTGGAAAATTAATCCTGGAGAACATATGTCTGCTCCAAGTCTTCTCAACGAGTGTCTTGAGATCTTCCTTAGGGAGTATACAGTAAAGAAGAAAGAGGGTGTGCACCCCTGAGCCAACAAGATCCTCTAGGCTGTGAGAGAGGAGAAACAGGCTGGCCCTCAAAAGGACCCAGAACTTTACCTCCTGACCGTCTGACTTCTGGCCTTTGTGTTCACCCTCCAAGTGCTGGAGTCAAATTACACACATCACACACATGATGGATGAGGACCACCATGGTAAAAGGAAACCCACTTCTTAAAACCCACTGACTTGGCCACGAGTGTCTGCGGAGTCAATAGATCAGCGGTCCCTGAAGCTTTGTGTATGGATGGGCCCCTAAGAAAAGTATGTAAAATGGTGGGACCCTACAAGACCCTCAGCTTCACCAGTTCTTTGCGGACTACTGAAAGGCTTTCAGGAGACAATTAAACCAGGCTGCACTGTCATTAGAAAGGAGAGTCCAGTTTCTAAGATGCGAAACATGGAGGTGCGTGTACTTTGGTATGCATGCGGCACCTGACAGAAGTAGAATGCTCTTTGAAAGCCTCAAAGAGGATCGAGTAAGAAGCCCAGGAAGCAATCTAACTGATGTCAATCAAGTCTCTCATTAGGGTTTTTCCCATAGGGCCTATAAAAGAGAAGAAACATCACCATCCTGCCAATAGCACCGTTGGTTTGAGCAATCACGTGTGTCTTGCCAGGCTTCCCACTTAGTCTATGTTATGCGTTATCCTCGGCCCCACTCCCCACCCCACAGAGCCCACATGTTGCAGGCCTGGTTCCTAGATGGTTGCTAGGTGGTTCTCAGATGGTGAGAGTGTTAACGTCAGTGAGTTAATCCATTCATGAGTTTATTCCTGAATGGGCTACTGGAAGGTGGGGCAAGGCTGGGACAATGTCTGTGAGGGTTGTTTTGCCCAAGTCTCTTCCTGATTCTCCCTCTGCCTCTGAGGTGAGCTGTGGGTGCCCTTCCACCAGGATGTCTCCCTTCATCGTATCCCTGAAACAACAGAGCCAGCCCAGCAGGAAATGAAACTGAGCCAATATAAATCTTCCCTCCTTTAGGCTGATTCTCAGCTATTTGTCTCAGTGAGAAAAGCTAACCACAGTGAGGAAGCTTAACTTCTTTACCTGGAGTGGGCAGTTGTCCGGGACAGTTTGCCGGTCACACCAGCTCTTCCACCCTAACTTTGGAAACTGTGTTTGGGCCTACACTTGCCCTTCAGCAGGCACCAGTGAACTCTGAAGCTGGCCTTCAAACCCACCTCCCAATCCCTGACTCTGAATATCTCACCACCACCACCACCACCACCATCATCACCACCACCACCCCACCACCACCCATCACCACCACCACCACCACCACCACCACCACCACCACCACCATCCTCACCATCACCATCACCACCACCATCACCACCATCACCACCACCACCACCACCACCCATCACCACCATCACCATCATCACCACCACCACCACCACCACTACCATCCCCATCATCACCACCACCACCACCACCACCACCATTACCACATCTCCCCTCCAGAGGCTATCCTCCTCCACTGGTGGAGGACATGTCTGGTGATGGACATGTCCCTCTGTGACAAGAGCATGGGAGGAAACAACAGCAGAATGATCTATAGTCATGGGCAGAATGAAAGGGGGAGATGCGGGGTTCAGGATGCCTGAGATTCCTATCCTACTGGTTCAGGATAGAACACAGAGACTGAGACATGAAGACCTGGGTCTCTGCTGAGTGACCTTGACCAAGTTCCCTTCCCTTTTCATAAGATAAGAGGGTAAGTGTGTCCCCTCCAGTGTGCAAACCCTGAGAGCTATGTTCTGGTAGACTGGAAGACAGAACGACCTGGGACCCAATGAGCAACCAAAGCAGGAACACCTCCCCCGCCTCCCTCCAAGGGTCCTTCTATTCCAGCCCCCAGTCCGGATGTCTGGACCCTCACATGGGCCTCTGGTATCTGCTTGTCTCTTCTAGACAGCAGTCTCATGCCCTCAAAAGAAAAGGGGGGGAGGGGACGACCTGGCAGGCAAAGGGTGACCCTAAGAAGGGGGAGTTGACCATCTGTCAGCAGTTGCATCCTGGGCCTGTCTTTCTTGCTCTCTGACTCTCAGAACACCCCCCCCCCCTCACTTCTATCTGCAGACAAAGGGAGTGCAGTTACAATGGCAGTGAGACCGGAGATCAGGAACAGGTAACACAGAGTCCCTAAAACTAGCTGAAAACCAAGCGGACGGTATTTGATTCTCTCAACAGTTGACGTGGCAGGCTTCATGCCTTGGGTCTTGCCGAAGAGCCTGATTGAGAGTCCAGACACCGTACCAAGCACTTCCTATAGACTTTCAAGAAATGTCTGCAACATTCCAGGTGAAATCTCATGGTTCCACTCCATTCCATTCCTCAATGAGAAAACCGAGGCGTTAGAGGTAGCTTGGATGAGAGTTGTAGTAGTCTGGATGAGAATGGACCCCGTAGGCACGTAGATTTGAATGCTTGGTCCCCACTTAATGGAACTGTTTGGGAAGGATTAGGAGGTCTGGCCTTGTTGGAGTAGGCATGTTAGGTATGTTACTGGGGAGTGTGCTTTGAGGTTTCAAAAGCCCACACCACTCCCAGTTAGCTCCCATCTCCTTGCTCTCTCTCTCTCTCTCTCTCTCTCTCTCTCTCTCTCTCTCTCTCTCTCTGTCTGTCTCTTCCAGCCTAGTACTTGTGGATCAACTACTGCTCCAGGGCCATGCCTGTCTGTGTCCATGCTCCCTTTCATGATCACAGACCCTAACCCTCTAGAACTGTGAGCCCCATGGTCTATTTATACCAATCCTGGGCTAGGCATGTCAAGTCCACCATTTTATATTTTGCTCATACCTACAGTCACCTCCACAGGCCAAGCCTTACTGGAAGCAGACATGTAGGAGCCTCTGAGAAAGCTCTAGACTCTGAAGCCAGGGTTGTGATTGGAGAATGAAGCAAACTTCTGTTTTAGGTTAGCAAGCTTCCTATGATCCTTACAGAGTGTAGGTTCAAGAAAGTGAAATTTCCCAGGCAGATGATGCCCTCCCAAGGGTCTCTCTCTCTCCCAGTATAGACAGCTACACATCGCTGCCTGTCAGAGCAGTCCACCCGCCAGGACTTCTTCTTGGCACACGAGTGCCGAGGCTTACCTAGCGGGAGCTCCCGGCCTCTGTCTCAGTGCGGCCAGTGCCTGCCATGATTTATGACCAAGACTCCCACGCATACTCCGGGGCAGAGAGATCCGGAGGACTGTTCACAAATTAAACCCAGCCCTCCTCTTCTCCCAGGTAATGGGTATATCTGATGATGAAAGAGCTTATAAACAGCTATCGTCAAATTAATCTCGGTGTTGGAGAAATCATAGCGGCCATGAAGAAGACTGGGTGTCTCTGGCTCTCCAGCTTGTTAGGGTACTTCAT
Organism: Rattus rattus; assembly: GCF_011064425.1. Lineage (NCBI taxonomy): Eukaryota > Metazoa > Chordata > Mammalia > Rodentia > Muridae > Rattus > Rattus rattus. Next base: position 54,535,165 of record NC_046168.1, on the reverse strand, counting down.
AAAGCAAGGCAGCAGCATTAATATCATTTGGTCTCTTCTGCTCCACAACTGGGGTGCCAAGGATTCGGGGACACCTCACCAAGGCTCAGGACCAATGCCTGGGGCAACCTTTCCACCTCCATAGACCGTGCCCACACCTGGCGTTCAGACCTTAGGGCTGGGCCCGCTAGACCAATAACTCTTCCTGATGCCCCTCACGTGATCTCTATTGCCCCCTTTCTCCCACTTCCTATGGACACGGAGCATATTCTGTATCCCAGCTCAAGATCATCCTCCTCCTCCTCCTCCTCCTCCTCCTCCTCTTCCTCCTCATCCACCTCCTCCTCCTCCTCCTCCACCTTCTCTTCCTCCTCCTCCTCTTTCTCTTCCTCTTCTTCCTCCTCTTCCTCCTCCTCCGTGACCTCCCCAGTCCACAGAGGCCTTGTGTGTCAGCAGGAGCATCCTCCATGGCGCCCACCACCTCTCCACCTGTGCCTCACAAGGGTTTGGAAACAGCAGAGCCCTGAGGACAGTGTTAAGTAGGTGTGCGGACCCGAGCTCTGTGGCTGGCCTGGGCATGTTAGTATGGGAAGCATGGTTAGGCCTGGAGGTGAACCTGGCTGATGGCCTCTGCCTCTCTGTTGGTAGTTATCTCAGGAATCTGCTATGGCAGTGTGAGGGCATCACAGGGCTCAGTGGACAGGAGAAAGAAAAGAAGGTAGAAAAGTCCAGAGACAAGAACTGAATTCCTATGAATAACATGTCTGTGTGTGTGCACACGCGAGTAGCAGGTGGTGACTATGCACTGCCCAAATGAACAAGACTGGTGATCTTCCCGGAGCCCACCCCTCTTCCTCCTGTGGAGTCACAGCAAAGAGACAGTCGTCAGGAAGCAGACCCTCTCCACACATGATGTCTGCTGACACCCAGGTCCTGGATTTCCAAGGTTCCAGAACAGTAAGATGTAAACGTCTGTTTTGTCGTTGTGACTGGAGTGAACTCAGTAGCTAAGGATGATACCCCGAAGAGGAGGAACAAGGTGCAAGAGACCTTGAGACCAATCAACACGCCACCTTCCTCAGGACAGGGGAGTTGCCTCCAGCCAGCCTTGAGCTAAGTTCCCAGGCTCACAATCCCCATGTCACGTTCCAGGCACCAAGTTTAATGGATGCTTCTAGAAGCCATACAATCTCACTCACGTGTGTGTGCACATACAGAACACAAATGTGTACAGTTGGATAGTTTTGGGAAATGCTAGTGAGGAAAAACTAAAGATCTCTTTTACGGAAGCCCCCTTGCAGAGCTCTGAACGAGGTAACACAGGACGCACCTCTTCAGCGATACTGCGGGATTGTGGGCACGCGTCACTTGCCCACAGAAAAACCTTTTAGCAGCAAAGGGCCCTGGCATCCGGTGGAAAGGCGTGAGGACTGCCACCCATGTTCCTATGTCAAGTTCAATCCCACTGGCAGCTTCTAGAGATGTCTCTCAGACAGGCACGCTGCTCTCTCCCCCCAGCCCGCACCCTCCCATGGCTGAGTATGCTAATCCCGTTACTGAGCTCACGGTCATTGTTGCTTCTTGGGAGACCTGCAACCCTGGCATGGTTTTCTGGTCTTCTAGGACAACACCCAGCTCACGACAAGCCTGGGTTCAGAGTGGACTGGGGATGTTTGATGTCTGAGCAGCAGGCAAGACTGTTGTGTTGATGGTTTAGGGTCCATGGTGAGGCCTGATGGTGCCCCCAGTCACCCCATCCTCGACCGGTCTCCTCCCCTGCTGCCCTTACCTGCAGCACGACCCCCCCACCCTGCCCCGCTCAGTGCACACCCTTTAACCCTTCCCCCAGCACATCTGTCTTCATGTTAAGAAAAGACCAAATCCACTCTTGGCCCATCCACCTATCCATTTCCCACAGAGCTCAATTGTTTTCAGGGAGGTAAGGGACTGGGACCATGCCTGGCACAGAGAGGACACGACACAGATATCTGCTGCTGTTCTTGTGTGGGTGTGTCATCATTGTGTCCCCAAGACCTGACTTGGGGCCCTGGATCAAAGTGTACCTCTGCTACATGAGCCGAACAAACTCTCTCCCTTAACCTGAGCCCCCTCACAACCCTGTTGGGAGGTCACCATGATTGTTCCCATTTCAGAGATAAGAATGCTGAGGCTCGAAAGTTCTTCCTCTTACCACAGTCAAGGCAGCAGCAAGCAGCAGGCCGCAGAGTTCCACAGGGCAGCTCTTAGTGAGCGGCCACGTGTAACCTCGAGGGCAGCCTGCTGGGCTCGCACCAGAGCAGACGAAATACATCCAGAGCTTACTTCATGGTGACAGGTTAGAATGAAAGCCCTATTGTCAGAGGCCAGAACCAATGGCCTGGAAGAGTTGACCACTTCGGAAACCTCGAACATCCCTTCACCCCTCATGTGACTCTTTGGAGGATAGAGAAGCTCCCCACGGGGTGCTCAGGCAGGTTCAGACCAGCAGAGGGAGAGGAGAGGAAGCAGAGCCGGGGTGGACATGTCCAGGCCAGCGGAGAGGGCAGGAGACAGAAAGCGGATGGGATGGATGGGATGACAATGAGGCAAGAGGACCCAATACTCCAGAAAAAGAAAGGACAACTCGGACAAAAGTGACAGCCAGAGGACTCTGCCATTTACCTCTTGGATTGAATCTGGACCCATGTGGGCAGGACAGGGGCCAGGACTGACCCGGCAGCTGCAGGATCTAGATCTCCCTCGCCCAGAGGCCTCCAGGCTTCTGAGGGTTTCAGTGGCCTCTCCCCATCCAGGGCAACGGTCCACGCTGCTACCCAGACTGGCCGCTGACTTAGTTGTGGTGCCTGACTGCATTCTCTATGCTTTTCAGGAGTGTCCAGAGGTATCACTGGGGAGGCTGTGACCGGAAGACATCTGTGTCTCTGCTGCCCACGCTCAAAACGGAGACTCTGAAATGCTTACAGAATTAAGCTACATGCCTGACCCTGTCTCCTGTATGGCCTGACTTCCCAGGATCCCTCTGCACTCCCCATACCCTCGAGACTGTTTCTAACCTGGACAGGCAGGCAGGTGCTTGCAGAAGGGGAGGGAGCACCTGCAGGGAGGGGGGGTGAGAAAATGACCGCCTCTTGCTAAACGCGCAGGAGTTTGTGTACCTCTAGCTCTGTGTGCATCATAATTGGCTTCTACGACCTTCCTGTGGCACTGGCATCAAGTCAACCCTAGATCATCTTTTCCGAAGGGATTAAGGTCCTGAGAAGAACAAGCGGGTCGGCTGGTGGGGGGGTAGATGGTGAGCCTGAGAGTAAACTCTAGGCTCTCTTTGCTATTAGTGGGTGTGTGTGTGTGTGTGTGTGTGTGTGTGTGTGTGTGTGTGTGTGTGTTTCTCTCTTCTTCTCAATCCCTACCCCTACTCCGAAATACACACACTACCACCACCACCACCCGGTCCCTTCCTGAAGAACATTCAGCAGCCCCAGCCCTACCTGGGAACCGGCCCCTGGGAATTGGGGTAAATTAAGGGAGCGTTAGTTTTAAGGGATTTAGGAAAGGTTTGCTAATAGCAACTAGTGATGGCTGTCCAACACTGTGGGGGGGGCAAGGGGGTGTATTTAATACCACTATGGTATGTATTTTACTTTACCACAATAAGAAGAGTCCTGAGGGTATCTGGTGCACCAGGAACAGCTCCAGCTGAGAGTCCCCTCAGGAGCCCTTTCTCATACCCCGACCATGAATTCATTTCCAAGCCCTGATCGCCTTCTGTCCAATTACATTCACGTTGTCTTCGAGACTCGCCCAGGCACACCTTCGGCAAAGCCACCCTTAACTAACCAGAGTCCCAACTCTAGCCACTAGATAGCTTGGGTCTCCAGCACCGGGAAGAAGGGGGCTTGGGCCGGCCAAGCGTTCTCCACCTAGCCCTGCAGGGTTCACACTGAGGAAGGATATGAAGCAGCTAGGCTGGGTATATCACAAAGTCCTAGATTCTTTGCTCAAGTCTGTGTGAAGTCAGATTCCTTGTCTAATTTATCTAAAATCACTTTTTTTTTCTATAAATTCAGAACTGGAAACGCAGTCCACCCCGCCTTAAGCCCAGGTCTTTTTCTCACCCCGGATTCAGCGTTCTGGGATCTCCCAAGCACGTATCTAGTTTCCCTGAAGTCTAGAGGCTACGTGAGGACAGATGACCTCTTGTGGAGGGCTTGGGGGGAACCTTCAGGCATGGCACAGATCTGGAGGCCTGGGGCTGGCAGACGCCCTGCTGTGGAGACCCTGGAGCATAACAGCAGAGCTGGCCTCGTCACCTCTCTTGCTTCTCTTTCTTTCTCCTGCTCTTTCTTTCTCACACCTCTCTCTGGGAAGGCACAGGGACCCTTCAGAAGAAATGCTACCCTAAGCTAGTACCCAGGTCACCCCGTCTGTCTGGCCTCACTTGTGTGACTAAGCTGAGGACCCCTCCCTCATTCCAACTGGTCCACCTTCTCGTCCACGCCATACCTTCGTCCGGGCATCACCTCTTACTGCCAGTCCTCTAGGGCTTTGTGACAGGACAACACCCTGCTCTGGTGCATCTCTCAGTTCCCCAGTGCTGGGCGACTCCCTCCTGACCTGGTTCCACTTCCTCCTCTGCCCATGAGGTAAGGCTAAGGCTATGGCTTGCTTGCTCTGTGAACACTGATGAGACCAGGACGGAAGCCCTGTGCAGTACCTCGGTGATCGCCCTCTGCAGAAGCTGGGTAACGTTTTGGGGTGATGGGGTGACAGTAGTACAGGAAGCTCCTCCCAGCTCTCTGTTCTTTCTGTGGAACGTGATCTTCGGCTCTGGTCAGCAGACCAAGGCCTCAGAGGTAAAGAGGTAGGTAGTGGGGAGGCCTGTGGTCTTTCACTCCAGGGAATGAACCCTGCCAAGCAGGCTGAGGTTTGGTGGAGGAGCCTCTTTGGCTGAGGAAAGACAGCCAGGAGCAGGAATGGTCACATTAATCCATCAGTTCCTACAGAACGGAAGTTGTTGCTCTGAGATGGGGTTGGGCTAGAAAGGCAGCAGCAACCCAGAGAGAGCCCTGAGTTCTCAGGATGGGGGCAAAAGGGATTCGGGCAGCTGAGGAGAAAAGCTGGAGCGACTTAAGCTGTCTGGAGAGACAGGGAGCAAGGCACCTCACCCCTTCCAGCCCCACAATGGAGGGAGGGGGAAGCAGCAGCTGTTGGGTGTTGGGGGGCGGGGGACATCTTCCATCCTTGAGACAGGTGCTAGCTGAATCCTGCCCCCTCCGGGCTGAGGCTCCTGGCTCTGCACCTCCATCTCTGATACTTGTTCTCCGGGGTTGGGGAGGCCAGCCCTAAGAGCTAAGAAACACATTGGCATTGACGTGCCCAAGCCACCATGCGGGTGACGTCACCGTCCCTTTTTGGATGAGGGGTCTACCCAGCCTGAGGCAGCATACCTCATTCCAGTTTCAAGGAAAGTTGCCTCTGCCCCCCTCACTGTTCCTTCCCAGCCCGCGGCACTATGTAACCTGCCAACAGAAGGGCACTCGCCCACCATGCACCAAGGCACACGTGGCTGCCTCCCGGAGAAAAGGCAAAACGGGGCAGAGGAAGTGCAAGTTCACACCAAGAGGAAATCATGATTTTTTTTTTTTTTTTTTTTTTTTTTTTAGAGCAGGAAGGGGTAATTAGGCCGATTATCTCCTTGGCAGACAGGAAGTGATGTCGGAGAGCCCTCAGCTTTGGCCAGCCTCACAGGGTGGTTAGCAAGAGAGCGGGATGGGAGCCAGGACTATTTCCACCGAGTTCCGCAAGGGCCCTTATTACTACTCTTGCCTTTGGCTGGCTTCTCTGCTTGCTTTGTGAGCATTATTACTTCGTGTGACAAGCTCCAGAAAGCACCAACTACAGACTCACCATCTGATGGACTCGGTACCAGAACCGACGGCGAGCCAGGCACACGTGCTCATGGCCAGGGCAGATGTTCCCGACAGAAGGACCAGACCCTGCGCTGCTGAGATGATCGAGATGATCGTCTCAGCTGCATTGCTCCTCTATCCCCTCGCCTAGACCCTCACTGAGCCTGTCGGTGAAAAGGCCTGGTAGAGGGCAGGAACCATCACAATAACCCTCAGCAGCGAGGGAGTGGGGAGCAACACAGGGAGGCCTGTGGACACTCATAGTGAACCACATACCACCAGGAATGTGGCCACACCGCCACTGAAGACTAGGTCTATGAGAATGGCACAGCCAATCATGAAGCTGCTCATGCTGAAATTGGCGGGGAGGGATTAAAAGGGGGAGGGGATGTAGCTCGGTGGTGGAGCACGTGCCTAGCACGCCTGTGGCCCTGATTCCACCTCCGGTGTAAAGCGGAACTGTTCACAGGCCAACTCTACGCACAAGCACAGACCGAATGCAAATGCAGAAATGCGGGAGGCTTTCCACGCATGCGCCCAGCAGATCACGCCAGGGCGAGTGCCCTGGGTTGACTCTCTGGACTTTCCGAATTAGGATCCCATCGTCTCTGTGATGTAACGCTCGCTCGTCAACCAGGAAGTCACCAAGGTGATCTAAGAATCACCACAACAGGGACTCACGGCGGCGGGAGCAGCACCGCCTCTCCAAAGGGGCAGCTACTCTATCTGCAGAAGTCAGGGCACCTCCCGGATGCCTGGCAGCTTCCTCGTAGTTAGCATCTAGAGGTGAAGAACTTGCCATCCCTGCTGGAGACCCCGTTGGTCCTCCATTCTAACCTCTAGTCCTTCAGCCATTCCGACCCTACACTCCAGAGTTCCCTTGTGGGGATGCAGGCTCAGTGCTGAGAACATAAACTCCCTCATGGCTTGACAGCCTGTGTGGACACGGAGCCTGACTTTCTGAGTTGTTCCCACCAGATACAAACACCAAGCGAGAATGGCTTTCCTGTGCTTAGCTTGCTGTCCCGGGGTTTCCTAACAGTCTGCAAACTACAGAGGACGCAGGGAACCAAGACTGGGTGACCAGTCAGCGTGAGTCAGCAGCCACTTGGAGTAACGGGGAGACGATAGCAAAGGCTTTTGCCACTTTGAACCTCAGTTTCCTTCCAGGTCCTCAATTGTGGGCCCTATAGGCTATGGTTACACCTGAAGGAAATGACTTGGTAATGGGCTGACCCTGAGGTCACTCCTCCCTAGTCTCCACCTGCTCTTGCTCTCCGTTGAGCTCCAACTGTGCACCCAAGATTGGTTCTCTCTAGTTTCTTCTTCCCCATGGGTACAGATGACATTCTCTCTCTCTCTCTCTCTCTCTCTCTCTCTCTCTCTCTCTCTCTCTGTGTGTGTGTGTGTGTGTGTGTGTGTGTGTGTCTCTCTCTGTCTCTGTGTGTGTGTGTGTGTGTGTCTCTCTCTCTGTCTCTGTCTCTCTCTGTCTCTCTCTCTGTCTCTGTCTCTCTCTCTCTCTCTGTCTCTCTCTCTCTGTCTCTCTCTCTGTCTCTGTCTCTCTGTCTCTCTCTCTCGTGTGTGTATGTGTGTGTGTGTGTGTGTGTGTGTGTGTGTGTGTGTGTGTGTATACAAACCCAGCTAGGACCTTGGCACTCAAATGCCCCTGAGTCTCTTTTCTCGAAAGTTGAAATTCAATAAAACTTCACACTGTGACATCAGGGCACAATGGTACAGCTGCCAGAGGGGCTGAAGTTTTGAGGCAGGCAGCTCCCAGGGAAAGCCTAGCAGCTGAAGATACAAGGGAACAACCCAGTAGGGGATACCAGACATGGAGAGCTTCACAACCCTAAAGCAATTAGTACTTTTGGTATCCTACTCGACTCGAAGTACAGAAAAGTCATACAGGTCCCGACTCCAGACATCAGTCCCCTTCTCTCTGCCAAGTCCCATGTTTATCCACGTACTGGGTTCATAGCTCACCAGAGCTGACTGTCCCCTCGTCCCTGTCTTTGTGATCTTACACTGTCCAAGGTGCACCAAAGACCTTCCGTCTCCCAGTCCTCCACATGGACTTGATCCTTGGTCATTCCTTCTTCATGGCAAGGCCCGTGATGTAGGCCTGTATCTCACTCCTTAGACCAGGAATCTGGCCCCAGCAGATCGTGCTACCTCTGCTTAATGGAAAACCAGAGGCCAAAGAAGAAAGTCCAGACTATCCCATAGGCCTCAGAAAGTGGCCTCAAAATCCCATCCAGATGTGTCTACACATTCTATAGACCTTATGCTATGTGGCCCTGGAGTTATGATATAAGGAGACTTATTCAAACACAGGACCATGACCCTACGGCTGCCCCTGAGCTGCAGAAAGCAACCATTCCACCAGGTCTCCCCACCACCACCCATGTGCACATACCACACACATGGCCTGTCCCCCGCCCTACCAATGTACATGCCACTTCAGAGGCACCCACGGCAAAGCTCCACAGTATCACCATCTCTGACCTCATGCGATCTTGACCCTTGGGACAATAAATACTTACAGTAGTGAATGGCAAGCAGCCGCCGGCTTTATACCCTGTCCTTGACACTGCCATGTGCCAGGTGTCCTTGTCTAGTCTAAGCACATCCTACGAGGTAGGCTTTATGATGGCCGCTATCTAGCTGATGCTCAGAATGGCACCTATAGTCCCTTCCAGGTCAAGACAGCCAGGGCTCAAGTCCTAGGCCACTCCAAATGAGATCACTCTGCTGCCCACTCAGGCCCTCTGCTCAGGGGTCTCAGGCAGCCTCTGGTTGGCTGAGCATTGCTCGCTGAGTCTCAGCCTTAGGAGAGCTCCCTTCCCCACCCCCTTAGCCCAGTGTTCGGTCCAAGCAGGTATTTAATAAATATGCATTAACCAAAATGAATGAGCACGTAATCAAATGTTGGGATGAAGGGTTGAAACACGAAGAGCGGGCATTGCAAGTCGTTCATCAATTACGCCAACCCTGATCTTGCCAAGGAAAAGCTCTCTGTGGCTAAACCATCCCACAGACACTCCTTTGCTTCCATGTGTTAAGCCAGGGATTTTTTTTTAAAGCTATTTACATGCATAGAGAAACTAAGGTGGGAGTGTCTTGTGTATCAGGGCTGCAGCGGTCCAGCAGGATTGAGAGACCCACAGTCACGGGTCAGAATCATGAGCCAATTGTCCTCTGGCCAGCTCTGGGAAGACTCCGCCTAACACCCCGTATAGGCCAAAGCTGTGGCTTGCCCCTTCCTAGGAAGCCATCAGGTCTCCAAGGAGAAACTTCAGGGTGCTTATTGACAGAAAAGACAAGGGAAAGAGTGGGCAGAAGGTGTGACAGCCCCAAGAGAGACAGCAGTCTGTGTGGCCTTTCTCCCTCATCTTGATTGCATTTGCTGGTTGGTGGGAGATTTCTACTAAAGAAAACTGATTGATCAAGAGGGGCTTATGTGCTGCTGGATGTCCGGAAGGGAAAGCCAGAGAACAACAGACACCCTCTATCCCAAGAGACTTTAGGGTGCCCGATCCTGGAGTCCAAAGTTCCTACGGCCGCTGAGAGGATAAAGAACAGTGTACAGTGTCTTTATAGTTGTGGGATCATAAAGTTGGGAGGGGAACTCTCCTGAGCGTGTTCTGATAACCTGTGTTGTATAGAGCCTCAATACGTACACAGCAGAGACTCAATACGCTGCCAGGGCATGGTGCCATTAAGTCAACTGCTTTCGTTCCAGTACAACTACTGGATTATTGAAGAACTACCCTTGAAATGTACCGTTAAGAGAATTCTGAAACGCTGGACGTTAAGTTAGAGGGAGAGGATAAAGCCTTAGAGCTGGTTAATATTTATCTTTGGGGGGAAAAGAGAGTTGTCACCCAGTTTGTCTTGATTAGGTTAGATGAAAGGGCTATTTTGCTTTAGCAGACTTAGGTCTCAAACAAACCGAAAAAGAGAACAAATGAAAGAAAACCCAAGAAACCTTCGAGGGCCTGGCTTCATAGGCCTGCGTATCTCCTTTTTGCACACATCACAGCACAAGCCTCCGCCAGGAACATCCGTGTGTGTCCATGTGTCACTGTAAATCAGTTCAGCTTTTCCACCCCGGCTGGGGAGAGAAGAACAAAGGGCCGGAGCAGAGAGGGCAGCCCTCTGGGGTTGGGGGTGTCTCATGAGGACACAAGGATAGCGAAGCGGTGGTCAGGCAACAGGCAAATGACCATCCTCCCGGAGGGGACCAAGGGAGGCCCTCCCCAGAAGACAGCCTAGAGGAGCCAGGACTAAGCACATCCGCCAAGAGAAACAGCATCAAATGATGACCCCTTGAAGGAACCATGAATTTCTTTAATCAACTGATTTCCTCTGGTGTCTAAAACGCCTCATTTAACAAGGCTTGTTCTGGGCTGAAATTGAATGGATGTAATTGACAAATGCTTGAATTTGGGTTCCACTGGGGGTGGGAGGGGAGGAGATAACTTCTCTGTTGGCTTTTCCAGAGCAATTACAGGAAGGGGGGCAGGGGTGGTGGTGGTAGATACTTGGGAGAGTTCTTGCGATTTGGACGGAGGTCCTGACTTCCCTCCCGACCTCCCCACCCCCACCCCAGCAAGCACGCACTCTGAGACAATGGCCAGATCTGGTTTGCCCTCTCCCCAGAGAGGGCCTAGGGCCACAGATGAAGCAGCTGTGAAGCAAGCAGGCTGTAATCGGCTTTAACTGGCTCACAGCCCACAGAAAGTACGGGCTCTTACCCCTACCGTCCCAGGTGGGGCTGCAGCCAGCTCCGGGATGGGGAGGGGTCTCAGGGTTTTCAGTCCCAAGCCATCTTCCTCACCCAGGCTCTAAATGGCAAACTTACATTGCGGTTCTCAAGAATCTCAGTCTACGCATAGCAATAGGCTGCTTTAGCACTTTGGATCACGGCTTCGGCTACATGCCACGTGTCACCCTCCCCCCACCCCCCCACCCCCCCCGGGATGATTTATAAGGACAGTAAATCAATGAGACAGTGAACGAAAAGTTAAAACACAACTCAAAATGGTCTTTTGGGGTGAGTCGATGCTACAAGATTGCTAGTTAAGAACAGTATCCCTTCTCTCAACCTAGGTGTGATTTTTTTTTCCCTTCCCAGTGCCTCGTAGCTTGGACGCTACATGGAAAGTGGAGGGGATTGAGTACACAGGTGGCCAAAGATCTGGGATCTCCGTGCCTCCGTTGGGCAGTTGGGTGAGACAGGACAACTGGCCTTCCCCATGACCCCAGGCTTCTATTGTTATATGGACTACATGAGATTAGAGTCACCTTATCAATACCACAAAAAAGGGAAAGAAGGGGGGGGAGAGGGAAGGCAAAGAAAAGGCATTCACTCGACTCTTACAATGGGAGGTGGGGGTGGTGGTTGGGCGAGGTTTGAGGACAGAAAAGCAAGGAGGCTCTAAACAGCGGGATACAACAATAAATGGGGAAACAGCAAGAGAAAAAGCACACTAGGTTAATATAGGAAAACTAGTTCTTTATTGAGATCGTATATTAGTATTAGTGGATTCTGTGTGTAACAATGTCATCATGCACACGATACAAAAAAAGGGAGAGAAAAAAAAAAAGAAAAAAAAAATAAAGGAAAGAAAAGGCTGGGCCCACCATGCTTCGGGAGGGGAACGGAACAAAAGCAGGAGTACAATGAGCGGATGGCCCGGGTTACACGACCACAGTGCGGTTCAGCAGGGCAACATCTCTAACCGAGGGCTGTACATTGTCCACTGGGGGGTGTAAAAAAAGACAGATCATGCTTCAGTTTAGTACAAGAAAAGGTGAGAAGATACACAACCAAAAGGGTATTCGATACATAAAAATTACCCACAAAATAAGAACAGGAAGTAATTCAGCACAGCAGAACACGCTACCCCTGTTTAATGGAAAACCATTTTGCTGAGGTTTTATTTTGCTTTGTTTTGTTTTTCTTTTTTTTTTTCTTTTCTTTTTCTCTTCTCAGATTGCCAAACGGCCTTCTGAGGCAGCTTCTTGGGACTATTTTGGAAGGGCCCTCAAAGCAGGCGCCTTATTCTTTCTCGTGATCGCTGCTGTTTTGTTTCAGTGTTCGAGCAGGTCTGGCTGGCCAGGCAGCATAAGGGAGCCCCGAGGGCCAGGGCAGATGTCCAAAGATGCTCTTAACGTTGTACAATTAAACAATTAGGACCTATGGCCACAGCGGCTCCCCTTAAGACAGGGACCTTGGTGCACCAATTTTTTTTTTTTTTTTCAGAAGCCGAAATAGCAGCAACTGTTGTCATTTCATTGTGGATTTTCTTTTTAATATGTATTTAATAAATTTTGCCTCCAACTAAATGGTAAGCCTGGGTGCTGCCGGGAGGGCAGCTGATGGTTACCCAGACAAGTGGGGAAATGGGCTGCTCCAGCCTCCAAGCCAAGGCAAAAGGAATCCACTTAACAGGGATTTACAGTGCAATGTACTCAGCTAAACAAGATGAAGATACAAAAATGGTTATTTCTCTGTATCTATTCTGAAATGGCCTACATCCTACACTAGTACAATGGAAACTAAAAGAACAGGCTTAAAGCTAGCGGACTATATAATAGTTTTACAAGAAAATTGTGGTTTAGGACCTTTCGGTTAAGCATTAGTATCCTCTATCAGAAGGTCATGAGTTTCTTAGCACATGGTTTCTTGAGCCCATCTCACCCCTGAGACCCTAAAAATTCCTGTGGGCGTGTTTACTGTGGAAGTTTGCCTTTGCAATTCTGCCAGGCAGAATTGGTTGTTTTTTGGTTTTTTGTTTTTTTTTGTTTTTTTTTTTTTTTTTGGATTTTTTTTGTTGGTGGAGGGGGGGTTTAATAAAAATAAAATTTAAAAGCAGCTGAACAATTTGAATTTCAAAACATGGAACCAGCATGCTGCAATGGTATTTAGGGATCGGTGGTATTAATGAGAATGAGAATGATTTAATCAGGATAATTATACTTTCAGGCTCAACATCCTTCTTAATCATTTTTGAATTTCTGCCTAGTGTAATGTTCCACACCGTTTTAAGAGGAAATGCCAAGTAATAAGAAGTAATTGTGTCCTGGGGAGGGGGCGGCATTTCTCGATCTGGTTTGACCTCCCCTCTTACCCACCCCCAAGCTGGCCTGAGATAGGGGATACTGCCGCTTAAATAGCAATGCTTTCCTCGGATGGAGACAGGAAATGGTTAAGAGGGGTGTCACAATACAGCTAAATGCGGAGGCAGAAGGGTCACAGCGCACACAGCAGCGAGTTGACCATTCACTGAGCTACACGATGAAGAAAAAAAAAAGATTTGATAAATGCAGAATGTCATCACTCTGTCATCACACAAAAAACTGCAGTTCAAACAGGCCTAAAGGGCCAACCTTGCCTTTAGGGTTCTGGGGAGAGGCGCGGGGTTGGGGACAGTTTGGCTGAAGGGGGAGGGCTGGGCTTTCCTGGCCTGGTGCAGTCTGGCCCCTGGGGCTCACTAAAGCTCTGGCCCTGAGACCCCACCCCCGCTCTGACTCGGAGGACCAGACGGGTTGGCCCAAGGGAAGACATCATTCTCGTAAGGGCCCCGGGGAGGGCTGGGGGCGCAGGAGGGGGGGAGTGAATGGGGGATGGGGGTTAGCCATAGCCAGTAGGAATTTAAGCAGCCGTGGAGTGGGAGAGAAGAAACATTTCCAAGAGAAATGTGAGTCCAGAGGCAGAATACAAAAAGAAAAAAAAAATGAATTGAAATGTATCTCAGATTTGCTTTGGGAAGTGGGAATTTCTGATTAAAAGAAAATGGAAGAAATGTGGGGGGCGGTGGGGGAAGGGGGAAACCAAGCTATTGTTGCAGGGGAATGTAAGGAAAAGGGGTGTGGGGTAGGGGGACCGTGCAAACACACCCCATCTACCACAGTTAAAAACAAAGACAGAGCCAGCCTGCTGCTTGGTCAACCCTTGCCCCAGGCAAAGGCCTGGCGTAGGGGCAGCTTCCCACCTCGTTCTCACGCACAGCTCAACACCCAAGGAACAGACAACCCGCTCCGGACCGGCCCAGGGGTTCAAGGCAGCGCACGTCTGATTTCCGAAGCGCGTAAGCAAGCGCGCACACACGTACACACACACACACACACACACACACACACACATGCACACATGCACACGCACACACACGCGTTTTGAACCTATAAATGCAACTGTCATACAAAGACAGTTGCGGAAAGGAAGGTGTGCAGGGCCACAGAACATGGGCAATAAAACAAAAAGGATTAAAGGAGAGAAAAAGAAGACACAAGAAGGTGCAAGTGCCCATAGAAGGAAAGGGGTTGAAGCTTGGGATGGGGCTGATATCAGATCCCAGCTCACTGGCTATTCGCCTTAAGGCCCTGAAAATGAAAAAAAATACAAAACAGAACAAAACACAATCTGCCTTTTTTTTTTTTTTAAAGGCAAATCACAGAAAATCAAACCCCCCCCTCTCTCTCTCTCTCACACACACACACACACACACACACACACACACACACACACACACCACAGCATGCATCTCTTTCCTTCTTTCGGTCACACGGGGCTAGGTCGGGGAAGGGGCTGTAATTTGGAGGAACCACGTCCGCCGCAAATAATAATAATAATAATAATAATAATAATAATAATAATAATAATAATAATAATAATAAAATGGGGCTGGGAGGAAGGGACCCAAATTCACCAAACCCTAACTTCACTACAAAAGCTCCTCAAGGGTGCCACCCCACACCAGGGGTCTCCCTGAAAGGGGTGGGGAGCAGCACCACTGCCTCGCCCCGCGGCTGTGCCTGCGCCCCCGCCCGCCCGCCGCGCCCGCCCTCGCCCCTGCCCCTGCCCCTGCCTGGTGCCTGCGGCGATCCGCGCTCGGAAAGAAGCAGACCCCGAAAGGAAAAAAAAGCGATACCTCTGTTTCGCACAGAGCCAAACACTGGAAGCACGAGATAGCCGACGTGGACCAGGACCATCCTGGCTCCCTCGCGCAGCGGTGGCGGCTGCGCGCGGGCCCTTTGTGGCGCGGCTCCGGGGCGCGGGCGGCGGGGCTGCGGGAGCTGCCGGGGCGGGGAGGCGGAGGCGCGGGGCGCGGCGGGGGCGGCGGCTGGCGGGGAGACAGATGGCCCATGGAAAGGCCCTTCCCGGCCCCTCTCGACATTCAAAGGCGCTGGGGCCGCAGCTGCCGCCACAAAAGCGCGCGCAGCCACGGGAGCGGAGCGCTGATAGCGGCGCGGCCTCGCCGGAACCGGGGGGGACAGCGGGGACCGCGGGCGCGCGGGGCGGGGGAGGAGGTGACGGCTGGAGGAGCGGGCGGCCAATCGCAGGGCCCGCTGCGGTGCGGGGGGGTGTGAGGGGGGACGCGGGGCGCGTGGAACCTGGCGCGGTCCTCCGGCCGCAGCGCGCAGCGCCTTGCACACACACGCGGGCGGCGTGCACACGGAGCGTGCACACCACGGGAGACGTGCTCCCGGACATGTGGAGGCGCGTTCGCCAGCGCAGACGGGCAGCGAGTGCACACGACCCAAAGGTCCCTGGGCACCGCACACAGGTCACTCGGGGACGTGCGCACAGAGGCTGGCGCACGTGCGAGCCTGACTGCAGGCGCAAGTGAAACTGGAAAGCCAGCAAGCAGCCGCAAGCAGAATCCAGGCACTGCCGCACAGACTTGCTCACAACCAGGAACAAATGTCTTGTTAAAGCAAGACGTTTGCCCAAAGACACACAGAAGGGGACACACAATGCAGACGCAGGTAAGACCGCACACTCCGAGCTTTCTGCCTAACACACTGTGGTCTTATTCTTGCAGAGCACAAAGCTCCCCGAAATTTGTTTAATTGAAAAACACACATTCCCTGAGCTGAGCACAACGTCAGTGCAGCGATGCACTATCCAAAAATCCAAGTCCCCATCTCCACTGTTCACCTGCTCTAACACTGGCACGCCCAGCCATTTCACAGGCACGCCCACTTCCGCGTTCACAGGCAAATAGATGACTTGAGGGTTTTTTGCAGACTCGCAGCCACGTGGAAGCCCAGCTTCTGTGTCAGGAGTGACCCTAGCTCGGCCAACTAGATACTTAAGAGAAAGCAAGTCACCTCTGAAGCCCTGTTCTCAGAAGACAGCCAAGACTACCTTCAGGCACATTCAGCCTGCCTAATATGAAGACACTCTTACGGGACAAGGCTTACAGTCCATACCAAGACCAGAGATCACTTGGGCACCCACCTGCTAGCAAGACAGTTTGTTTTCCTACACCAGGCCTCTCTTCGAAACCTAGTGACTGCTTTAATCAATTAACCTAGTATGGACAAGCTGGCAAAATCATATATTGAAAGTGGATGGAATCTAATGCCGGTGTTTCTCAACCTGTGGTTAGCAACCCGTCCTACAAGGGTCACCTAAGACCATAAAGAAAACTCGTATATTCACATCGCAATTCATACCGTGCTCTGAAGAAGAGATACCAGGGAGAGGAGCAGAAGCTAGCGGAGCAGTTAAAACGAGTCCAGGAAAATGTTCTCTGACACGTTTAGATTGGCTGGCCCCATCGAACTCAGCCTAGAGACGCCTACCGACAGTTCCAAGCCTGGCCCTCAGATAATTATCTCTAGCTGGCTAGCAGCTCTTTCCCATTTTCATTGTCTATTAAACATGCCATCACCAAAATGTCAAAGACTTTAGCCAACACCTGACTATTAGAATGTCTTCCTGTCCCATTCCAGGCCCTGCCTGCCAGGTGCATACATTCTCAGTGTTGCCAGAATCTACAGAATGTTTACATTTGACACGTGGCCCATTTCCCCAGGCTAGCTAGTCGTAACGATCATCAGAGAGGCTTCACCTAGTAACTGATGGAAACAGACGCGGAGACCCACGGTCAGACATCAGACGGAGCTAGAGGAACCTGAGGAAGAGGGTGAGGAAGGAGCCAGAGCGGTGGGCCGAAGTCATGAGGAAATCCTCTTAGTGGGTCAGGCTGAGATGAAGACCCTCAAGTTTGGATCCCTCTGGAACAGGCTGAGAAACTAGGTTTGGCACTGAGGGTGAGGCTCAGAAGTCAAGTCAAAGAGAGAAAAAAACAGGGTGCTGGAGAGAGGAGGAGGGGGTAGCCTGCAGGCATTCCGATGAGGACACCACAGGAACTCCATGTTCTCAGGCTGAGGTCTAGACAATAGGAATAGGTGGGGCTGGGCTGCTGGACTTCCCATGCAGTCGTGGAGCAGAGCCCAGATGCCACTGAGGTTCAAGCTGAATGAAAGAGTTCAGCTCCAGTCAAGTCCCCGGGTCTACAGTGCCCTTCCCCAGTGCTGCAGGTAATGATCCTAGCACCCGGCTGCCCAGCTGAAAGGCTGAAGATCTTCAGTTCCCCAGCAGCGAAGTGGGGTAAGACAGTGAAATCCAGAGAAAGTGATTCGGGCAGGGATGCTGTGAGAGAATTTCCCCAAGGATAGCGCTCACTTAGGAGAGAAGCAATGAACTGGTCGAATACAGGGAAGGAGCCAGGCAGAAATCTGACCTTTCCTATCCAAACCGCACTGCGTTGGGAATACGTGTTTAATGGGATGTTTCTCTTTAGAGAAAGCTTGGGCAAGCAGTGAAGAAGCCATACAGTGAGACTGTGAGGCACATGACATCATACTTCTAGGAGGCACATGACGTCATACTTCATGACGTCATACTTCTAGGCACTTACCTCCAATAACTGCCACTTTCAGCTAGAGGAGACAGGACATGACATGTCGCCCGTGTAGCTGGGAACATGCCACCACCTCGGTCTTTCCAATAAGTGGCACCTGAACCTGATCAAAACTCCTAAGGAATATTCCTTAATAAGAAAGGGAAATGGTGTGAAAATACTCTGGAGGAGCAATCAACTCCCCTCCATTGCCCAAACAGGGGCAATGGAGGAGGAGCCTGCAGAGGCTTAGGTACCAGTCATCCAAGTGCTGTGTGTCTAGGTGTCTTAGTTAGGGTTTTACTGCTCTGAACAGACACCATGACCAAGGCAAGTCTTATAAAGGCCAACATTAAATCGGGGCTGGCTTACAGGATCAGAGGTTCAGTCCAGTATCATCAAGCCGGGAACATGGCAGCATCCAGGCAGGCATGGTGCAGGAGGAGCTGAGAGTTCTACATCTTCATCTGAAGGCTGCTAGCAGAATACTGGCTCCTAGGGATCTAGGAGGGTTTTAAAGCCCACACCCACAGTGACACACCTATTCCAACAAGGCCAAACACTCAAGGCCACACCCACCCCAACAAGGCCACACCCACTCCTACAAGGCCACGCCCACTCCAACAGGGCCACACCTCCCAACAGTGCCACTCCCAGGGCTGAGCACATATAAACCATCACACTCAGCTTTTGTGAAATGTAATTTGAACAGCAAACAGGGGTAAGGCAATTTGGGAAAGGCGATCGCTGGTCTTTCCGATACTAAGCATTGCTTTGTTTTAGGCGAGAGAGTAAATTATGACAGCGTCCACACAAACAACCTTGCCCTTACTGGGTGTGAAATGAAACTCTCTAGGGCAATGGCTCTCACCCTTCCCAATGCTGTGACCTTTTAACACAATTCCTCACGTTGTGGTGACCCCGCGACCATAAAATTATTTTCATTGCTACCTCACAACTGGAATTTTGGTACCGTTATGAATCAGAATGTAAACATTTTCAGAGATAAAGATTTGTCAAAGGGATCTCGACCCACAGGTTAAGGGCCACTGATCTGAATGGTTCTTACCGCTCTACAGAAGGAGGATTACATAAATAGAAATAAAACGGTACCCTTGCAGGTAGGCTTTGAGTTAGTAATTGGAAAAGCACGTGAGGGTCTATTATATTGTTTTCTACATTTGTCTTTGAAATTTCTTCAAAAGTAAAAGAAAACAAAACAAAAGAGCTAGTCCTCGTGGCTCTTGCCTCCGATGGCATTAAGTCTACCCGCTGCTGTGGTGGCTCTGCTCCTTTAGCTGCTCAGAACATGTCCTCCAGTGGTGGCAAGGGAACACACGCATGCCAGTGGTAATAGCTAATACAGAGGACCAACAAAAATATGATGTGCTGTGTGCGTACGTGCGTGCGTGTGTGTGTGCACACGCGCCTGCGCGCGTGGGCGTGCACACACATGTGGGTTCATGCACCTACTGAGGTACTCGAGGGTTTATTTAGAAGGCAGTGAGGAGCACCGGCTCTGTAAGCTAGCGTAGGGTTAGGAAGTAACCTATCTATGCACAATGTAAGCAAGCCAGTGGATCAACTGCAAGGCCTGGACATCAGTTAGGTGGGTTTGGAAACCAGTTCCTAGAACAGTATGTTGAGTCTGAGCAGGAGTGTACGGAAGGAACAGAGGACACACCGAACATTCCTAACCAGGGAAAAGAATGTTCTGCGGGCAGCTTTCCTTATGACACAGTGCCGAACCCATCTGTTCCCAAACCCAGAGCGGCACCATTCAAAGGACTCAGACTCCGCTCTGAGAGGCAGGGTTTCCACTTATTAGCCGCATAATGGTTTGACTCTCATCATGTTCTGATCTGTTCTGATGGAACATGAAGAAGACCAAGGCGGTGCCGAGGGACAGCCAGGGGCCCCTGTACCTGCTGTGCTCTTCTTTATATCGAGACAACCTCTCGCGCTTACCTGAGTACAAAGACTACATTTCCCAGACTCCTCTGCAATCAAGTATGGCTCTTGACTCACTTCTGGCCAATGAGATGCAAGCCGAACTTCACGTGTAATCATTTCTTTTAAGAAATGTCCTTCGAGGCAGAGTTATACCTTTCCTCTTTCCCTTACCGTTTGTACTAACCAAACCCAGGCGGTGGTAAAGGCTGAGTGAGCCTGGAGCGGCAGCCATACACAGTATAGTGGAAGGCTGGAGGCGCAGGTCTGAAATATCTTGGGTAATGAATGATTTCACACCAACCGCTGGCCAGCACTCCTACAGTTTCTTAAATACAGGAAAGAATTAAACTATCCACCTTGTTTAAGCGTCATATAGCTGTTTACAACTTTCTCTCATTGTCTCCCACCAGCAGGTGTCACTTCATTCCATAACTGGCTCCGCCCCACGTGTGCACTGGACAGAAGCGACCTGTCTTGACTGTGACACAAGACCAACTTCGAACCTGTCGAAATGGGTAAACTACAAATTCACAGGCTTTAAAATGCACGGAAAGAGGTTACCGGGAAACAGAAAGCAGAGGATCGCTAAGGGTGTGCAGAATGAGCGAGGTGTGAGAGGCGGTAAGGACGATTTAAAATTTCCTGCAGCTCACGGAGACGTTATGACCTCCGCTTGCTTCTGTATTCCCGAAGCGCCTCTTATCTTGACCCGCAGGTGGTTGAGGGGTGGGAACACGCGAGACAGACGGCACAGGGTGATTGATGCACAGATGTGCCATTCTCAGAAGTGCTTCTCACACTACAGTGTACATGAGAAGCAGGTAGAGGGGCTGGGAGATGGCTCTGTGGGTAAAGTGCTTGCTTTGCAAGCATAGGGGTCTGGGTTTGGATTTCCAGCTCCCATGTAAGTTTTGCGCTGTGGCCTGAGCTTTTAATCCCAGTCCTGAGCAGGCAAAAGAGGTGGGCCCCTGGAGCTCACTGGTCATCTAGAGTGTCTAAGCAGTGAGTTCTGGGTTTAGGGAGACACCCTCTCTCCAAAACTAAGGTACAGCACAATTGAGCCCCAAATCTTCTGGTACCCATATGTTGTACATTTAAGCCCATCTATTTGTACACATGCACACAAACATACACATGCAATCTTATCTCATGCACGCATCAAATGGGGACCCTTTAAAAGAAGCACCCCCAGTCCCTGCCTCCCACATCTGTAGCAGATGTGCAGCTTGGCCTTTATGCAGGTCCCCCAACAACTGGAAAGAGGGCTGTCCCTGAATCTATTGCCTGCCTGTGGATTGTGGATCCTCTTCCCCTAACTAGGCCAGGTTGTCTGGTCTCAGTGGGAAGGATATGCCTAGTCCTGCAGTGACTTGAGGAATGGGGGCGGAGGGGTGGAGTGAGGGGTAGAGGTGGGGCTCCCCTGTCTTTGAGAAGGAGAGGGGGGATGGACAGACTCTGTGTGAGGAGGTACTGGAAGGAAGGGGAGGTGCTGATATTGGGATGTAAAGTGGATAAATAATTAAAAAAAAAAAAAAAAAAAAAGAGGCATCCCCAGGTCTTGGTCCCTGAGAGTCAGGACATCCATGGTTGGCCCTAGAACCTGCATGTCTTAACAAGTACCATCTCCATCACGCAGATGATCGGGGTCCTTCTTAGAAAAGCACGGGTCTGAGTTCTAACCTTCAGCTCAAATGGGGCTGCCTTGCTTTACGCTGCACCAAATGCCCAGCACCCTAGCACCCACGCACACCAGGGTGCTCAGCGCTGGTCTACAGCAATGAGGATCTCTGTGTACCCTTGAACAGCGTGGCCTGGGGAGCACCCCCACCTCACGTGGCTGCAATACACAGAAGTCTGTGAAAAAAAAAAAAAAGACATTCTAATGCGACAGAAAATAAGAATTCTCTTCTTTTTAAACATCAGAATCTCGGCCCAGCGTTTGATCCTGTGGTGGCTCATCCTGCTCTCTGTGCTCACACAGCTGTCTGCGTGACCCTCGGTAAACTATGTGCTTCTGAGTCATCTCTTTGGAGACAAGGCCTGAGGTATTGAAAGCCCTCATTAGAGAGGCTTCTTTTCCCCTCCCAGGGGATGACAGTTAATACAGAGACACAAATGGTCAAATCTGAGAGAATACGTGTCTGCAGGGTGCTCAACCATAAGTAAGACATCTATGTCACGCCCCTCCCCCCGAGGCTTGAGGAACATTTTGGAAGAGGCTGAAAGATTGGAAAAGCCAGATCACAGAGAGAGCTGTCGTAAAACACTGGCCTCTGGGCGTCACAAGGGTATGGCACTCGTGAACACAGCAGCTGTAGCTGCCTCGTACTACCAAACCACAAAATACCAGGTCAGTCCACATTTCAGCATGGATGGGAAACTCTCACAGTCCCCACACCTAGGTGAAGGCTATTGAGGTGGAGGTTGCTGGGAGGGGAGAGTCCAGTCACAAAAGACCTTTGCAAGGCTACTGGTGACAAAGGGCTGGCACCCTACTTCCTGAGACTGCCTTTCTGGGTCCACCTATCAATCCAGGGGCTCATTTAGTGTGCACCAGAGCCTCTGCTGTGCCAGCTCTCAAATTTAATCAAGCCTGTGCCTCATGCAGGCCAGATTACATATCCTGTCACTAAGCCATATCATTTTATTATATGTGTATGAAGAGTCTAAGAGTTTTCTTCAAAGCTTGAAGGCACTATGAGAGGCACTCTCAGCTTTTATTGCTTTCTCTGGCAGGGAGGGCCCTAGTGAATCTGGTCAGTTTCAGGGACTTCCTGATGCTATTTTTGAGATGTTTACCTTGTTTCTTTGAAGGGTGGAATGTTTGCTGTTAGGTTGCTTCCCAAGCCAGGAATCAGATGATTAGGAGACACCTGAAGACTCCCTGAGCACAGACTACAAGGAACATGCAGTCATCTCGTGGCAAGTCCACTCCAGCAGGGATGAAGTGGCCATCGAAGGGACCTGGAGTGAATCCTGTCGTGTCACCACTGTTTCTCATTTGTGCTTGAAGGGAAGTGCAACATGTTCTCAACCTGGGCAAATCTGAACCTCACCTATTTGGTTTGTGTGTTTGTACTGAAAAGGGTAGAACGCAGATAAGTGTGATGTCTCTGGGAATTTGCCTATTTGGGGTACTGTCATGTAAGTAGTCCTAAAACATGCATCCTTTTATGCCTGGCTTACTAAGGTGATGTCTTCACAGCTCATCCATGTTGATGCACGTTCAGAGTTTCACACATACCCCTTTAGGCTGAATATCATTCCATTGCACACATAGATGATATTTTGTTTATCTACTCATCTGCTTGCGAGACGTGGGTTGTTCCTCCCTCTCAGCCATTGTCAGCAGTGCACAAGCGTGAAAGCTTGACATCAATCTCCCAGCCAAGGTATCTTCGATGTATATTTAAGAAAAGTGTTTCTGGGTCATATGGTAATTTCGTGTTTAACTTTTCAAAGGAACCTTCAAACTGGATTTTTTCTGAGTCTTGCTTTTAAATGCTGGGGAAACATCAACTCCACTGTGAGGCCTCTCCTCTGTGCTCTGGGACCTCCTGGGCATCTAAAGAGTACAGCCCACCACATCAGCCTCTGACAGGATACATTCTGGTATCTAGCTAGAAGTCCCTTACAGGCAGGGAAAGCACCTACTCCACCCTCGTGTTCCTCAGCACCTCCCACTGCTGAGCCTGCCCGTGGTAGATCCTACACATGATTAAGTAAACCCCCTTTGCTAATCGACTAGGCAGTCAGTTACCCCCTTAGACTGCCCAACTAACTACCCAGCTGGCACACTGACTGAACAAACATGGCACTTCTCCCTGTTCTCTCTGCTGAATCATGCTCTTCTCCTCCTGGTTGGAAAAGGGATACTTCCCACAACCTGTCTACCATGAAGGAATTAAGTGTGTGGCCAGAGATCCAACCCGCACTGTCAAGTAAGTCGCCGTGGAAAAGCCTCTTGGAGCCTCGGTGTCCCGGTAGAAGCTGGAGATCAGATTGAAAGCACACTGCTTGGATACCCAGGTTCCACACACACACACCACACACACACACACACACACACACACACACACACACACACACACACACACACACAGGCTCAATGCAATGGGAGAAAACCTGCATTGTCCCTTTCCAGTCTCTGACTCCCACAGCTCGTTTGTTTGGGGCTTCCAACCCAGTCCCTAAATAAGGGTCACGCACTCAATAAACACCGCATGAGCCAACTGCTGGTTTGTCCTCCAAAGAGTCATGGCTTTCATTCCAGGCACCAGAAGACTCTGAGACCAGAAACACGGTCTGAGGGTGCTATTAGTCAGGCTACTACCTATTTATAAAGCTACGGGTTGCTCTACACAGCCCGGTGATAAGGCCCTATTGCTGAAGAGAACACACGTATGTCATCACACATGAAAAGTTGAGCTTGTGCCTCACCGGAAGTCCCGCTCTACTAACCTTCGTGGTGCTGGAAGGTATCTTCATGAGGAAAAGGGTGGTTAGCAATAACGCCTCGCTACAAACCCTGAAGCCTGCAACAAGCGTACTACATGATGTACTGATGCCATCTTGGTGCAAATGCTACAGGAGTAATCAACCATTTTTTTTTAATTGTTTTTAAGACCCACACCTGACACTGCTCAAATGGCCGAGATCCTGAGCCTAGATAGGTCATGGGCCCAACTTAATGATTCTGCTAAAGGAATCTAGCGATGAAAATGACTCCTGGTGACATACTGATATATTAGGGCCTCACTCAACCCACACCAGAGAAGAGGGAGGTGGGAAAAAGACCTGGGCTGGACAGTGTGCAGAGAGCAAGAGGCTTTAGAACGCTCAGTCCTAAATGGGATACGTTCATCCAGTTCCTTCCCTCCAGGCCCAGGGGGCTCAGCAGAAGAGGAGGTAGAAATGTTGGAAGAGGGGTTGGGGATTTAGCTCAGTGGTAGAGCGCTTGCCTAGCAAGCACAAGGCCCTGGGTTCAGTCCCCAGCTCCGGAAAAAAAAAAAAAAAAAGAAACGTTGGAAGAACCAGTGGGGATGGACGACACCACGACAATACAGGACTGGTGTCCACATAGACTCACGGAGACCAGCAGCACACACAAGACTGGCACACGTTCGAGTCAGACAGGGTACCAGCGCTAGGATGGGGAGTGGACATGGGTGCTCACCCCTAGCCAAGAAGCCCTCAGCAGCTGATACCCACTGGAAAGGGAAAAATCTGTTTCCTCCAAGGGAGTGCCCTGGGTATATCAACAGTATCCCTGGGCAGGCCCCACGCCCAGGAATAGTTGGCCAATGCAAAAGGATGTAAGTTGATGTCATTAGGCAGGTGAAGGCAGACAAGATAAAATGAGGCCTATCATTGGACAAGAAGGAAGGGAGGTTGAAACAGAGATTTCAGAAGGGAGGGAGAAGAGAAGAGAAGCCAGAGCAAGGAGAAGGAGCTGGGAGAACATGGCGGCAGATGTTAAGATTCTTCTCTGTGCGTAGTCACAGGTTGTTATGACTATTTTTTAAGGGGTGGGTGTGTACAGGATGTTGTGCTGTCTAGATGGGCAAATTATATCTTATCAATTGGACCAGAGGTTATTGTGTGATGTGTTCCTTCATGTGGCGACTTAATTGAGTCCAAGAGAGTGTATGGTGGTGGGACACACCGGGTCACCACAGATTTGGGATGTGTGTGCCTGGTGTGGTTAACAACCTGCCCTGGGAACTAGATGGGTAGAGAATGGTTACAGGGCTCAGCGAGTCAGCAGTGTGAGACGGGATGGAGCTGTGAGTGAGGAAAGGGTACCAAGCTGGGATGGCTCCGATCGACCCTTGGTTCTTCTTTATTTGGGAATGTTGGGGGGTTGTATTTGTTTTTTGAGGGGGGCGGATCTGGAAGTCTGGAAGGAGTTGGGGGAAGGGAAAACATGATCAAAACATTGGATGAAAATGATTTTTAATTAAAAAAGATAGCCTTTAGTTCCAGAGGTCAGGAAGCAGAGGCAGGCAGATATCTGGGTTTGGGGGCAAGTCTGGTCTAACAGAACAAGTTCCAGGACAGCCAGAGCTACACACAGAAACCGTGTCTTGAGACCAAAGAAACAAAAAACACCCACCATTGAAAGATCGCATTGTCTTGCTGTCCTATTCAGAGTGTCCAGGCCCATTTTGTTCCCATGTTGTTCCCTTCCTATCACTACCTTAACCGTGAGCAGACAGAGAGGAGACTGCACTGAGGAAGATGGAGTCCAAACATCCTGGGGGCTGTAGGCACTGCACAGGAAGAAGAAGGCGACATTGTAACGTTCATTCGTATCTTCGGGGAAAGAAGAAAGGATATCCCACAGCAAGAACACTCAGGGACAGGCATATTTCCTGGAAGCCAAACCCTGAGAGCAGACATGAGACTTGCTGTATAACAGGAGTTGTAAGGTCAACCTAAGGAATCAAACAGGACGCATCAGGAGCACCACATTGGCTATGAGACAGAAACAGGGCAGGGGGCCCAGCAGGCAAAAGCACTTGACACCGAATTTGACAGCCTGAGTTCAATTCCCCAGACACCCACACCTCACGGACAGACAGAACCGACTGGTCTCTGTTAGCTATCCTCTGCTGTCCACACAAGTGTCGCGGTGTGTGTTCTTCAATTCAGAAAACTGGAGATACAAACTCTTCCTCAGAATAAAAACAAGAATATTTCCATATCTGGAAAAACTTATAAAAAAAAAATGGACCCATCCTCCGGATCTTCTCTTGTGGCTCAAACCAGTGTTCGTGGAAATTTTCCCAGAGTCTCACTAAACTGATCTTTACTAAAGAAAGAGAAAGCAAGGCTATGGGCTATTAGAAGAGATGGAGATGGCCTGTCCTCATCTCCTGTCTAGGAGCTGAGTCTCTGGCTGATTCCCAGCCTCCCATGATGCTGTGTGGATTATGGCTTAGGTTTCTCCAGCAGCAGACACTGTTTCCAATATCCCCGTTTAAGTATGCATTTCAGAGGTGACCCACAAAAAGACAAGAGGCTCGAGAGAGAGGGGCAGAGAAGGAGAGTGTGTAATTGTTTAGTGGTCTTCATTCTCTCCACTAAAGTATCCAGCATGCCTCTCTTTGATAAGGTGACTCTGTGTTCTTCCCATCCAGGACGGAGCAGTGTTTTTCTCCATACCATTGAACATGGGTGTTGGTCTTATGTTGACCAATAAGATGGGCATTGGATGAGTTCTGATGTCCGGGCCTGAAGAACCTGGGAAACAGCTGCTGCCTGTGACCCCTTGAAGCACTGCGTGAGATAGCCACTCAGGAACCCTGGCCTCCTGGAGGGTGGGCGGTCATTTAGAAGAGAACCAAGGTGCCGGGCGAGCTGCCAAGGTGTGAACGTAGCCATCCTGGACTTCTATCCCGACCAGCTTCCAGGTAAAGGAGGCTGTGTGAGCCCAGGCAGAGACGGCACAAGAGACTCCAGTCAACCCATAGAATCGGGAGAAATAAATGGCGATTGCTTAGCAACCACAAAACTTTAGGATGATTTGTTTTCCATGGCACTAGATAATTATCATCTGGAGCCAGTCGTCGCCAGGAGCAACTGGAGTTCAGCCCTTCTAGGGACATGGCACAGAATGCACCTCAGACTTCTCTCACCAGAGAGCCTACGAATCCATTCACCCATGGATGGACCCTCCACCCATGGATGGTCAAAAGCTGCTTCTATCAGCTCTAACTATTCCAGTTTGCCCTGGCCAGGGAAGTGTTCTGACAGCAGGCCAACATTGGCCGGCAGCAGTGGAGGCACCGGAGTCTTCCCGTGGTACTGGAAGAGCCACTCCAGATCCTGGGTTGCTATCTGAAACATCCTTTCTGTCTTGTCAATAAGAGTTGACGCCTGCTCTCACCTCCCGCAAACTTGACTTACTTTTTCCATCCCAGGCTTTCCTGGCTCCCAGCTAATCTAGTTTTTTCCTGTTTCAGAGTCCAAAGCACATAGAAAAACTGGCTCTATACTCCTGCCCCCCTCCATGGGTGGAGCTCTCCAAGCAAAATAGTCTCCAGGTGCCCTGGTTGTGGGCTGCCTGCAATCAGGGACCAGCTTGGGCTAGTCGGGGTTCAGGAATTTCTTACAGGCAGGACATTAAGTGCAAGCAGGCATGGGAATGGTTTTTTCCAAGGAGGTTGGGAAGAAAGATTTTTGTCTGGGTTCATGGCCCTACAACACCTCAGGGTGGGGCTTCAACACTTGTTCCCAGTTCAGGGTTTCAGTAACATAGAATCCTCTGTCCGCATTGTATGCATTCGGTGTGTGTGGAGGTGTGTGTGTGTGCGATATTTACCCATCCTCCTTCCAAACGATTTCCTGGACCCTTGATATCACTTAGAAGTGAGATCTATGCTACGATGGTTAATTTGGACTGCCAGTTTGATGGGATTTAGAGCCACCACGGAGACACACCTCTACGTGTGTCTGTAATGGAGTTCCTAGGTTAGATAACTGAGAAAGGAAGTCTGGCCCTAGATTAAGGGAGCCCTAGGAGTTCCTGGACTTCCCCAAAAGAAAAAGGCTAGCTGAAGACCAGCCAGTCATCGTTCTTTGCTTCCTGACGGCAGATGAAATGTGCCCAGCTTCTACATGCTTTCGCGACTGTGGCTTCCCCGCCGTGAGGAACTACATATCCTCAAACTGTGAATCAAAACAAATGCTTCCTTAAGCTCCATTTGTCAGGTAACATGTTGCAACAACAAGAAAAGGAAATTATATATATATACATATATATATATATACCTATAATCAAACTGAAACCTTAAATGCATTTTCCTACATCCACCATTCTAAGTTAACACTGCCGTTTGAAAAAAAAAAAAAATCCTGCAAGAATCCCATGAGTTAAATAGAAATTTGTGGACTGGCCTGAAAAACCAGCCACCATTTATAACTTGGTTTCTATGGGGAAATGCATTCAGAGTTCCAAAAAACTGGCTCACATAGAGATTTCTGGAACACAGCCTGGTCACAGCGCTGAGAACTGTAGGTGGCTTCTCAGTATACCCAATTAACATGGTCACTGCAGCTACTTAGTGGAGGGCTCTTGTTCCCAGACGCGGAACTCTGAGGAATGTTCTGAGGAATCTCGTGAAGTGTATCCCACCCCCTTCCCTCTGGAGCCCAAAGTGACCTAGAGCTGAAGGGGACACTGGAGAACCACCTAGAGCCTCGAGGTACCCAGGGAAACAAATCTGCTATTATCTACCTACAGACTTCCAAGGCGAAGACAGTCACTGCTTCCTAGAGACCGCACAGGGCTATCACACTTCAACCATCGCTTTTTTTGAGCTAATTCTGCAATGTCCTTCCCAACCCTGCCTTGACAACACCATTGCAATTTCAACTCCTCCTTCAAATTCTGCTCAGGCACCAATGTCTTGGAGAAGCTGTCCCCAACCCCCCACCTTCTTTCACACTAAAATAAGACCCACCTGTCATTACAGTTAAGCAGAGGTGTTTCAAATGACCGACACTGCCGGGTGACAGGCCAGAGGTGTTTCCCACCGGCTCAGTTATGGTTCTCAGCTCCTGGCACCTGTCAACTTCCTCGGAGCAAGTGGCAGTCAAGTGGGAAGACGCACATGGACTTCTGATTTCCGGAGGACTCATCACCCACTTCCACTCTCTGACACTGGCAAGAAACAGAGCAATTATATTTACTGGGCATTTGCTTCGTGCCTGGCATCGCGTGTTGAGAACTCATGAACTTACGGTCCCTCCTTCTTGTATTTAAATCTACTGCTATTTTCTGCACTACGAATGGGGGACATTGATGGCCAATATTGCAAGTCTGAGGTCCACATCATTAAAAAAAAAAAAAAAAAGAATGGGGACATTGAGGTTCGGGGGGGTGGGAGTGGGGTGGAGGGTTGGTGGGGGTTGGAAGGGGAGTGGGGGATAGCGACTTGTTTGAGACTCAGAATCAGAATGAGAGCTGTGATCCCCGACACTCTGGCTCCAGAGATGAGCATTTAACCTCTGAGCTATCTACTGCTTTGCGTGGGGCCCACACTCGTCCCTCAGCCTTGTGGACTTCATCATAAAGAGGCCGTACCCCCCCTTCCACTGAATCCTATGAGGAGAACAGAGCAGGCATGCAGATACAGGCTCCGTGAGACTAGGGAGGAAAGAAGGGGTTCGTCCCGGGCCTCACGGAAACCTGAACCCTATCGTGGATGGTTTCCTGAACTGGGTGCCCCCTCTCATTACAAGAAAACAGAAGTCACATGTCCCTGCCTGTCTGGGGCCTCTGGGTGTCCCACCCTTCCCAGAACCACTTCTGCAGGTCATCTATCGCCAGAGCGTAACATCTGTGCTGGTGGCTGATGACTGTCTCAGACCTGGCGGGGAAAGGCAGCCCTTAAGGAGAAGGGGGGATGACCAGGTTAAGGACCCCCTAGAAGATACTGCGGAAATAACCCTACTTCATCAAAGGGAGGGCTACTCGTCCAGGTGCATTACACAACGCGGGCCAGCCTAGTTCTAGACTCAAGACCCCAGACCACTCTACCCACCCCAGATTCCTCTGTCCGAAGGCTCCTCCTCTTTCTGGTGAAGTTTCTGCCTAAAAGAGCACAGCGTCACTTTCTAGGGACCCTTGATACCTCAAGACAGGCCTTATCTTGAAGAAGCTCCGCCCTTATTCAGGACCCTGTGATGGCTCCTGGAGCAGGGATCTTTTCAACAGAATTAATAGCGACTGGTTTGCACCGTGCCCCTCTGAAGGCATCACGGGAACAGCTCAAGCTCACCACAGACCTCTCTGCGGCTGCCTTCAGGGGCACTCGTGGCCCTGCATGTACCAGTCTTAGCCTTCGGGATCTCTCTCTCCTCCACAACCCACTCTGCTCCCTGCTCTCTCCAGTTTCTTCACGCTGGCCTTTATTGTGCAATCCTGGCAGATTACCTGAGCCCTCTGGGCCTGCGCTGGCTCGTCGGAGAATGGGAGAATAACACCTACTGCTCCTATTGTTGCAAGTGGCACAGTGCTCAGCAAATTCAAAAACAGTCCAGGGCCTCCTGAGACTGCGGGCCACCACACAAAGTAGGAAGCTCTGAGAGCTGGGCCCCTCCATGCAGGGCACATTCTCCAGAAGCTTCCCGCAGGTAATACCGGCACAGCCTGTCCTTGTAAAAAACCAGTATGAGCCGGGCTGGGGAGTGGAGGAGAAAGGCTTTTCAGAGTTTGGAAATCAGCAGTTTCCTAGGGAGTCCAGCGACTCCATAGCAGACATTTTCCCATGGGGGTTCTCTACGGGATTTGTTTCTGACTTGCGGTTCTCGCCTATTTCGCATCTGTCCGTTTATTTATCCTGCTTAGGATGCCTTCCACCGCCAAGTCCTATTTCTGGGAATTAGTACAATATTGGAGGGGGGTCATCCATCCCCTCTCTCAGACTCCCAAACAGACTGGGGATACAGGGTCTCCCTAGTATTTTGCACAGGGTCCAATTCTCACTAACCCGGAACTCACACTGCACGTATTCTCAAAACCTTCTGTTTCCCAGGAGAGAGCAAAACGTGAGGCTCTGCGGCCATGAAAACAGACGTCACAGGAGAATACCTGCTAAACCGTGTAAGGGAAGTGCTCGTTTTACTCTTTTTAAATTTTATTTTGTCTGTCTGTGTATGTGTAAGCACGCATGCGCACATACATGTTTGCATGTTTGTGAGGAGGTTAGAGGTCAATGTCAGGTGTCTGGCTCAATAACTCTGTACCTTGTTTTTGGGAACAGGGGTTGCTCTTACCAATTTGCTAGACTGGCTGGGCAACAAGCCTCGGGGAGCTTCCTCTCCCTGCCTCCCTAGGGTTGGAATTTCGGTGTCCTGTCATACCTGGCTTTTTCCGCGGGTGCAGGGAGGACAAACTGGGGACCTTGTGCTTGCACGGGGACCACCCGGTCAGCTGTCTCCCTAGCCCTCTATTGACTCTATAATTAGTGGAAATAGTGGTTTACAGGGTAGTAGGCTTATATAATATGTGTCTTATGTTATAGGTATTATATAACATTATATAAATATTATCTCATAATGTTCGTAGGATAGAGTAATTATAAGAACTCATCATTTTTTGTATATTTTGCCTTTTAAAAACAAATTTGTATGAGTCTTTATTATCAGAGTAAATTCATTTTTCAGTTATCTAAAACCTTATTTTCTGTGTTCACTTTCCTGGCCATAAAACCATCAGAAAACTCTTTCTGCCAACACAAAAAGCCTGAGAAATTTCTCCTGCTGGAAACTGTTGCTTTTAACTCTCTGGGAGCTACAAACCTTTCAGAGACTCTAATGCAAGCTGTGGGACCCTCTCTCGAAAAACATACAGGGAGGTCAAATGTAATTTTGACCCTAATGAAATCTATTCGCGAATTTCAGGTTTGAAAGCTTATGATCCCCAGCAAAGCCTCCTGTTTCATGAAGGGGAAGCCGAGAGAGGGAAATAGCTAAACAAGGAGGTTTCTCTAAAGCCCCACCTCCCTGTGCAGCCCTTTCTACCTCCTCCTGGCTTTCCCCAAGCACTCCCTGCCTCTGACACACATCCTTTCTCTTCCCCTCTAACTTCCAAACCCCCTTCATTAGTATCAGGACTGGCCTCCCTCTGCTGTGTATAACTTAACCCCTTCTCTCCCAAGGAAGACAGCATCGACATCCATTCCTAGTGAGCACAAATACTACAATGCTCAATGAAATATTAGCAGGCCAAATCTAGAACTGTATAAAACAGCCCCACAGGATCAAGGGAGCTGTAGCGTATGGATAGAAGACTGGTTCCACGTTTGAAAATCAGAGACACAGGTGCAATGATACAGTGTGGCGGCCCACACCTGTAATCCCAGCATCTGGGAGGTAGAAGCAGGAGTTCAAGGTCATCCTTGGCCATACATCAAGTTACTATAGAGTTTGGGGCTAACCTTCAATAGATGAGGTTCTCTCAGGTTGGGGGGCAGGGGGAGAGAAAGACAGACAGAGACAAAGATATAGGCACACGGTGGCGGGTAGGGGGAGAGAGAAAGTTAACAAAAAGAGAAAGACATTGTAATTCATCATATTGACAGAGTAATGAACAAAAACTGAGACTGCTTTATCAGATACAAGAAAGCACTCGACAGGATTCAATTCCTTCTGTAAGGGCGGAAGTGAACCTGTAAGTGCCACTTGCCAAAGGCGAATACCTCCTGAGATGCTCACGGCTGTTCACGGAGCAAGCCACGTGCGCTGCTTCCCTGAATGAGTTTGGTTGGTCCGACTGTACCCATGTTTGAACACACATAGGCAGGATGTGTGCTTGCCCCCAGTTGGTTGAAAATGGGAAATCTGGAACCTTGTGGGGTTTCCTTTATAAGCGCCTGGCCAGTGTAGCTCGTGGCTGTTCTCTGGGAATTCTGAGTACAGGCATGGCCAGTGTCCGTCTTCCTGGTCAGTATTAAAATAAAGCTTGCTTTCATCGGACAATTGTGGTACTGGCCTTTCCCCTTGGTTTAACACTTCTTGATTAAAACTCGTAGTCAACTAGCTGTGGAAGACATTGTCACTTTGATAAAGGGAATCTATAAAACTGTGAGGTAACAGCATGATCAGTGTTGAACGACTAAATGCTTTCGTCCCAAGGTCACGAGTGAGGCAAGAGTATCCTCTCACTGATGCTCTTCAAGACACACTGTCATTTTTATTCAAGGCAATAAAGAAAAAAGCAAAACTGAGCCCCAGAGAGGGCCGGGAAGATGACTTAGTCAGTTAAGTGCTTGCCATAAGCATAAAGACCTAAATTTGGACCCACAGAACCCACATAAAAAGCCAGGCACAGAAGCACATACCTGTAATTCTGGTACTGGGGAGGCAGAGACAGGAAGAAGGTGGAGCTTACGGCTAGCCAATTTAGCCAAATTGGTGAAGTTCAGGTATGGTGAAAGGCCCTGTCTCAAAAAGGAAAGTTGAAAGTGATTGAGGAAGATAACTCTGGTGCAGACACACACACACACACACACACACACACACACACACACACACACACACACGGCCTACAAACAGGAAAGAAAAAAGAAAACCTTTTCTATGTCAGAAATAAGCTTAGATCACAAAGAGGTCATCTGGAAAGACAAACGTTACCCTTGACCGAAGGGTGTGCTTAAAGAACAAACAGGCTAAGGCAGGAAATACTTTTGGTTTTTGTTCTAACTCAGGTGATGACTTGGTTGGGGTCTGACTTCTCAGTCTTGTAAAATTGGCTAATCTAGAAAGAACTGGAAGAAGGAGAACGTGGTCACTGCTCCAGGTCATCAAACTCCTGGGTTACAGCTGGGAACCTTTGTCCGAACAAACATATATAGCATATAACGATTCTCAGATAAAAGGTGGGGGTGGGTTAAACCATTTACCTAAAAGCCTTACGAAGTAGAAGAGATAAACTATTTAAACTACTTTTCCTAAACACAAGTCTATAGTATTTGAGAGAAAAGACTCATACTTGGTATTTCTTACACAGATAACTGGAAAAAAAAAAACCAACCCTCATTTAGCAGAGCTCCAACACTCAAACAAGCAAAATAAATAGGCTTCCATTATTCTAATTAGCTTATTTACAATAGCACGAAGACAATAAAATAAACACAAATCTTTCCTCTGAAAAGTATCAACGAAAGAAACAGAAGCTAAGTGAGTGATATGAAATCTCCGTGAAAAGAGGACTCAATACTTCTAAAGTGTCAGTTATCTGAACATTGATCTGTAGATTCAATGCGTTCTCAAATAATACCCCAGAAAGACTTTCTTTATAGATAGAAGCAGGCTGACTGTAAAATGTATTTAAAAGGCCAAAGGAGTTAGACTAGTCAAAATGACCTTGAAAAGAAAGTATAACATTGAATTTCATACTGAGGGGCTGGAGAGATGTCTTAGCAGTTAAGAGCACTATTCGCTCTTGCAGAGAACCTGGATTTAGTTCTTAGCACCCACGTGGAGGCTCACCACCAGCTGTAACTCCAGTTCCAGAGAATTCAATGCTTTCTTCTGGCTGCACATGGTGCACTTACATATATGTAGGCAAAGCACTCACACGCATAAATAAATCTTTTAAAAGATTCACCATGTAGCAATAGCATGGGCTAGTAAGGTGCTTGCCCGGCATGCGTGACGCCCTGGGTTCAGTCCTCAACAGTGCATAATCGGATATGATAGTGCACATCTATAAACCCAACATGGGAGGGATACAGAAGGAAGAGGAGTTTGAGGCCAGCCTGAGGCCAGCTTGAAGTATATGGGATCCTGTTTAAATTAATTAATTGATTAGCTAATTAATTAAATGAAGTGGAGTGATATAGCCACAGCAATGGATGAATTGTGGAATTGGGAAGAGGATGAACAAGTGCACAACCAAATTGCAGAGGGACCCAGAAGCAGCCCTGCAGCCATATGCTTGGCAAGTTCCCAAGACGTGCACAAAGATAATGCAACTGTGAGAGAAGTCTTTTCCACAGATTTCTACAAGTTTCTTGTATAATTCTGTGTGTTTCCATCTTCTGGTCATCAGCTCCATTCCTAGGAACTGTGCAAGAGAAATAAAAATGTTTATTCACACAAGATCTGTAAACAAATGCCTATAGCTGGGAATGACCCAGAAGTCCTTCAACTGGGAGACAAACAGTTACATTGTATAATGGACTATTGTTGTGTAATAAAAGAAAACAACACCTGTTTCATACTTAAGTCAGGACATCCCAGTTGCACCCTACTGAATTAAAGAAGCCAGATCCCTCTTGGAATGCAGCTCAATAGTGAAAAACAAAAACAAAACAAAACAACAACAAAAAAAAACCAACAACAATAATAACAAACCAGATCCAAATCCTCTGGCTTTGCTTGCTACTATCTGTCCGAGTCATTGTCCTCCTCACCCACCCACCTCCCGAGAAACTGGAGGAACTACCCTCAAGATGCCTTCTAAACCCTGATATCAGTCAGTGTTAGTATTGATTCTGTGGTGGTAGGTACCTGACTGTAGGCATTTGCCAAAAACCCTTTGAAACTCTCATCATAACGGCTCTGCTATTCTTTCTATGTTGCCGACCCAAAAACACCATTCTCATCTCAAATGGAAATAAAAGAGAGTTTATTGTGGATCCAAAAATGAGTGAGCGTGTCCTAGGAAGAAAGGCTATGGCAAGCAAGCGAGTTTCCTAGGAAGATGGCTACCATCTTGGATGGCTGCAATGGGTGAGCTCTGGAGAGGTGCAGCCCAGAGACTTCATCCCAGGATTGTTTCCTACTGCTGATGTGCCTTTCCTGTCACTGTCACAGAGCCTAGTGATTCCTGGGCATCAGCCCACCCTATTGGGAAAATTTCCTGCAGATCAACATGAAGATGAGCTTTTGTGAATTAATGCTGTTTAGATGAATTAATGACTTTATAGGATTCCTGATTCGGTCCAAACGATTTTTAGGAAGAAAGTTTAAAGAGATGGCTTTAGTTGTTTTGCCAGAGGGATATAATAAAGTTAGAATCAAGAATAGACTGTGCCCCTCCTCATAGAATAGTAAGTAAAGGCTGCATAATAAGGATACAGTGAGCTTTCATAAGTGACACTAAGAAACATTCATTCTAAGTCAGGTCCAAGGATGAGGTCACAGTTGTGCACTGTGAGGATGAGGTCACAGGTGTGCACCGTGATAAAGCAAGGCCATGGGAAACTGCTGCTTTGAACTTGTAATGAACTTACAGAGTGAAACACTGCTTTGTCCTTACTACTGACATCCTTCTGTAATGCCCCTTTTATCTATGAGGTAATTTTATAAAGAACTTTTGTCGAAGAATGTATAAATTGTCATAGAGAAAAAATAAAGTGTGGCTTTTGGGGCTCTGCTCCATCCATCAACCAAATATATATATGTATATGTATATGTATATGTGTATGTGTGTGTGTATATGTGTGTATGTGTGTGTGTGTGTGTGTGTGTGTGTGTGTATATGTGTATATATGTATATATGCATACATATACATGTATGTTTGTATGTATGTATATATGTGTGTGTATATATGATGTATATGTATACATCTGTCCATATATGTGTACATATATAAGTATGTAGGTATATGCATGTGTATATAAGTATGCATATGCACTTGTGAAATTGATGAAACAGATAGTCAGGCCCAGCCAGCAGAGTGTGTGTGTGTGTGTGTGTGTGTGTGTGTGTGTGTGTGTGTGTGTGATTCTCTTTTCTTCCTTTTCTCTTCTCTCTGGCTCACAAACAGTTAACAAAGTCTAAGCCTCTGCCTGGCCAGGTAAGGGCCCTTGAGCCAGAGAGAAAAGAACCCAAGTAACTAAGCCTTCTTTCTTAACCCCCTGCTCCTATCAGCAGAGTTAAATTGCTAGAGACCAGCGGCCTTTGGCCACAAAGTAGAAAAGAGCTAAATTGCCAGAAACTAGCTACTTTTGGCCACAGAATAGCAAAAAGTTAAAGGAAGAGTTAAATTGCCAAAAGTAAGCAGCTTTTGTCCACCCTCGCTGCCTGCCATGGGTAACCCTGGAATGCCAGACCGAGTTTTCAGTTCTCCAGAAATCCCGGAGGCCTCCCTGGCATGTGATGACAGGCAGGCACGAACGCGCATGCGCATGCACACACGCACGAGCACGCACTGTGTATTCGATTAGCTGAGTCCTTTAGAGACCCTGACTAACAGACTTTAATCAAAAGGTTTTATGAGGTGCTGGGGAATCTGATGGGGATAAAGGGACTCTGGGAGTTACCATGTCCTGAGCACAAACCCTGAGGCATTTCCTCCTGCGTCGCCAGAAGAAAGTTCAATAGAGCCCGGGTTTGAACTCTTTTATTAGATAATAATGATCTTTAAAATGATGATAGGGAGCCTCTGGCCGTCTGACTTCACCTCCCTGTGCTCCTCACCCCTTTGGCTCCTGGCCAGTCCTGCTGACCCTGCTTGTCACAGCCTCCTGTGTCCTGGGCCAGATGCTCCCCTAGCCAAGCAGATTAGGCCTCTTCTCCACTATATGTCAGCTGCCCACTGATGCTTGGCTGCTGATATATTCTCTCCTCCTCACAGCTGGAGTGAGGGCAGAGACGGAGGGTCAGCACTCATGGAGAGACACACCTCAGCGGAGAGTCCAATCTCCGTCCACACCATAGGGGTCAGAGGTAGGAGTTGACAGGTGACTTCTATGATGGAGCGATGGCGGTATGGGACACCTGGGAGAGTGCCACAGAATTCAGTCCCCAGGGTTGCTGTAACAAATTACCACAAGTGCAGTGCTCTACTAAGCAGAAGTGTATTCTCCCACAGCTCTGGAAGAGGAAGTTTGAAACCAAGTGGCAATGAGACTGTATTTTATTTTGTATGTCTTTGTATGTCTGTCTCTATGAGGACAGTTGTCATCAGATTCAGAGCCTGCTTGGGGAATCGAGGATGATGTCACCTTTAACTTTGTCATGTCTACAAGTCTTAGAGTATCTTACAAATAAGGTCACATTCTCAGACTTTGAGATTATCTTTCACGAGGACTCTTAACTTCGCCATGGGACTGTGCCCACCAAGTCCGGTGGCCATCTTGTAATCTCTTTGCCTTCACTTCCTGCAGTTCCTCCAAGTAGCATCCAAGCCATCAGGTGGCTGAAGTATGTCAGTCTTCCGGGATACAATCCTGAGCAGGAGGCAAGACTGGCTCCTCTGGTGTCAGCAATCCCGTATCCCTGTATCCCCAAGGTGTAGGGGGAGGTCTTGCAGACCTAGAGTTTATAATTCTAAATCCTGGGAGCACAAGGCTTATTGCCCCAGGCTTTACAAGACCGAGGCGCATGGCTCCGCTGGCTGGAACCTCGTTGCTCCAGATCTTAACTCCCAGCAGCCCCAGCACCTCACAGCTGTTACAATCCCACAGCAGTGAGTAGCAGCAAGCCTTTGGCCATTGAAGCCCTCAACCCTTAAAGCTCAGTGATTCACCGTCCCTACCAGACTGCTTCTGATGTCCCCTCTTCCTGTTACCTGTTTGTTCAACCCACGCTGCCAATGAAGACAAGGCTGTCACTGGACAGAAGCCTCTTGACTGGGCTTAATGTTGTGTGACACTAGGGGACAGTCCAAGAGGGTGTCTTCTAGCTGATTCAGAACGGGAACCCATCAACATGTTTGTACAGTCAGAAAGGAAGATGTCTTGGTTACTTTTATGTCCTGTGATGAAAACGCTGTGACATAATCAACTTAAGGTAGGAAGGGTTTGTTCTGGCTCCCAACTCCAAGCTGTGGTCCACCATAGCAGGGAAGTCACAAGAGCTGCAGCCTGAGGGAGTTCTTCTCACTGCATCTGCAGTCATGACGCAGAAGGGATGAGGATGGTCACAGCTCAGTCGCTCTATCTCACAGTCCATGATTCCCCTTCTATAATAGGTAGATCTTCCCACCACCTCAATTCATTCAAAATAATCCCCTATAGGCAGGCATACCCAGAGGCCCTTCTCCCAGATGATTCTAGACTCTGGTAGAACTGATAACTAACATTAACTACCATAGGAGGTGAGGTGGCACTCAGTGTGTGCACCAATCAGTAAGCACAGCTCTTCATGCAAATGAAGGACTGTGCCGGCACCAATCATAGGCCTTCTGTTGGGTATGGGGGTGGGGTTGTTTGTTTACACCAATCGGTAGGACAACTTTTCATGTAAATGAAGGATTGTGCCAGCCCAATTCTAAGCCTTCTGTTAGATATTGGGGGGGGGCATATTTGCACCAATCAGAATGTGCAGTTCCTTAATCAAATGAAGGATTATGCCTGCACCAATCACAAGCCTTCTGGGTGGGCAGGGGAAGAGCCACACCTCTACTACAGGTGAAAATGGCTGTTAGAGTTGGCTGAGACTCCTGACAACAAAATACAGACACAAGCTGTTTGGAACAGCTGTGGCTGGGACGGGGCCTTGGAAGTCAGAGTTACATCAGCAGCAACAAGTAGCTGTAGTTGTAACATAACTTCTTCAAGTCATCCATGGAGGATTCAAACTCCGAATCGCTGTGCCTCAAACTTCCAAGTTGCCTCTGCATCTGGCTCTTATAATTAGCATTTGTGTCAGCATGAGTAAAGTTGGGTTTCTTTTCCTTTGCTTGAGAGCTATTTTTATACTGGTTTTCTGTTTGTGTGAATTATCTGTTCTTATCTTTTGCATATTTTTGTATAGGATTCTGTCCTCCTTTGCTTCTTTGTTGCTATGATAGAAACACTGACCAAAAGTAACCTGGGGAAGGAAGGGTTTATTTCAACTTACACATCCTGGTAACTGTCTTCCCTGAGAGAAGTCAGAGCAGGAACCTAGAGGCAGGAGCTGATGCAGAGCCCATGAAGGGTACTCCTCATGGGTTGCTCATCCTGCTTTCTTATACCAGCCAGGACCAGCCTAAGCGTGGCGCTGCCCACATCAATCATTAATGGAGAAGATGTACCACAGACTCGCCAGGTCAATGTGACCGAGGTCATTCCTCATTTGAGGCTTCCCCTTTCCAGGTAACTATAGTTTGGGTCAAACTGACAAACACTACACAGTAAGTATCTAGATTATTTTTTTCTTAATTAAAGACTTCTGGGCTGGAGAGTTGGCTCAGTGGTTAAGAGCACCGACTGCTCTTCCAGAGGTCCTGAGTTCAATTCCCAGCAACCACATGGTGGCTCACAACCATCTGTAATGGGATCTGATGCCCTCTTCTGGTGTGCATGAAGTCAGCTACAGTGAACTCATAAAATAAATAATTAATTAAAAAAAAGACTTCTTTTGTATTTTTAAATTATGTGTATGGGTGGCGTCTGTGTAGGTGTGTGTACATGAGTGTAGGTACACACAGAGGCTCAAGTCATGAAATCCCCTGGAGCTGGAGTTACAGACAGCTGAGTGCTACTCCATGTAGGTGCAACGAACTAAACCTGGGTCTCCTACAAGGACAGCATGCACCTGTAAGCACTGATCCATCTCTCCAGGCCCCAGGATCTCGCTTTTATTCTTGCTATGAAATGTGCTACCAGAATGGTTACAGCTTAGAAAGTCAGAGAAGAGACAACACAAGAGCCCAAAGCAGTCAGTCATAAACCCAGGGGTCACAGGCACACTATTGATAATGTAGGGTTGAGACTCCAATGTTTTCTTCCTTCCTTCCTCCCTTCCTTCCTTCCTTCCTTCCTTCCTTCCTTCCTTCCTTCCTTCATCCCTCCCTTCTTTCCCCTCCCTCCCTCCCTCTCCTTCCCTCCCTGCCTTCCTTCTTCCTCTCCCCATTCCTCCCTTCTTTCCTTCCTGGAGGCACTTGCTTTTGTGCTTCTGTCTTTTTTTTTTTTTTTTTTTTTTTTTTGGTTTTTTTTTTTTGGGCTGGGGACCGAACCCAGGGCCTTGCGCCTTCCTAGGCAAGCGCTCTACCCACTGAGCTAAATCCCCAACCCACTTCTGTCATTTTGTGCACTTCCTGCACGCTGATTCCTGCAGGTGAGAAGGCATCAGATCCCCTGTAACTGGAATAATACAGTGTTAGCTGCCGTGTGGGCTGATAATCAAACCCGGGTCCTCTGGGAGAGCAGCAAGTCCTCTTAACTACTCAGCCATCTCTCCGATGTTTCAGCAAGACTGTGGAATCTTCGTTGCCCTCGATGGTGCCAACCTTGAAACGATCTTTATGATAAAGACAGTGACCGGGTACAGTGGCACAGCCTATGATCGCTGTACCTGGGAGGTAAAAGCAAGAAGATGAGCTCGAGGCCAATCTTGGCTTTACAGCAGGATTGAAGTTAGCTTGGGCTATATGCATCAAAAATCAATAAATAAAGATGACCAACCCTACAAGCAAACAAGCCAGGGGATGTCCTGGTTTAAAAGGGATATTATAAACAAGTATAACCACCTCACTTATTTTGACCACTGAGTATTCTCTCCATCCCCCTCCCACACCTGTTTTGAAAGAAAGTTTTGCTCTGTAGCCAAGGCTGGCCTCCAACTTGTGATCCTCTAGCCTCAGCCTCTTGGGTTCTGGTTATCTACAGGTGTGCACGACTAGATTTAGCTATAATTTCCCATTTTTGAAAGCTGTACAGGCTTGTCTACATACATTGAATAAATCCATATATTATCCCTAGAAACAATTCATGGCTTGTGAGGAAAATCCTCTGTTCCTTCTCTTCTTCACTGACCCTCCACTCGCTCCCTTCTCTCCCTCCTTGGATACCTTTCTAATAGATTTCATAAGTGTACATTCCTGCCTAATGAGTGTGAACGATCGCTGTGGGTCTCCCTCTGCGTGTTTTCTCTGACGCTGTTTTAAGCTGCTCCATGTGGCCATGCATACATCAAATCTGTTACTCTTGACTGTGGGTGTGGAAAGGAAAGACACCAGCAGTCTGAGGATAGAACACGGAGGTGGCGTCCAGCGCAGGACATATGAGGATACAGGGGCTAGGCTACCTGAAACCGAGAGCCGTGGCCCTAAATCCCGCTTCCCTCCAAGTCACCGGACCCTGCCGCCCTCGGAATAGATGCTGCGGCTCTGTGTGTCCACACAGGGTCTGACCTCATCTGGCTGAGTCAACTTCAGAAGCATTCAAATGCCTTTGGGGGTTGTAGAGATGGGGGAGGGTAACTAACGAGCATTTCAGGAGATGGTGGGTAATATGGGATGGCAGCTTATCTCATGAGCTCAGCCAGCTCTGGGAGAGAGATCTTCAGTTGTGCCTGGGGTGGTAGCACAGGCCTGAATTCCCAGACAGGCAGAAGAAGCTGGACAGTTGCAGCTTTGAAACCAGCCTGGGCTGCATAGCCAGACACTACTAAAACAAACAAACAAACAAACAAATAAACAAACCAAGAAGAAGAAGAGGAGAAGGAGGAGGAGGAGAAGGGGGGAGGAGGAGGAGCTCTCTTTGTTTTCATTCCCCCCCCCCATGCTTCCAGGCTGCACACACCTTGTGTTTGGGGCAGAGATGGTTTGGCACCAAGCCTAGCGAGCACAAGGCCCTGGGTTCGGTCCCCAGCTCCGAAAAAAAGAAAGAAAGAAAAAAAGAAAAAAAACAAAAAAAACAAAAAAACCAAATGCTGTCCAGCCTTCCTAGATCCAAGGCTAGTGGGAGGGCAGTGGTGGTAGCCAAGGGAATGGAAAGGGGAAGATTGTAGACCTGCCTGAGGTTCCCATAGCTGACAAGATGCCATTTACATACACAGATCTCTCTCTCTCTCTCTCTCTCTCTCTCTCTCTCTCTCTCTCTCTCTCTCTCCCCTTCCCTCCCCCTCTCTCTCTCTCTCCCCTTCCCTCCCCCTCCTTCTTCCTCTCCCTCTCCCTCTCTTTCACAGGGTTCCCCAATTCCCAAGGGAAAGGACCCAAAGGAGACCCCAATTTAGATACACCCATCTCCCTCACCCTCATCCCTTCCCCTCCCCTCTCTTCCTCCCTCCCTCCCCTTCCTGTACTTTCCCATTCTCTCAGGGGTCCACAGGACGATGCCAAGCTCCCTGCACTCTCCAACCTGAGCCACCACAAGGTATTGCCCTGTCAGACACAAATCTCTCCATCCCCAGCAGG
The DNA here is from genome assembly GCF_011064425.1 of Rattus rattus. NCBI lineage: Eukaryota > Metazoa > Chordata > Mammalia > Rodentia > Muridae > Rattus > Rattus rattus. The sequence goes on along the minus strand of NC_046168.1, from coordinate 54,492,043 downwards.
TTGGTGAAAGTGAGTTTACTTAATCCAGGAGGCCTGAGTTGGAGGAACGTTGAAAGCCGGAGTGGTCCAGCATTAGAGGAATCAAAGTAGGAAAGAGAGCCTATAACTACCTTCCCCCTCACTACCCCAGCCCTCTGACCTTGCCCAGCTGCCTACTCTGGTTCCTGGTTCCCAGATGTTTATCCTAAAAGGGAAAGGCTATCTTCGTGGGGCAGCTCCAAGAACAGACAGACAGGCACGGTTCCAGACACTCCGGTTCCCCAAACCATCTTCCCAGATCCAGACAAAGGAGGGTGATCCCCAGCACTGGCTGAAAGCAGATCTGACCAGGCTAGATTTCAGGAGGAGCCTCTGTCCATTCATTGGCTGAGCGGAGGGAGGGTGCCCCCCGCCACACAAACCTAATGGGGAATGTTCCTTCCTCTCGTCCCTTGTCTGTCATCTGCATAGGAAGCAGTGGCAGTGGCCAGCGTCCCTGAGTGGCATGTGTCCGATCTGTGCTCCGAGCATTGTGCCACCGAAGCCAAGGGCTTCCATTTCCACTTTGTAGATAAGCAGGGTTAAGTGGCTTGCCCAGAGTCAAGTCAGTCGTGAGGAGGGAGCAAGGACTCACCTAACACCGTCTGGCCCCCAGCCCTGGCTCCCTGCACCTCGAGAGCAAGTGGCTCCATTAATCTCTGGGCAGATCTAGGTCTTTGTAGACTTTCTAGGATCCCCAAGACAATGGATGAGTATCGGATTTGCTGGGAAACCTTCTAAAAGGCACCTACCTGTCCTTCCCACTGCCCTGATTGTATATTAGCACAGATTGCCGTGAATGAAGCCTCATATATGGTTAGAATTCCCCAGATGGTTCTGCAGCTATTCCTCATCACCCCCAAGGACTACCTGTGCCCATCAGACCCAAGGAGAAATAGCTTCAGTCCTCCTCACATCCAGAAGTTGCCTATTGCTCAAATGGGGACAGCTCCCAGGCTGATGCCGCCTTCCAACCAGCCCAGAGGATCATTTCCAAGGCAAAGAGAAGAGTGTAGATGTGGCCCCAGAACCAGTTATGCCAAACCCCATGAAGTGTGAGCACAGAGGGTCAGGATAGCAAGGATTGAACTTCTGGCCCCTGCTGCTATGCCCGATGCTCCAGGACCTTACCTAAGCCTAGCCTGCAGCATAGGCTGGGCATTGAAAAATGGCAGCAATGAAGTCTTTTTTTCCCAACGGCTTGCCATAGGATCACAGGTAGTCATAGATGCCACATGTTTAAGTTTGAAAGTGTTTTCAGAGAGGAGAAAACGAGAAGGGAAGACGTGTGGTGAATGCAAGCAACAGCATCCCATAGGCAAACAGCAGTCAGTATCCATCACCCTCTCCTTCCCTAGTATGGATACAACAGCATCAGCTGCTCCAAGCCTCCTCTGCCCTGCCTTCCCCACCCAAAGGCTGAACGCTCGAGCTATGATAAACCTTTCTTCCGTCCTTAAGTCACTTTGGCCAGGAATTCTGTCACAGCAACCAGAAACGTAACTAGCAGTGTCTTAGTCAGGGTTTCTATTCCTACACAAAACATCACGACCAAGAAGCAGGTTGGGGAGGAAAGGGTTTATTTAGCTTACACTTCCACATTGCTGTTCATCACCAACGGAAGTCAGGACAGGAAGCAGGAGCTGATGCAGAGGCCATGGAGGGTGCTGCTTACTGTCTTGCTTCCCCTGGCTTGCTCAGCTTGCTTTCTTATAGAAACCAAGACCACCAGCCCAGGGACGGCACCACCCACAATGGGCTGGGCCCTCCCCCCTTGATCACTAATTGAGAAGATGCCTTACAGCTGGGTCTCATGGAGGCATTTCCTCAAGGGAGGCTCCTTTCTCTGTGATAACTCCAGCTTGTGTCAAGTTGACACACAGACCCAGCCAGTACAAGCAGTGAACTAACAGTGACTAAAAACCACAAAAGCAGCCCCCGCTTAACCCTAACTATACAAACCCCCGTCCCCAGTTCAACTTCACCCTAACCTGATCCCCAAATCCCCAGGGCCATTCCAACACCATCTGTCATGAGAGAGAACATAGCAGAGAGGCCATCAGAGGGAAGATACATCAGACCCAACCAACTGGTAGATTCATGTATACAAATGCTTGGCCATAGGGAGTGACACTATTAGGAGGTGTGGCCTTATGGAGGCGGGTTTTGTGGTCTCCTATGCTCAAGCTCCACCCAGTGTGGAATTTCAGTCTCCTCCTGGCTGCCTGTGGAAGATGTGTCCTGTGGCCTTTGGATGAAGATGTAGAGCTCTCGGCTCCTCCAGCACCATGCCTGCCTGCCATGCTTCCCACCATAATGATAAGGGACTGAGCCTCGGAAACTGTAAGCCAGCCCCAATTAAGTGTTTGCCTTCGCAAGAACTGCCATGGTCATGGTGTCTCTTCACAGCAGTAAAACCCTATCTAAGACACTGCTCACTCAAAATTATCCTTTATAAATTTATAAATTTTACGGATGTATCTGGACTTGTGTGTGTGTGTGTGTGTGTGTGTGTGTGTGTGTGTATGTGTGTGTGTGTGTTTCTTGGCCTCTCCGTGAGCCCTGCAGAGTGAGGGTGAGGAGCGTCTATTGTTAAACTTACCTCTCCCCCGTCTGTCCCTCAGGCTCTTACCACACAGACACCATCAGGCGTATGGAGGGGCTCCCTGGCTCTCGTTTCAGTGTTTTGGTTGTTTGGTTGGCTTTGGTTTGGGTGCTAAAGGTTGAAGCCAGACCCTCACATACACTGCTGAGCTGCACCACAACACCAGGAGGCTTTGGTTTTGGTGAAAGGAACAAACGTATCAAGTGGAATACAAGACAACATAAAGCTCACGAGTCCTGGCTTCAGTGCAGCTGTGCTATGGAGCCTCCCCAGCGTCCTGAGCAGCAAACCAGGGGAAATGGCGTTAAATGGTGAGTGGGCAGCATCTGGAATCCCCAGAGAGATGGGGCTGTGGGGAACTCTTTCCATTATGTTCTTTTTTTTTTTTTTTTTTTCTTTTTTTTTTTGGAGCTGGGGACCCGAACCCAGAGCCTTGCGGCAGGCTAAATCCCCCACCCTCGATTATGTTCTTGGTGTGGGAAGACCCATCTTCATTGTGGGAGAGCATCCTGGGCTGTAACATGAAGAAAGCCATCTGAGCACTAGCAAGCATGCTCTCACCCTTCTGCGTCCCAAGTGTGGATATGCTATGACCCTGCTGGATACGCTTGACTTCCAGCCCCGATAACTATACCTTGAACCCTGAGCTAAAGCAAACCCTTTCTCTCTTAAGTGGCTCTTGTCACAGTATTTTTACTCCGGCTCCAGGAGTAGACACTAGGACAGTGGGTACTAGTGACCCCCACTCTGACAGTAGATATAAAAACATAGCATGATAGCAGCAAACCACTGAACTGAGAACGGGACCCCCGCTGGAGGAATTAGAGGAAGGATTGAAAGAGCTGAAGGGGCTTGCGACCCCATAAGAACAACAATGCCAGCCAACCAGAGCTTCCAGGGACTAAACCACTACCCAAAGACTACACATGGACTGACCCTGGGCTCCAACTGCATAGGTAGCAGAGGATGGCCTTGCTGGGCACTAATAGAAGTAGAAGCCCTTGGTCCTGCCAAGGTTGGACCCCCAGTGTAAGAGAATGTGGTGGTGGAGGGGACACCTTTATAGAAGAAGGGGATGGGGAGGGAATAGGGGACTTATAGACAGGAAACCAGGAAAGGGAATAACATTTGAAATGTAAATAAAGAAATATCCAATTTAAAACAAAAAGCCACACAGCATGAGCTGAGACCCCTCAATGGGCACAGGGACGCAGGGTGGGACGGGTTGTCCTGAAGACAGCCCTCCTGACAGTGGCACCTGAGGTGGGCCCCAGAAGACTCAGGCAAACAAAGAAGGGTGTGCTAGCAAAAAACATCACCCCCAGGCAGGGCAGCACAAGGGAACGGAGAGGCAGGCCATGAACACGGTAACAAACAGGGCAAGAGACTCCCTGAGAACAGCTCGGCTGATCAGCCAGTGCACTGTGTTAAATGACTTCCAAGGGGTCTTCTGTTTACAAAGAATAAGACATGCCCCTCATCGGGCTATCCTGCAGGCCAGGCGGTCAGGATGAGGGCTGACTGTATCAGCACTGAATAGCATGGGAGTCCCCACATAGGCAGCCCCTGAGACCGTCTTGTCGTGAAGCTACTGCCCCCCTCTTCTAGTGTTCTGTTGCAGTCCCCTGTTCACACGCAGATAACTGAGACAACCGTGACCGAATTCACACTGGCCTCGATTGCAGACGCCCCCTGCCTATCTGCCACTGCAGTCACTTGATGAGGGTTACAGTTCTGTTCAACAGGAGTTCAGAGGACTTGGGGTCAGACGGTGCACTATGGAATGCCATGACCTAGGAGCACAGAGACAGAGCTGGAGTCACACTCCTGTGAATGGAGGGTTGGGCGGGCAGGGGGGGGGACCCTGGCCTGTATTCCAGGGAGCTGACTGTCCTGATAAGTGCGTTGTCATCCTTTAGATTACAGACATGAATTTGGTTCAGCAAATAAGGTCACCAGTTACCAGTGGAACTCCCAACAACTCCAAACGGTTCTACGTGACTCTCAAGACCCCCACAGTCAATACCATCTCAAGGATCTACCTAGAAAACTCTCTTTCCCTCCTCACCCTAGCCTACAGTCAGTAAAGAAAGCATCCTCGCTCGTACACGTGGGAGACGCATCGACTTTAACGACACGTTTATTGGATTTGAAAGCAAGTCGATTGTTGAAAAGTTGGAGAAATCAAAACAGTCCTACGACGCAGAGCGTCTCCCGCGGTATGAGACTTAACAATCATTTTCTTGCCGTCTCTTTTCCGTGCAAACAGACTCAGCGGTATGCCACTTAGAAAATCGAGAGCATGCAGTTTTACAACCTGTTCCCTGGCCTCAGTGGTAACCGAGCCTAGCTCTTTCTGCCTGTGTTTTCACCTACAGATATAGAGGCCTTAGAGTGCAATAGAGAATGGGAGATGAGTTTCCCAGGAGGTAGGTTTGGAACTTCTGCTTGACCACAACAGCCCCACCCCACACAGCCCCTCCCACCCCAACTGCCCCACCCCCAGACAGCCCCTCCCACCGCAATAGCCTCACTCCCAGGCAGCCCCCAACCCAACTGCCCCCCACCCCAGACAGCCCCTCTCACCCCAATAGCCTCACTCCCAGGCAGCCCCTCCCACCCCAACAGCCCCGCCTCCCAGGCAGCCCCTCCCACCCCAACAGCCCCGCCTCCCCCAGACAGCCCCTCCCACCCCAACAGCCCCGCCTCCCCAGGCAGCCCCTCCCACCCCAACAGCCCCACCTCCCCAGGCAACCCCTCCCACCCCAACAGCCCCGCCTCCCCAGGCAGCCCCTCCCACTAGCCGGCAGCGGGTTTTCCTTTTCCATGAGCTGAACTTAGCCACTCTGGGAGCCTCCGTCTTCTAGCGCTGTCCTTTGCATGGGACAACTGACCCTACGGCCTCTCCCTGCCAGTGCCTCTGTGACTCACAGTTCTTTTCTGGGTTTACCAACTCTGGACCCCTCGCCATTTTAAATGCCTTCTGATCTGCCCTCACGGCTACTGCATTTGGCCACACTGTATCAATCTGTTTCCACTGAGGAAGAACTGCAGGTGTCACTTAGTTACAGCTGTATGATCTTTACTTTCCAAAGTCTGCCACAAGCTTAGACTACCTCTGTCATTTAATAGATAATAACGTGCAACATTGCTTCCCCATTGTGCTCTTAAACACTTTCAAACTTTTTTTTTTTTCCTGGTCTTTTTTCAGGGTCTCATTATGTAGCCCAGGTCAACCTTGAACTCCTAAACCTCCGGTATTGGCCTCCTGAGTGCTGGGATTATTGATAGGTTCCACCACACATGTATTAAACAGGTAAATTCATAAGTACCTCTGATGACCATAGTCGCTGCTAACTTGCGGCCTCATCCTGTACCTGACCTCAGTCTAAAATATTGCATGGAAATACCCACACATAATTCATGAATTATGAATGGTTCCCCTTGCCCCACAGTGCCACAGTTGTTCCTTTCCCATTTCATCATTAGGATTCTTGTTATTCTCTTACTGTACCTAATTTATAAATTAAACCTTATCAGAGGACTGGGGATTGCTTAGTGTGCACAAGACCCTGGTTTCAGTTCCACAGGGGTGGGGGTTGGGAGGGAGGGAGAGAAGGTGAGGGGAAAGGGGGAGAGAGAGAGAGAGAGAGAGAGAGAGAGAGAGAGAGAGAGAGAGGGAGGGAGAGGGGGAGGGAGGGAGGGAGGGAGGAGAAAGAGAGAGAGAGAGATCGATCATAAGCATATGGACACAGGAAGAAACATATTCATGACTTGGTACTATACAGTCACAGGGGTTCCCTAGGGTCTCAGAATGCTTCTCCTATGAACACAGGTCCCGCTGGGCTCGCTGTAACATTCCTGTCCACTGCTTTCCTCTGACTTTGGTGACTGGACCCAAGCTCCAAAGGCCACAGATACAGTAGCCTTCCCCGCGGCTCACCTCTGTCTCATGTGTACACAGGCAGCCTGGCAGACTACATACACAGTGGTTTGCCAAAGAATCTTTGCTTTTCCTGGCTGGCCATGAATATGTTGAAAAGTGCATGGGGGCGGGGATCCTCTGGTAACAAAACTCACTGGGTATGGCTTGCCATGACTTAATGAACTACTCCGGAACGAGCATGTTCTTTGTAACGAGCTCCCAGGCCATCTGTTTAATAATTCCAGAGTGCTTTTGAGTGGCATTAAGCTTATGTGCCAAAAGCCGGATCCTCCTCGTTTTGAAAACCAGGACATTTTGCTCCCTCTGGCTGCTCAGATCCTCCTCTCTCTAACCCACCCTCCCAGCACTTCCTCCCCCATTCAGGATGAGCCAGTGGCCTCCTCTCACAACCAGAACAGGACCACAGCAGCAGCAAGGGGCAGGACACTCATGCCAGACCCAAGCTACCACGACCAGGCTCCTGGGTCATTCACCATTGTAGTTGCCACAGGTGACTAAAGTTCAGTTGACATCGGTTGCCACTGTCACCTCTGCTGGCTAAGGGGTGGACAGATGCCCAGAGGTTCCCGTCCCTGCGTTGCTTGGCAACTCCCACTCAGCAGACACAGCAGCCGAGCCTTACCCAATGCCTCATCTGGGCTTTCAGTTTAGTGTCTCTGGTATATCCTGTGCAGGCCAACAAGGCCATGGGTTCCCATGGACTCTCAGTCCAGCTCCTGCCTCCATGTATCCTATGGCAATATCCTTCACCTCCTGGCACCAGGAAGAACTGACAGGGCCTCAGAGAAGACCTGGCCCAGCAGCCTCCCCCTCTCCCCAGTTTGGAGAGGAGCCATATTACATCGTTAAGGCTGTTGGGTTGTACCCAGCCCCTGGGACCTGGGAGGATGACACTGCAACTGGATTTTACCTTCAGTCCTGCCCGAAGAGCCCCGCGGGCCAAAGCCCAGCCGACAATTCTGATAATCTAATACTCAGTGAGGCCTTCCAGGCGAGTAATTGAATTCTGCTTCTCTCCCAACCCAGTCAAGGGGCCTCACCCAGCTTCTGCCTGACAAAACATTGGGCCAGGTATCTAGGGAGGGGCAGTGACCTCGCAGGCCCTTGCCAGCTTCCAGCATCTCTGCTACCACAGACGCCAGGACAGCCAGTCTAAAGCGCCACCCCACCACTGCTTTTCATTTCTAGAAAGGTCACCAGTCAGGGGAGCGTCTGGGGGGAGGCTTGTGTTGTCTGTGGAGGAACTAGTGGCCGATGGCAGGATCCTGCCTGTCAGGTGGGGAAGGAGAAGCTGGAGATGAGAATCCACAGGTTTGGATGGCGTTCAATAGATAATCCTGCCTGCATGGGTCCTCACAGCCTTCAACCCCAAGCCAAAATTACTCCAGAATTGTTTCCAGGAAGTGGGGCAGGGGATCCTGCCTCAGGATGCCTCAGACTTACTCTCATGGAAATGAACGAGCAAACTGGGAAAGCCTGGCGCTGGCATTGGGCACCCAGGCTGCTCCCCAGGTGAGGGCAAGGTTCCCTGGTCTCTCTCTCCTCTCCTGTCCCCCTCCACATCAGGCAGTGTGTATCCAAGCTCTGATTTACCATTTCAGCAGGTCCTCAGTGACCCTCTGGCTGGCAGGCACCATCACACCCCCTGCTGGACCAGCCCTTCTGGGTCACACTCCTCTGCTTGCTATGCTCAGACTGGATTCTCCTCATATACCCTTAGGTGGCTCCCCAGCACCTGTCACTCCCCAGCGGCTTCTTAAGCCCCTTTAAGTCCAGGGATCTCTGTGACTTTGACCCCCTCACGTCTCCAGTGTCATCTCTTACTACACTAAGTCCTTCAAACATTCTAGCTTCGTCTTTCCTGGCCTCTTACCTCAACTCAAGATTGCAACGTGCTTTCCAGCAATTCTGAATTCCTGTTCCTACAAAAGCCGGTGTGAAGGAGGAGCTAAGAGGACAGGGGACTAGCAGGAGCTCGCACCAGCAGTGAGGATAGCATCAGGATTTGCACCCAGGCAGCTGGCCTCCCAGTTCGGTTTTTTAAACACCATCTAGGTAATGGCTTCTTGGGAGCCTTCTGTGGGCACCATCATCTCCCTTAACCCTTCCCATCCCCTAAACCCAATGTACTTACCAATCCCTACTACCGTCACTATTTCTGCTTGTCTCACACCCGCTCCCCACGAGAAGAACTTGCTCCCCTCCAGGTTGGGTTTAAGACAGAGGTTCCTCCCTCTTGCTACACACTAGCATCTCTTGGGAATCTTGAAAAAACAAAAACAAAAACAAAAACGGCAGATGCTTAAGGCTGGAGGCACAACGCAGCGGGTTCACACATCTGAAGTCCCGGTTTACAACCTGGCTCTGAAATCCGACTCCATCCCTGGACATCGTGATTAAACCTTTCCTGTGTGCGCCCTGGAAGGTCTCCTCCAGATGATTCTAAAGTGCAGCTCAGACCAGAGACGGCACCAGGATCATGAGGAGGACAAGAGAGGCCCAGACTGCTTCCTACCAGCCCCGGATGTACATTTCTAACAATGCCCTGGGGAGACGCGGCTGCTGTCCAGCCCCAGGGGCCCTGGAGCTCAGGTATCCTCCTGGTGACTGTGTATTCCCCGAGTACCCGCTGCTGACCACACTTGCCAGGACAGAACTCTTTGCTTGGTTATCTTCAGCCACACGGGTCTCATCAATGAATCATGAGGCACTTAGACAGGCTTCGTGCCTCACAGTATGGTTGTCAGTACAGAAGAGGAGCCGTGAGGGCCGTCAGAGCGTTCACTGAGGGCCTCCAGAGACCGGACCATGTCCTCAGCGCTTCACATACAGGGAGGGCTCCTTTGATCCTTATAAGCTCCCTGTAAGCAGGTAATAGCACTCTGCTTCACAGACAAGAGTACCTTGAGGCTGGGGCAGCATGGGATTGCACCTATAACCTTTGTGCTGGAAGGTCCTTTCCCAGGCAACCGCAAAGCACACTCTTCCCTTCTTCCTCGGCCTAGATTCCCACTGAGTCTCAGACCGCAGGTCTCCACGGGCTATCAGATCAACCAGAATGTCTGGAGGGCAGAGGTCCATAAACAACATTATCTCACCAAACACACATGAGCTTAAGCCCAAAGCGCATCGCGGTCTGCATGTCTTACTGTGGCAGAAAGTTTGCAAAGATCGTTTATTAAAATAATATTAAAATAAAGCCTCCAAGTCTGCACAGAAACCGGCCAGGTCCCTGCGCGCGGGAGCTGGGAAGAGCGAAGTCGCCCTCTGCTGGGCACCAGTGGCATTGCAGCAGAGCTGTGGCATGGGAGGGCTCTGGGTTTAGGGGAAAAAGTAACAATTTCTTTAAGGCAGAATGGCAATTTAAAACAAAACAAAGCCAGACACACTTTAAAATACAAAGTATGCTAGTTATATCTTTGTTAATTTGGCACAGCTAGGCTCATACAGAAGAGGGAACATCAAATGAGAAAGCGACCCCATCGGTTTGGCCCAGAGGCCCGTGCAACATTTTTCTTCAGGTACTGCCTACCAGTTTCTGCGCTGCCTTCCCTCACCGGACTGTGATCCGGAGTGTGAACTTAGCAAACCGCTTCCTCCCTCAGTTGCTTTGGGTCGTGGTCTTTGTCGCAGCAACAAAGAGATGCAAACTAATACAAAACGTTCATTTGGACTTCCAAAATAAAAACTGCCCCGGTCATCACACTCAGTCTTGTCAGCGAGCTGGTCAATAGGCCCACAGTCATTTCTTCTTTCCAGGTAGAGGTGAGGCTCCTTGGGGGGGAGCCCCCCCATTTTTCTATCTTCACCCAGATCCCCATGCCATCTGACCTGTTGAATAGACTCGTTTAACTAATGTTGCAGAGCACACAGACAGGTCCTGTCTGTTTCGTGTTGTAGAGGAGAAATGAGATGTATAGACCAGGCTAAATAGCTCCTAGAAAATAGGCAACCAGTCTATGCCATTAGCTCTCTATTCTCACCTCCCTAGGCTTGCTCGACACCGAGGTCGAGACCAAGACTGATAAGCAGTTAGGCCAATCCCAGAGCTGGCCTTCTGACTCGGGAGAACGAGTTGGGTCTCCTCCTCACCTCTTACTTTGAGAAACTTTTATTTTTATTTTATTGTATTTTATTGCCTTTCTACTCTTCTACCCTTTATACTTGGCACAGCTAAGAGCTGGTGAGACCAGAACAGTCGTCTTTGCAGAATGGAACCTTAGCTGGGGAGCTTCAAAGCTTCTGGACGTAAAGGTTCCTAAACCCAACTATGAAATGTGTTGTCTAATAGAGAGAAAGTACGCTTTGATTGTTTTACCCACAATGCCTTCTGTCACAGCATATCTCTAATATGAACTGTGTACTACAATGATTTCAGACAAGCCTATTTCGGGGTGAGGCGCTCAGAAGTCTGGGTACACAAGGGGTGTTAGTTACCGCTCCTGCTCCATCCCCTTAGAACAACAGTGACTCTGGGGTTACAGAGTTCTTCCTTGTGGGGTCTGACCTGCAAGTTATAGGCTCTTAGCAGCACCCTGGGTTCGCCTCACTAGATACTGATAAGAACATCTATCCTCCCTCCCTGCCCTCCACACACACACACACACACACACACACACACACACACACACACACACACACACACGAAAGTGCCCCAGGCATTGTCACCTCTACTCAGTGTGATAAGCACTGTCTTAGAAGGGCTTTTCTTCCACGGCTCCTTCTAGATACGTTTGGTTTATCTAAACGTGTGGCTACCTTCCTAAGCTAATACAAAAAGCCACAGCTCCAAATTTCATGGGGCCAACACCCACTGCCGCTTCCACTGGGTATTTCTCCAGCATGTCAGTATCAGGGTGAACTCTGGCCTTTTTTTCCTCCTGGCTTTTTGTCTTAATTCTAAAAGCAAAGCCTGTGGCGGGAGACTTGGGAAATTGGAGGGAGGCCGGGGGGAGAGTGGCTCCTTGTCAGGGCCTATTATCAAAATCACTGCTGTCAGTGCCTAGGTCCACCAGGATCCCCTGACAGCGCCTCCCAGACCTACCCCACCAAAATACACTGGGATGTTTGTCACCTGATTGTGATGTGTAAAACCAGGAAATGTATTAACTGCTCCTGTCCTCTACTGTTAGCCGTTCCCAGCCATTAGCTTCCGTGACTTCTAGGCTGTGGTGAACCACACTAGCCAAACAGACTCCAAGCACTGGAGCAAGAGTGCCACTAGCCTGGATCCAGACGCAGACGGAACCACGGACCACACCTTTCGCTGAAATCACAGGGCAACAGAACAGTAATAAGGCTCTCCCGGTGGCCCACTCCTCGCATCACCTTGAGCAATTAACACCCCACAGGAAGCCTATTCTGCCCGACTTCAGAACTGTCGACTCATAGTCTGGCAACAACAACAACAACAACAAAAAATCTTTGTACCGGATGTCACTCAGTGCAGCTCACTGAGGAAGCAGGTCCTGCAGCTGAAATGGACACCTGTTATCTTGCTTTAACATCTGCTCTAGATTTCCTCATTGTTAGACAGCTCTGTAGCCTGAGGGCTTGACTGTCCCTCTGCACAGGTGAGACCTTCCCTGACCAGCTCCGTCACAATGCGAGCTGCCAGAGCCTGTTCTCTAGCATCACCAGGTGACTCATACTGAGCAAGTCATCCTAGCTGTCCAGGTAGCCTTTCGTCTGACACCAGAGGATCTTTGAACATGCCGGTGAGAAAGGCCAACCGTATATCTTCCCTGGACTCCTGGACCTGTGTCTCCTGCCAACTGGGCACCCAGTGCCACCTATCCTTGTGTTCTGGATGACAGTACCCAGTCCCGCTGTAGTGAACTGGAATGAAGCTCAGTTTTCGGCGAGCCACCCTACACACCCTAGGAGGACCGACCAATGGATCCCGGTAGAGGTGTACCACTGACATACCTTCTTTGAGCTTTTAAGTCTGAGTTGTTGTAAGGTGTCAGATAACAAGATATTAAAAACAAAACCAAAAACGAATAAATAAACAACCTGCAGGCCAACATTAGAATCCAGGAATGAAGACCGGATGCCTTTTCCAAAAAATACACAGCATGCCTCCAGCAGCTGACTGTCAGATCAAGTCTCGGGGCTTTCTCTGTGCTGAGAGAAATTCAGCATTCACATTAAACCCCTGAGTCTCCACCCTTGTCACAATGACTGCTTTGCCCTGTCACAGGCTGACCTCCAGAGAGAGTTGCCTTTTTTTAAAAACCTAGTTGTTCTCCGTCAAAAAGACATCTATTGTGCCCACATCCCTTGGGGCACACATATCTCTTCCAGAACCTTCCTTGTCACTTCCCCATCTTTTCCTGTCAGGACTCTGACCAAACACCCAATCCACTTGCTACCCAGAATTCCATATGACCTTTTTGAAAGTCGTATGATTTCCCTCCACACCAAGTCCATGAGCAGGTACACCTGAGCAGGCTTTAAGCTCTGATCCCCTGGATGGGTTCCTCCTGACCACTGCCATTCATGGCTGCATTAATGAGGGGATTTTAGGGGGGAAACACTGGTCCATTTTGGTTAATATCAACACATTGAACTTGGCCTATGATGACTGGTGTCCTATCGGCTGCTCACAGATCAAACAAACAAAACAAAGCTAGTGTCATCTGAAGAGACATTAGCACAACAGGTTGACTGTGTTGAACACCTAAGGAGAGGCTCCTGTCACCAACTTGTACCCTCTGGTCCTGCTCATGCCTAACATAGATATTTATACCTCTTCCCTTTCCGGATGGGGTGCCGTTGTATCAGCCTGGACTTATGATCTGAGTGGTACAAAACCCAGTTCACAATAGTCAACCCGGTCAGTAGAGAGTTCACGGTCAGCTGCTGCCTCAACTACAGTCCAAACGCAAGCCAGGAGATGACCCAGCACCTGCCGAACAGAACCAAAAGGTAACTAGCTCTCTCCAGCAGAAAACATGGCGGTGCTCCAAAATCTGTGTGTACCCACGTCAGCCGCACAGCATCCTCTCCACCACACACACCCAGCATTCATGTGGTCCAAGCAGCGGTAGAGCCTGCTCCCAGTGTTCCCAATAAGGTCTGTGCTGCACTACTATTGCTAGAGGCTACAAACGGTATCTTCATCTTTGCGGGTGGGGGAGTGGGGGTGGTGACATGAGACACACAAAGGATCTCTCCAGATGCCATTATCATGTCTGCCCACCCAGCCTGTATTTCCTCATTCTGTTCTTCCCATCGCATCCCCAACTGCCTTGGTTCCATCCTCATCATTGATCTTGGTTCCTATAGAATCTATAGGTTCCTATAGAATCTTCCTAATGAAAGCTCCCATTCCCGAATATCGATTCTCCTCTAACTCAGTTCGCCGCCAAGAGCTGCCCTATGTTCCCCTCCACCCAGCACCTTGGTGACCCTCATATTTCAGAAGTGCACTTGAATTGCAGTGATGGGGCTTTAGGAACTGGCTGGGCCTCAAATTTTAAGTGATCTCCTGCCCGAGTGTTGGGATTAAAGGCATGTGCCACTATGTCTGGATTCTCTTTTTAATTAAAAGATGTATTTACTTATTTATTTATTTATTTTTTTTTTGGTTCTTTTTTTTTTTTTTTGAGACTGGGGACCCGAATAGGCCTTGTGCTTCCTAGGTCTTACCAGACTAAATCCCAGCCCCCCCTTATTTATTTATTTTGAAGTATACTGTCTTCAGACACACCAGAAGGGGCATCAGATCCCATTACAGATGGCTGTGAGCCACCATGTGGTTGCTGGGAATTGAACTCAGGACCTCTGGAAGAGCAGTCAGTGCTCTTAACCGCTGAGCCATCTCCCCAGCCCCTACATTTTAGTTTTTAAATGGGTTCTTCCTGCCTCTAAATGTGGAGGTATTTTTGAGGGTAACAGCAGGGCTCCCACGGCTGGCATATCTGTGGGGTGTTCCCGAGGCAGCTGTCCTCTCTGACAGTCCCCCCTGGATCCCTACTGTCACCTCTGTGCCTTGTCCAGGTTTTATTCCCAAATACTTGCCTGCCCACACCTTCCAGCCTCCTCTTTGCTGGAAACCATCATTGCTATCCATTCTTCAAACTTGGCTGAAAAAACTCCTCCTTCCACTCCTTCATCCACTCCGGGAGCCCCTCATCCCTCTCCGGGGAGCCCCTCATCCAAGCAGGGGCCCCTCACCCCAAGCAGGGCCCCCCTCATCCACTCTGGAGCCCCTCATCCCTGGCAGGAGCCCCCCCCTCATCCGGAGCCCCCATCCAAGGAGCCCCTCATCCACTCCGGGAGCCCCCTCATCCCTGGGGAGCCCCCCTCATCCCTCCGGGAGCCCCCTCATCCCCTGGGAGGCCCCTCATCCCCTCCAGGGAGCCCCTCATCCACAGCAGGGGCCCCCCCCTCATCCTCCAGGGGGCCCCTCATCATCCTGGCAGGGCCCCCTCATCCTCAGGGGCCCTCATCCACTCCTGAAACCCCCTCATCCCTCCAGGGCCCTTCTTTTTTTTTTTTTTTTTTCCCCCCCCATCCCACAGCGGAAGCCCCCCCTCATCCACTGCGGGCTAAATCCCCCACCCCTCATCCACTCTGGGAGCCCCTCATCCACTCGTCCCACCTGGCTGGCTGGCTGGCTTAGGAGATTTCCTTTTGTTGCCTAGTGACATTAACATTCAGTGGGTTTTGTGATGGTTTGCTAAACCAGATAGTACCAGTTCACTGAGGATGAGGACTGGCCGCAGGGCCTGGCCTAGTGCACTGCACTCAGCAAATACTTTTAAGCCTTGGCTGATTCAGTGAAGTGTGCACAGCCTGGAGATAGCAAATCAGAAGCCTGAAGCTAAATCTGACCTTCGAGGTTTTTCTTGGTCTCACCCCTCCTAGCTGAATTAGGTCAAAGAGCACTGATCCAGGTGATATGGGTGGCAAGACGGGATGGGAGTGGGGAGATTTGGTCTTCCTTTTGGTTGGCTCTTTAGGGAGCCAGAAATGGACCAGGAAATTACTAGACCAAGGATAATTGGAACCAGTTGCCACAGTTCCTTGAGTACACTCTGTCCCCATGGGACTTCCTGCAGTTTCAGTAGCCATTACGGGATGAAGGTCAGAGTACCAGGCCCTCATGGTGGAGTGACAGAGGGGAGAGAGGTGGAAGCATGACCCCATTAGTAATGGGTCTGGATAACGTTTGTACCAACACGGCCACATGTGAACCTTTCTAAGTCAGAAACTTTCACTTGAAAAGAAAAAAAGAAATGAAAGAAACTTAGATTTTAAAACCCCTTTTAGGAATAACCTTTTCATTTATCTTTTTTGTTGTTTTGATGTGTTTTGTTGTTGTTGTCGTTTTGGTCTTGTTTTTGTTTTGGTTTTTTTTGGTTTTTTTTTTTGTTTTTTTTTTTTGTTTTTTTTTTTTTTTTTTTTTTTTTCGGAGCTGGGACCCTGAACCCAGGGCCTTGCTCGCTAGGCAAGCTCTTCTGCTGAGCTAAATCCCCAACCCCTGTTTTTGATTTTTTTGACACAGGGTTTTTCTGTGTAGCCTTGGCTGTCCTGGAACTCCCTTCGTAGACCAGGCTGGCCGGACTTAAGAGATCTGACTGCCTCTGCATCTCGAGTGCTGGGATTAAAGGTACGCACCACCATGTTTAGCTTCATTTATCTTCGTAATTAATGTTTATCGCAGGCTCTCACACTTGTATCCCTGAACCTTGCTATACAGACCAGACAAACCTCACACTTGCAGAGCTCCTCCTGCCTCTGCCTTCCTCCTGTCACCAGCACAGCGTAGCGTAACAGGTCGCCATACATCAAAAGACTGAGCTCCCAGGAGCCCCTGGCAGCCACATCTCCAACGTTGGCTCCAGCTCGTTAGCGCCTGAACTGATGCTTACATGAATTTCAATATTTCACGGCGAAGAGAAAGGTTTGCATTTTCTCAGTGCAGTCAAAAACTGTGTTCTGGCCAAGGGCCAGGGAGCTAATCAACAGAGCTGAGCTGAGACTTGGAGGAGATCAGCACCGCCTAAGGCCAAAGGCTGACACATTCTTGTTCAACCTCCCTGAGCAACGCCACTGCCTGTCTGCTGTGACAGCGACTGGGAGCCTGCAACCAAGAAGAGGAGGGAGAACCTGGGCAATGGGAGCTTAGAACAGAAAGGGGCATCTGCACCAAGTTGTCACAATTCAAACCAGTGCCCAGAGATGCCATCATAGCCACACTATGGATGGATGCCAGCTGGGGAACCTTCTGTGTGAAGCGAGAGGGGTGGTGCTCAGTGGGATCCTGAGAATTCACTGCACCCCGTCCCACCATCTATACAGCGCTTGCCCTGAATCTCTGCAGGAAACCAGTAAGCATTCCCACGCAGCGGGAATAATGGCTGGATTGTATAGGAATAATTGTCACCTGTGGTTCAGAAAGTCAGAAGCCATGCGTCTCAATGGGGTGGGGGATCTTGTGAAGTCTCCTCTCAGTGTCAGTCAGAATAGTCTGTAAGTGGTGAGGAAGCCTGTCCTGTTAGTCTTCAATTATGACCGGTTTTGTCTCCTGGGTCCCCTGTACATAGGTACTAACTTCCAACTAAGCTTTGTGCCCACAACCGTTTAAAAACTATCTTCTGAAAAGTGTATGGAGGTTAGTGATGCCAAGATAGTGACAGCTCAAAATTTACTACCCTCAGCGCCAAAGGTAGTTGGTATATTTCTACAAGAGATACATACTGTAAATCATTATTTTAAAGGTTATCTTTATGAGTGGTTTCCTGTGTAGACATATAGATATATAAATTAGATGTATAGATCAGATAGATTAGATAGATAGATTAATAGAGATAGATAGATTAGGTAGATAGATTAATAGAGATAGATAGATAGATGATAGATAGATAGATAGATAGATAGATAGATAGATAGATAGATAGATATAGACAGACAGACAGACAGTAGATAGAGATGCATCACACCCAGGGATGCAGTACCCACAGATGCCAGTGGATTCTTTGGAACAGGAGTTGCAGGGCACCTCACATGGGTGCTAGGAACCAAGCTTTGATTCTCTGCAAGAGCAGCCAGTGCGCTTAATGGCTGAGCCACCTCTCCAGGCCACCACTATACAATCCCCACTACCCCATCGTCCCCAAAGACAGCCCTTATACGTTAGCACTCAGCCCCTCTGTTCTCCTCGACAACCAGTGTAATCTACATCTCCGGTAAACAGAAAAATATGCAATCTTTTTCATAAGTGGCTTTTACCATTTAATGTGATCGAAAGGCTCATTCATGTTTTATTTTGAATCAAATAGGACTAGCCACTTGAGGAACAGTTGAAAGATTTCTCAAAAAGCCTCCAGTATTTTATTCTCCTACCAGGAGGACATAAGGACTAGTTTCTCCATTTCTCCAGCACTCAATGCTACCCGGCTCTTAAATACAAACTTATATTTTTTATTGGTGGAAACAATAGGGGGGTTCATTATGGTTTACGCCTCCCAAGTCACACTCCATGAAGGGAAGCCAAGGCAAGAACTCAAGGCAGGAAGCAGAGACCATGGAGGTGCACTGCTCACCAGTCTGCTCCTCCTGGCTTGCCCAGTTTGATTCCAAGACCACCTTCCTAGGGATGGCACTGCCCACAGTGGACTTGGCCCTTCCACATCAGTCATCAATCAAGAAAATACCTTACAGGCTTGTCTACTGCCAATCCGAGGGGACATTTTCTCAATTGAGTTTCCCTCTGCTCAGAAAACTCGAGCTTCCTCCCTCAAGTTGACAAAAAAATTCACGCCGCACCTACTGTGCCTACACTCGGCCCTCGATGATGGTCACTCTCGTCCCCTAAATAGGTGCCCGTCTACTTTCCTGTCACATACATACATGTGTATATATGTGCACACATCTGTAATGATTACATCTAGATTTTGCATTAAAATGCAATATTTTGTCCTTTTGGGTCCTGCATTACTACTCTCTTGCTCTCGTACCCCTCCCTCTCCTTTGAAACATCTTCTGCCCATATAGTTCCTTCGTGTGTGTATGTGTGTGTGTGTGTGTGTGTGTGTGTGTGTGTGTGTGACATTTAGTGGCACCAAGATATTAACAGCTCAAATATATTATCCTCAATTCCAAAGGTAGTTGGTATATTCCTAAATTACCATTTAAAAGGTTTTGTTTATTTTTATTTTGAGTATTTCCAATACATATATACATACACACATGTATATGATTGATAGATAGATAGATAGATAGATAGATAGATAGATAGATAGATAGATAGACAGATGCAACATGTGCATGCAGTGCCCTCAGAGGCCAGAAGAGGGCATCAGATCCATGAGAACCAGAGTTACAGACAGTTGTGAGCAACCTTGTGTGTGTGCTGGAGATTGAACCCAAGACTTTTGCAAGATCAACAAGTGTGTTTAACAGAGCCATCTGTGTGTGTGTGTGTGTGTGTGTGTGTGTGTGTGTGTGTGTGTGTGTGTGTGTGTGTGTGTGTGTGTGTGTGTGTGCACGTCTGTCCCTCAGTATGTAAATACAACCTGCTCATCCTGTGGGTTACACCTATGCCTATGTTTTCAGGGCTGCCCTTTGGGTACTGGTTAACCAACCAAGCCATGTGCTCTCCCTGGGGAAGGCCATTTCTCCCACTCTCAGCTCCTTGGTTACCCACAGTTCTTTGTCTGCGACCTCTCTTACATGGCAGTCCTGCTTTCCGGTAGCCATGTTGCTTTACTTATATCTCTGTGTATGTCTGAACATCCACTGGATGGATACTTCCTAGTTTTACTTCAGTATCTTCTCAGGGAGCAACACACTCTTGAGGGTTCGATGCCCAGTATCACTTACAAAAGGGAAACATCACCCATGCTAAGAGCACCAAGAGCAGCCGGCGTTTACAAGAGTAAGAGCAGAGACGCACGTCAAATCCACCCATACCACAGTGACTGGAGAGCAGCACACAGCCAACACCGCAGGGTGGACCAGCAATTTAAAACGTATTTTGAGCAAATACAGAAATGGCGAATGAATGAGATTAAGCAAAGAGATGGATAAACGGGGAAACCAAGACCAAAGCTGAACTGGGAGGAGCAAAGGCCAGGCTTGGTGACAGACACAGCCTCCATCCCAGCACTCAGGAGACAGAGGCAGACCAACCTACTAGAAAGTTCCATGCCGGTCAGGGCTATAGAACATGGTAAGATCCTGTCTCAAAAAGGAAAAAGGGGGGGTCGGGGGCGAGGAAAGAATGCTGGGAAGAGAAACGGTTAAGAGCAAGAGAACAGTACCAATCATGAGAAATTTAATAACCAAAGCAAATTGTAAGTATAAAGGAATTAAGACATTAAAGCTGTGAGGTAATGATGGTGGTGTGCGGCTTCAATTCCAGCACTTTCCAGGCAGAGTTCAAGGATAGCCTGGTCTACAGGGCAAATTCTAGGACAGTCAGAACTACAGAGAAACCCTGTCTCAAAATAAAAAAAAAAAGAAAAAAAAAAAAAAAAAACACATCCCTAAAAGCTCGGAAAAAAAAAAAAAAAAAAAAAGAAAGAAAAAAAAAAAAAAGAAGGTGGGAATTTAGCCCAGGGGAAAAAAATTTGCCTAACAAGCCCAAGGCCCTGGGTTCGGTCCCCAACCCCGGGAAAAAAAAAAAAAAAAAACGAAATAGAGTATAAAACAGAGACAGCTCAGTTGATAAAGTGCTTGTTGAACTGAGTTCAATAATGCCCAGCATCCATGTAAAAAAAAAATAAAGGCTGACCAGGGAGGCGGGGACAGGATGATCCCTGGAGTTTGCTGGGTGGCCCCTAAGCTGTTCAGTGAGCTTCAGGTTCAGCTAGACATCCTGGCTCAACAATCAGACAGGAGGGAGGGTGGGGGTGGAGGAGGCTGGTGAAATGGCTCAGGCTCAGCCGCGGAGGCGTCTAAAGAGCTGAATTCAGTCCTCAGAGAGGAGTGACTCCCGCCACCTGTCCTCTTCTCTCCAGTGCCGCCTGGATTGCCTCTCAGATGGGGCTCTGCCTTCCCTGACCCCCAGGAACTGTGTGGGTGGAGGCCTGTTCTTTTCAGAGGCTGTTCCCTGCACCCGCTCAGCTCCTTTGGGAGTTCTAATGGTTCGCTCTCCTCCTCTCCTTGTTACCCTGACTCTCAATCATCACATCAGAGAGAGGCAGGTTCTAAATCTGTCATCTTCCCTGGATGCTTTGATGCCAGACGTCTGCATTGACTTGAATCTATGTCTCCCGCAGGTTCTCGTTTTTGAACACCCCCCCACTCAACCCCCCGTGTTTTCTGGCTTGGGATGTTGTTCTGAAGACAGTAGAGCTTTAAGATCTGACTGGTGGCTATACTGGCTTCTGGTTCTGATCCGACACAATGTAAACAAGCTGCTGCTTCACAGGGCCACACCACAGACTGAGACACCTCTGCTACCATGCCTTCCCCTCCCCGATAAGACAGGAACACCTTCAATCAAATTACACCTAGTGTGGTAGTTTGAATAGGAATGCCCTCTCCTAGACTCACGTTTGAATACTTGGCCCATGGGGAGGGGCACTGTTAGGAGGTGTGGCCTCCTTGGAGTGGGTGTGGCCTTGTTGGAGGAAGTGCGTCACTGTGGGGGTGGGCTTTGAGGTCTCCTATGTTCAAGCTATGCCTAGTATGGCACACAGCTGCCTTCAGATCAACTAGAACTCTCCCTCACCTCCTTGTCCAGCACCACAACTGCCTACAAGCAGCCACACTTCCCACCATGACGATAATACACTCTGAATCTGGAAGCCAGCCCTAATTAAATGTTTTCCTTTGTAAGAGTTGCCTTGGTCATGGTGTCTGTTCACAGAATCCAAACTGGGACACCTTGCTACCCTTAAGTTGTTTCTTCAGGTCTCTGGTCACGACAAATGAAGAAAAGCCTGCTACTTAGAGACAGCCACCTGCCTCTGTCTCCCAAGGGCTGTGTGTCACCACAGACGGCCTTTGTCTACTTGTGTATGGTTTTAAATTGAGTCATAAGAGTTTATTCAGACACAAGGCTGAGCCCTTTAAATACTTTTTCCTGTTGGGTGAGTAGTCTCTACTTTTTGGTGGTATCCTTTGAAGTTCAAAAGCCTTGAATTTAAACAAGACGAAATTATCAGAAAAATAAATAAAGCCACGTTGCCCGTGCTCTTGGTGATATCGCTAAGTGGTACAAACAGCCCCGGAACACACGCATTTCTAGTAACATGTTAAGAAAGCCAGAAAGGGGCTTTTATTCCACTTAAACCTCTTTTGGGGCTATCATACATATCTAATACAAAAATGGTATTAAATAATTATTTAAATATTAAAACAAGGAGCCAAGCTACACGAAACCCTACTACACGAAAAGAAAAGAGTAACAAGTCCGAGGCCAAACGTGGTGAAACTTTTGTTTCAGAAAAACAAAGACAAAACTGTCATTGTTCTGATACCGGCTGGTGGTGGCACAAAACGCCATTAACCCCAGCACTTAGGAGGCCAGCCTGGTCTACAGAGAGTCCCAGACAGCCAGGGCTACACTGGGAAACCCTGTCTCAACAAACAAAACTGCTGTGGTTCTGCGTTGCTATTACCCGACCTAAGAAACTGTAGTAAAAAGCTGATAACTGTGTCCCGGTGACACATTACCCCTAACTGTGCTGTTTGTCTTTCCCATGCACTCATATGTCCTCCTCGTCAATATCAGTGCTACTTCATCTCTTGAAAGGGACTTACAGAGGTTTAAGCACTCGGGTTAAAAGACAGTCTCAGGAAAGGGAACAGATCATCCAAGGGCTTCTGAAGAGGCAGCGGCACTCAGGCCTTGTGACAGTAGCTCCTGCGGTTTTATCTCAGATGGGTGCTAAGGAACGTAAATGGGTCCCCCGTGTACTTTCTGAGACAATCTCCACTGGATCCCAGCTGACTCTGCATCGCCCTTTCTACGTTCATCTCTTAGTTCTCTTGCCTTCAACTTCTCCAGTTCTTCTTGCAAGAGGCCCATCTGCCTGTCTCCAAGTTTCTCTTCCCCTGTGCGTGCTGGGGCCTCCAGGGCATCACTGAGGGCTCTGATTGAGTGCAGAGAATCATTTCCAGATTCCAGGACATCCAGTTTCCTATGAGTCTCCTCAGAGAATCGTGGTATAGAGGGTGATTCCGTACAGGGGAATCTCAGTCCTGAGGGCACAGACAGAACACGGTAACACTTCCCAACACCCTGCTTCCATTTCTAAAGTTTCAAAGTGACGTCACTCAATCTTCTGCATTTTGCCTTTCCTCTAATCCCCACTACTGAGACAGTCATGTTGCTGTGGCTGACGTAAGTGCACACACACCTCTCCTTATTCAACTTCACAGAGGCCTGGGAGAGCGGCGAACGCATCCTGATGGATCCACACTGAAACAGCACAACATGGAAAAGTGGCAAGAAGCAATTTATGCTCATAAACGTTCTCCTTAAAACCACGGCTTTCCACTTCTCCCTATCCTGACTGTTGTCTTCCTCCTTCCTTTAAAACTATAACCCACAGTCTAAACACACTTCACTTTTTACCCGTGTACACATGTGGACTTACATCCACATACAACATACGAGGACTTCGCGTGACAGCACTGTCTCTGGTTATTTTCAGTGATCCCGCTTTTTTTTTTTTCTTTTTTCTTTTTTCTTTTTTTCAGAGCTGGGGACCGAACCCAGGGCCTTGCGCTTGCTAGGCAAGCGCTCTACCACTGAGCTAAATCCCCAACCCCCAGTGATCCCACTTTTAAAGAAACAAACTGGCTTATACTAAGTGAAGTGTCTCTGTGACTTCCTTCTCTACACTACGCACATGTGACACAACTAAAGGGGCCATCCCAAGAAGTTACCTGATCCTGATGTAAGAGACCTGTTCAGCCTTACTAGACAATTCCAGTTTCCCCAATTACTGAGGAAAATGATGCTCCCAGAAGCCAGGAAACAAGTTGCTACTCCCCTTTGAAAAATATATATCTATTCCTAATTATGTCATTCCGTAATACCTGTTTGCATCTTCTCTTGCTTATAGAACATCTGAGTTCTCAGGATCCATAGCTATAGAATCTCCTACCGGAAGTTTCCAGAGTCAATCCAAAGCCTGAGCCCAGATGCACACTCAGCTGTGTGGTTTTGGTCTGTATGTTCAAATCTCTGTCCACTTGCCCAATCAAACATTTATCTACTCAGAAAGATTTCTCATTCTCCTCTGGCTGGAAGAAATTAACACCAGTAGCAAAAATACTTAAGGAGGGGCTGAAGAGGCAGAACGGTGGTTACTAGTGGGTGTGGCTCTCAGAGAGACCAGAGTGTGGTTACAGCTCACAGCCATTGCACCTCAATCCCAGGGGACCTGACCTTTACCCTCCACAGACACTTAGCACTTATCCCACACAGACACGAACACATACACACACACACACACACACACACACACACACACACACACACACACACACACACACACAGAGACATGATTAAAAATAAAATCTTTTTAAAAAAGAAACAAAGGGAAACACCAATCAGAGGAAAGAGGGATTTTAAATCATACAAAGCACGAAGTTGTCCTGGCTAAGTCTGCAGTGTTAATCTGAATCTGTTGTCACACCTCTGCCCAGCTTCTGATCTGTGAATTTATAACAACCCTTAAGACTTCTTACCCCATGTGGAAATTTAGAAAAAGAAAAACCTTCTTTTGGAACTTTGAGAGCAGGGTTCGCAGTCAAGGCTGTGTGGGTGCTGGTCATCCAGTACCTTCTGAAAACTTCAGCCAGAGCGCACCGGAAGTCCTTTGAACAGCTTTTGTGAGTGAGTGTGAACCCAGAAAGCCTATAGCCCTACCGAACAATGACTCTCATTCCCAAACGGCTCTGTTAGAGTTATAAAGAACCAATAAAGTATTCTCTAAATTAAAACACACAAACACATGCACCCCAAGTCCCTTTAGCATCCGGTTTCCTCAGGTTATCCGCTGTCTTGCAGGTCACTCACCTGCTGCCTCTGATCTGCTGACAAGCTCTGCCACTGGATCACGATCCACCCTAAAGTCAAACGTGCTTTACAGTCAGGTATAGCGTGAAGATCCACTTCGCCAACTCACTGGAGACTCGTGTTACTTGAGGGGAACAGATCCAATTCCTCTAAGGTGCCAGTTCCCAAAGCACCAAGGGCAGGGGGTTCCCACAAGCTTCTTACAGCAGCGAGTAGGAAGTGATATAGAGAAAACTAACAAATGGGTGTGTTACCAGGCAGCACGGTAAGTCTACATCCCACCGGCCACCGTGCCACTCTCTGCAGAGCTCACTTACTCACTGGATGCGTGCCCACCTTCGCTCACCCATCAAGTGTAACACCAAGGCCCAGCAGAAAGAAATCGTGGATCCTCATCACACACAAGGACCCCTGCACGAAGCCCCACCATCCTGAAAGGCAGAGCAGAGGGTGTAGCAGGACTGAGGCGCTGTGGCTTCTGGGGTGAGCGGGCATTTCCTCCCTGCGTCTGATACTCCGGTTCATCTTCTGAGCTCACAGCTCTTGTGCTGCATCCTTTTGCTCCAGGCAGGCTCTCTGAGCCAGCCTTCCACTGTAGCCCAGGAACTTCCCTGAGTCTGTGCATCAGTTTGACCCTGGTACCCACAGGATGGAAGGGAAGACTGGCTGCTATTAAGTTGTTTTCTGACCTTAACGTGGGCATCAAGAAAGAAGATGGGGGGTGGGGGTAAACATTTTAAAATTTAGACTGATTTTATGTGTACATTGGTATGTATGTATGTATGTATGTAAATGTATGTATATGTATGTGTCTGGAACCCTCAAAAGAGGATATCATATCCACTAGACTTGGAATTAAAGGCGGTTATAAACTACAATGTGGGTGCTGGGAATTGAACTTGAAACCCTTGGTAAAAACAGCCAGGACTCTTAACCACTGAGCCATCTCTGGGGCCCCCAAGGTTCTGATGCTGATGATGGATGGTGATGACGATGAAGAATCTGAGTATGACAGAACACACCTTTAATCCCGGCACGTGGAGACAAACAGGCAGATCACTGTGAGTGGGAGGTCAGTCTGATACACACGGCCAGGGCTACACAGTAAAACTCCTTCTCAAGGAGGCTGGCGGGAGATCAGAGAAGAGAATCATACATACCGAGATCTCAGAGGACTGACTGCTCCTTCCAGAGCAGGAACATACCTAAAATCAAGTGTATGCATGTGTATAACTATATCTGTCTGTGTATAACTACGTGTGTAACTATGTCTGTCTGTCTGTCTGTCTATCTATATGATTTCTCTGTAATTTTTTCCTTTTAGATTGAAGCAGTGGTTTTCAACCTTCCCAATGTGATCCTTTATATGGTTCCTCATGTTGTGACGTCCAACCATAAAGTTCTTGGTCACTACTTTGTAACTGTAATTCTGCTACTGTTATGAATAGTAATGTAAGCCTCTGCTATGCAGACCCTGTGGTGGCCGTAACCCACAGGTCGAGAACCTCTACAGTAAGGGCAGGCAAACCACAGTCCGGCAAAGACTCCAGCAGGAGGGCCAGGTGAGACAGTACTAGTCACATATCACTCTATTTGCGTGGGACTATTCCACAAATGGCAAATGGTTTTCTGGTAGAGTCGAAGAGGCGTTTGTGTGACCACAAACTCTTGGCAGGTGCTACTACGTCTGGGCTCCGAGTACCAGGCAGTGTGAAGAAGGCGTCTCAAACAAACTGGAAACAGCCCCTGCTTGGTAAAGAGAGCCACTAAGTACTGGATTCTGGGTGACGGATTTAGGAGCTCGGTCTCTCCCCAGATCTCCATTCTTCGTGCCTTTTACAAAAGCCATGACATGTTCTGCTCTGTAACCAAATAAACTCTGAAGGCAGAGCCAGACTAGGGAAAGGGTTCCTGTGGTTATGTGTGAGACAGTGTTTAATCCCGTGCAAAGCAGACCCGGCATGGTTTTTTTCTGAAAAGTGATGAGTTCCGAATAGAATTTTGTTCTGGGGAGCAAAGGTCCCTTTGACGGTGCCTGAAATCTCACTGGCCCTAGCTAAGGGGAGATGCAGGCTAAGGAAGCCAATGTAGAACTGTCACAAGTGTGTATGAGGCGGGGACGCATTGTCACCCTCAGGAGCCATCCACCTCCTCAGAGTCCGCATATCTGGACACTACGCTCCAGGGACCAATCCTCTTGTCTTACCCCCGCCCCCCCAGTGTGTAGCCACCCATGCTCCCAGAGTGTGTCACCAGCTTTTTACCTGGGTGCGGGAAATCAAACCCAGGTTTGGCAAGTACTTTACCAACTGAGCCAACCCTAATCCCGTTAAACTGTCTCCCCCTAGACCTGACACAGGCTACTTAGTAACACATCTTGGAAATAGGACACAGATATGGATTAGAAAACTAGGCTTCTTACAATGGTCTGTTAACAAAATGTAACATGTTTTCACTTCCAAAGGATAGTTTGGGAAAGGTTCCAGGCAAGACCTTATTAACTGAGGCAGGAAAAAAAAACATTCTCAGAAAATGTCATTGTTTAAATACACTCTATTTTTATTTTATCTTAAAATAGTTTAACCTTTATGCTACAGACTTATTTCAAAAAACAAAATCTTATCTTGCACCAAAAAATATATATATAACACTCTGTTTATTTTTTTCTCCAAAGACCATTAAATACTAAATGGAAACAAAACCTAAATAATGATGTAAAGAACCAAATTTCATTTACAAACTTGAGTTGCACATTTGGAAACATTACTTCTACGCAATGATTTGTCGTCACTGCATCAAGTCCACGCTCAGTCCAGCAACAGCAGGTCTGTGAACACCAAGTGCACTGGGTCCTAGCCACACAATGGCTGACAATTCATGTTCAAGGTAAGAAGAGCAAAAGAGCCAACGACCTTTGCACTCTTTAAAGAACAAAGCAACAACAAACGCATTTCCTCGTTTCCAGTGATTTTTTTTAAGATCGCTACCCTTTGAAATTTGTTAGAGAATAAGTAGTGTTTTAAATAAAAAGAAAAAATACAACAGCATTGAACTAAAATACGTGATTATTTTAAACAAACAGTGCACAGTCTGAGGAAGTTTGGTTAGGGTGCAATAGTTTTATATACACATGGAAGTCACATCACACACATATGGGACAACAGGAATTGGGGCTCGGCTCTTTGCCTTTTTAAAAAAAAGGGGAAAAAAGTCAAAACTAAGACTAAACTGTGCCCCAGGCTTTTGCAAGCCTTGTGACACAATGACAAAAGAAGCAGGCAACATCTGTCTTAAATTCCTTGTGGTGCTAGTTTGCTAACAGTAGGTGAACGAATGACTGAGCTGGCAAACTGGGCAGGTCATGCTAAGAGCTGTGCTGACAAACGCATGCTAGGACTAATCCCTTGCCACTGACATCATCCAGTCAGTCTACAACCTTCCTAATGCTGCAGCCCTGTGAAAGAGCCATTCACCCCCAAAGGGGTCACGACCCACAAGTGAGAACCACTGCTCTGTAGCTGCAGAGCCGACACAGTGACAAACAGCCAGGCTTCTGCTTCTGCTTCTGCTTCTTCAGATTGGAGGGGAAGGGAATCGATCACATTTGTGGCATAAAGCAATCTGTGATCCCACTGTCTCCCTCACACAATGTCTTGGCAAAGCATAAAGAACTCCTTATGGTACCAAATGTAAAGGTTTGATTAGCAAACAATACTTTTAAAGAAATTTCAAATGTTCTAAGAGTTGTATGTCACAGAATTTGTAACACCTTGCCACAAACCACATTTCCACTCTCCTAGATGTAGTAATAACCAAGGAGTTCAACTGCCCTCTTAATTAGGCATCAGACGGGAAAGTCCCATACTTGCTAGAGAGAGCAGACTGCTTCAAGCGTGCCTTCGCTTCCTTGCATATTACTGTCTAACTCTCCATTCCGGTGCACCAAGTCAAGTAGTCAGGGTCATGTATCAGGAGTATCTGTGTGCAACCTAAGATAAAAGGCCAGAAAAGAGTTTGGCTGCAACTCCATTCTGTCCCCAGTCCACAGTACACCCAAAGACAGGGGATGGCTAAATAAAATGTCAAGGGAAACCACCTGCTATATAGACTTGAACAAAACATTATTAACATGAAAATAAGTAATGCAAAAACATTCTTTAAAGTGGGGCTGTGCCCTGACACTGGGGAAGAGAGAGATAAGCTGCAAAAACTTCAAGTCATACCCTCCACTGTATTCTCTTACCAATGATTTTCTGGAAAACATAGACCAGAAATTATGCTTCTCCTTTGTTGAGTATTTTAATTCAAGTAAAAAAAAAAAAAACAAAACAAAAAACTGTGTAACAGTAAAACTCAATAAATTAATCCTAAAGCAAGATGTGAAAGTCCAAAGATATACCAGCAGTGAGTTTTCAGAAGCTCTGTTTAGCTCTGGCCTCTGGGTCTTTGGTTTCTATCTAGGATTGTGGCCAGGTGAGAGTGATCAATGCACTACAACTGGAGATTCATGATTTTAAAACCTAGTGAGTAGTATAGCCATAGACTGCAGGGGAAATGAGCAGCTGGTGAGCAGAGGGCAGGACATCGCCCGAGAGGATCAACGAGCAGGTGCTCAAAAACGCCCTCCAGGAGGAGTCTACAGAAGAACTCAATTAACAAGGAGAAGAATGAATGAACTTGTATTTGTGTAAAGAAAAAGAAAGGCCAGGCAGATGGAGCCAGGCAGACTCATGCAGGAGCATGCAGGCAGGCTGTGCCTCATTCCTCTCAGGCCTCCACAGCATCGACCCTGCACAGTGCTGGATGCAGAGTGGGTCCCTGGTCAGTGTGTGTGCACTGAATGAAAATGGCGGGTCTCACCCTGTACTGAGGAAGAGACACCAAGGCGTTTGAAGAGGGAGGCAAAAGGACATAGCAACACCGCACGTAACAATGAAAACAGAAGCAGAAACAAAAACACGTGAAGTCTTCCAGGCCAATATTACTTCACTCCCCCTGTGCACAATACAGCGTGTTCTAATTCTAGGTATTGCTTTTTAAAAGTACTTCACTAGTAACTACAACATTATAGGGAAAGGGTAGTACTGATGCGACAGAGTTCCTCCGCTGGCATTTCCTAAATTCCCTGAAGTTTCTATTACCTGTTCTAATGCTTTAAACTGTGCGACTTACAGTACTGTCGATGTGCTTTGCATCCGATTCCTTACAATATATTTTGATTTCTCTTGAATACATACTTTTAGGAGGCAGAGAAGAAAACTTACAAACACAGCCTGGGGTCCAGTTAAACAGTGGTCGCACCCTCTCTGGAGCAACCAGATGTGAGGAAAGGCACTGTCTGCTCAGATTTGCAAGTGCCTACAGACTTTGATGCCACTCTGCCTTTTACAGCCTTCCTACTTGAGTAACAGATTTCCATGTCTGCTTACTGTTTGAATAAACCAGGAGGGAAACGTTGGAAGATACAGATTTCCCACTGATCTCTCAATGCACTCTTCAGATATCCAGAAAATCTCCAAGAATTAGGAATTATTGCAACAAAGAGACCAACTGAGTCCCCTTAATAGTATTTGGAAATAAAAGGGGCATTTCAAATATCTGTGTTGTGGCAAACAAGGAGCTGTCAGGAAAGAGGGCAGAAGAAGTAAGCTAAAGAAAAATATATTTTATAACACTTCTGTCCTCCACATCTAAGGAAGGGGTTTCTAAATGCACATGCCCTACCAGGCGCCAATGAGGAGAACCTGACTCATCTGTGTGCAAATGCCCGAGACCAGGAGTGACAATGAGGTGACAGAGAGTGGTCACATCTAGATATTAATTTCATTATACAGAAAAATAAATATGAGATTCAAAACCTGAAATCCATTTTGTCTAGTAAGTAAAATATTATTCTAAATGGAGGGTGACTTTAAGGTAGATCACCAAGCAAAATGAAGCTGTCTAATAAAATCCACCATTCTCATATTGTTATTGAGGAAAAGAAAAATTATTTCTCTGTGCTGTTATTTTCCTAAGTGAATTATTTTAATAAAAGGGGGAGCTACCATGAATTTCCATCCCACAAATGCCACAAACAGCTTAGGAAGCTGAAGCTATGAAATGAGCCTCCCTGTCACGGAGAGGAGGGCTGGAAGGATCAGTGCAGACAGTGACAGTCCACTACAGAAGGTATTTACGCCTGCCATCCTCATCCAAGGTAAGGTCGACCACCTCTGCTGGCGAAGCCCACGTCTGCTGGGGGGTCACAGCAGTCCATGACTGTGTTGGCCGGGAGCCCACGTACTGCGTGCCCGAGCCATGCTTCCAGGAAGAAACGCTCTGGATCACACCTCCTCGGGGGTGAGCACACCTGCAGGGTGAGAATGAGGTCCGGTTAATCGCACCACGAGAACCACGAGATAGCATGACCTTAGCTGTGCTGATTACACTGTGTCAGTCCTACTATGCAAGTTCACAACGCCCATCAGTGCCTTTTCCTCACCCGCCTCTCCCTCCTTCCCACCCCTCTCAGGTTAGCCTTTAAGACTGACTGAGGGCTCCAGTCAGTTACTGACAACAGGGAAGAGGACTTTCTCTGGACTCGCTTAAATCTCTGGAATTCCTATGGTAGGAAAACAGAAATTCTCCACAGAAGGAACCACCTTAGTTGAGACAACAAGAAAAATGGGTAAAATCTGCTTGCAAAAAAGTTCTGTAACACAATTAAATAACCGTTATTTTTAAAGTAAGAATGACACATTTACAGGTTGTATTTCTAAGACTGTGTGGGAACTACGCCTTGCCTTACACTGTGGCTCAGTGAAAGGAGCAAGGCTGAGGGCCTCAGTTTACAGCATACTGGAGGGAGGAAGTACTCCGCTGATCTCCTGGTGAACCTCAGAAACACCAGCATGAACTTCATATTCTAGGCGAATGATGAGACCGGAGCCTCCCCAGGGAAGCCCAAGAGAAGTCGTGACTCAAGCAAGAAAGGCAGAGGCTGGAGCTCTAAGGGCGCATGGGAAACTACTGTCCTCACGTAGCTCATGTGTGAAACAACAGGCAACACACGTTTTGGCAGTCGACAACCAGAATTCAACTCTCACCGTGTATCGTACACGCAGTAGTAATAAGGGCTGAGAAAACCTTGCTTTTAAACCATACGCCTCCCAAAGTTACGCACGCACTCTCTCAAAGGCTGGCCTGCCAGACAACCGAGAGAAAGGCCTGTGGTAGGGCGGGACTTTTATGTGGTTTGTTCTTCTTTTGGACAAGGTTTTCTACATATCCTTACTGGCCCTAAACTGACTATGTATCATAATTGACCTTGAAGTCATACTAATGCTCCTGCCTCATCCTCATGAGTGTTAGAATTACAGGGGTGGGCTCCCATACCTGCTCTGAACCCACATCTCTTATATATCAGCTCGGAAATGGGCTGCATAGCTTCTAAGCTAGAAGACACAATATACTCCACGGCTAGCTAGTGGAAGTACTAAGTAAGGACCGCACAGCACAGGGTCCAGGCCAAGTCCTCCGACATCTAAGTAAACACAGACTAAGGTCTGTGAAGTGGAAACTGTCTGGGAGGTAAAGAGTTTAGGCTAAGGGTGTCCTGTTTTTGATGACTAGACACAAAAGGACTACTAACTTTCCTAAGCAGTTTTATATATCATCTAACTGAACAATCCAAAAACCTGACATGGAATACATTTTTTTACAGATGAAACCATGCTTAAGGCGGTGACAGGATTTACCCTGGTCACAATATTTTATGTGTCAGGTCAAGGAACTTTGAGGCAAGTCATGTAAGTAAAATGAACCATCTAAAAGTATGATGTTCTCTAAAACTTCAAGAACTCATTAGCACAGCACTCTGACTACAGTAAGCCAACTAGAAAATTGGTAAAAATTCAGGAACTAAGTAGCCATCAAGACAGTCAACGTCATCTTTGGCAGAATTCCTAGAACCTGTGAACCATGGGGTGTAACGTGCACTGCCACTCTCCCTGAGGAGTCACGGGCAGCGGCCTAAAGGGATCAGATCTAATCTGCACTTTATAGAAGAGGATGGAAAGCGACTTAAGTACAGACCTACAGAAAATCCCACCTCCACTCAGGCTTACTGCCCTCCGCTGACCACTGAAATGCTACTCTATGGAGCCACAGGAATGCTGCCCAGCCTCGGGAGTATTTGTTAAACATCCAAAGAGATTCTAGCAAAGAATTTGGTCTAGGAGCAGGGAGTAAGAGTGAAAGCCTGCATTTCCTACCGAAGTGAAGAACCAGAGCCAGAGCCAGAGCCAGAGCCAGAGCCAGAGCCAGAGCCAGAGCCAGAGCCAGAGCCAGAGCCAGAGCCAGAGCCAGAGCCAGACAGACGGACTTAACTCTAAACCAGTCACTGCTGTGCCCGGTACAGGCAGCGCCAGTCACCACACGGATAAAGGGGAGGCAGGACTTCTCCACTGGAGCCCCTAAAAGAACAATGGATGAGATCAAGCCCGGATCTCCTGGGTCTGTCTTCAGAATTTAAAACTCTCTGGTCCAACACTTTCCTGATTTGTCTCAAGTCAGGTTTCTATTCCTGCACAAGCATCAGGACCCAGAAGCAAGTTGGGGAGGAAAGGGTTTATTCAGCTCACACTTCCACACTGCTGTTCATCACCAAAGGAAGTCAGGACAGGGACCCAAGCAGGTCAGGAAGCAGGAGCTGAGGCAGAGGCCATGGAGGGATGTTGCTTACTGACTTGCGTCCCCTGGCTTGCTCAGCTTGCTTCTCTTATAGAACCCAAGACCACCAAGACAGTTACAGCTCGAAGACTAGTTCCCAAAGAGAACCACCATAAACTGCACAGTCCCATTGAAAGGTGCCATTCTGCCCTTCAGAAATTTCAAAGGCAAAAGTGAAACAAACCAGCTTCTAGAAGGCAAGTTTTAGATGATCAGTTCTACACAACAATCCAGGCAGCACAAAATAGAATAAATTACCCCTAAGACTCAAGTTGGGGGGCTAACAGGGCTTATTTCTCTTACAGGACCCAAGTTCAGTTCCTAGCACCCACTCTGGGTGGCTTTACAAGTTTTAATTCCGGCTCCAAGGAATCTGACACCTCTGTCCTCTGGTGGCACCCGTACTCCTGAATCCCCACCCACACACACACACAGACACACACACACACACACAGTTAACAACAAACATTTTCAAGAGAATGCCTGTCTACAGTGTTTGTTGGCTACTTAAATATGAACAGCCTGCAAAAATTAAGGTGTACATTATGATTTATATAGCCAAGAAACGAATGAAATACAGTGAGGCTTTTTTCTTCCTTACAGTGAAATCAGGGAGGGAAGAAAGAGAAAGGGAGAGGAGAGGAGAGGGAGAGAATCTGTGAATACGGAGGGGTAGGGTTACTGTATGTTCACGTAGGCCAGCAGACAACTTTAGCAATCTTCCCTGACTGCTTCTCTAATAGTTACACACACACACACACACACACACACACACACACACACACACACACACACACACACACACACACACACACCTCACCCACATGGTCTGGGCTGGCTGGCCAGTGAACTTGGAGCTTGGGTTAGACCTGCTGCTGGGATCAGAAAGCCATCCTCCCTCATGCTTGGTACCACAGGCACTTAACCAAGAGAGCCGCCTCCCAGCCCAGTAACTTTCTGTATAGTACAGAGAGCAGGCTGGTGCTGGAGAAACGGTTCAACTGCAGTCCTCCCAGCCCAGTAACTTTCTGTATAGTACAGAGAGCAGGCTGGTGCTGGAGAAACGGTTCAACTGCAGTGTAAAGTGGTGCGTACTAGAGAAATAATTTATAATGTATAACAACGGGGATGGAAATTTTCCAGAGGGTAATTTTTCATGCAGTAAGGCTGCAGTGGTTTTTATAAGCTCCATAGAGTTACTGTTAAGGCTCAAAATTTTGAGGCATTAAAATAAAAAGCAATTTTCATGCATGAATCCATACACTTTTCTGTATTATGAAAGGCATGGGGCAGGTGGGGAGCATACTTGGCTGGGTTCTAATTGACCCAGTCCAATTCTAGTGCAGACATAGGCTGCACACATCTACCCAGGACCCCGTAACCCATCAGACGACCCTGAGGTACAGTTTGAAGAAGTTTTTGATTCTGCTTTGACACGGTCTCACGTTATAGTCAGACTATTGTGCCTCAGTGCTCGAGTACTTGTTATTATGGGTAGATGGCACCATGCCTAAGATATTTTTAATTTTAAAATTAAAAAAATCTTCAGACCTCATTTGTAAAAATTCTAGAAAAAACATAAACAGTAAAATCTGATAGAATTTATTCCTCATTCGCTGGAGCCAACAGGGGAGACTCCAGCTGCACGACACTGACTTTCCACAGTACAGCCCTGCCAACCAATCGCTGATAGGTGTACTCTCTGTCCTGAGAAAGCAAAGTACCTAGCTCTTCTTCTCCACAGCAACAAAGCTCATCCTGTGGTTTTTAGGGAGATGTTAGTTCCCTTCCCTGTTCTAGTTTAGTTTTGGTGTTAGTGACTGGTTCCACGAAAAGCAGCACTGTGGGCAGTAAGCCATCTCAAGAAACCATCAGTGAGGCTGGTGGAGGAAAGGGGGAAAGAGGAAAAATAGAGAAAAACAGTGGCATGAAGGCCGAACCATCTACCAAGACTAACATGGGCTAGAAGAGCTGACGTCTGCATCTTATAAGCACAGAACAGGCTGTGGACTGAACTGTCCAAGGCCACCATGAACAAAGCACTCAGCCACTATTAATCCAGAGAGCACACTTTCTATCTGTGGTCAGATAAAACCCACATCACAAGGTCCAGTGTGGTTTCCGTGCCAGCCTGGCCTACAAAGCAAGTTCCAGATCAGCCAAGGCTAGTTATGAAGTGAAAGCCAGGATCAATAATGCATAATAAATAAATTAGGTAGGTAGGTAGGTAGGCAGACAGACAGACAGACAGACAGAAGACAGAATTCCTGATTTATTTATTTATTTTTTTAGAAAAAGGACCTTAGTAAGCAAGAAAAGCAACCTCATTGAACAGGCACATCATGAAGCACAAAAGCCAAACAGGGAGAATGGCACCCAACACAAGCAGAGCAATATGATCCCACAGAGAACAACTCAAAGAGCAAATCTGACTTCCTAAAATTCTCAGAACACCCATGACTATGTAGAATAACAAACGCAAAGAGAAGGGGGAGGGGGACTGGATCCAAACCAAGTATCTACACGTGCAAACAAAAGAACACAAAGGGCCAGCACCTAAAGCCGTTCCCCAGGGATGACCTCACCAGGAGCTTCACTGCTTCATAACTGCAACCCAAGACCTGTAACCAGGAACTCCTAGATGAGAGACAGGCAGGCGAAGGAGCAGCTCTGACCACCAGGAAAGCCTCCTCTGTGGGCCTCTCAGTTTGAATCCCGTGCAGGAGTGCAGCTCACCTAGCGACTCCTGCAGAAACTACTTTTAGAACAACAGAGCAATCATGTGAGACCACGGGCCTCAGTGCTGGATCCAAAGGACAATATAAAAGATAACCTCGAAATCAAAGTTTTTCCTGTCAAGTCTCCAACAGAATCCACAAACGGTTTCTCCCTCCAGTTCAAGTCAATGGATATAAGAACGCACAACTTGTGCTGCAAGGCCTCTAAGAAAAGGTCCTTGGAGGTAAGACAGTCACAATGTGACCTAAGTCACACGACTCATTCAAGAAATAGCCCAAGCAGTCTCAATAAACCTGGACCCCCGAGATCTCTCACACACTGGATCACCAACCAGGCAGCAGACGCCAGCTGAGATGAGGCCCCCAACACATAACAGCAGAGGACTCCAGGTCTGGGTTCAGTCAGAGAAGATGCACCTAACCCTCAAGAGACTGGAGGCCCAAGGGAATTTAGAGGACTGGTGGGGTGGGTGGGGTGGGGACATCCTCCTGGAGACATCCTCCTTTGGGAAGGAGGTATGGGATGTGGAACAGTCAGAGTGGACCGGGAGGGGAATAAAATCTGGAGTGTAAAAATAAACAGACAGACAGACAGACAGACAGACAGACAGACAGACAGACAGAAGAAATAGCACAAAATAGGTACAGAACAAGATGACAGTCTAGACCTGTTGTACTGGCTGCTTCTGTGTGCCAACTTGACACAAGCTGGAGTTATCACAGAGAAAGGAGCCTCCCTTGAGGAAATGCCTCCATGAGACCCAGCTGTAAGGCATTTTCTCAATTAGTGATCAAGGAGGGAGGGCCCAGCCCATTGTGGGTGGTGCCATCCCTGGGCTGGTGGTACTGGGTTCTATAAGAGAGCAAGCTGAGCAAGCCAGGGGAAGCAAGCCAGTAAGTAACATCCCTCCATGGCCTCTGCATCAGCTCCTGCTTCCTGACCTGCTTGAGCTCCAGTCCTGACTTCCTTTGGTGATGAACAGCAACGCGGAAGTGTAAGCTGAATAAACCCTTTCCTGCCCCACTTGCTTCTTGGTCATGATGTTTGTGCAGGGATAGAAACCCTGACTAAGACACTTATAGGTCTCGGCCTGTGAGTTGTGAACAATTTGAGGGTAAATGAATGACCCTTTCACAGGGGTTGCCTAAAACCACAGGACTGTCTGCATCAGATATTATATTAGGATTCATAACATTAGCAGAATTAGTTATGAGGCAGCAATGGAAGCCCTGGGTTAAAGGGTTTCAGCATTAGAAAGATGGGGAACCACTCATCTAGACCAGATACTGATGTTCAGAAGGGCAGACCAGAGATGGTGTCTACACACAAATGAGTTAGGGGTAAGGAAGCTCTGGAATTTAAATTAAATGTTTTTCATGATAAAACGGATCCCAGACACCAAAACGTTGGTTGTAGGGCCAGGAGCTGGGGCTGGAGAGAAAGGGGGCGGGGGGGGGAGGGGGGCGCTCAGCAGTTGAGAGCAGTTGTTGCTTTGGCAGAGGACGTGGGTTCATTTACAACCATCCATAACCCTACCTCCAGGGACCTGAAGCCTCCTGACCTCGGCAGCACTGAACATGAATGTGGTATGCACACGCACATGCAGGTGAGACACATAAAAACATGAATGTGGTATGCACACGCACATGCAGGTGAGACACATAAAAACATGAATGTGGTATGCACACGCACATGCAGGTGAGACACATAAAAACATGAATAAGTCTTTTTTAAAAAGTTGTTAAAGGAAGCTAGAAATTTCATGATGAAAGAAAAGTTGAGCAAAGAAACTGAAAAGAAGGCATCTGCCATTTCCTAGAAGAAGGAACAATGAAGCAGGGAGATGTGACAGGGACAGAGGAGAAGTAACTACACCATCTGCCAGCAGGGTATCATAGCAGGAAACCTGAAATCCCAAAGACGGGAGGGAGGGAGGGGAGGGGGAGGGAGGGAGGAGGAGGAGGGAGGAGGGAGGAGGGGGGAGGAGGGAAGAGGGAGGAGGGAGGAGGAGGGAGGGAGGGGGGGGGAGGGAGAGGGAGAGGGAGAGGGGAGGAGAGGAAGAAGGGGAAGAAGAAGGGGGGGGAGGGGGAGGAGGAGGGGGAGGAGGAGGGGAGGAGGGAGGGGGGAGGAGGAGGGAAGGAAGGAGGAGGAGGAGGAAGATCCTAACACAGAATTTTTAAAGGAATAGGTCTTTTAAGATAATATAAGAAATAAACCAATGGCAAACACATGTTAAATAAGGGGAGGGAAAAAAATCAGTAGTTCTTTCTTCCTAATCTAATGAGAAAATCAGATTAAAAAGAGGAAAAATTCTCCTCATACGAGAATTTATGAGGAATTTTTTTATTAAGTCATGAAAAGAAGAAATGACAAAGACAAAAGTAGAAACCTCATCTCCCCCAGGCAGGGAAAGCAACTGTGAAAGCAGAAGTGAGAAAGGAAGTCCACAGGCACGCATCTGGCAGAGGACTGGCCGGTGACACCCAGGACCAATGTCCACAGAAGCAGAGCTGCTGTCCCTCTACACTCCATCAGGAAGGGTGAAGAAGCCTGACCAGGTGCCTCAGCTCAGACGCCTGAGAGTCACTGCACTCCACCCGGCCACTTACACTTCTGTCTTTGTGTAAGCTATACATATTAACCTACTAACAAAAGAATAAAATTAGAACAAAGAGCCAGGCGTTCTTAAACAAAGATGGTAATTGTTATGTGCTTCTTTATTAAAACACACACATAGAACTTACTCCTTGGAGAGAAATACTGGTTTTGATAGATGGAATACACAGATTCAAAATGTAAATTCTTGGTTTTTATATAAATGTATTAAGACAAGAAAAATACATTCAGAGGACTACAAACAACTATTTAAAAAGTAAAAATGAGACAGACAGAAGACTGGTGCCTGGGAGCAGCACATATACGTAGCCTAGCTCTCTACTGCTAAGTTACAGCCCCAGCCGTACAAGCAAGCATTTAAGAGGGAGTCAGGTGTGGTGGTGGCACGCACCTTAATTCCAGAGCACTGGAGGCAGAGGCAGATGGATCTCTGTAAGTTCTAAGCCAAGGACAGCCATAAAGACCTTCTGTCTCAAAAAGAAGAGAATGCTCACCTCTGTGGCTGCAGGGCAAAAACCAGCCACATATTACATGCAAAATGAACTAACAATAACTCCACTGGGATAATTTTATGAATTTCTTAAAAATTTAACATGTCATAAAATCATTCCTGCCTAATTATTTTAAAATGTAAAAGGACTAAAGATGACACAGGTTAACAGTTAAGAACACAGAGTGGTCTTCAGAGAGCTGAGTTCAACTCCAAGCATTGACGTGAGCAGCTCAGCACTCTCTAACTCTGTTACTCCGGGTCTGAGGAGCCCAGTGCTTCTGGCTTCCACAGTCACCTGCACTCACACACGAGTACACCCACCCAGACATAATCACACACACTACAACTTTAAACTAAAGATGTAAGAGCTACTCTCAGCTCTCAATACATACAGAGGGCTGTGGCAGGACAGGCTTGGCCTGGAACAGTTTGCTAACTCCTACCTTAAAGAACACCAAACTTTACAAAAACTACCTTCCTAACGGAGCACAATGTTTCACAGATATTTTCTGTTCTAAACCAGCAAGAAGTATGGTGTCAGATGCATGTTCCCCAGTTCTTTGCTCCCAATATATTTCAAAGTAAAGAAAAGATAAAACAAACAAACAAACAAACAAACAAACAAACAAACAAGTGAGCCCCAGGAGAGAGGAGGCAGAACAGCACGCAGATACTTGTTCTTAAGAGCCAGCTGTTTTGGTACCGAGACATTTGTTTAAAAGGGGGTTAAATCAGCAGTAGTTTACACACACCCGACTGGCATGTTCTGTCTGCGTGTCTTAGTTCATGCATATGAATGTTTCGTGTGTGTGTGTGTGTGTGTGTGTGTGTGTGTGTGTGTGTGTGTGTGTGTGTGGTGCCTGCTGAGGTTGGAAGGGGCATTAGTTCACTGGACCTGGAGGGAAGAGTGAGCAGCCACACAGGGGCTGCAAACAGAACCCTGGATCTCTACTAGAGCAGAAAGTGCTCTTAATTACCAAGCCAATTCTCTAGCCCTGAGTAATCTGTTCTTTATATGCAAGCATATGAGATACAAAAAGTATTTATTAACCCAAAGAAAGCTGCAGCCAGGCCAAGAGCTATACCATTTTTATCGCTTATTTTTCTGATTTAAATAAGGTGACAATTTAAAGTACCAGGATACCAGTCACTAACCCACCTTGCATGCTCCTGGACGCCCACAATCTCCACTTCGCTGTCTGAAGAGGCGATGTTAATCTCTTCATTAAGCGGTGCGCTGCCAACCGACGTTTTGTCACTTGCTAGGAATCCTGGATCCAAATGACCTGAGAGGGAGAAGGGGAGAAAGAAACAAAACCGTTTGATCTCTTTAGACAGAGACAGCTTAGTGACAGGTTACTCACCTAGGTTTAAAGCAAGTTAGTCACGGCAAAACCATCACCATGTCAAATAAGCAGGGGAGACACAACTATTATTTTTTTGTTTTCTTCCTTTTCCATTTTTCCTGTATGTGTGTGTGTGTGTGTGTGTGTGTGTGTGTGTGTGTGTGTGTGTGTGTGTATGTGTGTAAGTGTACATGTGTGGGCATACGTGTGCAGACCCCAGGCTGACTTCAGAGCTCAGCGATCTGGCCAGTCTTTTTTTTTTTTTTCCTTTTCTTTTTTTTTCGGAGCTGGGGACCGAACGCAGGGCCTTGCGCTTGCTAGGCAAGTGCTCTACCACTGAGCTAAATCCCCAACCCCGATATGGCCAGTCTTACAGCCAGCTGTCTCCACTGTGGGCTAGGGTTACAGGCAGGTGACGTGGGATTCTGGACTCCATTCTTCACACTTGGATGCTAAGTACTGCCCCCACCACTCAGCCATCTCCTTAGATCCTCTGCCATTTGAAAACAAACTGGGTGAAAAAGGGAATATAAAGGGCTGGAGAGCAGCCCAGCAGTTAATGTTGAGAGCATGTGCAGCTCTTCCACAGAACCCACGTTCAGTTCCCAGCACCCACATCAGCAGCTCACAACAGCCTGCAACTCTAGTTCTAAGAAACCTGACCCTCTCCTCTGGCCTCTACAGGACCCTGAACTCATATATACATACCCATACACACATCATATATTAAAAATAAAACCAGTATCTTTAAAAGAGAAATATAATGCATGGGCATGGCATGTAGCTGTGCTTTCATGTAAGAGACTCAAAGTCTTTTTTATTCTACACTTCTGCTCCTTAGAACAAAAGCTAAACACTTTGACTAGCAATCAATCTAAATATCTATACATAAACTGTGTGTGTGTATATATATATGTGTGTGTGTGTGTGTGTGTGTGTATCACTCTTATATATATAAACTCTGTGTGTGTGTATCACTCTTTATACATAAACTCTATGTGTGTGTGTGTGTGTGTGTGTGTATGTGTGTGTGTGTAACACTCTTATATTTTGCCCCGTAGTGTCCACTTTTAATGACCTGCATAACCACCCAGGTCAATGGGGTAGTTCTCTTCCGCTTATGATCATAGAGCAAAATTCTAAATCAAAAATCTGCAAAGGCATACACAGTAATAAAAGTAACCAAATTAATACTATATGTATACGGGTATGCTTTGTGAAAGACTTAACATGTTTTTTCCCTCTCAAGGAAGGACGAGCTGGCAGAGTCTGATCCCCAAATCCATACAGAAGCAAAGACAAGAGGCAGAAGGAGCGCTGGGATTTGCATGACTGAAACATAAGCTGCACACTGCTGACAACTCTCATTAGACATGACAAGCCACGAGCACTGGAGACAGAAACCTGTTCAAGGCTCTCAGACACAAAGGACTTCTTCACGGGCCTCTCCATAAACTATTCATTACATGGTACAATAAAACGCTTCTAATGTCACAGAGCTGACAGAAAGGTTAATGGCACAACATCAAATCAAAACACATGGCTCTAAGAACAATCCATGTATGAGTGAAAATAATTCAGCTACGTCTCCAGCTCTTAAATATACAATCTTAACTGAACTTTAAATTCCTAGATGGCCAGCAATAAAGTTTGGTGCTAAAAGCATTTATCCCACAAGCTAGACAACCTGAGTTCAGTCCCCAGGAATACAATGGAAGGAGGAATAGATTCCCAGAAATTGTGTTCTCTCTCTTTCTCTCTCTCTCTCTCTCTCTCTCTCTCTCTCTCTCTCTCTCTCTCTCTCTCACACACACACACACACACACACACACTTATTCCTACAAATTAGCACAGTTGCAGTTAACACAAAATTTTGTTTATTCTTTAAGAGATACTTGCATTTAAATATGCTATCAAGCCAGACGGTTATAGTGCATGCCTTTAATCTTAGCACCCGAGGTAGAGGCAAATGGATCTCTGAATTAGAGATCTGGTCTACAGTGAGTTCCAGAACAGCCAGGGATATACAGAGAAACCCTGTCTTGAAACTCCCCCACGAAAAAAAGTTATTGAATATTCTATACTTATCAAAATTTTTACTGAAACTTTATACAAATGAGACCAATGAAAGGAGGACTTTACAGACAGATCACTCTCCCTCCTGTCACGCACGCGCTTCAGTATATCTGTAGGTATCACTGAGAAGTCCTATGTTTTCACGCCCATCAACCTCTTCAGATCACAGATCGCGATGGGAAAGCACAGGCAGCCCCACATCAAAACCTTACAGTGCTTGCAACCTCTACCCCTGCAAACCCATCTTGGAGACTTCTCTCCAAGAGGAAAGGACCTACATAAGTTAAATATTACCACAGTCAACAATGAGCACTACAGTGCTAACATCAACTTGGGAACAGATACACATAACATTTAAAATATAATACATACTATTATAAAAATGTATCGACAGTAAAAAAAAACACTGTCAAAGGAGTCCAGTTTGATATTGTTAGTGCTTATTGTTTAATGCTATTTTTTATCTACTTTTCTTCAATAAACCTAGGATAGAAAAAACAATAAAATGACTTCTAATGATAGTCTGCTATACTCATTGATCAGTGCCTAGTCCAATACTCATCAGAGGCTTCCTCTGGTAGCTGATGGAGTACGTGCAAGCAGATGAAGAGACCCTCAGCCAAACATTAGGTGCAGGGAGAATCCAAATTAGAAATCTCCGTCAGATTCCTTCATGCTAAACCCGGGGAACCCCGTGGAAGAAGGGGAGGAAGGATGGTAGGAGCCAAAGGGGTCAAGGACACCAGAAGAACAGAACCCACAGAATCAACTAGGCTGGGCTTATGGGGCCCCAAAGACTGCATGTGTGTGCACTATGTCATCTGCAAGTAGTGTGGTTGTTAGCTTGGTGTTTCTGTGGGACTCCTAAAGTGGGGGTGTGTCTGACTCTTGCCTGCCCTGGGGACCCTTTTCCTCCTACTGGGTGGCTTCTCCCATCCCTGATACGGGGCTTTGTGCCTAGTCCTACAGTAACTTGTTACGCTGTGTTCAGTTGATATCCTTGGAGGCCCACTCTTCTCTGAAGGAAACGAATGAGCAGTGGATCTGGGAGAGGAAGTGAGGATTGGGAGAATGGGGGATGGGATGTCTTGTATGAGAGAAGAATTTTTTAAAGACAGAAAAGGACGTACATGAGAAAAGCGAAACCCGGCAAGTTTAAAGGTTAGTGAGATGGTCGGTGGGTAAAGGCTCTTATGGACATGCCTGACTGCCTGAGTTTGATCCCTGGATCCACATGGTGGAAAGACAGAACCTACCTCTCCTCCCACCTGTGCTCAAAGAAATCAATTCTTAATCACTAGAAAGAACCAGTGACTGAGACTACATTACAGTCTGCATGGGTCTGTAACACAGTTTGGATTTCATGTGCTGGCACTGACAACAGGCACCAATCTTTGAAACCTACAAGTACAAATATTCACTATACAGCACCGGTTTTGTTAAATCTAGGATGTTGTTTAAACGGGACTTGGCAAAGCCAAGAAATGGTAAAGCTAGATCCTCATTCTGTCTTAACACTTTGGTGTGACCAAGTGTTCTATCCACTTGTGGCCTGATGCTTTAGTTATGATTGTCACTATGCACACAGCTCCAGCTGCATCATGGGGGAGGAACATGAGACAAGCGAAACCCGGCAACCTCCCTCATCTCAACTTTCAACAAGTCTATAATCAATAACTCAAGTACATTTTACTGCTTAATTACCTGTGAGCGCCTATAATTACAAATACGTTATTCGTGGCATGGTATACATTACACTAGGTAGGAGGAATACTACAGGACACAAGGCACACAGGCACTACAACAACAAGTCTGTAACTCACTCAGAGATAATAAAAAGCAGTCACAGCTCCAAAAGAGCGCCCTATGAGGAAGGCAGGGAGCCTGGGAGCCAGAGGAAAGCACCTGTCTGTAATCCTAGTACCCGGGAGCCAGCCTGGGCTATCTGTCAAGTACTGCATGGAAACACAGAACAGGTACATTCCCATTCCCCAGACTGAAGTCTCATCAGAGAAGCTCAGCACCCAGGGAAGGTTGGGCACAGGTAAGAGGGAAAGTACCACAAGGAACACTGTCACCCTTTAGGATCTAAAAGTTTGTTGAGAGCTAAAATAGAAACAAGGTTGACAACACTGGCCAAGTTGAGAAATCACAG
Organism: Rattus rattus; assembly: GCF_011064425.1. Lineage (NCBI taxonomy): Eukaryota > Metazoa > Chordata > Mammalia > Rodentia > Muridae > Rattus > Rattus rattus. The sequence continues at coordinate 54,447,345 of NC_046168.1, read as the reverse complement.
GTAAGAGTCTGGCTTTGATCGAAAAGTGAGAAATTACTGAAAGACTTACAGAGTGACATAAGTTAGGTTTGTATTTGAAAGACTCCCTTTTGGAGTATAGATCTCCAATTGAGAGCAGGATGGGAAACGGCAGACAACGGAACCAGCCACGCGGCTGCATCTTCCTGGGGAAGGTGCCGAGTGGGAAACGCTCCCGTGATGCTGGGATCCGCTATGTGAAAGGACACAGGTTGAAGGGATGCCCGCTGCTGCTCTAGGGACCTCAGCAGAGACAACGAAGGCTGGGGGTCCCTATGTGCATAACTCTCAGATAGAAGACAGACAGGTGGAGGTGCTGTTCAAAACCTCTTTGACTCGGATCTAGAGAAAAACAGACTGATAAAAACATAGCAGCCCGGAGAGAAGGGTCATGGGAGGGGAAGAACAGAACCCTGATGAGCACCACTACCTGAGAGACGGCACTAAAAAGGGAGTCAATGGGAAAATAAAAACAACAGCAAAGGGCATGGAAGACAGGGCTCTGGTGGAAGTGAGAAGGGGATTATTCACTTGGAGCACCTCCCACTCTTGGGAGTTCTTTCTCAATGTTTCTCAGTCTGTCTTCTCTGATGGGGGAAAATATGAGAATAAGTAGAGACCTTCGGAGTCGACAACAAGCTGACCTTGGGAAGCAAAGCCTCAGAATGATGGGAGGTGCGGAAAAACAAGCTGAGAGCAATCGGGAAAGACAAACTGCAAAGGGCAGAATGGAGGCGCTAAGACGGCGCTAAGCACGAGGTGGGTTGGAAGGAGAGCACACGTCCCTGTTAAGGATGGGGCAGAGCAGGTTGGATTTAGGGAAGGGAAGGGATAGAGCTAGGCAGCTGATACACACGACGTCTGCTCAATGCAGACAAGGACGAGAGAAGTGGGTTAGAAACCGAATGCGGTCGTCATTCTGGGAAAAGGAAAAATACTCCTAAGGAAAGCAGAGCCTGAGAGTCAAGGTAAGACCGCAGACTCAGGGAAATGAAGTGACCCTAACTGCAACTGTGTAACTGTCTCCAGTTAGCTTCAGCAGGGCAGACACAGGCTAACTAGATAGTGCTAGGAGCTGAACACACAACCCTACCCACCAGCTGAGGACGCGAGCCAGGGAGCCCGCGGCCAGACCTAACAAAGTAACAGTAACAGGAGTACAGAAAAGCCCTTAGGGCAAATCTGGAGTGGTGACACATGTCTGTGACCCCAGCCAGAGAAAGGCTGAGTCAGGAAGGATGCCACAAAACTGTGACAGAACCGAAGAGGGCCCTGGTTGCAAAAGACACCATCAGGAGAGGCCAGCACTGTCGTGTCCCCTTCCGCTTCCACAGGAAAGCTGGACCCCACCATCCAGGTTCTCTGCTGAGACTCCGCTCTTGCTCTGCCGTGTGTGGTTACCCACAATTCACCTGCCAACAGCCCCACTGCTGCCCTGTGGGCTGCTGTCAGTGCACAGGAGAGGACAGGAGAAACAGAAGAGTGCAGTCTGTGATTGGGCAGTGAAAAAGGAAGGGCTGAGAGTTTTAGAGTCGGGACAGAGAGGGACAGAGAGGACAGAAGGACAGAGAAGATGGAGGAAGAAGAGGATGAACCCGATCCACGGGACTTTAAACAGCCTCAGGTAGCTATGCATATCATAGAAGAGCATAAAATAATGTAGGGTAATTTGTTCAGTATAGGCGGGCAGCTTGCATCAATGTCAATTGAGTTTTGAGTTCTTTGTGGGTGTTTTGTGGGTTGAGAACTTACTGATATAAAACTGATCAATTACAATCCTCTAGCGTTTTGATTCTACTGTGTTACAGGGATTTGTGACAGCTAGCCACAGGTGGTGGATGACTGGGAAAGTGAGTGGTTCCAAACCGGTGGGCAGATGCCGCATGGGGTTAGCCACGGGGGCGGGAGGCCGCTGGCCATAGCGTGTACTCGTTCTGTGATTACTGCACGCAACACTGCCCCTGCCCCACTCCTCTGGAAGGGAAGTTGCTCCTAACCCATTTCCCACCTTGGAGACTGGTCAAACAGCCCTTCACCCTCCAGTACCTGCAGCCTGTTTCTTCCAGGGACACTGCCACACACTGACCCCTGACAGGCTCATTCATTCATGACCATTACTGGAGTAGCCTCTCCTCTCTTCCCACCTGCACACCAGCCCTGGTGGATGCTCATCTGTGTTCCCAGACACCTTAAAATAAATGGCTCAGTAAGGAGGAAGGAACTGTGCCCAAAGAGGCACTCAGAGTCACTCGCACAGACTTACAGGACTCTCAGTCTGTCCAAGTCCCAAAGATAAGGACCCAAACGAATTAACCCTAACTTCAGAGAAAACCAGAAGTCAGTGCTGCTGCCGATCTCTCCCTCCTTCATCACGCATGCTCTAAAACTGTAATTACCCAGACACAGCACCACAGAAATGACTACTCTTATTACTTCTGTGCCCAGTTCTAGCACAAGGCTTCCAAGCTACAACTTAACTCTGCGGTGGGAATCTGTGATCTACCCATATTCTTGAATATTAATTTTTACTAGGCCGCCGCCCCTTACCCTGACCCTGTGTTCAAGGCCCCATTACAGCCGGCAACAGGAACATTATTACATTAGCTTTATTTCCTTAAAAAAAATAAATAAATAAAGGAAAAAAGACAAATAACTATGCCACATTTGTTTTTTTATAATATCTTTAAAGAGGAAAACCGCTAGTATTTCAGATTATTATAACTTTATTCATCATAAATCTAAAAGCCGTAATTTATATACTACTTTCAGAGCATTAGACCCAAACAATTTTAACAACTTATGCAACTGTGGCCATAAAAATTGCAGTGAAAGCCACATACAGTGTCATGTGCCTATAATCCCAGTACTCGGTGGAGGGAGGCAAGAGGACCATGAGTTCAAGGCCAGCCTGGACTATACAAGATGCTGTCTCAAAACCAAGCAATCCAAGCCTGTAGTCTAAAAGCAAGCTACCTGGTAATGCTTATAGTCCTGTACCGGGACCTGATCTCCAGGACTCCAAGTGTGAGGCCAACCTGGGCTACTGAGACTCAAGAGTACCTCAGACTTCTCCTTCTTTGAACTCCAACTAAAATTTTATTGTTGGGTTGCTCTGTTTCAGGATCTTACTCTGTATACCCAGGCTGGCCTCAAACTCAGAGCACAGCAATCATCCTTACTCAGTCTATTTGAGCACCATCGCTTTTTAGCACAGCGGTGGCGAGCACTCCTGCTTTACACAACTGACCAACGGCCTCACTTCGTGACTGCTGGCTCGGAAGCAGCCTATACAGCAATTCAAACAAAGGAAAAAACAGCAAACGCACAGCAAAAGGTTAAAAATGTGCATCTTTTGCTAACCAGTGTTTGCCCTGATTTCAAATTAGTTTTTAAAATCTGCCTGTCACTCAACTCTTTTGCCTAGGTCAAAACTAACATATTAAGTGCTGACTATTTACTTGTTTGTTTAAGTTTCTGCAGACAGGTTTTCTCTTTGTAACAACAGCCCTAGCTGTCCTGGAACTCACTGTGTAGAGCAGGCTGGCCTCAAACTCCTAGAACTCGCTTGCCTCTGCCCCCTATTTATATATTTATCTCTGGCTGGCTTGTGTACTTTGCTTCTGCCTGCTGCTCTGTCACCGATGGTTACTCACATGACCCTAAACACATCAGGGCTGTGGACTTGAGCTGAGACTCTATTATTAAAGTGAAATAAAATGAAGAGTCTGCACAGTTAACTAGAACTCTCTTTATCTGTGTAACAGGGATACCAGATTACCACATTTAACTTACATCCAAAAGTCAGAACAGAGGAAGTGCCAAAACTAGGCCTATGATCATGACTCCTGTTAATTTTTATGGCTCCTACTTAGACCCATACAATGATCCCTACTGCAAACCACAGCACTCAGTTGTGTTCATTATTCACATAGCTACTTACACCAACAGGTCTGGGGGAAATGACTTTGAAAGACTAAATAGCTTCACAAGAAAATGGCATGGGAGCTACTGACTAGCAGTAATTGTAGCTAAAGATTATGGCCCAACGTGCACACATACTCTGTGTGTTATAATTTAAATAAATTATGTGCATGTGAAAAATGTTAATAGTGGCATCATTTAAAGCAGAACTCCAAATGTTCAGGAAGAGAGTAAGTTGTGATATGCTCAATAGACTGCTAAACAGCGATGAAAAAAGAAACCAATGAGCAGACTCAGGCTTAGCGAGTTCACAGCTCATGAAGAACATTTAACTGAAAAAACAAAATTTCACATGACTGTCTGCAAATCAATAACAATTCTAAAGTAGGTGTGCATTTGAACTAATAACTAATTAACAAACTAAGTACATAAGGAAATACACAGAAATGCCAAGCATTAAATACCAAATTTTAGGACAGCTTTGAGAGAAGCAGAAATAGCAGAGTTGAAGCCACTTGGGTTTCTCCCTCACATTGCCAGCACGCTGTATTTGTTAAAAAGGATGGTAGTGGTACCAAGGTAAAATTTACAGTGAACCCTCCACATCCATGGTTCCACATTCAAAATGTCCACCAACTATGAATGGAAAATACTGAGGGAGAAAAACTGTACTTGAACTAAACATGGTCTTTTTGTCATGTCCCCCAAATAACATACAGCACAATGGTGAGAGCTTGTTAGTGATCCAAGGACAACTGGAAGAAAAAGATGTGTGTAAATTACACACATCCATTAGACCACTTTATACCAGGGGCTTGTTCTTTCCTATAGACTTGGATTTTGTTTTGTCAAACAGAATCTCACTCTGGCCCAAGTTAACCTGAATTTACTCTGTAGGCTACACTAGCCTTAAACTCCAAGTGACTTTCTTATTTCGGCCTGCCAAATGCTGGGATTACAGGCCTAGCCCCTGTGCTGTTTTTGGTTTTGTTTTATTTTATAATCCAAAGGTTCTGGAATAAATTCCCTCACAAACACTCTACAGTGTGATTATGCCTAAATCTGAAAATGTAAACACTACCCTATTATAGAAACTGATTGGTTTTCTGTAGATCAAAAATTTTCTATATTAAGAATTACATGGGAAGCTGGGTGTGATAGTACATGTCTCTGTATTCGGAAGACAGAGACAGGAAGATCTCTGTGGGTTCAAGGCCAGCCTGGTCTACAAAGGGAGTTCCAGGACAACTAGGGCTGTTAGAGAACTACTGTCTCAAAAAATGGGGGAAAAATTACATAGGCTAGAGAGATGGCTCAGAGGTCATCAGCACCGGTTCCTCCTCCAGAGGATCCAAGCTTGATTCCCAGCACACACGTGGTGGGTCACAACTATCTGTGTACCACCTCCACAGAATCTGATGCCATCATCTGGCACCGGACATGTAAGTGGTGCACAGACGTTAACACTGGGTTCAAGAGACGGCCCCATGTTTAGGAGCGGTTGCTGTTCTTACAGAGGAGACACCGCCGCAGCTCCTAACGCCTACACAGTGGCTCACGACCACCTGGAACGCCACTTCCAGGAACGATAACCTGTCCTGGCCTCTATAGATAATGTGTGTACAAGGTGCACATACAGAGAAGCAGGCACACACACCCATAAAATAAAGATTTAGCTAATCCTTTAGGGGCTTTTGGTGTGGTTTGGTTTTGGTTTTATGAAATAGGGTTTCTCTATGTGACCCTGGCTTTCCTGGAACTTGCTTTGTAGATCAGGATGCCCTTGAACTCAAGGTTTCTCCCGCCTCTGCCCCCAGAATGCTGGTATTAAAGGCATGCACCACCACCACACACTTGACTAATTTTTTTTTTTAAAGAACATGCTGGGGATTGTTTATTTTTATCCCCCAAGAATTTACTAGAAATGGTCTCTATGTAATGACATAATTAGGAAGGCAGGGAAATAAAACTGAGATGGAACAGATTACTTCTTCAGCCATGCACAGGAAAAAACAAACTGTGTAGTACATAGAACAAACTAAATCACACAGCTTTGGGAACATGTTACAAAACGTGCCCAGTATTTTTCATTTTAAACTACTATTTCTTTTCATAGTACTGATATAGAATACTAATAAATCCTTAAAAACTCTTGTTGGGCAAATTAAGTATTTAGACACATAAAAATAAAAATCCAGAAGAAAAACAACTGGTCCAAGATCAAAACTAAAACTAAATCTAACTTCCAAATCAGACAGAAAAGTGAATCAGAAGGTCAGGAAGTCATTCTTCAATGCTCATCAAAGACGGTGCAAGAAAGAATTCAGGACAATGACCACTGGCACTGTTTTTATGCAGAAAACTAGTATTATAAAACTTCCCATAAAAGTAATACTTTAATCACTAAACTACCAAACCGATGCTTTAAACCAATGAACATAATCCTTTGAAAGCAACAAAGGAAACATATACTGAATAAAAATGTTTTTTCTAAAGGTTTCTTTCCCTTGTATCTTAAACTTAAGGACTAATCCTTTTGAAAAGCTCAAATAAAAGAGAGAATTTGAGAAAGAAAGTGAAGCTGGAGGCACGCTGACAAGTCTTCTGATAGGCAGTGGGGTTCTTTCTAGGCGCTTTAAGAGTGTCAGAGACCTAAAATAATAGGACTCAAAACAAGGAGACTCCCCCTGAAATGATGGAGGCAGAAAGTGAAAGAAGGGCTTGTGAAAGGGGAGCGCGAGCTTACGGGGGAGGGTTAAAAGGGACAGATGAGGAAGCTCACACAGAGGTGTCCACAGCCCCTCCGAAGCAGCAAGGCGGGCGGGCAGGCGGGTAAGGCAGGGAAAGAACAGGCCGAGGAGCCATCTGGGCTGCTGTTTCACCCAAGAGACTGCCTCCTGGAACTTACACTCCTGCCTGCATTTATGTTTTTATTTGCTTTCTTCTGGTAAGCAGTAACACGACATGCTGCTCGAATCTCTTGTTAGACAGGGAAGCCTGGACAGTCGCAAGCATTCGATGACAGGTGGTCTGAGACCTGCTCTCCTCAGCAGGGTCTCCCACCAGAAGAAATGGTTGGTAGGGCTCATGCATCCCGTGTCATTAGAGAAGGGTAGGGAGACCAACCTGCCTCTAGAAGCTCGCTGGTCCTCCAGGTAGCTCCTGTGTTCTGGCCGCCTACTGAATTACTGTGCTCTTGGACTACTGCAGCCGCCAATAAATTGTCCACATTTATCACTTCTGGGTCAGAGCTGGTGTCAGACATATCATAATGAGCTACAACTGGAGGTCCATCTAGGGAGGAAAAAAAATGTATACTTGTATCTAGCTTGTGGGGTAAGAAATACCTCTCCAACTAGTTAAGAGCCACTAAACACCAGTCGCCTTAACTACCACTGCATCTGATTAGCTGCTGACTTTATGCTTTTGAACATGATGCTGAGGCAGAAAAGATAACCCAAGTCTATAAGGATGAGGGACACATTTTGGAAAGAGGAAAGGGGCATTACTTACTATGAAGAACAGAAGACAAGACAGTACTGAACAATGTAACACTGACTTACTTCTAAACAGCAACAGATTTAGAAAAGGCGATGATGCCACAAAAAACGGGTGGGGGGGGTAAACTGCAGTCACCTGTTGAAATCTAACTTAATGGCTTTAGGAAAATGAATCATTTAGTAGGTAATACTAAAAGATCCTAGTAGAGGAAAATCACATGTACATTTTTTATTCACTAAACAAAGTTGGCACGAGAGCTCTGGCCCACTAACTTATTTACCTCCAATGAGGTCCTTTTTACAGTAACAGGGATGTTACACACTTCACAACACTCTACAAAAGGACAATACCACAAAACCCACTCTCAGGATTCTGCTTTGGGTATTATACAAGGGAGAAAAAGTGTTCATATTTTCTTTTCCCTGAGAAAGATAAGCTCACTCAAGTAAAGGACGGCAACCTTGTGAGTAGGTTTTAAAGGAAGCTGAGAACTCTCTTTTTGGGAAAATAAGAGCATGCTCCCAACCCTAACCCTATCACCGACTGCAGATGATGCCAAGGTAATGTACTGCAGTGACTCATGCCGAGAGCCCAGTAGCCATGCTTATACAGGGAACGAACGCATGCTTTCAGATGGTACTGCCACCCTCTTCTTTAAGTATTTTGAAACACTTTTCCTTCAGGACATCCCTCTCCCCCATTTTAGAACAGAGCTGAAGGAAATGCTGGGTCCTAGCCAACAGTTAGCTATGAAAAGAGAGCGGGCAAGCAAACTGCTTCTCCATTCAGATTCTAACATCATTCAACAAATGCGTATCAAACATGTTTATGACACTCTTGCCTGTGAATATATGTATCAGTGAATCAAAAAACATCATACAATGAGGGCTTATTGCATATATATATATATATATATATATATATATATATATATCCATTGTGTAAACTATCATAGCAAACACAGAATACACATGGGGTATTTATCGCATATTTTAATGTGGCAACATTTTTTTAAATAAAAAGTGATCAAACATAAAGAAGCAAATGACTTGTCAGATGCCACTATATAAAGGACAGACATCACAATATGAAATTCTGACGATCGTGGAGATTTGAGTTGACTATTAAAAATCATTTCCAGTTCCCTTACAGGAACAAATAAAGTCATCAGTGCCCATAAAATTTATTAAAATGGCAATAGGTTTTAGTTCAAACAGAAAATATTGTTCATTTGGGGGTTTTCTTTTAAAAAAAAAAGTGCATCTTTCTATAGAATTTTCATCAGAGTTCAAAATGACTACTACGGAATCATGATAGTGGGTAACATCCAAATACTTAGGTACAGAGGGTAAGGGCCAAGTACAATATTGACTATGTGACCACAGGTTCTATCTTTCAAAGAGCTTTGTGGGTTTCTTCAGATGTTTACAGTGATTTACTGGTTTTTCTAAAATTAATATAACCAATAACAATACAGAGCCATTTATCCTTGTATTCCCCACCTCTGCCCCCAAATTGAGGAAAGAGGTCACCAGTCAAGTCAAAATTGTACCACTCCTACATGTATCGTCATGCAAATGAGCATAAAGGTATGCGTACATGCAGAGTCACGTCACCTACCCATGGACAACTTGTCTGAAAGTCTTCATCAGCAGAAAATACAAGCATTAACTTGTTATCTGGCTTCATTCTTGTATCTTCCATATTTCCAAACCGCACACCTTATAACTTAGCTTAAATTTAGTATTTATCATAAACAAAGACAGCAATATTTTCATATTTAATTATACTTAACAGTTAAATTATGTTCACTGTCACTTCGTTTCCAGTGGATTCAAACAATGACAACTTACAACTACATAAATTTTAGTGAAGTATTTTTCCAACTCTGACTTTCAGTGAGAAAGCGCTATTAAAGGCCATGTGTCTGGGGGTCCCCTTACACAATCAGCAGTAAGTCAAGACAAAATAAGTAAGGCACTGGCACCAGGGTCCGATCTCTACAAGGATGTGATATTAACTAATGGTGACAGTTTGTGACAGGGTTCTCTGGCTGCATAGCATGTAACTAGAGGGTGTGTGTGTGTGTGTGTGTGTGTGTGTGTGTGTGTTTACATTTACTACGGGAGTGTGTGCGAGCACCATTTGCACGGACAAGTCAGAAGACAGCTTGCAGGAATCAGTTTTCTCTTCCCATCCTGTGGGTTCTGATGCTCAAACTTGGGTCAGGCTTTGCAGAAAGCACCCTCATCCACTGAGCCATTTTATAACCCTTTCATCTGCTTTTTTAGGAAAACTCTGTGTTAACAGAAAGACTGAACATTGTCCGTTCATGACTGTACAGAGTAAATGGGGATATGTCCACTTGTGATTATTCATGAATGCTGTTTGAAAGACTCAATTCCTACTAAGAAATTGTTTTAACTTTCAAGAATATCAAAATATCGACACCTCAAGTAGGCCTACATGGAAACACTAACAGTTTAAGGTTCCATTATTAGCATAAGCATATTCTACACAACAAATGAGGCTACTCAAACTACATCCTCCCCTTTGTCTATGGAAACCAATCACCCTATAAAAATCAGCACACAATGATAGATTGCTAGTTTTTATAAGCCATTAAAGGCATCTCCTTATACATACAAACTGAATACTACTAATAATAATTAGTTAATAACATCAGTGTGCACTTTACCCATGTGCTGCTTTCCCTCACTAATTGCTTTTGGGGGAGGACCCAGACAGCTAGGATTAGAGACATGCACCATTATGCCCAGTTAACAGAAATAGTTTTGAGTGTATTCTAACTGGTTACAATTACGAAAGAAGAAAAGTCTTAAAATTGACAAGTCCGCCAGCCATCTTTTATGTCAGAACATCAACCCAAAGCTAGGGAAGCAGTTCAGTCGTCAAGGACCTGCCTAGCACGCACAAGGTTCTGGTTTAATTTCCAGCAACACCATACACCGTGCTAGGTCTGTACTAAGCTCCTATATGAATAGGTTCTAATCAAGCTCTAGACACACGCACACGCACACACACACACGCACACGCACACACACACACACGCACACGCACACAAGGGCACACACACACACGGGCACACATCTTGTGCACATGGATGCAAATGCACCAACCCTGAGAGTTGTTTCTCAGGCACCATTCGCCTTTTGCTGTAGTTTGAAAGCAAGAACTGTCGCTGGCCTCTAAGTCTCCAAGTAGGCCACACCGCCTAGCTAACAAGCCCACAAGTCCTCCTGCCCCCAACACTGGAACTAGACACGGACAGTATTACCTGGCTTCTTTACATGGGTTCTGGAACTGAACTCAGGTCCTCATGTTTGTGCCACAAGCACTTTACTAAGTGAGCTGTCCCTCCAGGCAGGGTCCGACTGTTCGAAAACCAACGCTGATGAATCTGCATTGCTACTCTCTCTTAAGAAACTGAAGTTTACTCTTTCCGACCTTCAACCTTCACTATTGATATTAAATGTTTCATAAAATTAGTTTCTTTTTCAAATATGTCCTAATTGGAAAAAATCAAAATCACACCAAAAAAACCCCCAAAATATTTCTTTAATATGCTTATTCATAATGAATTTTCCTTTCAAATTTTGTAACTAGAAGCATACCGTTTTATAACTATACAAGGTAATCACACAATTTAACTGCTTCCCTACCCCCCCCCCATTTTCCAGTACTGGGTCTTGTGAATGCTGGGCACTAACCATTAAACTACACTCACAGCCTTTTTAAAATTTCGAGACAGGGTCTAGCCTAGGCATCTACACCCACCCAACTTCTTTCAGAACAGATGAAAAACCTAAGTTCCTTAAGTAGAACTATTAAAGAAAGACTCTGAGAGTGAGTCTTGCAATTTCAATAGCAGATACAAAAGTTGTATTTTCTACTGATAAAGACTTTCAAACAGGTTGTTGCCACAGTGTTGCTGGTGGCTAGCAAGGGAAACCAGTGCGGGCTTGAGGAACCAAAGAGAAGGGACAGACTTCCAGATATAAGGAGAGTGAATTTTAGAAGAACCTACTTTTTTTTTTTTTTTTTTGGGAGCTGAGGACCGAACCCAGGGCCTTGTGCTTGCTAGGCAAGCGCTTTACCACTGAGCTAAATCCCCAACCCAAAAATCTACTTTTTAAAAACACTAATTTTATTATATTCTAGAACACTAAATTATAAATTTATATTTGTAAAAGACAAAAATGCTTGAGGATACTTATTTTGTTTATTCATTACCATCAAAGGAAAAAAATCCAGAACCATTTGAATAAATAAGAAAGTAGCCAAAAGAACTCTTAGAAAAGAATTATGTCAACAGAAAACCAAAGAAAGACAAGAAGTGTCGTCTCTGAACAAACAACCTGAAGTATAAAAAGCTGTATGAGTACAGTTTTCTTCTGAAGAACATCATAAAGCCATTTTAATATAAAAAATGTAAAGCAGGGGGCTAACCATGATGAAATTTTATGTTCTACATTTTATGTTTAGGAATTATGCTGCTTTTAAAATAAAAAGGAGACAGACAGTCTGCTCATCTCAACAACTAAAAAATTTATACTTCACAAAGTTCCAACCATGCAAATAGTTTTAGGAATTACATTGTCTCATACTGACAAACAATAAGTCACTTTGTTCAGAATAAATGTCACCTATAATAGATGAAAGAGTTCCATTTATCACTTTGAGAGGATCAAAGAGGTAAAGGGTTCTTCAAGATACTCAGAATACCCAAAAAGGTGATCGAAAGAAAATGACAGCTTAACGAGTCAGCATTGTGTACAAAGATAAGAAGGCGCTGACTCCCGTGAATGCAATGAAAAGATAAGGCAGGATCATTTCTAGAGATACTTAAAGGAACCTAGACACACAGGCACGAAGCATCTGGAGAGGCTGCCATCTGCTTTAAGGGCTCAGATCTACAGAAAGTGACTAAAGCATGCACTGCACACTACCGGAGAGAGCATGTATCACGTGCTAGGTCAGCCATGTCTCCCAGTCTAACTCCTTGCTAAAGATTCAACTCACTCAATGTTTTACTGAGTTCTTTAAACAGACCCAGTCTACATTTTTCCATTTTCCCAAATACTCCTTGATTCTTTTAAAAAAAAATCTATCTATGTATTTAATGTATGTGAATGCCCTATCTGCATATATGCCTGCATGACAAGAGGACAGACAGGATAGGTCAGATTCCATTATAGATGCTGTGAACCATTGTTTGTTGCTGGGAATTGAACTGGGAAGCCAATGCTCCCATCCACTGAGCTATCTTTCCAGACCTTGATTTTTAACATGCTAACCAGTAGAGCACATAGTTTAATAGACAGACTTTTATGTTTATAATGGTATTCTATCTTCCTTTCAGTATACCAATTTCAAAATTGAAAGTCATCCTAAAAATACTGTGCAAAATCCATTGTTCTGACTATAAATTATAACACTTCTAGTTTTATTGGGAATAGTATGAATTAGCTGGTAGAAAATGACTAAAATTACAACAGAGTCCTCAATAGAGTAACAAGAAACATTTCTTTTTCAAACTCTTTATTTGATCTATTAGTTACACTCCAGATGCACAGATGTATAAAGATTATAAAGAAAATGCAATAAAATAAAAACAGCAATTAAATAACATTCTTCTCAAATCTTGAAAGTTCTAATAAAAACAACACATTTTATGGCAGCCATTCCCCTTTGTTTATGACAAATCTGTAAGACTGTGGTGACCTAATACAGCAATTCAACCACCTCATCCATGCTTCATGCTCTGGTTTGCTGCTGACCCTGACCTCCCTACACTTCAAAGGAAGACCTCCCTCCAAACGCATAGAAATGAAGTCATGGTCAATGCTATCTACATTTATAAATTCACACACCTTCTAGAGAAACCAACACATTTCTTGTGTATACTATGATTAAAGGCACCTATGCCATTTTTAAAGAGGATTTGAGCTGAACCTAGAATTTTATATAACAAATTAACAAAATATATTTAATAAATGTATAAGTTTAATAAATTTGATAGAAGTGCTTTAATACTATATGTTCTAACATGTGGCATAACACAAAATCTTCTCACCACCCCCATGCATTACTTAAACCATTTTTGAAAGGATAAAAAGTATCAACTAAATAAAATATAATACTTTTAGAAGACTTCCTTTAAGTAAGGTAATTTGCCTGTCATTTTTACTATGTACTTATGAAGATAACAAGACTCCTGCATACCATTTTTCCTATAACTATGATGTAGCTTTGCCATCGGGCAAGGTCAACCACGATCCTAAAAGTGAACCGTGAGACCTGGTGCGATGATACACGACTGTGTCAAGTCTCACAACTTGAGGTGGAGCCAAGAGGAGCCAAGAAGAAGAAAGTTATCAATAAGAGCCAAGCAAGGTAACAAAGGCCTGCAATCTCAGGATGCAGCAACGCTGAGGCAGGAGGATTACAAGTTCAAAGGCAGCTGCACAGCAGAGCCTTGTCATTAACAAAATACAAATTATCAGTAGTATCAGTTTAAGATGCCTTGGTGAACAGGATGATACACTAGGTAACTTTTCACTGACAGCGACAGTGTACTGACTTACATATGCTTTCATAAGCTGAGAAAAACCTACACTCAGAGGCCCTCTCTTAAAACCCAATAACAAGGCGCAAATGTTCGCCGGGAGCCAAGATGTCTTCCAAGTATAAGCCTGAACCCTGGCGCTCTCCCAGTACTCTCGATCCTGCAGTATGAGCGTGTCTCCGGAGACCCGAAAAGGCGCAGGTCGAGCGATGAGCATAAGGCCCGGCTTAACGGGAGTATCTGCTTCAGTACAACGACCCCAAACGCCAAACGCACATCGAGGATCCTGCCTTGATTCGTTGGACCTATGCAAGATCAGCAAATGTTTATCCTAATTTCAGACCCACTCCCAAGAACTCACTTTTAGGAGCAGTGGCAGGTTTAGGGCCTCTCATCTTCTGGTATTACGTTATCAAAACAGACAGGGACAAAAAGGAAAGACTTATCCAGGAAGGAAAACTGGACAGAAAATTTAGCCTCTCCTACTAAGTTTGGCAAGGGTGCCTCTGCTCTTGCATCAATAAATCTCCTATTAATTAATCAAAAAAAAAAACAAAACAAAACAAAACCCAATAACAGTAAGCAAGATAAATTCATTTGTGTCTGAGGGGGGTCTGTCTGTCTGTCTGTCTGTCTGTCTGTTCGTTTTGCCTTTTAAAGACAGGATCTCATTATGACGCCCTCACTGGCCTGGAACTTGCTATGTTCACTAGGCTGACTTAAAATCAACATCCACTTGCCTCTGTCTCCCAAGTGCGAGGATTAAAGGCATGTACCACAAAGCCAGACTAGCTCTTTTTTATTTTTTTATTTGGCATGTCAGCAATAATTTATGTCCAAAGATACTGTCTTAAAAGAAAAATCTTCCCCCACTCCATTTTAACTATCATAATTAAGTTTATATGTGAGCAGACCTCTTCCTGCCCACCTCCCGCAAACACCCCGTATGTTAGGAAGCAAGAAATGAGTATTGTATTAATGACTGAATCTATTCTATCAGTATAGGCTGTAACACAGGAATCTTCCTCTAGCTACTTATCAAATAGTTTTGATGAATTCAGATTAAGCTATAGGTATATATGTGTATTATGTGACACATCCCTGAGATCAGACGCCTTTATGTTGCTTAGGAAAAACAACAAGACAGAAAGAAATGAGCGAGTGAAGAAAGGAAACAAGAAAGGAGGAAGGAGAGAGAGAAAATTAAAGGTAAGTTTCTTATTTAAAAAAAAAAAAAAAACTTCATGAGGGGGCTGGAGAGATGGTTCTTACTAAGTTAAGAGCAGTTGCTCTTGCAGAAGACTGGAATTCAGTCCCCAGTACTCATCTACTGCTAACAACCATCTGTGTCTCAGGTTCCAGGGACCCACTGCCTTCTGACCTCAGAGGGCAACAGCTAACTGTGGCACACATACATGCATCTGAGCAAAGCATTTAAATAAATAAAATATTTTTAAATTAAAAATTCATGCAAAATATTAAATTGTAAGCTTTTAATTTCTCGTTATTCTAAACTAAAATTTTACTTGAACTTTTAAAGTTAACTCAATTTTAATAATGCTATAAATATATATCAATATAGTTGTTACTGTCTCTAATACCTTACTTTTTTTTTTTTTTTTTTTTGTTTCTTTTTTTTGGAGCTGGGGACCGAACCCAGGGCCTTTTGCTTCCTAGGCAAGCACTCTACCACTGAGCTAAATCCCCAACCCCCTCTAATACCTTACTTTAATCTGTAAGAGTCTCTTAAAATGATTAGGTATGGAATATTTCAGAATGCTAAACCAGTAAATATCAAGGAGAAAACAGACTGCAGAAAAATTGTGAGAAAATAAACTTAGTAAGGGGATGAAGCCCTTTAGATGTCACCAACTAAATCTTCAACTTGATTGTCTAATTCTCTACCTATTCCATAAAATTAAAAAAAAAAAACCACAAATGAAAACAACCTGATAGATAAGAGATAATTCTCTGCACAGATGTTAAGAGACTGTCCAATCCAGATGAAAGATGACACTCTGATAGAAAAGCCTTTTAGCAATGCCTGGATTCGTCGTGTTGTAGTTGAAATATGCTTCCTGCCGGGACTATCCCTTTACAGACTACACGTTCAGTCCAAACAGGACGCAGTTTCTATCACTGTTTGTACATTGCTGTACCACTACAGGAGTTCCCAGGGAACGGAGGGTAGACTACTAGGCACTTCCATGACACTACACTGAAGGCAAGTTTAATGATCCACTTTTTAAAATGTCTATAGTACAAACTCAAACTATTTAAAGGAAGAATTTTGAATCTGTGCATTCTGGAAATGATGCTATCATTAGAGTAAATCTATTCTCAAAACAATAATCCTTAAGACAGTAGTAATGTATTATTTTTAAGGCACTGTGTGAAAATTAAATCAGAATAAATTTTTATAGGTTTCTACTGCAAAATTATCCTGAAGGCTAAACTCTTCAAACTATATAATGCCAAGTCTTAATATTCTAAGATAAACTCTTAATATTTTAGTATATATTCTTTAAATTAAGTCAGTGTTACGGCGTGCCCTCTTTCTACCAAAACTCACTTCTACATCTTTATCCACACATTTGCAGAAAAGACTTCCCAAAATGACAAGTGTTTAACATTTCCTCAAGTACTTAAAACACTATTCTATCACTTTGCAAGGTTAACTATTACTTGAAATTTCCAACTCGTTGAATTTTTTCCTTGTTTGATATATAGCCAAGGTGGTGGCACATTGCCTTTAATCTCAACATTTAGGAACTCTGTGAGTTCAAGGCCAGCCTGCTCTACATAGTGAGTTCCAGACTAGCCAGGGGCTACAAAATAAGACAAAAACAAAACAAAACAAAAAACCTAAAGAGCTCTAACTCAACAACAAAATGAGATCATATCCACTCAATGCAATCAATAACAGCAATCATTTTCTTATATGCTAGTCCTAAAGATTAGTCTTTTTATCTTAAAAATAAATATAATTTTCAGTCATGCTTAATATGTTAAATATTTTATCAGAAAGCAAAATAGAACTCATATTAGTGTATGCATGCACTAGAAAAGTCATAGTAATATGCTGAAATGAAAGTAGCATTTTCTTAGTCTATAAGTCTAATAAAATTTGTGATTCTAGAATGAAAGTAAAGACAAATAAATTTCCTTTGAACACATCTCTCAATTCCAAGGAAAGATTGTTGATTAATTTAAAGTCCAGTCAGTTACCTAAAAACAATATATTCCTTCTGTTGATATAAAACTTAAAACACACAGACACACGCACACACATGCACACACACACACACACACACACACATGTGTATCTATGTATATAGACTGACGAGTTTGTAACTATACTCTCACTTCGGAGAAAACCTCATCAACCATAAGAAACTCCTATATCCTTACAAGGAAAAAGCCTTGATGTTTATACCTCACCCTAACAACTGAAAACAAGGTTCATAAACTCATTACATAGTAATAAGAACATCAATCTACAAAGATATTCTCAGGAAAAGACGTGCTAAACCTTCCACAATCAACTCACAATTCTCATACACTTAAATTGTGAAAATTAAAAATTTACAAGTATTTGTTTAATTCAACACTTCTTAGAAAAGGGAGGTCTTGCCTCAGCCGATGCCGCATGCTCAGTGATCTGCCTGGCACGTGTGCAGCCCTGGGTGCAGCTCAGCATCACCAACAGAAACAGGCTTGGGCCAGCTCAGCTAAGCAGAGCATCTGCCTAGCACCCAGGCCTGGGCTGGATCCTAGGAGCCTTGTGAACTGGATATAGTAGAGTCATGAGGTTCAGAAATTTAAGATTCCATCCCTCAGCTACACAGTGTTCAAGACCAGCCTATGCTATAAGAAACCCCGTCTCAAAATTAGGTGGGAAGACACAAGGGTGATTTTTCCCCGCATAAGGTTACTGATAAATATTAAGATAAATTACAAGTTTTAATTTTTTACATATAAAATTCTAAATATCATGCCTAATCCACGAGGCATAGAATATTTTTCTCTTTTTCACTGATATGAAGGAAAAGGGCAAGTTTCTCTTGCAAGAAAAGTAAAAACTTAAAATCCAGTTAATATTAGCAAAATTGCATATTCCTAACTGAAGGCTTTCATGCCAATTTAGCTGTCTCTCACCATACTCCTACCAGTCCTCAAAAAATATGCTTTTAAATCCTACATACAAACACATCTACCATCCTGAAAGACTTTTCTTTGTCCAGGGATGACTTTGACTGAGCTCCTGGTCCTCCTGCCTCCACCTCCCCACTCCTGGGATTAAAAACCGATTATCACCATGTCCAACAAACCCGACAATCCTGCCATGGTTACTCCCTTTAAAATGACCAGAGATGATTTATTTCCAGTCTAATGAATGAAAGAAAACAGAATTAAACTAGTATATTCACTAAGTACTTTTCACTAGAAACTCAAAACCACATTCAATTCGACTGACTGCTATCTACCAGGGTTAATTTAAAGCTCAAGATTAAAGTTTATTTATCTTCATTTCCCATCATTTCAATTCCTTACAGTTAACTGAGGACCAAAATAGGAAAGGGAAAATGCAGAAATGACTGACTCACGAATGTTAATTTCCACAGTGATATTCTGAGCAGTGTGATGAAATCTTCCACAGCCCTGAACTCAAGCTCTAAATTATTCCTTTGTCGGGACTATCCTCAAAGACAGCTGCCATGTCTGTTAGGAGGCTATTCTAGGCCAGTGCTACCTTACTACATCACAGTAAGGGTGAATACAGTCTGGTGGGGTACTCTGAGGTGGCAACAATCCACACAGCTTATCAGTGTATGCTTATTGCTGTTATTAACCTTGATGTGACTGGTTTATAAACTAAGCTTTAGAGTAGAGATGCGCATGCAGGGAAGACAGTATGTATCCATGGTTCCGACTGTGGCTAACGCTTACAGTGTCCCCTGGACATCTTAGAGCACCCCTCCCTGTGAGGGGGACTACTGCACTACTTTCCTGAAGTAAAGTGACCCTTACCATATTTCCCCCTCCCCTTGAGGAAGGGTTTTCCTATAACCCAGACCAACCTCAAACTCTTGATCCTCCAGCCTCAACCTCTTAAATGTTGGGATGACAGGCCTGCAACATCATGCCATGATATTCCACACGTTATGCTGCATAGTTAGTACAAAAGTAAATATCTACTTAAGAAAGCAATATGTGCTTCTCATGTACAATATATTACAATTAATGAAGACTATTAACAAATTAATTAAATAACAAGGAATTAAAAAGGCTTATATAGTACATTATTTCAGTCTTCATAGAAAAACTGAATTAGAAAAATCGAATCAAACAGGATTTAGATTGGAGTGAGGACTATGGAACAGATGGTACGAGAATCTCTAATTACCAACTATCTACTTTTACTGAGTTGCTTTCACTAAATTTTTTATTTAGATTTTTCTTATGCATGAACATAAAACAATCATTCCTTCCTACCTATTGTTGTAAGACTATGTTCCAACCTACAAAATAAAACACAAGCTAAACCTGTGTTTATCCAACTGCTGCTTTCTGTTTAAAATACTATTTGGTTTATTTTTGAAATGGCTTCGCATAGCCCAGGCTAGCTTCAGACTCCCCTACAGCTGAAACTGGCTTCCTGCCTCCCTCTCTCCCAAGTGTTGCCGCCAGGCTCAGCCAATACCTAAAGGAAAACAAACAGACAAACAAAAACCTGCTTACTGTGCAGTCTCTAAAGTAGCATCAGAAGAAACTTTTATACCAAGAGTATACACTTTCCTTAATCCACAAAGTAGAATCCACACTTTAATGACAAGTTCATGGGTGATTCAGAAAGTTTTCCATTTTTAGCAGTTACTGTCTTTGGGAATTCTAAAACACTGCCAACCTTCAAACTGGCAAGAACATAAAAGCAGAGCGTTGTGTGGCAGCGCTTGCAAGCTGGGCATCAGCACTTAAGCACCTGACTGGGCGCCGGGGCATTCTTGGAGTACCCAGCCATGTTTTGGGTCTCTGGGTTCAGGGACTGCTCATGGCCTTAACCAATGTACAAACGAGTTAGTTCCCCATATACATTCAGGACCTCTCTGCCTCTGAACTTAACAGAACAGTCAGTCTTCTAGAACTGCCTATAAAGTCCTGTCACACCATACTCCTCTGCCAAGTAATCCTGGCTACACACATCCAAATCCCCTAGCACAACTGATGTCAGCTTTGAGACACTGAGGCCACTTAGCATAACAATAATCTAGAAAAGTGTATTTTTATCTCAATACCCTTAACTCAGGAAAGCAGCAACAGAACTGTTTTTCGGTTTCTTTGTCTTAAGCCTGATAGTTGCTACAGCACGGATGAGCGCTGTCAAAATTCACTAACCAAGCCAAAGCAGCTTACTCTAAAGAAATCATAAAATAACTGATATCATACAGTGTCACCCTTTTTCATAGCTTCAGTGATCTATCTGGGAAAATGTGTTCTGTTACTTATGCCTTTGCTAAACTAAGAATCTGGAGTGGCTTAACAATACCGCCAACCAGGATGGCGCCAAGATATTTAAAGTTTATTTCTTTTTTTAAAGTTTTCAAGATAATATTTAGTGTACAATTTTGGTCGAGAGCCACTATATATTGAATAGTTTAACTGTGTTGGTTTTAGAATTCTAAAAGGTAGTACTTTGTCAGGTGAACCCATAACCAACCTTTACAAGATAATTCTCACCTGACTGAAGAGCTCTTATTTTAGATGTTTTTTAATTGTACGGAAAACTATGCAAAGGATGTACAAAATCTATGTGTACGTCTGGGCGAGTCTTACAGAAACCTGAGTGTCTGCCAGGGTATTAAATGTGTGTGCCGCTGAGAGCAAATGAGTCTTGTGTTTAAGTTTGGGGTATGCAGACTAAGGATGTAAGCTGTAGAGCGTTTGCCTAGCATGCATGGAGCCTGGGTTCAATTCCCAACACTGCCCGAACCCAGATGTGGTGGTACATTCCTATAATACCAATATTTGGAGGTTCAGAAGTTCAAGGTCATCCTCAACTGGAAGTCAAACTAAACTGGGCTACAATGAGACCCTATCTCATAGATAGATAGATAGATAGATAGATAGATAGATAGATAGATAGATAGATAGATAGATAGATAGATATTAGTAACTCTAAGTTGTCCTGCAGTTAAAAAAAGCTTTTCATATAATCTAAGCATATTCCAAATATGTGACTGTAAACAGATACTAATATCAATAGAACAGTTCACCAGACTATGCTTTAAGGTTTGGCCATACACAAACTTCATCCTTGGGCTGGATTGTAAAATCTTCATTTTCAAGACCAATATTAAATAGGTTGCCTTCTCACACTACTCTTTTTATTTTTCTTTTCTTTTCTTTTTTTCGGAGCTGGGGACCAAACAAACCCAGGGCCTAGGTCAGCGCTTTACCACTTGAGCCAAATCCCCACCCCTGATTCTTTTTTTTTTTTTTTAAAGATTTATTCATTTATTATATATAAGTACACTGTAGCTGTCTTCAGACACACCAGAAGAGGGCATCAGATCTCATTACAGATGGTTGTGAGCCACCATGTGGTTGCTGGGATTTGAACTCAGGACCTCTGGAAGAGCAGTCGGTGCTCTTAACCACTGAGCCATCTCCCCAGTCCCGACACTACTCTTGACTATACTATTACAGTAGCTTTCCCATCCAACTTCCTCTCAGTCTTTATCTCCTATATGCCTTATTGTTATTACTATTATTCTTGGTAAGAAACCACCCAATGATAACAAATGCATTTATTATCTGGCTACTCTAGGGAGAGTTTATTTCATGAGGGAAGAGGCTTCATTCACTATTGTGTCCCGACACTGCATAACAGGTACAAAAATACTTTCTGAATAAAATGACTAATGTTGGGTTATACCATCTACCTACATCAAGATGTTGTATGAAGGACAGACCTAACCTTGGGATATAGTTCCGTAACAGAACCCTTGCCTAGCATGTGGAAGGCCTTGGTCGGCTTTTATGCCCAGCACCACCAAAAAACAAAACAAAATTGGAAAACACAAGCTAATGAATTGTTCTACCACTTTTACTACATCTTCTTTCTCAAACATGACTCCTTTTACCATTTAGTGGCTACTTATAAATATGCAAAAGAACACATTCTTATCAAGAATGACTGCAGACACTAAAACCTTTTCAATGACACCACTCATTTTTTATTCCTCCATGCTTCTGCACAAATTTTTAATCCCATTCTACTTAATAATAAACTTTTCAAGTTTGTTACCTACATTTCTTCAACTTCATCTTTTCCTCTTCTGACTACTCTTTCTCCACTAAATCCATTATTTAAAAATGTTTAAAAACAAATTCTTTGAGAAGGATGTACCTTCTCCTACTATATCAGTCTTAGGAAAACCAGACCAAATAGAATGTATACTTTATTTTCCCTGTGGTTTTTGACAGTGTCCCATTATGTGTCCCATGCTGATCTAACTTTCTATCACCCTCTCAGCCTGCTGGGCTGTGAGTAGCTACAGAGCAGCACCACATCTCACCACACGAGAGGCCTGTCTTTGAGACATGGTCTCAGTTGGTGGCTTAGGTTGGCTTTCAACTTGCTATTGAGCCCAGCCTTGAATTAAACTCCTGCCTATTTGGAATGCTGGGTTCTAGATGGTCACCACCCTACTTGGCTTAAGCAGAATTTAAAATGTAACCATTTTCCTTTTCCCTATTACAAATATTGGGTAGAAATAAGTATAGGGTACAAGTCAGAAAGCTGATCTATTAAATACTGGCTTCACCTATCTTTGGATGAATATAAAGATAGATACTTAAAATCTTGACGTTAGGAAATGATGAGAGAACACGTATACTAAAGACTAAGGTCCCAGCCTCAAAAGTATGAGTGCTGGACATGGACACTAACAAGCATGAATGTTGAGAACTACATGACACATTTGTCAAAATTCACAAAACTGAGCAAAACTAAGTGAACCCTAGCAGTAGATAAAGGACTTTAGGTAATAACAGAAGGTCAATGTAGGTTTATCATTGTAAAAAAAAAAAAAAGGTGTTTTTTAATTTTTTAGTTTAAGTTGTTGATAGCAGGAGGCTATATGCAGAGGCAGGAATTTGGAAGAATTCTTGCTCAAATTTGCTGTAAAATGAAAACTACTAAAAAGTAAGTTTAAAAGCCAGGTGGTGGTGGCAAATACTTTTAATCCCAGCATTTGGGAGGCAGAGGCAGGTGGATCTCTGAGTTCAATGCCAGCCTGGTCTACAGTGAATTCTAGGATAGCCAGGGCTAAATAGAGAAACCCTGTCTCAAAAAGAAAAAACATTAAAAAACAGGAATGATGATAATCTCATGTTAAATAAACATGGTCTTTTTTTTTTTTCTTTTTTTTTCTTTTTTCTTTTTTTCAGAGCTGGAGACCGAACCCAGGGCCTTGCGCTTGCTAGGCAAGCGCTCTACCACTGAGCTAAATCCCCAACCCCAAACATGGTCTTTTTATTACCACTAAGGTAGTCTGTGTTATGTATACAAAGTTAGCACAGACGCTCATTTCAGATAAGGATGTAAATGATGTATTTTGGTGCTTTAACGTGAGAGGCTGCCAAAAGATATCTATCCAAAGGGCACTGTGATGTACAGACTAATACACTTAATCAACGGATATAAACACACCTGGGTAGATATAGTGGGCAAATGAGGGGTCAGCAGGACCTCTAGTCAAGGCCACTTACCTAATGAGATGCTGTGTCAAAAAATTGTTTTTTCATTTATATGAAGAAAGAAGGTACCCATGCCTATTAATATAGAACTCCACAGTTTACAACTCTGACCCCATTTTTCAAACCATCACACCCACTGGCAACTCAAATGACCGACCAGAACGCCAGTTTTATATTCTCATTCTCACCACCACCTGATCACTCCACACAGCCTGGCTGACTTCACTGAGCAGTTCATTTGGAGAGTCAGACTCCAGAAGATTCTGATTTGACTGGGTTGGAGTGTGGCCTGGGTACTGGAATTTTTAAATGGCTATTAAAATACAAAGCCAGAGTTAAAAAAAAATCAAAAATAACAACAACAACAAAACGCATGGATCTTATCAGCCTACTCTGCACTTACAAAGCTTAAAACAGTTTTTACCTATTTGCCTCTGTTTCTTATTAACAACATTATCTACCAGATCTCCTACACAGCTAGCAAACTAATTCCAGATTACAACACTTATTTACACTAAGTACATGAAGCTTGTAGTTACTGAGGGTCACTTCATAGTCACTCTAGGTCAATGACCAGGGCTTCATGGGGATCCTTATGAGTCTCAGGACTATGAGTCCCTACTTAGATTAATATTAAAACTTTTCCAAACAATTAAATACCCAGTAGATTAAGAACCTCTACAAATGAAGAAGAAAAAAAGCACATGTGCCAAGAAGAAACTGTGTGATAAACATAAGAATTGTTTACCAGAACAAGTGGCAAAGGTAGTTTTTCAACTTCACTAAATAGCAAAGTAATACGAATCAACCTGGCGCTCCGTCTTCCCCCACATGAACGAGACTGAATATGTATTATCTACAGAGAGAATACATGAACACTGGGACTCAAGATATAGTAAACATACTATTGTGATATATGACCAGAAATCCAAAGTGTTCATACTCTTACGTGTAACATCAAAATAGAAAAACGGCCCAAATGTCAAACAATAGGAAAGTTACTTTTACAGTTAATTTAAAAATGAAGACAGATGTACATCCTATATGACAAATGTTGTTATGTATCATAGAAGATCTACTCAAATGCTAACAAAAGTAGAATTACTGGGGACTAGAGAGGGGCTCGCTGGTCAGGAACTCCTGTTGTTCTTGCAGAAGACCTAAGTTCAGTTACAGGAAGCAGCGTGTGGCTCACAACCTTCTATCGTCCCGTCCAGGGAATCAAAGCACTTTATGGACTCCCACAGGCACCAGAAACACACATGGCGCACATAAATGCACTCGGGCAAACCACTTATGGAAGGATGAATAACTTAAGACTTTACTAATATCTTCATATAATGTTAACATAATTTTAATTATGAGTGTGCGTACGTGTGTGTATCTGCCAGAGGCAGTAGAGCTACAATTACAGCTGGGTGTAAGGTATCCCATGTGGGGACCAGAAACTGCGCCTCTGAAAGAACAGTGCTCGCTCCTACCACTGAGCCAGTAACAGCCCCAAATGTGTTACTTTTAAGAATATTTAACTCTAGACAAGAACTAACCAATTAAGAATAATAATATTTGAAAAACTAGCTAGGCCAGTCCGTCACGATCATCCGAGCGTCTGTATCTGTGGCGGATGTTAGACGCAGAGATGCTGCCTTCCTTCAGTGGGGCTGAGCTGCTCTGACCACCTCCCAAGCATTAAGAATTCAGGTGATCTTAGACAACTGTCCTCAATAATCTCCCCACTGCAAAGAAAGGTAAAACAGCTGAGACAACTGACTCTTACCTGCCACAATGGATATTCGTTGACCACACAAAAGTAGGCCATGACAGCCAAGATGAGACAAAGCTACCTTGAAGTTCACCCTATAGTAACTATTAATGAAAAGGAAAAGTTACAGAAGAAAATGTCTTCTGGGTGGCCGTATGTATATACACTGATGCACATTTTACTCAGGAAACTAGTTCCCTGGGTTTAGTACTGCCTATTATTCTAGTAACTGAAGTCAGAATACTTCCAACAAACAGCCTGAGTGATTCCACAGAGAAACTGTGCCCCATGAAAAGTAATGTTCATAAAGTGTGGAGAACACAAAGCATGTAAAGGCTCCAGGCAAAGCTGCAAGGGCAGTCTGTAACGCACACCAAACTTCCAGACAGAAGCCGGGCAGTTTTGAAAAACGGCTTGAATGTTCAAGATAACTATCACATAGCATTTTTACACTAAGTTACTATAAAATACTATAAATTTATAATATTTCTAAGCCTTCCAAATGAAAGTACTGCCAGATTATCTTCCTGTTCCTCCAAACAGATACTTAAATCATCCCTATTTCCAAAAACTTCCAGAAAATGATACAATGTAATACTAAACAGCCTATTAGTTAATTGATCTTTTTAAAAACTTCTTAAACATTTCTTCCCAAAATATCAAAATAAATCAATAAGCTTGTACTCGTCTGCATTACTATCTGCATCCTTTAAATGAAAATATACTATTAAATTACTTGGCATATAGTACAATTAGATACTTTCTTCAATTTTTAAGATGTGACTGAACAAAAGCTTAAAAATTTTTCTGAATTACTAAACTGGCTATATCTTGACAAAATTACAGAGTAGGAAACTTTAATGTTCCAGTTGTTTTGCATTCCGTGTAAACAGCTGCACTTGAAATCTCAGCATCCAAAAGACTGTCCTAGGTACATCCAGGGCCGGCACCCGACGTCCACGGTCTTCCACTCACGCTGCTTTAGAGCACTTTCAACACCCACTCTTGCTAAAGGCTGAGTGTGCCTCCCTTCTTGCCCAAAGTCATGTGATGTGACTCAGGAAATTTAAAAAATGTGTCTGTTACAGTAGAACTGTACAAGGTCACAGTTTTTCAAACATAATATGGCCAACCTGAAGTTCCTTCTATTTAAACACTAGGTTGTTTAATGTTTGCTGCTTTGCATAATTTGTAAAAAGACCATTTATGCCTGTTCTATGTGTGAATACTGCCACCTTCCTCTCCAAAAATCCGAGCAGTGCATACCACAGCCGTACCATGGCCTTCATCTTCAACTACCATTGGATTTCCCACAATTACCTTAGAAAATGTTACACTCTTCTGAATGGCCAAAAACGTACAAAGTGATATATAAAAAAACAGAAATATAGTAAATATTAACTTACTCAAATGTTTGATTAGTACACAATTAAGAATAGATGGCAAACAAAATACCAGTGTTTCCAAGTCTTAGAAATGACTGTTAGGTATGAACAAAGCATACTTAGCCTACATGTTAAGGAGATAGGAGAGTGTTCATTAGACATTACTCATTTCACCTCTACAACGGGATTCTAGCTTTAAAAAGAATTTTATTCACCCACCTTCTCCCTTTCCATAAAAAGGCAAAGTGTCGATATGGTTATTTGAAAATCAGTTTAACTGGATAGATTAGAACAGACTCTAAGAATACACAATGTTATAGGTACTTAATAAGGCTTCCTTAAAAACAATAGTAAACGGAAAACTGAACTATACCTAGAACATGCCTTAGGACCACCCAAAAGGCTGCTTCTTTCATGAGCGTCATTTAACCTTGTCTCATTTAGTTTTAATAATAAGAAACTACTAAAGGAATTTAATCAAGATATCACAGAAAAGCATTTCTAAAGACTGTTTAAACTCATATTTAATATGCTACATGAAAGAGACTTATTGTTATACATTAATCACCTATAAAGTGCTTTTAAAATCATTCTTGCTATTGAGTTTACATGGTTAGGTATAAATTTAGATAACCAATATGCTTTTTCTTGAAATATCCTTTGTACATTAAAAATGTTGCTTTATGCATAAAACAGAAAACTAAAATAAAAAAAATCACCTATAAACCTTTAGAAAACCAACTTTCCCTTCTTTAATTCAGCAATAAACACTGCTGTCATGACCTATTAAGTATCGTTTTACTTTACAAAATATTCCTAGACATAGAATTCTCTTCAATAATGAGGATTCTTCACTTAAGAACCATTCAGATATCATCTCTTACTATATGAAATCTCAAAGATTGCCTCTGTAGCACACAGTATCAGATGCAGTAATACAGGGAAGACAGACATGCCAAACATACAACAAACTACAGACCCTTTTATTTATGAGCGCTGAAACAAGCCAATTTCCAAAAATCTTTTTAAAGCCTAGGAGGTAAAGGGGAAGTTTTTTTTGAACATTCTTTACAATTTGAGTGACAAGGTAGATTTTAAAAAAAGTGCAATATGGGTAACTAGCTTATCATCCACTAAATTGAGGGAAAACACAGAAAAAATTAGAAAGCTTTAATGAAAGAATGTATCATTTCAGACACCATATGCTCGAGTGCAGAGGCTAGATACTAAAGCAAGGTGCCGAGTCCTGAGGAGAACGCACTTGTACTTAGCCGTAATGCTGAACAATGAGCTTTAAATCTACGCAGTGCTAAAAAGACAATGACAGAGTTCAGATAGTATGTTACAGAGAAAGACCTGTGAGAATTCCATTTCTTAAAAATAATCTTGTCCCTCTCATTGACCACTTAGTGTTTTGTGATGTGCTAAAAAGTGCACTGGCAACTCAGAATGGGTTTGTGTTTTAAGTTGGCCATGTCTTTTTAACAGACTGCAGTCTTCACAGTTACACAGAGCTGCAGGTCTCCTGGGTTTCAAGTGTCACTCATCTAACTGAGTCTGACAGCTGAGAAAGGCCACCGGTGCTTACAGTCAGTTTAAAAAGCATCCTCTACCTGGTATCTCTGCCGTGATTGTCTTGCTGCTCCCTGAAACCTCTTCCTCATCATCTGATGAACTGGTGCTGGAGTCACACGTCAGGTCACTGTCACTGGTGCTGCTGTCCTGCAGCAGGCTGTACTTCTTCCTTGCAGCAGCCTCCCGCTTCTGCCTCAGTAGTCTGATCCTTTCCTTGTGTTTTTGGCTCCGATGACCTTTAACCTTGGTGACTCGGCCATTCTGCTTATCACTGGATTGCCGGTTCTTCTTGGCAGCCATGGTAGATGTTTCACTTTCGGAACGGGACCGCCTAGACTTTCGTCCAACAGTGGCACCAGGCACTCCTGAAGTATCTCCTTCTACTGTTGTTTCTGCTTGCGAGGGCTCATTCTCTTCAACAGAAGACAATGTATCTGAATCGGCCAAGTGGCCACTAGAGGAAGGGGAAAGCATGCAATGATTAGAGGAGTCACTCTCATAAACTCGGCCAGTCGTGGGCTTGTCACTCTCTGTGGATGCTAACTGGGACTCTGAGGAGTCCCTCCTCAGTTCCATCAACAAACAGGGCATTGAGGAGAGAACTGTAGAGCCGGCTCCACCGTCTTTAGGAACTTGAGACTCCAGTTCTACAGAGCCGTCTTCCTCCTTGACTGTCTCTTGTTCCGATGCTTTTGGTGGGGCTGCAGACTCAATGAGTTCTTCTACTTTTCCCACTGCCTCCTCCATCTTCATCTCAGAGCTCCAGATTAAATCATGGAACAGAGTCTAGGAAACGATATCAAAGATGCAACTGGAAAGCAGCCTGTATGAAAACACACAAAGTCAATGACTAGGAATGGAAGGTCATTTAACCTATGCAGCATGCTATGCTTCTAAGGGAGTGCAAAAGGTACCATTTACACAACAGACCTTTAAGACACCATGTGCCGGGGTTGGGGATTTAGCTCAGTGGTAGAGCGCTTGCCTAGCAAGTACAAGGCCCTGAGTTCGGGTCCCCAGCTCCAGAAAAAAAAAAAAAAAAAAAAGAAGACACTATGTGCCTATACTCGGCTTGATTGGCAGTCAGATTCAAAGGACTTAACACCAGCAAAATCCTAGCAGTCTCATCTATTAAAAATAGAATATTAACCTCTATTTTAATTACAGCAATTAACCAAAGAGTTACGTTTAAAGGGTTCGAAAAGTAACTTAGCAGTAGAGTGCTTGTTTGGGGTACATGAAGCCCTGAGTTCAATCTCGAGCACCAAAATAAGAAAAGTTTAAAACATTCAAAAAAGAAATCTTTGAAAAACTTTAATATAATTAATGTGTACTTGACTTTAATATAAATGAAAAAAATGATTTAAAATAAGACTGGGGGCTTGCGATGTAGTTCATTAGCTCATATGTTTGCCTTGCATACATGAAGCTGGGGTTCAATCCTCACCACTACGTAGTATTAGAAATGATGCTACACGCCTGTAATTTCAGCACTACAGAGGAAGAGGCAGGAGAATTAGAAGCTCAAGATGATCCACAGTGAATTTCAGGCAATTCTGGGATATACGAGACCCTATATCAAAAAAGAAAACAAAAAACACGCAATAGTCTGACTGGGCATGGCAGTCTAAGTACATAGTTCCAGCTACTTGGGAGACCGAGGGCTGAGGACCCCAGAGTCAAGGCCTACCTGGACAACTTGGACAACTCCTCTCAAAATGAAAAATAAAGGGACTGGAAAGATAGCTCCGTGGTTAAAAGTAGTGGCTGCTTTTGCAGAATACCTGGGTTTAGGTCCCCAAACCTACATCTTTTCCCATCTATGACTCCAATTTCAGGAGATCAAACACCACCTCTACACATAAAAAAATAAATCTTTAAAAACATAGATATAAAGGGGAACTGGGCTGAACGAAGCTCAGTAGTAGAGTGTTTGACTAACGTTTTCAATGTCCACACAGCACTAGTCCTGCAATCACTGTAACTAAAATTATGGTTTCTAGACTTCCCCAAAGGAGAAGAGACTGTGAAAGGGAGAGCCATCTAATGTACACTAATGGGTCGTTAAGGGGTCAGAGGTGTGTTTATACATGTGTGTGCTGGTACATGTGAGGCATGAGGAAAGCCATCTACCTGGTTTGTTTTTCTTTTTTTAAAGGTCCCTGATTAGCCTGGAGATGGCAATTCCTCTATGCTGGCTGGTAGTGGTTTGTAGGAGGCCACCTCTGCCTCCCCAGCTCCTGACTTTCTAACATGGGCTCTGAGTATTAAAGTCAGATCTTCTGAATGAGCTCTCTCTCCTCACTGCTTCTTTAAAAAACTCCATGCTTTTGGGAAGTGAGCAACCAAAGTAATTATATGCATCAAACCTGTCTTCATTCCCCTGAATAGGACAAATCCCAAAGGAGGATTAAAAGAAAAGGCCAGCTGAGCATAGCAGCATACCCATGTAATATAGTATTTGCATGGCTGACTATGGACTGAGATTGGACATAAGCCTAAGCTACACATTGAGAGCCTCTCTCAAAGGCCAGATTTTGCTGTTCCCTTAGTCTATGTACTGAGTGAGTCTCATGTCAGGTGTTTTGTTTCAAAAACAATAAGCATTAAAATATAGTTCAGTTACTTTGTGAATCCAAGAAATTCTGACTAGGTTCAGGTTTAAGAAAAACATCCTATACATTTTATACCTTATATACTAAATTTAGAACCTAATGTCCTTGCCATTCCAATAAAAGACACAAATCTAATTAACCGTGAGTAAAACATAACCTTTAGCCAGTCAGTAACCTTTTACATTGTGAATTTCATTAACTGATGGCATTCCTGAGAATGCTATGAAGCAAGGCAAAGCACTCTTACTCTGTACACAGACTGTTAGAGAAGGTAACATAATGACCCCATAGGGCAAAGACAGATGCACACGTTAATCTTAGCATACGCTAGTAGGCATAATACGGCATCTCCATCACTTGGGTTTACCAAGTATTAGTTCATTTTATGACAAAACACAGAAAATATCAGAAAAAATTCTCTTATTGATCTAACATCTGAAGCATCATTTTTACGGACTTAAACATATTCCATGTACTGCTTTTTCCTTGCATAGCCCTGTTCTTTAATAAAATGGGCACTGCAATACTTTGCTTAACAAACTCAGGAAGACTAATATTTGTTCCTACTAGAGTTTTTACTAATTTGAGACCCTCTTGTTTAGCCTACTTCATAAACATATTTGTATTTCTTACAACTAATTTTTAACTAAATGAAAACAAGCATTAATGCTTAACAGTCCTGAAAGAAATGTAAGCCAATGGGGGAGCATAGGCTAAATCAAAAAATGAAAAGTGTCACTAATAAAGTATGCCAACAACATAAAACATTTGTATGTCTATATAAAATACCCTTGAACTAAAGAAAAAAAGTCCTTGTTTCTAATAAAAATAAAAGAAGAGAGAGTTGAGTCTGGTAAAATGTTAACAGACAAAGTAAAAGCACTAACCACCTGGCCTTACAACCTGGGTTCAGTCCCTGGTACTCACAGGGTTGAAAAGACAACTGACTCCCAAAAGCTGTCCTTTGACCACTCCATACATACTGTATCACATGTGCATACCCCACCCTCCAATAAATAAATGAAAAAAAACAAGGTCAGAGTTTGTGGGCTGGGTGTTTGCCTAAAACACAAAAGCTGTGGGTTCAATCTCAACCAGTACAGGAAAGTCACAGTTAACTTTGCCTGTAATCCTGACACCACAGAGAGAGGTCCTCACAGTGTCAGGAGGAGCAAAGGTCAGCTTGGCTACATAACAAGATCAAGGCCAGCTAAAGCTCTGAGACTTTGCCTAACGTGTGTGCGTGTGAGAAAGAGAACACTGATTCTTCTGATGTGGATCATTCATACTCTCGAATAGAGGGTTTTCCTTTTTTTTATTAATTTTCTTATACATTCCGGCCATAGCTCCCCTCTCTCTACTAACAGTTCTTTTCTTTAAAGTTGAAATATCTACAATAAAAATACTAAAATTAACGTAATATCAATTATAACACAAACGCATCAAAGTCTAGTTTGAGAAGAAGGGAGCATTAGACCTTTAGATTACAATATGGCATAGGACTGAGAAACAATGCGCTGGCCCCTTCCTCAGTGCGGGGCTGGCTGAGGGCCTTGCTCCATCTGGAGACCAGCACATCACCCAGCAGTGGCAGTCTCCCCAGCACCATCCCCACTGTCCACCATGGCTTATCTCCATGTTTGCTTGCATCTACTCTGCTCTCGCCCTCAAAGATGATGGGATGACTGCACAGCTGCTCATTAAAGCAGCCGCTGTGCACCTGAACCTTTTGGCCTAACTTATTTGCAAAGTCCCAGCCAAGATCAGCACTGAGTCTGCTGGACCTGCTCATGTAGCTGGTATTACACTTAGCAGGAGCCTTGCCCACTGATGCATCAGAATGAGAAAGGTGAAGAGGCACGAAACAAGAATCAAGAGAGTGGGCAGATGAGGAGAGGAGAGGTGTGGTTAAGAACCCTCGCTGCCTTTCCAGAGTTCCTAAGTTCAGTTTCTAGAACGCAATTGGGCAGCTCACAGCCTGTTGCTCCGGCTGTAGAGGATATAAGCTTCTCTCTGACTTCCTCAGGCATACATACACATGTTGCATACATTTTCATGGTCATATTCCTCCCTCTCCCTCCCTCTCTGTGTATGAGTGTGTCTCTCCACAAACACAAGTAAAAACCAATCTTAAAAGAAAAAGAAAAAAGAATTCAAGATGGATATGAGCTTTAGTCTGGTTTTGCTGTTATTATTTTTAAAGATTTAATTGTTGATTTTATGCATGTGCTGTGCCAGACTGTATGTTTGTGAACCACATGTATGCATGCAGGTGCTCCTGGCCAGAAAAGGGCTTATAACTGGAGTTACAAGCAGTTACGGTTGCCAATTTGGGTACTAGGAATCAAACCAAACATGCAAGAACAAGTACTCTTAACCAACAACGAGCCATCTCTCTATCCCAGCTATGGTCTTTTGACTAAACTCTTCTGCAACATGATCAATAAAAAGCTAAAATCTAAAAATCACTCGACTAGTTAAAATGTGTATGACTCTTGTTTCTTCAGGGAATAAGTTATATGGATAGCACAAATGAATCTGAACTACTTTTTTATACAATATTATTTTTAATATTATACATCAATCAATTAACTTGCATTTCAAAATCCTTAAACTTAAAAGTTTTAAATGAGATTTCATCACAGTTGCCTAAATATGTCAACAGTACTCTGGTTAAAGCCCACATGAATATTCCAAATCAATCACAAAGGACTGGCATTAACCAACCATAAATAGAACCAGTGAGCACATCAAGGTCTTTCCAAACAATGTGGGCATTAAGAAGGAAAAGGCTCTTCATAGAAAATGAATAGAGCAGCTTGCAGTGAACACAAACTAAATGAGGAAGCCAGGGAGATGATGGCTCAGTTGGTAAAGTGCCTGCTGTACACACATGAGGACCCAAGTTTGGATTACACACATCTATACCCCCAGTGCTTGAGGGCAACAGGCAGCTTCTTGGAATTCACTCATCAACCAACCTAGCCAAATCCTTGAGTTCTGGGTTGAGTGAGAGACTCTGTCTCAAAAAACAAGGTGAAGAGTGACCTAGGGAAAACGAGTGATATCAACCTCTGACTTCACACACACATGCATTTATGCACACACCAACAGAACTACTGAACACAGAACACACAGAAACCTTAAGTGGACAGAAAAAGTGGTTATACTATCTGTTTAAGAACAAGCAATTTTATTTATAATTTTGTCTAGGGCACAGAATCTCTAGAAGGATTCTTAACAAAGTGGAAGAGAGGGACAAGGAATAAAATTTTGTTATCATATACAATAAATATCTTTCAAAGCTCTATGGTAAGTCTTCTGAAAGAGGACAGTGCTTTTACTTTGGACACATTTGGGTCATTTTTCATCAATAAATGTTACAAAGCTTTCCTTCTAGGACATAACTTTCTTATAATTAAACACAGGGTTGGGTCTAAAAGTCACTAGAAACAGAAATCCAAGCTAAATAAAGTTCTCTAAACACAATGGGAAAGATATACACAGTTTAATTGTGCCTCACAATCAAATTATCAAAAAGTGGACTTTTTTCTTTTTCTAGTTTTCTTTTGAGATTACAATATGATTTTATCACTTTCCCCTCCATCTCCTCCCTCCAGACAGTCCCATATAGCCCTCCTTGCTCTCTTTCAAATTCATGGCCTCCTTTCCTGTGGTCACTGTGTACATGCTTGCATGTGTGCTTGTCTGTATTGTGTTACTTTTATTTTTATTTTATTTTTATTCGGGTCTTCAGGGCTACTCTTTTGGTACTGGAGAACAACCAATTGGTGTCCTCCTCCCTGGGGAAAGCTATTCCTCCTGCTCTTAGTGTTCCTTAGTTGCATTCCTTAGTATAGTTCTTGGTGTAAGGTAGAGGACTCATGGGCTTTCCCCTGACCAAAAAGTGGATTTTTTTGGTAGGGATAATCAAATAGCTGGAAGTAGGACATTGATTTTTTTTTTTAAGTGTGAAGCCAGAGTTGGCAAGATGGTTCAGCAGATAAAGGTACTTGAGCTAAGCCTGACAACCCAAGTTTAATCCCTGGGTCACACAGTAAATAGAAGTCTTTATCCTTTGAACTCCATATGCAGGAGGTTGATCACCACCCCAACTTTACATCCTCCTCTCCCGAGTTTGGTTTTTGTTTTGTTTTGTTGTTATTTTTGTTTTTGTTTTGAAGACATAGAGTCTCACTATGTAATTTCGTCTGGCCTAGAACCGACTATGTAGACCTGACTGGCCTAAAACTCATAAAGATCCACCTGGATCTGCCTCCTGGGTGCTGGGATTAAAGGCGTCACCACAATTGGCTCCTGAGTTCTCAGGAAACTTCACTTTGTTGTCTGGGAATAGTATACCCAATCACTGGAACAGTCATGGCACTAGATACCTCTCACTATATCGACTGGTCAAGAGTGAGTTGTCTGGCGCTAGAAAGATGGCTCAGCAGTTAAAAGCACTGGCTGTTCTTTCAGAGAACTTAATTCAATGCCCAGCATCTACATGGTAGCTCATAACTGTCTGCAGCTCTAGTTTCAGAGGATCTGGTACCCTCACGCAGACATACATTCAGGCAAAATAGCAATGCGTATAAAAATTAAATCTTAAAAAAAAAGAAACACTAAGTCATAGCGGTTTTTGTTTTTTAAAGTGAGTTATCTGGTAGAACATGGAACTCTGGAATTTTTAGTTCCCGTGGTATGACAGAAACCCACTAGAAAGAAGTGGTAAGGAGTCCCTTTGCTACTCCAGAAATGCTGCGCCCCCAAGTAGTACTGCACAGAAGCACTCATTAAATCTGATTGCAAGAATGGTTCTGGACAATAAAATATTTTGTGATTACTAACTGCCTAAACAAGAAGTCTGAAATATTGTCAATACTACATGTCATACTTCAACAAATTTCTTTGGGGAAGTGAGACCCAGTTATACAAAATAAGGGGGAATAAGCCACGTTTACAAGTACCCCCCTGCTTCTTGGTCATTTTTTTAGCTGGTTGCTTTATAGTATGGTTTTTAGAAAAAGTAATTCTGTGAACTGGGGCTACAATATATACTCCCAGTTTTGCTCTGCACTATCCTTTTAAACTTCAAAGGGAATAGAGAAATGAAGGTGCCAAAGGTCAGCCATCTCAGTGGGTAAAGGAACTACAGCCAAGCCCAAAACCTGAGTTCAGGACCCACATTTGAAAGAGAACACCAATCCCTTTAAAGGTCAGAAAATTGGGTTGTTGACCATGTGCACATTGTGACACATGTGCACTCCCATACATACATGAATGCATATGTAAATTCACAGGTATTAAATAAATAAAATAAATAAATTGTAGCAGAGTAGCAATAATCAATGCAGACAAACTTGCAAACAGATAAGGTTGAATCTGAGAGTGAAGCCTTGAGAGCTTGAGCTTGAGCTCGGAGAATAGGACCCTGCTAAGATCAGAGAAAGAACTGGAAAGACGGCTCAAATGGTAAAAAACACACTTGTCAAGCAAGCCTGATGGCCTGGGTTCCATCCCTGGAACCACAACCGCATCTCACAAAATGGAATACACACCTGAACTGAAACACACACACACACACACACACACACACACACACACACACACACACACACACACACACACACACCATTAAATTTTTAAAAATTAAAAAAAAAAAAGTTCTAAGTCTCTCCCGTCATTTGGTTTAGCAAACACCACCATTTACATCTGTTTAAGACTGTTGTGTGTTCGGTCCCCAGCTCCGGAAAAAAAAAAAAAGACTGTTGTGTATGTGCTTATCTGGGTGAGCGCATGTGCACAGCATGCATGCAGGGCCTCCTAAGACAGAGTGACCTGATGTGGGTACTAGGAGTGAATGCAGTGAGTGACGCTAACACTGAGTCAGCATGCTTCCAGCTCTGCTGTGCATGGTGTTAGTGTCAACTCTGCTATCGATTTTCTTCCCATATGGGTCAGAACAACCAGAATAGGTTCATCCTATCTCCTGAGAACAAACAAACCTGAGATAAGCAATGTTTTTAGACAAGGACATCCAAGATGGAAATTCTTCTTTGTAGTGTGGTAACACATGCCTGTAATCCCAGAACTTGGAAGCAGGAAGGATTAAAAATTCAGGCCAGTCTCAGCTCTATGGGAAAATGGTTCATTTGGTAAGGTGCTTGCCTTTGCAAACACATGAACCTAAGTTCAGTCCCTAGAATCCATTTAATCTAATCTAACAATTAAATAAATTTATAGGTAAATAAGTAAACAAAACAAAGCAGCTTGCCATGATGATGACATGTGTTTGTGATGCCAGCCAGCACTGGATCCTTGGAGGCTCAATGGCCAGCCAGTCTACACTACTTAGCAAGTTCCTGGCCAGTGGGAGACCTTATAGTGAAACAAATAAAAGTGGAAAAGACCTGAATAACACTCAGGGTTGTTCTCTAGCCTCTCTATATATATAAAATCCATATATAAAAAGCATCCATAGCCCTTTCTAATGGATAACTCATGAAGTATTGGCTATACTACAACTTGGCTGAGGTAAGAACATAGAACATCATCATCACGAGAGAGTTCCTGACAGAACTTTGGGGCTATTAAATAAAAATCATCCATGTATATAGTGAAATCACCAAGAACTAAGAAAAAAGTAAGAATGGATAAGATGACAATGAAGAACAAGTGCCATAGGGACAGAAAAGGGACAGTGATTTAACGGATGGCCACAGTAAGTAGATTCAAGAAGGAAAAGAAAAATTCCAGAAAAGAGTAGCAGTGAGGACCACTTACCCTTCCTCTCGCTCTCCAGATAGGAGGAGAGGAGGACAGCAGGAGAAGAACACCACTAGTGACCTGTTAGTGTGTGAGAAAAAGAGAAGGTTCAGAAGAGACTGAGAATTCAGAAGACAAATCATGAACTGCAAAGTACAAACTGGAAGGCAGTTAGGAGAGAGAGGAGAAAGCAGAATGAGGGAAGAGCAGTGCTTTCTCCAGAAATTATCATGTAGGAAACAGCATGCTTGAGAGTGTGGGGTTTCTTTTGATGACATTCATGAAATAAAAAAAAAACTAGCATTTAGCATTTAATACACTCAAGATGTATTTCTTCTTGGGGCTGGAAAAATGGCTTAACAACACTTGCTCCTCTTTCAGAGGTACTAACTACTCCAGGTCTAGTTCTGACTCCTCCTTCTGACCTCCACAGGCATTGAAAATACATGAAACATAGCCATATGTGATGGCTAATCACACATATACTAAAAATAAATCTTTATTTATTCCATGTCTCTGTGTGTGCGTGCATGTGCGTGTATGTGTGCGTGTGTGTAAAACACAGCTAATTCTGGTCATGACTCAGTAAACTGATTTCATAACCCATCGGCGGCGGCAGCCCAAATGAAACCTGGAAAGCTTTCCCTAAAGTCTGTACACATGGGCTGTGTATGTAACTCAGGTAAGAGTGTGTGTTTTTCTATCACTCACAAATCCTGGATTTGATCCCCAACACCACACAAACCAGAAGTAGTGGTACAAGCTCTGGTCCCAACATGAGGAAGTGTAAGAAGGAAAATTTAAGTTCAAAGTCATCATCAACTAACAGGGAGTTTGAGTTCAGCCTGGAAAACAGAAATCCATGCACAAGCTATGTTGACAATACAGCTGATTTTTTAAAAAAATAAATTATGAAACATTCTATTGAAGAAGCACTGGGCTAGCAAAATGACTCAAAACTTAAGAGCATTCTTGCTTCAAAGCCTGACAACATGAATTCACTTCACAGGACCTGCATGGTAGAAAACTGACTGCTCAAAGTGGTCCTTCGACTCCTGCGTCAGCACCATGGAGCACAGGCATGGACTTGAGAACACTTGCATACACACACATGTGCACACATACACATACAGAGAGACACAATAAAGAAATGTCGTGCTCCTGCCCCTAGAGGCATTGCAATGTGATTGCTGTGTCACATGTGCATCAGTCCGTGGCAAAGAGGAGAGGTATGTCTTTGTTCTGTGTTCTGATCTACAAACATCTATGATTAGTAGCCTAACATTCCCTGGAAAAAGCAAGCTTGAAACCAATACTGTCTGGTGCCAGAGGTTCTGAACAGGGAGCTGGCCACCTCTCCGGTGCCAGGGTACTGGATAGGCCTGAACAGGAAGCAAGTCTGAGGCTAGAAGAACCCAGCAAGGAACCACAGGCCCCAGGCAGCCCAAGACAGATGCCCACTCCTGTGGGCCAGGAGAGAAGCAAGCCTGAATTGACCACTAGTCTGGTAATATGGGACCCAGAAATGAAGCTAGCTTAAGATGAACACCAGTCTGCTACCCCTCAGGTCTGGGGGGTGGGGCAAACCATGCTCAAGATGACACCTGCCATAAAGCACAAGGAAGGCACAGCACTCCTGAGATCACTCCTGAGAGAACCCCAGACACTTGAGAGACCCAAGATGCCACTAAGAACAAGTAAGTGGTGGAGAAATGGAAGAGAAAGAAAAACAAAAGGATATATGCACAACAAAGAGAGTTAGTACTGGAGGCTCAAGGGTAGTGAATAGCCGGTGACGCCACCTGAGACCATGATGGGGTCCTGGCCTGTGCTGACACTGGGAGCCTTGTCTAGGTCTGTGGCTCTGCAGCAGCAGGGTCTGTTACCACCAAAGGTGAGACGGATATCTGCATGATAATGTCATTATACAAGCGAAGGCAGGTATAGGATACAACGAGGCCTGTCACTGGGCGAGAAGGAAGGATGGGCAGGAGAAAAGCTTTAGAGAGGAAGAGGAGACTGGAGCAAGAAGGAGAAGCAGCCGAGAGAACATGGAGGAGGATGTTAAGATTCCTCTCTGCACATTTACAGGTTGTTATGAATGTTCTTAAGGGATGGGTGTGTACAGCGCTTTGTATGTTTAGGTGGGCAATTATATCTTATCAACTGGATCAGAGGTTACTGTGTTGTGTGTTCTTTCATGTGGCGATTTAACTGAATTCAAGAGAGTATGTGGTGGATGGAGACACTGAGCCACCACAGAATTGGGATGTGTGTGTCTGGCATGATGGCAACCTGCCTTGGGACTAGACAGGTAGAGAGATTGTTGCCAGGCTCAGAGAGTAGCCATCGACAGTGTGATATGGGATGGAGCAAAGCGGGTGAGACATTTTGTCTGGACTGCCACTGGGGATATATTGATGTCTGAAGGCTGTGCAGAACCGGCCCCACCCCTCAGCTCTCATCATGGAAGAGCTGGCCCTAGAAGCATGAGGGCAGGCACATTGTTGGAGTTGTATGTTAGCTGGTCCCAAGGATATAAGCATGAGAAAGCTAGCCCTACCACTCATCTTCCTGTGGTGGCATGGACAAGAAAGAAGTACCCTCCACCCTCACCACTTTCAACAGGCAGGAGACCTGACCCTAGGGTCATGAGAATAGGAGAGCTGGCCCTGCCCCTCACAAGCTGCAGTACTTGGGAGAACAGGCCCCATACCTCACCTGGGCAGCACAATAGAACTGATCCTGATGGTGGGACTTCGGGTAAGCTGGGCCTCAAGAGTGTGAGTATGGGAGAGTTGGCCCTGCCTATTGTCTGCCATTCAACAGTGTTCCATACCCTCACCCCTTGCTTCCTAGGGCAGGTGGAAGGGCTAGTTCTTGGGTCATGAAAGCAGGAGAGCTATCTCTGCTCTTCATCTGCTACAGAACTGAGGAGAGCAGGCCCTAAACCTTGCCTGGGCAGCAGGGTGGAGCTGGCCTTGAATGTGAGGGTTGCAGGTGAGCCAGCCCCAAGGGAGTGATCATAGGAGAGCTGGCTCTGCCTCTTGTCTGCTGGGCAGTGAGTGGCGCAGATGAGGGAGAGACACCCACTTCCCCTCCCTTGTCCTTCACCATCTGTGGCAGACAAGAAAGCTGCCCCCAGAATTATAAGACTGGGAGAACTGGCCATGTCCTTCACTGGCTGTAGCACTCAGGACAGTGGGCCTGCACCTCACTTAGGCAGCAGCGTAGAGCTGGCCCTGGTGCAGGGGCTGCAGGTCAGCCAGCCTGCAGGGCATGAGAGCAGGAGAGATGACCATTTCTGGTACCTCTCAGGCCTAGATCAAGGGCTTTCAATTGGTCCACCCCAACATTTACCCCATCAATGAACTGCTAGAGTGGATGAAGAGGCCAGTCTACAGATCCAAAACTACAGGATCTTCATGACACAGGGCAACAACGGGATATCTGAAAGGAGCCCCACTGAGGTTCCAGTATTGATACAGTAGCAGAAACCACATATCTGAGTCATTGCAATGAACATTTTTTTTTTTGCAAGCAAAAAGTGTGGAGAAGGGTGGGTGGGTAGGGGAGCACCCTCATAGAAGCAGGGGGAGGGGGAATAAGGTAGGGGGTTTATGGATGGGACACTGGGAAAGGAGAGAACATGTAAATGAAATGTAAAGAGAAAAAAGGAAAAGAGAATAAAAAGAAGTGTGGAGAAAAGGGAACACTGTGGGACGCGCTGTTATACAGTACAGCTTCCACAAGATTTTCTCTGTTGGGGGAAGGTTGCGAGGGTGGAGGGCAAGTATGAAGGGAAAGGAAGATGAGTGGGATTGCAGTGCATGATGTGAGGTTCGCAAAGAACCAATAAAAAGTTTGAACACTCTTTAAAAAAAAAAAGAAATGTAGTACTAAAAAAAAGTAAAAGAAATATATAAAGTAGAAACAAAATAACACAACTATATTAATATGGGTAAATGCAGTCAGTGCTCTCAACCACTGAGCCATCTCTCCAGCCCCTAAAACGTCTTATAAAGCAAGGGAACATTTACCAAAATGTGAAGGTCGCAGTTACCTATAGGTGGAAGTGTGAAGGTTGAATACAGAGAGATTAAAAGTATTGACAGAGGAAAGTGTGGTGGCTCAAGTCTGTTATCTCAGGAGACTAGGAAGGAAGACTACGAGCTCCAGGCCATTTTAGACTACAGAAGACCACCTCAAAACAAAACAAAGAAACAAAAAAGACGAGGCTGTGCTGAGGAAGTGCTTGCTGCACAGACCTGAGAACCCGCATCAGATCCCCAGCATCTATGCAAAAGCCAGGCATAGCAGTAATATTCATCTGCATGCAGCCCTAGAGGGAACAGAGGGTATGGGGCAAGCGGATCATGGGAGCTCACTGGGAGAGCCTTCACCAGAAACTAAGGTCGAGAGTAACAGAGGATAGCATCTGACTTTGTGTTACATACAGGCTTTCTGGCTATAGGCAAGTTTGGGGGCTAGCAAATCTCTCAAAAAAAATATTGCTATAAAGCAAAGCAAGACTAACAAGAACCATTTCAATTCTCTGGAAATTCACCAAAAAGGCATACAAAAAATAAGTGCTGATGCTTGAAAACTTGGATTTTTGTTAACAGGAGTTAACATTCTTGCCTAAGGCGATCTGCAAGCTCAGGAGATTCTGTTAATGTGGAAAATGCACTGAGAATCTACAGTAAACACTGACAAAGTACCTTCATTTCAGTATGTAGTAATAGACCACACCTATATCCAGATATTGCGGGGAAATGATAATCTTAGCCAATAGAGTAGCCAAGAGCTGTACTAGTCTTAAGATATGGCTGTAAATGTATCAACCATATCCTCAGCTGATGTGTGAGAAATACCCTTCCTCCTCCAAAGGCTCATGTATTTGAACCCTTAGTGCCCAGTTGGTGGTGGGGTTTAAAAGATTCCTCTTAGAGGGCTGGAGAGATGGCTCAATGGTGAAGAGCACTGACTGTTCTTCCAGAGGTCCTAAGTTCAATCCCCAGCAACCACATGGTGGCTCACAACCATCTATAATGGGATCTGATGCCCTCTTCTGGTGTGTCTGAAGACAGCAACAGTATGTTCATATAAATAAAATAAATATTAAAATAAAAAAAGTTTTAAAAAAAGATTCCTCTTAGGATGGGGTATACTGCTAGCAGACGTATGCAATGAAGGTGGCCTTTGAAGGCTATAGACTCATTTCTCTCTCCCCACTTCATCCCCCACTCCCACTCCCACCAACCCTCTGCTTCTGTATATGAATACACGTGTGACAACTAGTTTCTTGCTTCCGTTAACATGCTCTGACTTCCCCACCATGATTAAACATTATCCCCTTGGAACCATAAGCTAAAATAAAAGCCCTTTCTTCCTTAAGTTGCTTTTGGTCAAGGTATTTTATTCCTAACACAGAAAGGTAACTAAAACAGAAGAAGACACTAAGGTCTGTTGCATAAGCATTTCAGAAAATAACAGTGGTGGAAAGATTTTGAAAGGGCCTCAGCTTTAAAATGCATTCCACTATCTCCACACAGAGCTACTGGGAGAACAAGGTCTTACTAGCTCCAGATACTGGTAGATCAGTATGCAGTATCATAAATGAGAAGCACAACCACTAAAAACGTAACATTTTAAAAAAGAAAAAATACTGAACAGAGAAACCAACAGCCATACACCACAGTGAAGACACTTCACAGATCTGTAATCTAACCAAAGAGTGTAACATCTTCAAAAGGATAGAAATCAAATTCCAAAATTGAAATATTTTGTCTAAGATGCCCAATTTAAAAAAAAAAAAATTTAAGACTTCCAAAAGAAAACGAAACTGTGACACTCATACAAGAAAAGAAAAATTGGCATTGGAAAAATTTTAAAGACTTCATAGGAGCTATATTTTTATAATTTATATATATTTTAAATATGTTCAAAAGCTTAAGGATGGGGCTAGTGTACCTCAGTAATTACC
The DNA here is from genome assembly GCF_011064425.1 of Rattus rattus. Taxonomy (NCBI): domain Eukaryota; kingdom Metazoa; phylum Chordata; class Mammalia; order Rodentia; family Muridae; genus Rattus; species Rattus rattus. The sequence continues at coordinate 54,403,463 of NC_046168.1, read as the reverse complement.
AAACACGCACAAAGCCCTAACCTCAAATTCTCAGTAACACACATACACACACACACACACACACACACACACGCACGCACGCACGCACGCACGCACGCACGCGCGCTCGCTTGCTCGCTCACTCACTCACTCACTCACTCACTCAGACTTACTTAAAATCTTATTTTTAAAAAAGCCCAGTGGCTGTGGTGGACATGTCTTTTTAATCCCAGCACTCAGGAGGCAGAGACAGGTGAGTGAGTCTCTGAGTGCAAGGCCAGCCTGGTCTACAAAGTTCTAGGACAGCCAGGGCTACACAGAAAGACCCTATCTTTACAAAAAAGAAAAAGAAAAATACCATCATACATTTAATGGTAATCCTCAAAAAGAGAACAGAACATAAGAAAATTGGGGGGAAAAATCTTAAAAGCCAGTGGTAGGTAGCATCTACTTGTAAGCCTAGTACTTGAAAGGTAGATGCAGTATCTTCTCAGCTATTAAGCAAGTTCAAGGCCAGACTAAACTACATGACACCCTGTCTAAAAAAAGACAAGGAAAGGAAAAGGAAAAGGAAAATTAACAACTCACACATGCTCTAAAGTTGATTTAAAAAGAAGAAGCAGCATCTCAAAACTCAGAGAGGATAAGCTGACAATGGGCCACATGACAGCAGCACAGGCAAGTAAGGACAAAGTACGAATTCTCAAGTACGCAGAAGTAATCCAGTCCGTGAAGAGGAGCTTTATTTCAGTAGTATGAAACAAAAGGCAGTATTAGTAGACCCACACTTTCCAAGTGCTGGGGTAGAAAGCTGTCGACCAAGATTCCCAAATCCAACAAAACCATTCTTTCAAAATTAAAAGAAATGCAAAGAGACCTTCATAACCAAAGGTGGTACAGACTGGAAAGATGGCTCAGTGGTTAAGAGCAATGACTGCTCTTCCAGAGGTCTTGAGTTCAATTCCCAGCAACCCCATGGTGGCTCACGACCATCTGTAATGGACCTGATACCCTCTGTTGGTGTGTCTGAAGACAGTGACAGTGTACTCACATAAAATAAATAAAACCTTAAAAAAAATGTGGTAGGACCCTAAATAATGAATGATGACAACTAACAGGGGGGTGTTGGGGGTTAGCATACGAAAGTCTTTCTTGAATCTTATCTTATTTTTAAAATATAGAAGGGACCAGAGAAATGAACCAGCCCATAAAAGCTCTTACCATGAAGCCTGAGGACCTGAGTTCAAAACTCAGATTCCCGTAGTAGATGGAAATCCAACTCCCACAAGTTGTCTTCTGATGTGTAATAATATCATGGCATATATGTGTATATATATACACACACACAAGTTGTCTTCTGGTGTGTAATAACATCATGGCATATATGTGTATATACACATACACACACACAAGTTGTCTTCTGGTGTGTAATAGTATCATGGCATATATGTGTATATATACAAATATATACACAAGTTGTCTTCTGATGTGTAATAACATCATGGCATATATGTGTATATACACATACATACACACAAGTTGTCTTCTGATGTGTAATAATATCAAGGCATATATGTGTATATATACATACATACACACAAAATAACTGAAATGTACAAAAAGCAATTGTTTCATTTATATTCAGGTTTGTAATTCAAACAAATATCAAATACATCGAAATAACAGCTACCTAGCATACCTCTATAGACCCACTACTTGGAGGTAGAAAAACTCAAGAGGATCAGAAGTTCAAGGCCAGTAAAGGCTATCTATATAAGATAGCCTGAAAACATACAAAAAAATCACACTATACAGATGACAGATATATATTTACATATATAAATGTGTGTATGCATACACACACACACATACACACGCACACGTGTGCAATAACAATAGAAAAAAGGCCATGAATTTGTAAGACGGTGTCTAAAGAGAAGAAAGGGGAGAAATGTTATAACTATACTATGACCTCAATAATAAAAAAGTAAAATAAATTAAATTAAATAAAAAGGGCTATAGGCATGAATATGCCTTTAATCCTGGCACTCTGGAGGCAGAGGCAGACAGATCTCTAAGAATTTCAGATAGGGCTGGTCAACATAGTAAATTCTAAACATCATAAGACCCTGACTCCAAGACAGACAGACAGACAGACAGACAAACACAAAAACAAAATGATTTACTGTATTGTTCCCTGGATACATTACATAACTATATTTTAAACTAATTATCTCTCTTTGAGGCATCTGAATAAGAATGGCCTGCATGGGCTTGAATGCTTAGTCACCAGAGTGGCAGTATTTGAAAAGGATTCAAAGGATTAGGAAGTGTGGCCTTGTGGGGGAAGTGTGCCACTGGGAGTGGGCTTTGAGGTTTCAAAAGCCCATACCAGGTCCAGAGTGTGTGGTTGTATGTTGTGTGTGTCTCTGTCTCTTTTTCTCTCTCTCTGCCTCTCTCTCTCTGTCTCTGTCTCTCTCTTTCTGCCTATGGAACAAGATGCAGTTCCCGGCTACTGCTCCAGCCTCTGCCTGCATGCCATGCTTCCTGCTACAATAATAATAAAATAACCTTCCGAAACCATTTAAGTAAATCCCCCCAGTTAAATGGTTTTTCTTATTACAGTTGCCTTGATCATGGTGTCTCTTCACAGAAACAGAACAGTGACTAAGACACTCTACTACTACAATGAATACCTAAAATAAAGATTTTGTAGTAAGTATATTCAACCTTCAAAAATAATTCCACACTTATATTTAGTGTCTAATAAATGAATCCAAGCAGAATAGAAAATGGAGGTAAAGAAGCCATGGTGCTGTGATTTGAATGAAAATGAAAATGTGTTCCTCAGACACACGTTTGACTAGTTGGTCCCCACCTGGTGGTATGACAAGGTGGCTCGCACTGAGAGCAAGCCTCTGTGGCTCTACTGGACTCTCCACTGGGGCTCTCTTGCTTCCTCATCCTTGGGCAGCCACATGCATGTGGCATATGCAAATATATGAATAAAATATTCAAGTTCAAAAAAAATCCTTTCTCATCTACAAAGCTGGTTTTGCCTAAGAAAAACCTCACATACATGATGATGAATCATGTTTACAACCATAAAATGTCTTGGCCTCCTGGTGACTTATATATAGCTTTAAAAAACATTTAATTCCTCTTGTCTATTTTTAATCTTATTTTATGTATTTACCTATATGGATATCTGTGTACTACGTGTGTGCAATGCCCACAAAATCCAGAAGAGGGTGCCAGATTCCCTGGAAATGGAGTTACAGCTAGTTCTGGGCCACCATTGGGTCTGGAACTTTGGACCCAGGTCCTCTGAAGAGCAGCAGTGTTCTTTACCACACAGCCATCCATCCCCTCTCTTATTTTTTGACGTGTTTTAATTTTACCAGAACTAATTCTTCTTTCTATAAACCTGTACAAGGCACCCCATAAACTGCTTTTTTTTTTAAAAATTATATAGCCTTGGCTGGTCTGGAATTTACTATGCAGATCAGGCTAGCCTCAAACTTAGAAAGATCTGCCTATCTCTGTCTCCCAAGTGCTAAAATTAGGACATGTGCATCCATGCCTAGCACCAAAACACAATGTATTCTTTTGAAATGTAATTTCAAAATCATACATATATACATACATACATGCATGCATGCATGCACGCATGACATTTTAGAGAGACTGAGAAGCCTAATCTACCCCATGGGTATATGCTGTTCTTTTTACAGTAAACCCACAACTTTGCTTCATTCTGATTCATCCTCAATTTTTTTTCTAAGATCTAAGTCAAGATCCAACCAGTGTTTAAGGGGAGGGTCCTGAGAAGAACTCTTCAGGCAACAAAGCCGACAATTCCAGTGACATTTCTTGCTGCCTCTAACAAATTCCATAAGCTATCCACAGAGATGGGGCTGGGGAGATGGCTCAGCAGCTCAAAGTACTTACTGCAAGCCCAGTGCTCACAGACATCTCCCAGCCATCTTTACTCCAGATCCAGGGGACCTGGTGCTTCTTCTGGCCTCTTCAGAGCCCAGGCACACACATGGTCCAAAGACTTAAACATAAGTACACACATACACATAAAGTTAAAGTATTTTTTAAAAGTTATTTCTAAATGAGATAAGTGGTATCAGTAAAGAGAAATTTGAGAGTTAAAGGAAACAAGGTTTCAAGACAGATCAGGAAAATTCTTTCAGAGAAGAAAAAGGGGGGTTTCTGGAAGAACACTCTTAGGTGACAAAAGTAGACCACAGACAGGATAAAATAGGTAGTGGAAAATAATCAACTGAGTGTGTATGGAGTAACACAAGAGCACAAACCATAAACAAACAGAAAATACACAGACGAGAGAGGATGATGGCACAGCCTATAGTCCCAGCCCTATGAACTTGCTAGACTTGAGTGAGTTCCAGGCCAATCAAAGCTACACAGTAAGACTCTAAGTGTGCGTGCGTGCGTGTGTGTGTGTGTGTGTGTAAAGCAATGTATAAACTCACTGAACACTCAGTTTAAGTCTTACCTTTTTCAACTATATACCTTTATAAGCAATCATTAACCATCATTTACACAGCTATAATGACATGGCATTTCTGCTAAAACTAAAACTGCTGTCCTTTACCCTCGTAACAAAATATAAACTGAAGTCACTCGATGTTACAAGTTTATTGCTGCCACAAAAAAAAACTTCAACTGAAACCACAAGTTGAGGCTATAAGCTGATAAAAGTTCAACCTATTAAATGACATTTCCCAGGACAGAAACGTAGATCTGTGGAGGGTCCATGTACACAAATCCGTTCTATCTCCAGGACTAAAATAAATTAACTTAATAAAACAGAACACTTTAAGGCAAGATTTTGCTCTACAGAACAAGGCATTCTGACTGCCAGCACTGCTACAACTGCTTACTTAATCGTCACCCCAAAGCCGACAGAACAAGCAACTACGTCTCAAACACCGTCTGCATAAGCCGTTAGCTTACCTTGCTGCTGCATATGTATGCTCCAGTACGCTTTCATACTCGTATTAATATTAAATCTTATGAATTTTAACTGTGCTGTCTTACACAAGACATATAAAATAAAGATGGATTTCTTGTTTTTAAAAAAAAAAAATGACAAAATTTTTGGAGAGCCAAAGTTTACTGGTAAAATAAGAAAGCTTCTCTTCACTGAGAGTATATGAAATTTTCCATCATAAAAATTTAAAGGAAGAAAGCCTAGAGTTGAGGTAAATTCTTTCCCTCTATACAACTGGGTCAAATAATACACACGCTGCTTTAAGTAATCTAGTTTCAAATATCAAATACTAGGGTTTTTATCAGTCTCCTTTGAAAGATCAATATAGGGGCCGGAGAGATGGCTCAGCGGTTAAGAGCACTGGCTGCTCTTCCAGAGGTCTTGAGTTCAATTCCCAGCAACCACATGGTGGCTCACAGCCATCTCTAAAGGGATTGATGACCTCTTCTGGTGTGTCTGAAGACAGCTACAGTGTACTCAGATACATAAAATAAATAAATCTGAAGGAAGGAAGGACACTGTATTTTATGTGCTGGAGGGGATTCCTTTTAGGAGGGGGAAGGAGGTAAACACAGAACAAGAAAGGAAGTAAAGGGAAGAGCAGGGTGCAAGTGATCTGATAAGGGAAATGGGAAAGGGGAGTCCTTAGGGAGCAAGAGGGAGGTAACCAGAGAAGGAGGAAGGAGGGTAAGTTAACAATCAGGATGTCAGAGGCTAGAGAGATGGCTCAGTGGTTAAGAGCACTGTTATCTCTTCCAGAGGTCCTGAGTTCAAATCCCAGCAATCACATGGTGGCTCACAACCACCTGTAATTGATGCCTTCTTCTGGTGTGTCTGAAGACAGTGTGATCATATACATAAAATAATCTTTAAACAATAAGTATGTTGAATCATAGCTATTAACTCTTTACCTAAAAAACTTTAATATGTGTAACTCTACATGTTAATATACATATATAGCTTTAACAAACTTTTCTCATCTGGACTGGCCACTGCTCCCGCCAAGAGCCAAACACCACTTAACAAAACCCCCAATATCAGACAAAAGAAGCCCTCTTTTGTGTTGTTTGCCAGGGCTTTCCAAGAGTCCCAAAACACAGTCGATTGCTACTGTGCACCCCCAAAGGTGGGAAGTAAACCCCTATTGCTGAAGATTCCGTGCAAGTTCCACAGGAGGGAGACAACCAAGAGTCTACCCAGCTAAGCGGCCTGAAAAGCGCATTGATAACCAGTGGGGCACAACAACCCTGAGGGTGCAGTGTGGCACACAAACCTTGGTGGCAATCAACACCAAGATGAGACTGAAGACCTGACCTGCTCAGCAAGTACTCAGTGTTAGTAACGTCACAAATATTCATCGTGGAGCTGCAGAGCTGGTGTCTCACTGGAGCCGTCATCTCTACTGAGTAATGTTTAGGGTACTGGAGGGTACTCTGCACACCACCAGGGAGGAAAAGGTAACCACCAAGCCAGCTACAACCCCAGCCATCTACAATAGTGTCCTGCTGCACGATACTCTGGTACAATAGTGGCACAAAAACTGTGAGAGCAATTATTAGTAATTATTAGCTATTTAGAGTTAATGCCCACTCCATGTAATGGAACCCATGCATAATACTGCTCAGGTGGCCAAGAACATGAGATTAGATTTGGCATGGGGAAACCCAAATATTACTATTCTGCTAAAAGAACACTGCACTAAGATGACTCCAAACAAGTCATCTTACTGCCGGACCTACCAATCAGGTTTTTGCTCAGCCATCATCAGAGAAGCTTCCTCCTACCATAGATGGTAACTAATTCAGTGAACCTGGACCAGACCATGTGCAGAGTGAGAGACTATGTTACACTTAGTTTTTTTTTTTTTTTTTTTTTTTGGAGCTGGGGACCAACCCAGGGCCTTGCGCTTCCTAGGCAAGCTCTACCACTGAGCTAAATCCCCCAACCCCTACACTTAGTCTTAAGCAAAGAAACATCTTCATCAAACCCCTCTCCTCAGGGCACAGGGAGCTATGCAGAAGAGAAAATGGAAAGATTGTAAGAGCTGGAGGGCATGGCTGACACCAAGGATACGATACAGTGTCTTCCACAGCACAGGACTGATGCTAAGAAACTACGGCAGCATGCGCAGATGGGGTCCAGTACTAAGAATGGGAAATGGGCACGAGCTCCCATCCCTAACTAAATCTATCTCCAACTGACCGCTTAGAAAGGAAAAGACTCTGGTGGAGTCCACTGCTCATATAAACTACAATGACAGCAGGCCCCAGGCCCAGCAACAGACAGCCAACACAAACAGACTCAATGGTGTTTTGTAGATTTGCTGCTTAGATTGCTTTGATTCAGTTTGTTTTTTTGTTTTTTTTTTTTTTAAATTATACTGGTCTTTTCCTTGTATATTAAGGTTTCCTATTTTTGTGGTTTTAAGGGTTTGTTTTTGTGTATCTATGTTTCTTGTGTTTTTTTTCTTTCTTTTTTGGTTATGGTTTTGTTTTTTTTGGTTTGGTTTGGTTTGGTTTGGATTGGATTGGTTTGGTTTGGTTTGGTTTGGTTTGGTTTGGTTTGGTTTGGTTTGGTTTGGTTTGGTTTTGCATGGAGTTGGACAGGTGGGAGGAAAGGAGGATCCGAAAGGAGATGGGGAGAGGAAACTAAGATCAGAATATATTCTGAGTTTTCAATTTTAAAGACAAAAAAGAAGAAAAGAGAAAAAAAAAGAAATAGAGTCAAAAGCCAGGATTGGTGGGTGGTACAAGCCTTTTATCCTAGTACCACCACCACCACAAAACACACACACACACACACACACACACACACACACACACACACACACACACACACACACAGCCAAAACTCTGAATGAAAGCTGCCTTGGGGCAAATACCAAATTAATTTAATAACAGATCAAACTTTAGGCCAAGGCAAAGTAAGACAGCCCAATCTGATACTCTTAAGGAGCCAAGACCATCACAGTGGCTTCTACCATTAGCTAAAAGGAGATCCAGGTTAAAAACAGCTTGTGCCAACGGGTCTATCAGGAAAGACAGGGAGATCAGTACCCAGAGAATTTGATATCACTACCTGACTCTTACTTGTATAGATGTCTTAGTCACTGTTCTATTTAGTGAAAAGATGCCGTGACCAAGGCAACTCTTATAATTTATTGTAGGCTTGCTTACAGTTCCAGAGGCTTAGTTCAATGTCATCATGGCAAGGGGCATGGCGGCAGGCACAGTGCAACTCACTTCCTTTACTGTAAAGTGGATACACCTCCTAATCCTTCTCTAGTACCACCCCTGATCACCAGGCATTCAAATACATGAGCTGATGGGGGCCTCTACAGCCACATTAGGTCAAATGTGTGTCATCTACACAGACAAGAAACCTTGAGAAACAAGCAAGCAAACGACAGCATTCCCAACTCGGTATCCATTAACCAAGTTTAACCAACTAGGAACTAGCCTCAAACCAAAGGCTAACAGGGAAATTTCAAAATGCACAAAGGAAACAAGACATAATAGCATGAACCTATAATCCCAGCACTGAGAGGCCTAAAAGGAGGAACAAAACTTCAAGGGCAGCCTACAAATAGACAATGTCTTTAAACATACATATAAATTTAAAAACAACAGCAAACTAGTGGTATACCTCAGTGGTCGAGTGCTTACCTCAAATGTATGAAGTTCTAGGTTCACACAGAAATAGAATCAACTCATAGAATATCAACTCAAACTATAAATGCATATTCAAACTCCCAAAGAATAATCTTATACAGATTTTCTTTAAACCTGTATGAAAAAAGAAAAATGAAAAAGGAGGAAGAGAAGAAAAACACAAAAAGATATACACAAAAAAGCAAATAAACAAATAACACAACAACGATAAAAACCCATGTACTATCTAGAGCCTGACATGACAGGATGAATGAACTGGAGCTGGTGAGACACCTCAGAGGGTAGAGATGCCTGCTACCAAACCACCTGAGTCTGTCCTCGACCACCAACTCTAACAAGGTTTGCCTGACATCCCCATGTTCATGGACCCCGCTCCCAACACACACTACAATTTTATTAAAAAAATTCTTACGGATCTAATACTCAATATCAATACTCTCATATTACATGTCTTAATGTTTAGAATGGTTAAGTTATATAGTATAGTTGAAATTTTTACAAAGTACTGTGAGTTCCAATCTCGAATAGAATGAAAACTTGATACACCTACCCACTTCCACTACGAAGCTGGTAAAACTCATGAGGAAACACACAAGCACATGTCCTACAGGCATGTAGAAAATGAAACATATATTCAAGAATCTTGGCCTATAACCCCAGCACTGGAGAATGTTGACAATGTGTTAACTGGCTTGGAGTTTGAAAGGTTTACTTTGAAATAGGGTTGTGCACAGCCCACGCCGGCCTTGAACCGAAGGTTAATTTCAGCTCTCAGCCTTCCTGTCTCCAGCTCCCAAGTGCTAGGCTACAGTCAGGTGCCACCACAGGCCTTTTCTGCTTTAAATGTTGGATTTATCATTGCTAATTTTTAGGCATTTTAAAAGCTGTACCTGAGCAGTAGTAGTACATGCCTTTGCCTTTAACTCAGGAGGCAGAAGCAAGCAGATCTCTAAGTTCGAAGCCAGCCTGGTCTACATAGTGAGTTCCAGGACAGCCAAGGCTACACAGAGAAGCCCCACTTCAAAAAATAAAATAAAATGAAATGAAATGAAATAAAGTAAAGTAAAATAAAACAAATGAATACATAAGTAAGTATACTTACATTAACAACTATCTTTAAATAATTCTATTTTAGGTTTTGAAATCAATATATTAAATTTTATTACTGATTATAACTAGCCTGAAATACTCATTTCCAAAAACAGAATATGTAGGTCAATGGCCGAGATATATTTAGAAAGATATATTTAGAACACTTCCTGAATTTCCACCCAGCTTCAAGACTAGACCATACTATACTAGCAACCTCTTTTAGTCAAATATAAACATTCTAAACATCTAGGTTTTCACAAAAGATGACCTGGATTATAATGCTTTAAATACAAGAGTTGTTGCTGGGGCTGGGGCTGGGGCTGGGGCTGGGGCTGGGGCTGGGGCTGGGGCTGGGGCTGGGGCTGGGGCTGGGGGCTGGGGCTGGGGCTGGGGCTGGGGCTGGGGCTGGGGCTCACTTGGAGTGCTTGCACACACAAAGCCCAGGGCTGGATGCTCAGCACCACGTAAACTGGGTATACTAGGGTATGCCTATAATCCCTGTCGTAAAAATAAAAGTCCACACTCACAATGCCTAGGTATATGTCTTCTTAGTGCTTCTCTTACTTTTAACCCTCTGGGGTAAGATCTGTGCTATGATATCCTTCACAGGGCAAGGCATGGGGGCAGACAGCTTTAATCCCAGCACTCCAAAGGCAGAGGAGGCAATGGAGCTCTGCTAGTTCCAGGCCAGCCTGGTCTACATATCAAATTCCAGGCCAGCTAGGGCTACATAGAAGGGGGGAAAAAAGAGGAGAAGGAAGAGAAGGAGGAGGAGGAGGAAGAAGAGGAGGAGGACAAGGAGAAGGTTAATTAATCCAACTTTGCTTCAAATCAGTAAGTAAAAATTTGCTTTTATATTACTGCGGGTTGGAACAAAACCTAATGTATACTAGGCAAGTGCTCTACCTATAATCATCAGCCCCTTTTTTAATTTTATTCTGAAACAGGATTTGACTAAATTGTTCAGGAGGGCCTTCTACTTGCAAGCTTTCCCTGAAGATGGCAAATATATGACTAATAAGATTTAAAACAGTCCTTTAAATAAGTTTTCTTCAGCTACAGACTCCTTTAAAATTTTTTTAAGCCAAAATTACTAGTGTCTGTCTGCAACCTCAGAGTTTGAGAAGCAAAAGAGAGATGAGAAGTCCAAAGCCAGCCAGAGCTTTAAAACAAAATTCTGTCTCAAATAAATAAGCCAGGGACTTAAGAGGCAGAGAAAGGAGAAAACAGTGCAAATTCATGACCAGCCTGGTCTACATATTAAGTTCCAAGATAGCTAGGGCAACACAATGAAATCTTATCTAAACTCAATTCACACACACACACACACACACACACACACACACACACACACATACACACGTATAAATGTACATATAGTCATACATATACACATAACAGAGTTTTTTTAAAAGTATTTCTTGAAGAAAAGTGTCCTGAGTGCATTCAGGTTGCCTCTAACATATCAGAGACTCAGTGGCTTAAACAACAGAGCTTATTTTTCCCAGTCATAGCAACTACACAGCCTAGCATCAAGGTTCTGGCAGATCTGGTATCTGGCCAGGGTCTGCATCCTGGCTTACAGAATGCTCCTCCTCACTGAATCCTCACATGGTGGAAGGGAGAAGCAATCTAATACCTCTCCAATGCCCACAGCCAATGTAGCTGAACACTCCTGATCTCATCTAATCTTTCTCTGGCCTCTTTCATAAAGGCACTAATCCTACTCATTCTGGCAGATCCCTCATGACCTAATCACCTCCCAAAGCCTCACCTTACTAATACTAATGCTGGGAGTGAAGATCTCAACACATAAATTTTGGAAAGACAAAAATTAAGACCTTAGCAAAAGGCTTTCATTAAATGTTCTAAATAATCCCTCACGCCCAGTCTTAATATTTAACACAAATGGAAAACAAGTATAGCTGAGCATGATAGGGCACATTCAAGATGCTGAGGCAAGAATTTCGGATAGGGCTCAGTTGGAAGAGGTCTTGTTTACATGTGATACCCTGGGTTCTATCCCAGGATAGAAACTTAGCATAGGGGGCTGGGGATTTAGGTCAGTGGTAGAGCGCTTGCCTAGGAAGCGCAAGGCCCTGGGTTCGATCCCAATCTCCGAAAAAAAAAGAACCAAAAAAAAAAAAAAAAAAAGAAACTTAGCATAGTAGTACACGCCTATAAAGGCAGAAAGATTAGACCAGCCTGAGCTACAAGAAAGCATGCCTCAGCACACACACAAATACTGATAAGGATGGAGAGTGAACCCAGTCGATAAGAATACTAGCTGCTCTTGCAGAGAACCTGGGTTCAGTTCCTAGCACCTACACCAAGCAGCTCTTTGACCACCTGTAACTCCAGTTCAGGGGCTCTCTCCTGGCCTGCAGGGCACTTATACCTACAGCTACCAACACACACACACACACACACACACACACACACACACACACACACACACACAAAGAGAGAGAGAGAAAGAGAGAGAGAACACATGCAAACAAGCAGAGAAACACATAAATAAATAAAAATATATTTTTAAAATATCATTTTAGGGGGCTGGAGAGATGGCTCAGCGGTTAAGAGTACCCAACTGCTCTTCCAGATGTCCTGAGTTCAATTCCCAGCAACCACATGGTGGCTCACAACCATCTATAAAGAGATCTGATGCCCTCTTCTGGTGTGTCTGAAGACAGCTACAGTGTACTTATATATAATAAATAAATAAATCTTTAAAAAAAAATAAAAATAGGGGGGTTGGGGATTTGGCTCAGTGGTAGAGCACTTGCCTAGGAAGTGCAAGGTCCTGGGTTCAATCCCCAGCCCCGAAAAAAAAAAAAAAAAAAAAAAAGAAATAGAAATAAAAATAAAAAATAAAAAATATATATCATTTTAAAGTACTGAAATAGAATCTTAAGAACATTCTGGTTTATATTCTCTGGGCACAGACTTTACCAATAAGTGTATTCTTAACAACACAAGGCTTTAGAAATGAAGTACTTTTTCAAAAGATCTACAGAATATGCAAATTGTATGTAGACACTTGTCTAGATCTATGGCTCAATTAATACAAATTATTAGTATAAATAAATACTATGCTATTTTATAAATATAAATACTGCTTTTTGATCATTTTCCCTTAAACACAAAACCAACATTGTCTTACCTGATTGGGAAATAAATTCCTTGAATACTTGTAATACTATACTGAAAAAATTGTCAAGAAAAAAAAAGCAACCTAGGCTGGCAAGATGGCTCAGTATGTAAGCACACCTGTTACCAAGCCTGACCACCTAAGTGTGATCCCTGAGCCTACATGGTGGAGGAAAAGAATGGATTCCTACAAGTTGTCCTGTCTTCAACACACATTTCCCAAATAGTTGCAATCAAGAGCACCCCTCCAAAAACTAAAATAAAATAAAAATCCCTAAGAACAAGTTGTGGCACGGTAAGATAGCCCATACCTTTAATCCCAGACTAGGGAGACAAAGGAAGGAAAATCTCTGTGAGTTCAAGGCCTGCTTAGTCTACATGGTAAATTCAGGACAGCAGAGCTACGTAGAGACCCTGTCTCAACAACCAAATGAAACAACAACAACCGAGTTGTGGGTATTTAATTATACTTCTGTAGTTCCTGGTGTCTGAGCTATTTCTACACTTAAAATGTACAATAAAAATGTTGACTTGGTACGGTGATACACACTTTTCATCCTCAAATTTGGGGAAGCACAGGCTGGTGGGTCTCTGTGACTCTGAGAGCCTCAATGTGTAGCCCAAGACCGTGACATGCAGACTGGGCTGGCCTTTACTACTGGCTCTGCTTAGTCTTCTTTTTTTTTTTCTTTTTTTCGGAGCTGGGGACCGAACCCAGGGCCTTGGCAAGCGCTCTACCACTGAGCTAAATCCCCAACCCCTTAGTCTTCTAATCACAGAAACAGAACAGAAAACATACAGACTGGAAACGAAGACAAACGGTAACACACAAAGATCAAACCAGAATGAAACAGGGCTTTCAAACAGTTCTGTGCACCTACTTCCTGCTGGTTGGGGCAACTGCTGCCACAAAGAGATTTACTGTATTTCATAAGCTAGGAATGTAATCCAGTGACAAGAGAATGTTTGCCTAGGATAAGCAAGGTCCTGGGTTCCATCCCTAACACTTAAAAAAAAAAAAAAATCAAAACCATGTTATTTTACATATTAGACAAGAGGGCCCTTCCTGCAGTACTGTGGTATGACCAGGGCATGGCATATACCTACAATTCCAACATACAGGAGGCAGAGGCAGGAGGCTTTGAGTTCAAGGACACCCTGAGCTACAGAGATCACATCTTTAAACACCAAGGCCTGGGGCTGAGGAGAGGGCTCAGTGGTCAAGAGTACCTGCAGAGGACTGCGTTCTGCTGCTGGGACCCATGTGGTGGCCCACAGCCCATATTCCCAGTCCCAGGGTGTCCCATACCTTCTTCTGACCTCCACTGCACACACACATAAGCACACACACACACTTATTACATGCAGGCTAAACACTCTTAAATAAGTAAATAAACCTCCCAGGATGTAGCTCAGTATTAGAGTATTTACCTAGCATGCCCAAAATCCTATTGTTTAATCCCCAACACCCCCCTTAATTAAAAAAAAAAAAAAAAAAAAAAGTAGGGCTGGAGAGGTGGCTCAGCGGTTAAGAGCACTGACTGCTCTCTATTCCCAAGGTCCTGAGTTCAATTCCCAGCAACCACATGGTGGCTCACAACCATCTGTAATGGGATCTGATGCCCTCTTCTGGTGTGTCTGAGGACAGTGACAGTGTACCCACATACATAAAATGAATAAATAAATAAAATCTTTAAAAAAAAAAAAAGTATAGATAGCCAGCTATAAAAATGTATTAAATGGAGAACTGTAAATACTAGCAGTCATCTAAGAAAATCAACACTTGAGTTATTTAATCGTTCAGACTATGGTCACAACAAATACATTTCTTCAAAGAGGGTTTTGTTCTTTGTTTTTATTAGACAGGGTTTCATGTAGCCCAGGCTAGCCTTGAACTCCTGATTGTTCTACTTACACCTCCCAAGTAATGGGATTATAGGCATAAGCCACTAAACCTGGTAAGAACAGTACTTCTAAGTATCAATGCCTCAAAAAAAAAAAAAATGTTTCCCAGAAGCTTTCATCTATTTGCTAGAATTTTAGGTTAGTTTTTCCACTAAGAAGCCATAATGTGAACTATGCAGGAACCAAAGATTAGGATTGGAATAGAAACATCTATAGACTAGGGCAAAACAAGTCTTTCTCCACAGCAAATCCATCCTTCCCTAACTCTCAGAATTAAGAGGCCACAAACAAACGTGTGTGTGTGTGTGTGTGTGTGTGTGTGTGTGTGTGTGTGTGTGTGTGTGTGTGTGTGGCACAAGTGCAAAAGACTCCCAATTGGAAATGATGAAACAGGAGAAATTCATTAACTGAGCTGGTCAATTACCATCAACAAAGGCTATCATCACAGACAAAACAAAACATGTGCCTCCTGAGGCAAGCACTCAACATTAACTATAAAGACTCTTCGCCATCCAAGAAAAAAAAATGTCCAAAAAAGAAAAAAGAATATGCATCTCAGAAAAGGAACCAAATCAATCCTCATAACAGAAGACATCAACTAGCAAACACGCACAGCCTGAAGACCATGCTCACCACCTCCACAGAACAGAACTAACCAATTCAGACTGTGGGAAATTTTCAGTTTCTTCATACATGTGTAAAGAAAAAGAGAGGAACTAGAGATTACTAAACAACACAAAGACTGTATTTGGTTCTTGATCTAAATAACCATAAAAACACATTTATGAAATAATGAGGAAGCCTGAACACTCCCACAAGACACTTGGAATTATTAACTTATTATCCTTCATTGTGATTAAGTTGTTTGGTTTTTCTTTCTGTAAGGGTGAAACTGGCTGCAGAATGAGTGCCACAGGGTTGAAGCACATAAAAGGAACACTGAAATTAAGAAAGCTGAATGGAGTTAGTTACCAGGAACATGCGGGATCTGGCCTAACAAGCACAGAAACATAACCACAAAGGCAGCTTTGCATATCCGCCAATCAACCTTCTCCAAACTGATAGGAGCCCTATGAACAGGCCAGGAGCAGTAACAGCTCCTCCAGTCACTGCACGGACTGTAGATGCTACCACTTCTAGCATCTGTGATGAGCCTGGCCCTGCACCAGGACCGGGAATACAGTGGCATCAAGTAGAAGGCAAAGGAAGATACCAATGCAAAAAGCGCTGCAGTGAGGGAAAAAATTCTAAAGCACTCACTCTAAAGCACCATTACTGTAAATCAAGAACAATTCAAGATACAATAATAATTTAAGATACAGTTTTAATCTCTCTAAGACATTTGCTCTTGTCATTCTAGCTTTCTCAGAAGATGACTCAAAGCATAGGTCACCACATATGCTGGGATCTAAAGTTCCTAAAAAAATGCTGCCAAAACCTACCCACTATGCACACCTCTAAAAACGGGCCCACTATGCATACCTTCAGGCTCATAGCAAGTTGTTCTTCAGATTGCAGCTGAGAAAGACAGACAACACTTGATGATTAAATGTCAGCTTAAGAACGTTTTTCAAGGTTGGAAAGATGGTTCAGTAGTCAATAGGCTCGTGCAGGGGATCAGAAGGCTCACAACTATCTCCAACAAGCTCTTCTGACTCTCTCCGGCATCCGTACTCATTCACAGTTTACACTCAAACACACATACACTTTTAAAAACTAATCTTTACAAAATAAAAAATAAAGTCATTGTGATGGTCCTTTAATCCAAGGACTAGGGAAGCAACAAAGCAACTTCTAGGTCAGCAAAAACTACATAGTGAGACCCTGCCTCAGAACAAATACAAGAGTATGCCTCTCACCTAGGAGTGCTGGTGCAGGCCTACATAGAATCACAGCACGTGGGGTAGAGACAGGATGGATGGTCAAGAACTCAGGAGTAGCCTTAGCTATGCAGTTAGTGCTAGTGATAGGTTAGACATAAGTTTTTAAAAAATCTTAAAGATTTTATTTATTTTATGTATATGAGTGCTCTTTCTGCATATGGAGCCTACATGCCAGAAGAGGATATCAGATCCCATTCCAGATGGTTGTGAGCCACAAGGTGGTTGCTTAATCAAAAAAATTTTAGGGGCTGGAGAGATGCCTCAGCAGTTAAGAGCACTGACTACTCTTTTTTTTTTTTTTTTTTTTTTGGTTCTTTTTTTCGGAGCTGGGGACCGAACCCAGGGCCTTGCGCTTCCTAGGCAAGCGCTCTACCACTGAGCTAAATCCCCAACCCCGAGCACTGACTACTCTTACAGAGGTTCTGAGTTCAATTCCCAGCAACCACGTGGTGGCTCACAATGGGATCTGATGCCTTCTTCTGGTGTGTCTGAAGACAGCTACAGTGTGCTCATACCCATTAAATAGATAAATCTTTTTTAAAAATTTAAACATTTTTATTAGACGGGCATGGTGATTCATTCATTCCCATAATCCCAGATCCAGAGAGCTGAGGCAGGAAGACTGTTTAGAGTTCGAGGCCAGGTTGGGATACGAAGTGGGATCCTGTGTGAAAATACAAAACACGGGGTTGGGGATTTAGCTCAGTGGTAGAGCACTTTGCCTAGCAAGCACAAGGTCCTGGGTTCGGTCCCTAGCTCCGAAAAAAAGAAAAGAAAGAAAATACAAAACACCCAACCTTTCTCAATAATTTTTTTAACTTTATTTCCCATATGTGTGGGTTTGAGTGCCACAGTCCCCTATGTCCATAAGCAGTCAGAAGACAGCTTGCAGGAGCCCCTTCTCTCCTCCCATGAGTCCCCAGGATCAGACTCAGGGTCACGCTTAGTAGCTAGGGTCCCTCTTTTGTTTTGTTAGAAGGAATAGGGTCTCACAAACCCAAGCTTGTTCAAACACACTAAGTAGCTGAGGGTGACCTTGAACTCTCAATCTACTACTTTCCAAGTAATGGGATCACAGGTGTGCACCACAACAAATGACCAAAGAATATGGTTCTAGGATAATACTAAGGCAGACAGGAAAGACACTGTTTAAAATCAACTACATGAGATTTTTGTTCTTAATACAGAAAGGAGAACAACTCTGTTTTCCTAGAGGTTTATACTCCACACCCAACTTCCATATCCCCAATATCTTTGTATAACTACACAGCAGCTAACAAAATACTGACTCTAAACATCATAAAAACTTATTTCTAAAACTCAGAAGACCCCATTTAAAAAATTTCAGTCAGTAATCTTAATTCTCTAATGTCAATCATGTAAATAAAAACTTAGTTTCTAGACTAAGCCAATTCTAGTTTAAACACATTCTTAGAAACAGCTACTCTAAGACAAGATAAAATTTGAGAAAATTCAAGTATCAGAAAACCATACAACAAAAAGAGAATATAAGAGGGAAAAAAAAATCACAAAAAGCATTCCACAACATTTAATCTTCAAGATATTTACAGGGGTTGGGGATTTAGCTCAGTGGTAGAGCACTTGCCTAGGAAGCGCAAGGCCCTGGGTTCGGTCCCCAGCTCTGAAAAAAAAAAGAACCAAAAAAAAAAAGATATTTACATCAAAAACCATTCATAAATAAAAACTGAAAAGAAAAGGGGGTGAGGAAGGGGAGAGAGTAGGATGTTCTAGGGGGTGGGGGAAAAAAGGTTCAGTGGTTAAAAGAGGACTTCCTGCTCTTAGGATACCTAAATTCAATTCCCAGAACCCACCAAAAGCAGTCTACAACTGACTGTAATTCCAGCTCCTGGGGACCCAACACCCTCTTCTGGTCTCCTTGAGTAAACACAAAGTGGTGGCACATATTTACACAAATGAACAGGCACACATAATAATAGTAATAAAACCTTTAAATTTTTTTAATATAGCTACTCCAAAAATATTAATAGGTTTACCACTGATGCTCTTTGGACAACCACCCACGCTAATTTATTAATACATAAAGTTGAATCCAGGTGGAAAAAAATGCATTTTGCAAAGGAACTGACAGTATATTTAGAAAGAAAGAAAGTAAGTAAGTAAGTCTGTCTGTCTGTCTGTCTGTCTGTCTCCAGGCACTTTAAGCTTAGAGAGCCATTTAAGAAAACTGTGGCTTTTTCCAAGCCTTATTGAAAATGGCTTACGAAGGAAAACCCCAGCTGTGGCCTACACTGCTGTGAGTGCTTTCCCTTATAGCATACTCCTCCCACATTCTAAGCAGGAAGGAGACTCAGGAATCATCTGGTTCCCTAGAATCATCTCCTTGGCTAGAAACTATTTTATCTGTGTACCCATCCCCACCTAGTACTTCAAAACTCAGTAAAGGGGTTTCAATTTAACCACTTTGTAAAATTCACCTACATTCACACAAAGGAGGATTTGTTGATAAGAGTTACACTTTTTATCTAACTAGAAAAAAAAATCCCAGGAAATGTGTAAATAAAGCCAAGTTCATACTTGGATTTATGGATTTACAACATGTACCTATTGGCTGAGTGAAGAAAAGTTCCTTATTTTAAGTAAAGATAGGAAAAATAGGGCTGGAGAGATGGCTCAGTGGTTAAGAGCACAGACTGCTCTTCCAGAGGTCCTGAGTTCAAATCCCAGCAACCACCTAGTGGCTCACAACCATCTGTAATGAGATCTGGTTCCCTCTTCTGGTGTATCTGAAGACAGTGACAATATACTCACATATATGAAATAAATTATATATATCTATGTATATACATATAAGAAAAGTAACAAGGTTATTTGCCAGAACCAAGTCAAACCCAGAAATCCCAAGTAGAACAACTAACCAAATCTTTCATACAGGCTAAAATATTTTAAACTCACTGCAAGGTGCTGTTACTACAAGTCTGTACTTGGGGTGTATGTGTGTGTGTGTGTGTGTGTGTGTGTGTGTGTGTGTGTGTGTGTGTGTGTGTGTGTGTGTGTGTGTAGCTCTTCTAGGAGCTCAGAAACACTGAAAAGAAGAACAAGTTACTTTCTTAGCTCACCCTGATCCCTTCTTTACCACCAGGCCCTGTAGGCTGAGTGTGAAAACTGAACATCAATCCCACTCATCTGAGAGAGACGCCGCCCACACAAGAAGCACTGTTTCTTTCCCTGAAGTTCAACTAAGAGAGTTCTGAAAGAATAAGCAAAGTAGGTACATTTAAGAGACAAAGACTGACAAAATTGTCTTTATAAAGTTTCATGACACTAGTCAAATTCAAAGAAACTAAAGAAAAATATTCATCAGGGCCAGTGAGAGGGCTCAGAAGAGGCACATCCCATTGCAGTGGTTTGAATAAGAATGGCCCCATAGGCCCCTGTGTTTGAATGCTTGGTCCCTGGTTGGTGGGACTGTTTGGGAAGGATTGGGTGTGGCCTTGTTGGAGGAGTGTGTCACTGGGGGTGGCCCACACCACACCCAGTCTCAGTCTCCCCCTGCCCATCTCTGCCTACTGCTTGTGAATTGGGGTGGATGTCCTACCTACCTGTGTGCCTTCCAACACTCTGAATGCTAAGTAGCAAGATCACAAATCCCGGGCCAGTCTGGGCTATAACACTTTGTCTTTAATTAAGTTCTCATTCCAACTAAGAGATGAGACGTCATTTTAAAAGAAAATTCACAATCTTCCCCCCATTAGCAAACTAAGAAATCTTCACCACTTGGCCCTACTCTGTCTAACACAGCCACTCCTTCCTAAGAGCACAAGGCAACTCAGAGCTTAATGATTTCACTTAGGCCTGTCCCTAGCAGAAAATGCTTGTCTAGAAACCTTAGGTTCAAAAGTTGACGTTTCTTGAGCATGCTCCATCACAGCTCTATGGAACTGCTGGCAAGTGTTAAGAATCAATAGCTTCAGGCTGAGGATAAAGAGGTGCCAAATGAGGCCAGGGTGTGGTGGTATATGCCTTTAATCCCAGCACTGACTGACACAGCAGAAGCAGGCCGGATCTCAGTTAGTTACAGGCCAGCCAAGGCTAATAGTAAGATTCATCTCCCATAAAAAAAGTCCCACGTGAATATTGTCTTCTTTGTCCGTATATCATCACTTTACTGGTTATTATGTCTATTTTATTTTGCCTACATAATTATCAATTTGGGCCCCAAATCTTTCTTAAAATAATATATTAAAATTATTAGGGGAGGCAGGAGCAGGAAGATCTCTATGAATTAGAAGCAACCCTGGTGTCTACAAAGTTCCAGGCCAGCAAAGGCTATTTAGACTTTGTAGATAGATAGATAGATAGATACATACATACATACATACATACATACATACATACATACATACTAACTACAACAACAATATACTTAAATGAGTATGCAGAGAACACACATTAATAATGTATTTTAGGGGTTGGGGATTTAGCTCAGTGGTAGAGCGCTTGCCTAGCAAGCACAAGGCCCTGGGTTCAGTCCCCAGCTCCGAAAAAGAGAAAAGAAAAAAATAAATAATAATGTATTTTGCTGGAGGTTTCAAGCATTACCAACTGAGTAAGTACAATATACTCTAAGTTATTTTCATGCAGCTAGTTACACACAGGAAAATGAAGGTCTAGGATAATTATTATTAAAGTTACCAAGCTAAGGATTGGTTTGCTACTACATCCAAGCTTTAAAGGGGGAAAAATACTCAAATTGCCTGTCCATCATGTCTCTTCTTGTACATGTTGGAGCAAAACTGTAAGGTTAGTGCTCCCACAAAAACAACTTCTTGAATAATGAGTAACCACACAAGCTCACAGAAATTATTAGTTCTGTAGTAAACAGAAGTATTTCTGAGATTCAATCCCACATTATAATCTAGGCTGTCCTGAATCTCACTGTCACGCCTGTTGGTCATGAACTTAAAGCGATCTTTCTGCCTCAGTTTGTATTATAGACATAAGCTATCATACCTGGCTCAGTAAAAAGAATTAAAGTATCAGTAAAATATTAATACAAAAAATTCTAAAGTATTGATATCGACACAAACATTACAAACAAAACTTTAGGCCATACACTAAACACAGAGCTCCAGCACAGCGGAGCTCAACCTTCCTAATGCTGCAAACCTTTAATAAGATCCCCATGTTGTGGTGACCCCAACCTAAAATTATTTTGTTGTTACTTTATAACTGTACTTTTACTATTGTTATGAATCATAACATAACTATCTGATATGCCAGATATCTGATAACAGGACGTCTTGTTACTGTTCAACCCCAAAAGGGAATGGGACCCACAGGTTGAGAGTAAGTACTGCTGGAGCAGAATTTCATTATACTTGAAGTTAAAGTTAAACTTATCTTCATTATGTAGGGTTTGAATTACTCACATAAAACAGTATCATGACAGTGTCATATGGATACACATTAAGAGTGAATAATGCCACGAGTATTGGCACACACTTGCAATCCCAGCACTCCAGAAGCAGAGGCAGAGGCAGAAAGACTGCCACAAATGCATGGCTAGATTGGACACTGCCCCTCCCCATCATGCACACAGACAGACAGACAGACAGGCAGACAGACAGGCAGACACCAGCTAAATTACAAATGCACTGTGAACTTAATATGACGCTAACAATGGGCAAATTTCTTGTTTCAAAAATCCAGCCCACCTTCCATAAAGTTGAGGTGGCATTTCATAAGAAATCTGACTTATGGAGACAAAATGGCTTGGTAAGTTAGACACTAGCCCCAGTGCTTGGGATCCACATGATGTAAATAAGAGAACCAACTCCCACAAACTCCTCTGACCTCCACTTAAGAAAACAGTGCATGCAACCAAATATAAAAATTTAACACAAACTGAAAAATCTGAGCATGCAAAACTGAAAAAGGTGAGGCAGGAGGACTGAGACTGGCTTAAAAAGAAAAAAACCTGACTAACTTGGTCCTCCAGTTACAGCTATCGTAACTTTTCACCTTGTCTTTCAAAGTCTATTTATTATGTTTACTTTAATGTTTACACCTATTTTAACGACACTTGTAATCCTAGTTAGCATTTGGAAGATGGAAGCAGGAAAATCGGGAGTTCAAAACCAGTCTGTGCTAGCTACACAAAACACTGTTGGTCTCTCTCTCTCTCTCTCTCTCTCTCTCTCTCTCTCTCTCTCTCACACACACACACACACACACACACACACACACACACACACACACACACACACACACACACATTGTGGGGGGAAGGGGGACAGAGGCAGGCAGAATCAGTGTGGTTTACCATTGTAAGAATCCAGCAGTAAGCGGCCGGCTGCGGTGGCCCCAGGCACATTTGCACACACCATTACTCCTATCACTTGGGAGGCAGAGCCAAAGGCCTCTCTCAGGGCCAGCCTAGTCTACAAAGCTAGTTCCAGGACGCCCAGGACTACACAGAGAAACCCTATCTTAAAAACCAAAAACGAATACCAAAATAAACAAAAAACAGCATTACTGAGACGCATACTAAAGAAAGTCGATTTATATGTTAAAAACATTTTTTCTCATGTAATAGAATGAATTGAAATTTCGGTCAAATTCTTTTTAAAGTAGTATATAGGTCACTGAAGTAAAGTCCATCTTGCTTCCTAAATTCAAATTTAATTAATAATTACACACTTATCAACAATGTACTATGCACAATACACCCTCATTAACGTTATAATAGCATATAAATATGATCCTCCAAAGGGGGGGGAGATACTGCTGTAATTCTTCAAGATAGCAGACGATACATATGTAGGTCTCTAAACTGCTTGTTAAACCAAAAGGCGATGCTCTGATTACTGGAGAAATCCAAATTGCCAGGATCAGCAAAACTACATTGCGAAGTTAATAGCCTCCATCCTTAAAATATCCCAAGAGGAGAAAGATTCAAACTGTTAACCTGAGCCTAACAATACTATACAGTAATAAGCTAAGCAAACTGTCGGACCCATTTATAATTAAGTGCTCCAACCTTTACAAAGAAAGCATCATAGGTGGAACCGTTCGCCCAAATGGACGCAAAGATTCAGAGAGCAGGGCTCAAACTCAAAACCAAAAGCACTGCAAGCACAGACTGCCCGAGGGGTGAAGGATCTGCAAGGGCTGCACCGGTTCTTTCCTTCAACCCGCGAGCCTCCACTTTGTTGATAAAGATAGGGTAATTTTAAAGGTGAGAATGAATGGCAGACGAGTCTGACAGGGGGCTGTTCCATTTAAACACACACATACACACACACAAATACACTATAAAAATAAGTGCTGTAAGGTAAACGGTGAGAAGTGATACTGGTGAGGTACTCTGGGAAATCGGGGGAGGCAAGAGAGTCCTTAACCCGGGGGTCCTCGGAATACATTTGAGCTGGCCTTTAAAGTTGACAAAGTCGCAGGGCACTGTCGGGAGACCCACGCACCTAGATTCTGGGCATCAGCCGACCCACAGTCGCGGAAGCGGCGAGAGGCCGGCACCAAGCCCGGGAAGCCCTTTCTCGCTCCTTCAAGGCCACCGCGGGAGGGGGCTCTCCGCGGCTCGGGCTGGTGTGGGTGCCTGCCTCCGTTACCGAGCTGGAGGAGGGGCCGCCTCCGCTGCTCCCGTGGGCCGGGCTCCGCAAAGTTGCTCCAACACAACTCTGCGGCCTGAGGGGCTGCGGTCCCTTCAGCCCGCTGCCCACTCGGTGCCAGCGGCCGGAGGAGGGCACTTGGACCGGCGGGCAGAGGACGCGAGGGTCACCGCGGCGGGCGGGCGGGCAGGCGAGGGGTCCGGGCCGCGCCTCCGCCGTCGTGACCCCAAGCTCGGACGCCGCAGAGCCTGCAGCCCCGGCCCCGCTCCCCTCCGCCTCGCAAGCACCTCTCCGGGACACAGCCCCGACCCCGAGGCTCACCCCGCAACCAAGGCCGCGGCCCCGCACCCCTTCGTGCCTCACCTGCGCCCCGCCGTCCGTGCCTCCTCGCCGGCCCCGCGCGCCCCGTCGGGGCACGCGCCCACCCGGGCGGCGCTGACGGGCCGCAGATTCGGGCCGCCGCGGCCCCGCCGCCCCCCTTCTCCTCAGACAACTCCCAGCGGCGAGCAGAGGAGCGCGGCTGGAGCCCCTGCAGCGGGGCAGAGTAGAGCTCGCCGCCTCCGCAGCCTCCAACACCAATTCCCTTCAGTCGTCCGCGCCGCCCCAAGAAAATGTCACCAGAGGCCGTTCCGCTCTGCGCCTCACTTCCGCCCGGAACCACAGAGCAGCGCCTGCTGGCTAGAGAGGCCGCCGTGGCGGCGGGAACCTATGCTGCCTGGCCGCCGGCCCGGAGCAAGCTGCGCAGCGCCATCTAGCGGCGGGGACGCGCGCGCGCCCTTCGCCGAGCGCGGGCTCCAGCGCGCCCGCTTCCCGGGCTTTCGCGCGCGACCCCCGTTCGATCCCGCAACGTCGGTCTGGGAGGGACGAGATGCCGGGCCAGGCAAACCCCGCGCGTTAAAAGCACGGGGCTCCGCTTCCCGAGGGCTACCCAGTACTCACCCACTCACGAAGCCTTTCCGAAGGAAGCTCAGGATGTCCGAATCGTGGAATCACTCCAGCAGGGTGTCCGCTCCCTTCTCTCGTCACTTTTCCGCGGGAGCCAACAGCTCGGCTCCCGGGAACCGCTCGTTTCCAACACCCGCACTACCGTCCTGTTCAAGTTTTGGCTCGGAAAACGCCGCGGGGCTTGCGGCTAGCGCGCCACCTGCCGGTGACACAGTCCTCCGGGGGACCCCGCTCCGCCAACACACGCCTCAGACGCCCAAAATTCCACCTCTGCAGAGTCACTCCTTGGTTTGGCCGCGCGCCCTGGGAAGGGTGACACACACTACTAGGAGTTTTGCAGACCTGTCCTTACGTCCTGGGCTCGGGACCTGGAGAAAGTGGGATGAGTCTCCACTTGGCAAGTGGAGAGCTCCCGACGCTGAGGACAAGCTTACAACGCAAGGTCTGACTCCCTACAAGCAGTGCAGGTTTTGGAGGAGAAGAAAATGATTATCATCGGTACCTTTTTTTTTTCTCCTTAGTACTGGGAATTGAACTGAACCCGGCAGACCTCCAGATGCGAGGCAACTGTTCACCCCTCAGCTACGTCCCCAGACCTTTTTCCAATTTTGAGACAGGGTCTCGCCGTTTTCCAAACTGGTAAAGGTCTGTTCTGATTTCATCTGGTAGCGGAGTCTGGAGACAACGCATAACCGAGAAAATGGAAGGAAAAGATGGAAAGCAGATGCGCCTCTTGATAAGCGGCTGAGGGAAATGTATTTGGTGTCTGCCACATCTCTGCACCTTTCAGATAACTTTTGTGTGTCATTGGTCCTAGCAAGAATCCATCTGCCCGGCGACTTGGGAAACAAAGGTAAAGGTTTCCTGGGTTGAGTCTTCTCCCGGCTGGCTCTCACTGCCCTGCATCTCAAACTCCAGACCGCTGAAGGAAACAAGACCGAGACCCCTGACCCTGGGTCCAGTCAGCCTTCAGAGTTTCTGTTTGCTATGGGATATCACCCCATCGTTTATAACAGCATCTGAGGAAGAGAATTCACAGTCATTTTCTGTTAGTAAATTGCCTCTCTGTAAAACAAACAAACAAACAAAAAGGCTCGCACCTCCATCGACATCAGTTACCTCCGTAGACAAGGTCGCTCTGCTCTCCGCTTCACTCAGGATTATTATTCTCATCATCCTGAGAGAAAGAGAAAGAAAGATAGAGAAGTGCAGCTGAACTCAGAAGACAACCGCTGAGAGTCTGTTTCCTGTGAGGATCAAACTCAGTCAGGCTACCAAGGCAAGCACAGTTACTTACTGAGTCTTCTTGTCAGCCCTCTCTCGAGAGTCTGCAAGTGTGTTTTATCCAAATGTAATAGCTGCACCATTTGTGGGGGTGCAGTGTGCCACCTCATAAGTGATGATTAGATCAGCGTGATTGGCTCAGCCATTGCTCGCCTCCATCCAGAGCGCTTACAATCCTGTCTCCTAGCTGTTGGATTCGATACATTGTTGTCAGGCACCGGTATCCTCGCCTGCTTTTCAAAGCAGTGCCAGTTCGTCCTCCTATCCAGCTGCACCTGTTCTTAACCATCTCTCTACATCCGATCCTCCCTCATGTCTGCCCCAGGCTCTGGTAACAGCTGTCCTACTCTGTGCTCTCGGGAGAGGCACTCTTTAACCTCTACACATGTCACGGTATCAGTTCTTCCACCAGCCAAAACATGGTTATCCCATGACCACTTTGGAGCAGAAATAACTTTGGCCTCATAGTCATGGCAGTGGTATGGAGCAATAAGTGATAACTAGGTCTACGGGAACAGTAAGGGGACTGCTACCACACCCTAGAAAAAACTGGAGTATGTCATGGGATCTTAGCCTGGAATTCTAGTCATTTCCCACCCTCATACAACTTCCCTAAAGTCACCACTCATGAAGTAGGACCTTTCGGTGACGAAGCTATCTTTGAGTCACCCAAGCTCCTGTAAGTAACCCCTCACCTGTGCTCCTATAATAAATAAACCAGTAAACTCATTGGTTTACTAAGTTGGACTCGAGTGGAATCATTACTTAGATCTGTCCCAGATGTTCTGTCCCGGGTGAATAGACATTTTCCTCCACATTTCCCCTGGCAAAGTCAATGCAGCGACATGTAAGTGAGAGCATGCAGTTTCAGCATTTGTCCTTTGGTGCCTGACACATTCCACTTAATATCCAAAACCTCCAAGTTGCAACAAATGGTCAAATTTCTTTTCATGGCTGGACAACCTTGTACTGTGTATCACATTCATATCTTGTGAATAGGACTGTAATAAACATGCACATGCAGGTATTTCTTTGATATACTGATGTCATTTCGTGTGTGTGTGTGTGTGTACGACGCGCGCGTGTGCATGTGCGTGCATTATATCCTGTATATTCCATTCATTTTTGCTCACTGGTATAGTATAGGCACAAGAATTTTCCATCCCTAAGTAAGGTGAGAGAAAGAGATAATAGTGACTCTTATTAAATACTCTGTGACAGATACTGTGCTATTTAAACGGATTTATTCTTCTGAGCCTCATAGCGGCCCCATGGGCTTGATGGTATTTTTAAGCCCTGTCAAAGGTACAGGCTGTGGACTCTGGGGACATGCTGAGCCTCTGCGCTGTGATAGGCATGTAACTTCAGACAAGTGACAGCTTCCAGAGTTAACTTGGTTGCCCTGCCTGGAAGTATACTCCCACGGAATCACATTGCATCCTCGAGGGGAAGGCTATCTAGAAGGAGACAAAGGAATCCAAAGAGCAAGTCCGAATTTGGACCTGGCTGTGCCTCACTCCAGCACAGTGACCTTCGAGCAATTAAGGGATCTCGCTGAACCTGGGAGTCCAGGCTGACCCCTGATGATGCCCTTGAGGGTGAAGGTGAAATGAGAATCGCAGAGAAAGCTCCCGACATAGTCCTTGGCTCAGAGAGAACACACGAATCAGGGCTTCCTTCTAGTACCGGTGTCCCCAGTCACATGTTGGGGAGTCCCAAAGCCAGCACAGTGCTTTAGTGTAATGACATTTCCATCTCAACAGGATCCTCCCCCTCCCCTTTCCCCCAGGACAAGAGGACCACGTAGAACCAGAGCCATCCATAATAGAACAGCACAGAAGGACATGTGAGGTAGAAGCAGAAGGTGGCCAAGGGAGACTGAGAGAGGCTCCCTTTTCTCTCCTGCCAGAGTGATTGGCATCCCTCTGCCTGGGATGAAGTGCTCTCATGTCAGCTGAGCAACAAAACCTGTCCCACATGGAAAGCCTTTCTTTGCGAGTTATTTAATGCGTATGACCATTCCGCCATTGTGTGTGTGTGTGTGTGTGTGTGTGTGTGTGTGTGTGTGTCTGTGTCTGTGTGTGCACGCATCATCTGCCTGTCTGGTACCTGCAGAGATCAGGAGAAGGCATGATACAGACAAGTGCTTTGGAAAAGGGATTCATAGCCATCAAATTTAGAACAAGGAGGTCTAGCAACATTCCTCCACAACCCCATTCTCAGGATCCTGACATGAGGTTTAGGTTCCAATGGAGAGCAGACCCAGGTCATCACTGGTGAGCCATTGTAGATGTCGGGGGTTGAACCCGGGTCCTCTGCAAGAACAAGTGCTCTTAACTGCTGAGCCACCTCTCCAGACCCAGCGTAACATCCTAAAAGAAAGAAAATGGAAACAAATGCAAAAGATGGTTTCTAACTCATCAGTCTCCCCCACCTCCCGCACCTCTCTGTGTTCCAGCTGTGGAGCCCAGGATTTCCCATCCTCCCTCATCCACCTCACAAGTGCTGAGATGACGGAAATGTGCCACCACACCTAGTCACCCAGTTTACAAGTGGCTCCAGATCAAAGCTGAAGCTTCCTACATGCTAGCAAGCACTCTACCCCTGAGCTACATTCCCACTCTCTCTTTCGTAAATAACGGATCCCCCTCTGTGACGGGTGTCTGAGCTCATCATCATCATCACTGCAGCTGTTAGGACCAGTGTCTGGACGCTGGCTGCTCTCACAAGGTAGGCTACCTCTCCACAGTAGACTAATTAGCAGGCAAGTGCTATAGAAAGGGGATTCATAGCTGTCACCACATTTAGAATAGGATCAAAGAGGTCTAGCAACTGTTCCTCTCCTCCACAACTCCATTTTCCAGATTCTGACACCACAAAATTTAGGTTCAACTAGAGGACAAAGACAGGTATGGTGGTACACAGCTTTAATCCCAGCCCTCAAGTGGCAGAGACAAGGGGATCTCTGGGAGTTCAAGGCCAGCCTGATCTATATTGTGGGTTCCAGGCCAGATAGAACTACAAAGAAAGAACTCATTGCAAAAAAAAAAAAAAAAAAAAAAAAAATGGTTATAAAGAAATTAGAAAGCTGGACTTTTCCAGTCAAAGCCACTACCTGTCACTACCCAGTCACACTTCAAAGAAGAGGGAGTGAAAGACTTGAACCAGCAACCCAGGAGACTAATGGGCACCCAGGGAGAAGAAAAGGCACTTCCGAAGCCTCTGGAGGAAATAAGGAAAACGTGGGGAAGGAAACAGCAAGGGTAGTTCCCTGTGGGCAGCCACAGAAGACACTTAGCTTGAGAAGAAAGGGCTGAACTGCTATGAGCTCTAGAAATGTCTCTGCTCCCTGTCTTACCTCCCCCAGTTCTAATAATAATGACACTGAAGAGCCACACCAGGGGACAGGTGACAGAATAAACAAACCCCTGGTCTCTGCCGGTCTTGACCCAGGTGCCTGATGCCCTGATGTGCTAATGACATGACCCTTGGGGAACTTGGAGAGCCTCGATTAGAGTGCTGTGTTAGGGGATGATTTAGGCTTTGTGTTTTCAGATACTGACTTCTAGGTCCTAACTCTGGCAATGTTGGCCATCTCCGGTCTCTATTTTATGCAAACAAAACAAAACAAAACAAAAAGTGTTTTAAGAACTGGTCAGTCTTTTAGCTGGCAGAGAGAATAGAGCAGGACTTGTGATTCAAGTGGGAGAAGGTGGGGTGGGGTGGGGTGGTGGTGGGGGTAGGTGAGGGAAACCAGAGAGTGAGGAGTAGTAGAGAAGGACCACGGGGAGGAAGAAGTGGAGAAACCTCATGGAGGCAGATGAACCAGGAGGAATGGCCACCAGTCTGAGAGAACAGCCAGGAGGAACACGCGGACCAGAGGGCACCAGGGCAAGACTCAGATGCAGGTGAAGGACCACGCCACCGGAAGTAGGCAGCCATAGAGAGTTGGAACCACACAGAACCTGCCCTGCTTAGGCTTGAAGCTTGTCATCAAATAAACCAAGTCTCTGTGATTTATTCGGAGCTAGAATGGGCTAGAGCAAACCTAGGAACACCCTTCAGTTACTCAGGGACAAAAGGGATTAAGTAAACCCTCCAAGAATTACCAGTTACCGCTCTGAGTCTAACTTTCAGCCCTACCGTCCTCCCATCCTCCACCCTCACCTCCAACCCCAGGAAAAGGAGAAGGGCTGGAGATGGGATTCAGTTGCCAAAGACCAAAGAGAATTGGTCTGAGGCAAGGTCCTGAGAAGTAGCCTAAGCTAGCCTCAGACTCAAATTCCTCCTGCCTCAGCTGCCTGATGCTTGGTTTCTCTTGGGACAAGGGACTGAGGTGCATATTTTACATATCAAAGCAGACTTAGCCTTCAGGTTTTCAGAGCATCCCTCAGTCCCTACTGGGTCTACCCTGGGCCCAACCCTGAACTTTCCAGCCCAGGGGCTGCTTTTACCCCAGAGGCTACATAATCCAGACATTTTCCGTGAGCGCTCTCTCCTCCCCTCTCTCCCCCTCCCTCCCTCTCTCTTCCCCTCTCTCCCCTTCTTTCTTCCTCTCCCCCTCTCTCTGTTTCCCCCTCCCTCTCCCCTCTTCCCCTCTCCCCTCCCTCTCCTCTTTCTCTCCCTCCCTCTGTCTTCCTCCCTTCTTTCTCCTCCTCCTTTTTCCCCTTCTCTCTCTCTCTGTGCTTGTACCCGTTCTCTCTTCTCTATCCCCCCCACCCCACTTTTCTCCCCATGGTGACTTCCTTGCCTTGGTCCTTGGGGGCCAGCGAACTCACCCAAGAGCAGCTTCCCAATAACTCTGCCTTTAATATATTCCACTCTGTCTTGAATTGGTTCATTTCACCAGTGGAAAAATAACCTATCCTATCACCTATGAATTCCAGGTGTGCACCTTACCCACCAATGGCTGATTATTTAATCGTGAAGGCTGTGTAGCGAAACCTTAATAAATTCCCCCAAAATGATGGGATTTAATGAGTTCTGGGACTGTGCCCTACATTGGGTAAGGCATAGAGCTTCGCGCTAACCTCAGGCCTTTCCTTGTCTCTCATTTGGACTCCTGGATGTATACTTTAGGACCGAGACTGGGACTTGGTGGCAGGACTTTAGCCCAATATGAATGAGGCATTGGATTCCATCCCCAGCAACACACACACACACACACACACACACACACACACACACACACACACATTGTAAATAAACCCAAAACCCAGATGGAGCAAGTGCCTCCAATCCCAACAAATAAGCTGTTGAGGCAGGAGGATAGCGAGTTTGAAACCATCCTGAACTACAGTGAGATCCTGTATGAAGATAATAAATGGAGCAGACCATGGTGGCCCACATTGGTATCCCCAGGTCTCAGGAGGGCAGGGCATGATGGCTGCAGCAAGGTTGAGTCCTGCCCGGTCTACAGTGTGTTCTAAGCCAGCCAAGGCAACACAATGAGACCTTATCTCAAAAATAAAAATCAAATATTAGTACATGGGCAAAAGTATAATGCACTGTTAGTAAGTTTAATTAAACCCGAGTTCTGTGAACTCTATCAAATATAAAATGGAGATCATGAGAATGTCCCCCTCCCCCTAATTTTCAGATCTGGAACAGAATGTAACTTGGAAACCCCACTGGGCTCAGAAGCCCGACCATCTAACCTAGACATCTAGACTGCACCGGGCTAATTTGTGGAATACTACATTGGTCTCAAAGAATTGGCCGTCCCTCCTCACCTCCCCATTCCCGCCCCAAGTATGTGTGTTGGGGGGGAGGGGAGCACACAATGTCCTAAAATTTGACTTTGAAAAGAATCCTTTTATTTTGAACCGAGTATGTCGAATTAAACAAAGCCGTTCCTAAGCCTCCTGTGCCAGCAGAGTTCAGCAAGTGTACACGCCGGTTAGTTGTATTCCAAAGACAGCCCGAGAAGGCCAGACCTAAGCAAGGTCTGCGGTGGAACGCTTTGTGGGTAATCTTCCCCACAGGCGATAAGAAAGGTTCTGTGGACCAGACCGGTTCGCCTGACCAGGTTTCAGGGAGAAGGAAAGTAGAATCGGGGTTCCTGGAAGAGAACGTGGTCACCTTTCCCCGGAACACTGCTAATTCTCAAGCAACGCAGCTACACTCAGCAGTTCCATTCCACTGGGCATCCCTATAGCCCTCCTGCCCACCGTTTTAAACACCCAAGACCTGTCAGCCTCTAGTTACAGCCTCCAACTGAGCATGCGCGAAGTGTTTTCTGTGACCATGCAGTGGCTACCCAAGGAAGCCCCAGGTTTCCTCAGCTCACAGGGGGAGGCCCTCTGGTGAGCAGTCTGCCACTGTGCTGCTTTCCTGTCCCAAGGGCGTGGTTTGGGGAACAAGCTTCCTCTGTTCGTTCATGGTCTTTTTTTAGATTTATTTATTTTTGTTTATATCAGTACACGGTAGCTGTCTTCAGACACACCAGAAGAGGGCATCAGATCCCATTAAAGATGGTTGTGAGCCACCATGTGGTTGCTGGGAATTGAACTCAGGACCCCTGGAAGAGCAGTCAGTGCTCTTAACCGCTGAGCCATCTCTCCAGCCCCGTTCATGGTCTTTAATTGATACAGGATTGTGTGAGAGGAAGCCACGAATCCCTAAGTACAAGGAGAGAATGGACAGTGTGCCTTGCTAGCGCCTCACGCAGAGGGTAAGGTTCAAAAAGGTCTCAAAGACTGGCTTGAGGAAGGGCTTGAGGAAGGGCTTGAGGAAGGGCTTGAGGAAGGGCTTAAGGAAGGGCTTGAGGAAGGGCTTGAGGAAGGGCTTAAGGAAGGCTGCCTTGGACACCCCATTCTCAGGGCAAGTGCATAGCTCTTACGATAAGCATTACCGTTTGGGCGCTTCTCACCACCACTCCCATCATCTGAGTTCCTGACGAGCATGCGCAGTGCCTTGTGCGTTCTAAGAGACCAGTCTACCACTACGTCAGGCATCCAGACCTCCGGTTTGTCTCCTTTTTGATTCTTTTTTTTTTTTTTTTTTTTTCGGAGCTGGGGACTGAACCCAGGGCCTTGCGCTGGCTATGCAAGCGCTCTACCACTGAGCTAAATCCCCAACCCTGCTTTTGTTAGTAGAGATCTAAATTTTTTTTTAGATTCGTTTATTTCTATGTTACACGTATGAGTGTCTTACCAAGTCATATACATGTGTGCCACAGGTGTGCCTGGTGCATGAGAGCACTCCATCCCCTGGAAACTGGAGATGTAGATGGTTGTAAGCCACCGTGTGGGTGCTGGGAACTGAACTGGGGTACAAGTGCTCTTAACCACTGAGCCGTCTCTCCAGGTCCTGGTTTTTATTTTTGAGACAGGGTCTCATTATATATCTCAGGCTAGCCCCTAATTGTCTCATTATATATCTCAGGCTAGCCCCTAATTGTCTCATTACATATCTCAGGCTAGCCCCTAATTGTCTCATTATATATCTCAGGCTAGCCCCTAATTGTCTCATTATATATCTCAGGCTAGCCCCTAATTGTCTCATTACATATCTCAGGCTAGCCCCTAATTGTCTCATTATATATCTCAGGCTAGCCCCTAATTGTCTCATTATATATCTCAGGCTAGCCCCTAATTGTCTCATTATATATCTCAGGCTAGCCCCTAATTGTCTCATTATATATCTCAGGCTAGCCCCTAATTGTGATCTTCCTCCCTCAGTCTCAGGTGCTGGGATTATGAGCTTATACCACTACATCCAGCTAATAAGGGTGGCTTTATTAGATTCTCTAAACAGGACTAGTAGGATATGGGTTGATGTCTAGATGCAGGTGAAGGCAGGCCCAAGATAAGGCAAGGTCTGTGATTGGGCAGTGGAAAAGAAAGGCGGGCTGAGAATTTTAGAGACCGGACAGAGAATTCCAAAAGGGGAGAAGGAAGGAACACGGAGGAAGAGAAGGACGACCCAGATCCATGTGTCTTTAAATAGCCACAGGTAGTTATGAATATCTTATAAGGGATGGATGATTACAGGACAATTTGTCTTATCTAGGTGGGCAGTTTATATCTATATCAATTGGTTGTGAGTTTATTGTGTGGAGGATTTGTGGAGTGAGTTTACTGATATAAATCCGATTAGTAAATGACAAGCCTCTAGGATTTTGATTTTGCCAGGGTATAGGGATTTGCGACAGCTAGCCTCGAGGTGGCCGTATTGCATGGGGCTGGTGTGGCTGCGGCCCACCATGGGGCTTGCCTTAGAGGCAGTGACACTGCTGGGGCCAGAGAGTAGCCGGCAGTAGCGTGGGATGGAAGGAGGTTCCAGTGGGTATTGTTATTGTATCATTTCGCAGAGACTCAAGGACTAACAGAAGATCCCAAGGAAATGTTGAACAAGCAGGGAGCAGTTGACTTGCCCAAGGTCACCAACACCCAAGGGAGGAGGTGGACATCAAACCAAACCTTGTTCTGCTGTCTGTGACTCCCAATGTCCAGTTCCACCTGTGTGTTGGAGGCTTGGGAGGAACTTAGCCATGCCACTATGTGCAGGAACGGGGGGAGAGGGGAAAGACTCCTTGTATCTCTCTCTCTTTTTTAATTTATTTATTCTTTTTTTAAGATTTATTTATTACATATTAATATATTGTAGCTGTCTTCAGATACACCAGAAGAAGGCATCAGATCTCATTACAGAGGGTTGTAAGCCACCATGTGGTTGCTGGGATTTGAACTCAGGACCTCTGGAAGAGCAGTCAGTGCTCTTAACTTCTGAGCCATCTCTCCAGCCCAATTTATTTATTCTTTTATGTTATGAGTACACAGCAGCTGTCTTCAGACACACATTAGAAGAGAGCATCAGACCTCACTACAGATGGTTGTGAGCCACCATGTGGGTGCTGGGAATTGAACTCAGGACCTTTGGAAGATCAGTCAGTGCTCTTAACCGCTGAGCCATCTCTCTAGCCCCTCTCCTTGTGTTACTAATGTGCAGAGCATCTGACAAGTTCCAAGCATGAGAACAGAGCAAGCATTCCATAAAGTCCCTCAACAGACCGACTGAAGCAACGGTGACATGCTCTCTTAGGGAGTTGTCCCAAGGCACCAGTCCTGGGGTCCAGAGAGGACCCCGAGAAGAAAGACTAAGAAGAGGTTTGCAGAGCCAGCCCTTGAAAGAGACAGCAAGTGGTCATGCCCCTGGGACCACAGAACAACAAGGGGATGGGAACGACTTCTGGGTCCCAAGCAGCTCCTCAGTAACCCTGAGTAAAAGAAGGCTTTAGAGGTCAGGGTCTTGTTTTGTAAGAGGCCAAGAGTCATAGCATGTGTCTTCAGTAGGGTTTCTATTGATATGAAGAGACACTGTGACCACGGCAACTCTTTCTTTTAAAGGTTTATTTATTTTAGTTTTATGAGTACACTGTTGCTGTCTTCAGACACATCAGAAGAGGAAATCAGACCCAATTACAGATGGTTGTGAGCCACCGTGTGGTTGCTGGGAATTGAACTCAGGACCTCTGGGAGAGCAATCAGTGCTCTTAAGCACTGAGCCACCTCTCCAGCCCGACTACGTCAACTCTTAAAAAGGAAACCGATTATTTGGGGCTGGCTCACAGTTCAGAGGTAAGTGCATTACCGTCCACGGTGCTGGAAATGTAGCTGAGAGTTCTACATCGGGGTCTGCAGGTAGCAGGAAGAGACAATGCACCATTAGGCTTGGCTCGGGCTCCTGAACTCTCAAAGCCCACCCTCCAGTGGCACACTCTCTCCAACAATGCCACACCTACTCCAAGAGGTCACACCTCCCAATAGCGCCACTCCTTATGAGCTCATGGGGCCATTTTCTTTCAGACTACCATAGTATGTTTTTACAAATCTCCCTTCCTAGAGCTAAGTGTCCAGATGCTCTAGCCATTTTTGTTTGCTTGCTTGCTTTAGTCTATATTTTGAGTCAGGGTCTTGTGCAGGCCTGGCTGGCCTTGAACTCTTGATCCTTCTGTCTGCACCATTGTGGCCAGCGTACTCTGGCCTTTTTTTTTTTCCACTTGGATTTTCTTCATCACTAGTTCAAGTCGCCAAAGGACAAAGGGCCAGCTCAAGAGCAAAGCCTCTTAAAGTCCCTCCTTACACTGACCTGCAGGCTTCCCTGAGTGAAGTCAGGCTTGTCAGGGGACTGTTTTGTGCACTGTGTACTCAGATGCCGATTGCTCTGCCCAGAGGTCTGGTTACAGTCCTGAGGTTGGCATTGTCAGGCATCTCCTGTCTCAACGCTGTGCAAAAAAATTGTTTTTCATCACCTCTGATTGGTTAATAAAGAACTGATCAACCAGCAGCTGGGCAGGAAAGAATAAGGTGGGGCTTCCGATCCCAGTGAGGGAAGATCCTGGGTGGAAAGAGAGAGAGGCAACTCATCGGGAGGTCAGATGAGGCACCATGAAGAAGGCGACGGCGACACCCACATGGCAAGAATCTCCTTGTGGCTGGGAAGTAGGTCAGGCCAGCATGGTCGGGTTAGAAGAGCTCAGTATTGGCCCCGCTAGAGTGAAGGAAGCTCAGCAAGAAAAAATTCCAGATCTCCATGTCAATGTCTCAGAGCAAGGACAGGCACAGGAAAGCCATGAACTTTTACAAAGACTCGCCAAAAGTACAAGAGACCAGCAAAGCCAGAGAGTTAGTGCCCCAGTCCTGGAAGCGGGGAGAACACACCCACAAGCTGCAGGTCAGACCGAAGGATGCATAAAATGTGTGAGAGGCAGACTGCCCTCCGAGACCTAATGGTTCTTTAATGGGGCAGTAAAAACCCCATCATCACCTGGATAAACTGTCATCACCGAAGGGAACCCTACCTAAAGCTAAACTGTGAAGTTGAAGTGTGCCCTAGTTAGGGTTACTATGGCTATAGTATGGCTATAGAGATAGGATATGCTACCGTGACCAAAAGCAAGTCGGGAAGGAAAGGGTTTATTAGGCTTAGATATCAATAGTCCATTGACGGAAGCCAAGGTAGCACCTCAAACCAGTCAGGAGCTGAGGCGGGGTGCTCTCCCTTGCTCAGCCAGCTTTTAGAACCCAGAGAAGTCACTGACGTAGGTGAGGAAGCCTCTTCTACAACCAACAGGGCTGGAATTAAAATGTAGCCAGGGTCCCTGTGTGCTGGGGGGGGGTAGCAATTCAGGGTCAGAGCACTTACATAGCACACATACATCAAAATAAAGAAGAATTTAGTGAGGTGTTAGTGGCAAACACCTTTAGTCTCCGTACTAGGGAACAGAGAGGCCAAAGGCAGGTGGATTTCTGAGTTTGAGGCCAGCCTGGTCTACAGAAGTGAGTTCCGGGACAGCCAAAGTTACACAGAGAAACCATGTTTTAAATGTGCACCTTCCCCCCAAAACAAAAAGACGTACAAGAATCCAAATGTGGAATGTTTCAGCCTCTTCACAGAGCACTGCCAAATTTGCCTGCCACCCTACTCTTCTCCAGAAACTTCAGAGCAGGTCTCACATCCATGCCAAAACGAAGGTTGGAGAGACAATCGACACTGGAGAGCCACGCCATGGGGCTGCAGGAAGCTCGCTTGTACCCTGACAGGTTCCCCATTTTCTCATGCAGTCCTTTTCCTGCCGCCTGTCCCTTGGCAGGCTGTGTTCACAGCCAGAAATTCACAGGTGACAGTGAACTGGAAGAACCATCAAAGGCAAGGAGGCCCTATTGTCTTCCAGAAAGAGATTGCCCATGGCTACTAGGGTGGTGACCTCCATCATTGCTGAGGCCAACCTCTCTGCGAATGGCTAGTGGCAGAAACGACACCACATCTCTGACTTCACCGCAGCCCACTGGCGAGCTGCTACCTCAAGTTTGCTCTGTGGTATCCCAAGCCTATAGCTGTTGCTTCCCTCTTGTGTCCTGTGTCTGCTCTGCCTTTTCTTCTTCTCGTTGATCTCTGGTTGCCTTGTCTAGTGTAGACTCGCTGGCTGTCTCTGTGTAGAGAGAGGGCTCTTCCACGCAGCCCAGGTTGGAAGCCATGAGTCAGCCGTGTGATCTGCAGGGAACCCTGGTCTCTTCATGATGGGAGAAGAGGACAGACAGCAAAGACAACTGGGCCACAGAGAGGACAGCAGTGTTTGTAGTTTCCCAGAGTCCTCATGGGACAAAAATGACAGAACAGTCTCTGCTATTCTTCCCTATGCCCCTGGTCCCTTGGTAGTAGGCCTGGTGCTAACTGGCTGCACAGTCTTCAGATCTGGAGGGATCCTGTTTGCCCTGCCAGACCCTTCTAGGCAGGCCTTTATCTGCAGGTGATTGAATTTTATCTGTGCCATCCTCTTCACCCTGGTCCTTGATACCAGAACAATGGAAGGGTTCATTAGTTAGCTGGGCCTTTGGTCTCCAGCTGGAAACACCCATCCATTGATGAGATTCCGTTTGAGACCAGTTGGCACAGGCCACTGTGAAAATGGCCACTATCTACCCAGTCTAGGGAATAACGAAACACTCCCCAAAATGGTGAGGAAGGATAGAGCAGATTCTGAGTCAGTTAAAGATCTGGAAACATGTCTATAGAAGGTGTGTCTGTGTGTGGTGGGAGCGGTGGGAGTGGAGCAGCACTTCAGGGACCAATGAGGTATTCAGAATTCCCATAGAGCAGATAATAATCTTGTCCTCAAACTCACCTATGTAAGAGTTGTCCCAATGAGGCATCTATCTACCTACTACCTACCTATCACCCATCCTCCTTCCTCTCTACCTACTGACCTAAAGCAATCCATCTACTTACCTATCACCCATCCTCCTTCCTCTCTACCTACCTACTGACCTAAATCAATCCGTCTACTTACCTATAGTCTGTCTTTCTATTGTTTACCTTCAAAGTCAGAAAAGAACAGAGTCTCACATGTGCTAACCAAGAGACCACTCGAATGCCTAGTTTATACCCACATCCAAACTAGCCTAATTTTTTTTTATTTTTTGATTAATTTTTATTTATATAAGTACACCGTAGCTGTCTTCAGACACACAAGGGCACCAGATCTCATTACAGATGGTTGTGAGCCACCATGTTGATTGGTGGGATTTGAACTCAGGACCTCTAGAAGAGCAGCCGGTGCTCTTTACTGCTGAACCATCTCTCCAGCCCCGCTAACTTCTATTCCTAGGCCCCCACCTACTAGAAGGGTTCATTTCATTATTACCAAGGCCTCATTCTCTCCCTTTCCTGCTAGATACTCCCAGAATCCAATTATCCAAAAATAGAGGATTTAGACCTTCATCTAGGCAAGTTCCTCACTTGCCCAAACCCAGCAGTACACTATGGCAGGGTCTCTGGCCTCACACCATGAGTGGGAAGACCTTCCCCAAGACTGGAATCCCCAAGATCCTCTTAGGACCCCTCTGTAATTGGATGGCTATGCAAGGGTGGGCACAGCAGCATCTTTCTCCCAACCAAGGCTCCGAGAATTGCTTCTCTCAAGATGCCTCACCACCTTTCACCCTATTCCCTTCCCCAACTCATCAGCATTTTTCTTGAAAGACAGGAG
This sequence comes from Rattus rattus, assembly GCF_011064425.1. NCBI lineage: Eukaryota > Metazoa > Chordata > Mammalia > Rodentia > Muridae > Rattus > Rattus rattus. Next base: position 54,363,432 of record NC_046168.1, on the reverse strand, counting down.
AGCTGTTCGCCTCGGTTCCTTCCACCCAGGTCCCTGACACTCGGAGTCACTAGCCTGGCAGCCGCCTGCAAGTGGGAGGTGTGGAGAAGAAGACGGTAAGGAACGCAATGGAAGGGCCTCTTCGTGGACACCTGCTTCAGAGCGGAGTGCCGTTCCAGCATGTGGTTGGGGTAGAAATCTCGCGTGTGTGACAAACCACATCAAGCCAGCATGGTTCCACGTGGAAAGGCTTAACGAGAGAAGACTAGAAGAGGAGAGGAGTAAAGGCCAGCCACGAGCATGTGAAGGGAAAGGGGGGAGGAGGGTGGGGAGAGAAGGGACAAACGGGGAAGAGCAAGAGGCAAGAGAGAGAGAGAGCAAGAAAATGAGGAGGGGGCAAGCAGCCCCTTTTATAGTGAGTCAGGAACACCTGGCTGTTGCTAGGTAACTACGGGGGTGGGGCTTAGACAGCATGCCAACAATGTGACCACAGAATGCCTCTCCAGAGCAACTCTATGCCTAGCCTCTGCACTGGGACAGTCACCTCCTCACGTGAGAGCTGGCTAAAGGGTTGCGGGCAGGCAAGCTCTGCAGAGAGGGCCAGTCAGAGCTGCTCCACTCCAGGAACTCTTGTATGGAACAAGTCATCCTTCCTTCCAAGAGAGGCAGGCCAGAGGGGCTGGAGAGATGGCTCTGCATAACAGTACATATTGGCCTGAATTCAGTTCCTAAAGCCCACATCGGGCAGTGCGTAACTGTCTGTAACACCAGCTCCTGAGGATCAGACTCCCGCTTCCGGTCTCCCTGGAAATTCATATTCATACACAGAGGCATATAAATAAAAATAAATCTTTTGGGTGTCTTCGGTTGGTTGGTTGATTTTTTGTTTGTTTTGTTTGAGACAGGGTCTTACTATGTAGCCCCAGCCATCCTGGAACACTCTCTCTCTCTCTCTCTCTCTCTCTCTCTCTCTCTCTCTCTCTCTCTCTCTCTCTCCATATATATATACTTATATATATATATGCATATACATCATATACATATACCTATACATTACATATACATATACATCATATACATACAGATCTGCCTGCCATTGCCTCCTGAGTATTCAGATTAAAGTGTCTTTATGCCTGGTAAATGGAAATAAATTTTGAGAAAGCGACAGAGTCCAGAAAGAGAGTCCAGAGACACTCATGGTGGGAGATTCGCACCGCACCCTAACTCCATGGAAATAACAAGGGATTGCAATGAAGTTCTATGGCACAGGTCTCTGTAGTCCTTTTCCGGAATGAAAGAACACGGTACACACTTGAGTGGAACCCCAACTGTGTCTTTCCGTTTCCCTGGTAGTGCCGGGGAGCCAACCCTTGTTAGGCCCACACTCAACCACTCAGCTACATCCCCAGACTGAGACCACACTGGCAGGTGCGCGTGCACATCCGTTCAATAACAACACAGAAAAAGAAGGGGAAAAAAAATAGTTCTGGGGAAACGCCAATGCCCACCGGCTTCTTTTACACCCAATGAAACCCAGGCCTCGAGGCTAAGAGAACAAAGTGGGTTAGAGGCCACTTGTCTCCAAGCACTACCAAAAGCTCCAGCTGATCTGACATTCAGGCCGGCTACCAGCCGCTGCTTCCCCAGTGTTTACATTCTTCCCTCTTACATTCTTCCCTCTTCTGCGACTGTCCTGAAAATTATACAACTGCTTATACAGAGGAATTGAAGTCAAAGAAATTCCAAGTGTGGCTAAGTGCTCTCTGCAGGGGTTCCGAGTGTCCGACCCAAGGGGCGCTCCTGTTTGTACTTGTGCGATCTGGGCTCAGCGTAAGCGCTGAGCCATAGGAGGTTGGTTAGGAGCCGAATGTAAGCATGAATAGACGAAGACGGAGACGCTTTCTGAGGATGTGCGTGAAGTCAGACCGTCGAAAATAATAGCGCAAAAGAGCTTGGCACCGGCCTGAGGCCTCCGCTGGGCTTGCGCTCCGGCACCTGTCCTCATTCTCCAGAGATCTTTAGAGGTCATCTTGGGCTCTTTGCTCTCCCTCATGCCCGTATCAAATTAGTTTCCAAGTTCTCCTGTTCCTCCTCTTTTTCCATCGCAGTGGCTGCATCCTAGCCTAGGTCCTTATCACTTGGGGCTAGTCTGGACTCTGGCTGGCTGGGGGTGAGCCAAAGTCTAGCAGGACCGCAAGGCCAGCTTCAGCTTCGCCGCATCAGGCTGTTCTGTCTCCTCCCCCTCTGTGGCTCAGGTCTTCCCTTTATCAGCTGCCCTCACGTGTACTCCAGCTCCTCCTGGATCTCAGCCTCCTCCTGGACCCTGCGCCAACACCAGGCTTGGCCACCCGGTTCCTGCGTGTTCAGGCTTCTCTACCACCCCCCTCCCCCAGTCCCTTCCTTAGGTTTCAATTAACTAGCCGCCCATAGATTGCGGCAAATTTACTGTCCCTGAAATAGAAGTGGCCCATAACGAGGCTTAATGAGATCATCCCCCAAGGAATTGAATAAGGGACAATCCCTTTAGCGAGGCAGATGAGTTTAGCTGTGCGTGCAAGGGAGTGTTGGGGGAGGGGAGGCAGAGGGTTCGTGACACACTCACTACTCCTGGCTGGGATGAGTGGGTGGTCGGAGTTGGGGGTGTTAGGGAGAGCGGGACTGATAGCCAGAGAGATGGGATGCAGGGAGACAAGTCAGTTGGCTGGGTGGGGAAGTACAGAAGCACAGCCTTGTGGCTTCAAACGCTTGCCAAGAGCCCACAGGAAACCTGATTCCAATCCTCCGTCTGCTGCTCCAGAGGGTCCAGGCCAGTTCTAGGGGGCAAGCCCAAGAGCTTCTAAAGCTTTGGGACAAAGATCTCAAACTGTGACCTTTTCCCTCTCCTAAATATGACAGGGCCAGTGTCTAGCACAGTGGAACTGGCCTTCCAAGCAGGGAAAAGAGAATGTTTCTTTTTCCTGCTCTTGAAAACCGACTCCCTCTCAGCCAGGAGCCAAGCCAGCTGCAGTCATTGGCCAGCCTAGCAGATGGGTCAAGAGGCACCCAGGAGGAGTCCCCAGCTGTCTGCATAGCCTCTGCCTGTGCAGTAGCCATTTCAGCATCATAGCTCGGGGCTCACAGTCCCCTCTACTCTCTCAAGGGAAGGATAGACTCACCAACTCACACGTACACACTAGAGCAGGGCTTCTTAACCTGAGCCCCATGACAACTTTGGTGTGCATGTGCACACACATGTGCGTGTGCGTGCATGTGTATTACTGGGATTAAAATCTCTTCACTTTGTCATATTTTGTTAGTTAATAGTGAGTGGTGTCGGTCTATATTAGTTAGGATTGTCCATTGGGCCAAAACAAATATGAGACAGACAGACAGACAGGTCTAAATCGGCTTGTTTTCATTGTCGACTTGATTGGATTAGTGAGGCTTACCTTGCCTATGTCGCTAAGGGCATTTTCAGAAAGGACTGGCAGAGAGGAGACCTGCCATGGGCAGGTTGCACTATCCCCCAATGGAGATCCCAGACTGAATAAAGTGACAGAAGGTAGAAGCCAGCGGGGCATTCGTACTTCCTATCCTGCTCCTTGAATCGCCCAGATATGAGCAGCAGCGTCACACTGCAGCTGCCACAGCTAACACAACCAGCAGCTGTCCTCCATCCCCAGGTCTTCCCTGTCCCCTTAGACTGTGAGCCGCCATAAGCTTTTCTTCCCTTAAGTCGCTTCTTTTTTTTTTTTTTTTTTCCTTATTTTTTTTTTCCTTAAGTCGCTTCTTGTCAGCATTTGGTTACGTTGCTAAGAAAAGAGGCTAATACCTCCCCAGTCCCAGGATTTTGGACCAGGGAAACCTGAACAACATGGGAAATCCTGCCTTACAAACAAAAATTAAAAATTTAAAAAAAATAGCTAAATAAGGTTTATTGGGCTCATGTTCATGCGATTATGGAGGCTGAGAAGTTCTGGGACAGATCCAAGGGTGCCCACACTACATGTCATATCCAAAGGCCTCGGAAGGAAATCTTAGCTTGAAGGTGAAGGGACACAGCCTAAAGGGCAGAGATCCTGGAGTTCTGGTGGCCTGTGGCAGGAAGAGATAAGCACCTCGGCTGAGAGAGAAGCAGAAAGACAGACAGAGAGAGACAGAGAGAGGCAGAGAGGCAGAGAGACAGACAGACAGATATAGACAGACAGAGAGAGACAGAGACAAGCAGAGAGACAGGCAGACAGATATAGACACAGAGAGAGAGAGACAGAGAGAGGGACAGGCACAGAGAGAGACAGAGACAGACAGAGAGAGGCAGAGAGACAGACAGATATAGACACAGAGAGAGACAGAGAGAGGAACAGGACAGATATAGACAGAGATAGAGACACAGAGAGAGGAACAGGCACAGAGACAGACAGAGATAGAGACACAGAGAGGGACAGACAGAGACAGATAATGTGAATATGGCCGCCTCTCACAGTTACTCTCAATTCTCTAAGTTCTCACTTAATCCAGTCCAGCTGATATCTAAACTGAATCGCCCACCATCGTCAAAAGCAAGGGGTCACTGAGCCTTGGGGCCACCTTGGGACCTACCCATCACGCCTGTTGTCACGTGGACGGACAATGGCCGAGATGAGACAGAGAGGCTGATTTCCCAATAGGAACAAGATCCCAGGGCCAGTTCTGCTTCAAAATTCAGGATGTTTCAGATTCTAGAAAGCAGGGACTCAAACTATAAATTCATGATGTCCCAGTGAGGCCAGCACCAGTTTTCACAGGCGTCAGTGGCCACATTGTCAGGTCTTACTCCAGTAGTTTTTTTTTTCCCCTTGTGGTGCTGAGGATGGAACTCTGGGCCTCAGAGTGCTAGGTGAGCTCTCCGTCTACCACCGAGCTTTGTCCCAAGTCCTCATGATAGATAAATCCAGGTCAGGCCAAGTTCTGTCTAATGAGCTATAAAACCCTTGGGGGTTTTGAGAGCGCTGGGAAGTTCCAGTGAGGAGATGTGAACCTGCAGTAACCGATGCTGGGTGTGTTCTTACCATAGGCCAGACGCAGGCCAGGGAGCTGCGGTCTCACAGCTCTAGGCGGGATATAGTTCGACTATGTCGGCCATTTCCCTCCCTCTCTTCCCTTCTCACTCCAGCAGACTCTGTACTCATGAATATGGGAGCAAGAGGAGGCTGAAGAGAGCCCAACTCTCTGTTTTATATTTTCAACATTATTATTATTGTTGTTATTGCTGTTATTAATATTGTTATTAAAGACAGGGTGTTACTATGCTGCTCTGACTGACCTAGAACTTGCTATGTAGTCCAGGCTAGTCTTGAACTCTCAGAGATCTGTCTGTCTCTTCTCTGTATATTTTTTAGTATATAAGATTGAATGTAGGGCCTTACCCATGGTAGGTTAGTGCTCCCACTTAGATATACCACAGCCTTCTTATTTACTTTTTAAATTTTTTGTATTAGCATACAATTTATGTAATACATAATGGGTTCATTTGATTTTTCCCAATTATTTTTTTAAAGATTTATTTATTTATTATATATAAGTAAACTGTAGGTGTCTCCAGACACACCAGAAGAGGGCATCAGATCTCACTACATGTGGTTGTGAGCCACCATGTGGCTGCTGGGATTTGAACTCAAGGCCTCTAGAAGAGCAGTCAGTGCCCTTAACCACTGAGCCATCTCTCCAGCCCTCCCGTCCCCTAATTAGTCTGATTAGATCTATCTACAGGAGCACGGGCAACTTACTAACAACTCCACCACCAAAGGAAAGGACTCTCCCAGCAACCACTACCTATGAATCCACAGGGAAGGGAGGCTTCTCATGAACCTGACCCCATCGTCCAATCGTTTGCCGGTGACAATGCTGGTCATCGCCTGCTCAGAGCAGAGCGCAAGAGTGTCTGTCACTGCTTGGAACGCAATGTTCTTCAGCACTCTGCCCCTCACCCGCTCCCTGGTTCTTCCACCCTTTCCACCATCGCCTCTACGTTTCCCTAAGCGCTAGAGAGGATAATTTTTCCTTTCTCTTTTGAAACAGGCTGTCATTAAACTGTCGGAGCTGGCGGTGAACTCCATGTCCTCCCACCTCAGTCTCTTAAGTACCATAGGGTTACAAACGGAGCTACTAGCCCTGGCTCTGCCTCTCTCTCGCTTGTACTTTCCCGAAGCTTAAGCCCTGTGTTTTGAGAATGTCAGGCTTTGACAAAAAACACTTTAGAAACCAAAATCAACCAAACCCCAAACTAAACAAAAAGGGACGATGGAAATGGATCTCCTAGCCCAAGCTGGGTAGAAGCTGGACTTGTGGGCTAGCAGGACGCGAAGGCAAGCTCTGTAGGGTGTGTTTAAACAAACTGAAATTTGGTCACATGGCAACAGTGATCCCCTCCAGTGAAGGGAAAGGGCGTCCTGGCTGTGGCCACACCAAGACGTACTGCCAGTTAGCCTTCTCGCTGCAGCTAGAGCAAGTCTGATTCTCTCCAGCCGTGGAATAGCCATTGCTTAAACAACTGTTGCGCAACAAACGCTCCTGTCTGACCCTCCAGTGCGAACTTGATGGCGTGTCTGTGGATGCTCTAGGTACCAGCCCCCATAGGTCCCGGTGCGGCTAACGTCCCCGGGCGAGGGGGGGGGGATTGGGGGACAGTGTTGGTTTGGAAACGCTGTGACCTATTTTGCTTTGACGAGCATCAGGTTCCATTGTGTCATCCTCCATTAAGGACCCCAGGCCTCGAGTAGAACAATAGATTGGTTGCTGGACTTGTAGCTCTGTGAGATTGTGCTCTTTTTCACATATCCACCCATAGCCTTTTCTGGACCCAGTTAGACGCGCTCCCCCCCCCCCCGCCTCTTTTTGTCTGAAGGTATTTTAAAGTTATGACCGCCCTCTGGTGTCTGAAATTATGGTTGCCAGCACCCGAGCCTTTCAAGCACGACCCCAGACAGGGAGTTTTGAGTATCGCGAGTAGAACTGCTAAGATAGATTCCTGAGTTACTCAGGATCTTGAGCGTGAAAACCAGACTTCAGTAGAGAATTGATCGGGTCATTTCAGGTATACGTTTTTTTTGCGCCTGTGTCTTATCCTAGTGCCTCGCAGAGTGCGGGCAGGACACACGGTAACTGCACAATGATGTTGACTGAATGACTGAGAGATAAAAAATGAACGCAGGAACTGGCCCCTTACAGGGAGGAATACAATTCCACACATTTTTACCTCTTTTTGCTGTCTTCCTTTTAAAAAGTATTTGAAAAAAAAAACTACATTTATTTTTAAAAATCAACAAAACGAGAGAAGTTAAAAGGCTTAAAACAAATATTATTTGGTAGACTATTTTCTGCTTAACTCAGAAGTGTTAGGTTCTCCCCTTTGGCAGATGTATGTCCCAGTGACAACTCCACGTTCTTGCTAGATAATCCTGACAATCCACTCGCTGGGTGAGAAGACTGTGCCCACTTGAGTGCGAAGTGGCAGTGCCCGTCTGGAGAGCCGGCTCAGCTGCTAAGAGCCCTCGGCAGCTGTTGCCAAGCACTTGGTTCCTAGGGCCACGCTGGGCGGCCTGCAACTGTATCTGTCCTTTGCTACATCATGGGTTCTTTTTTCTTCCCTTTTTCTTCACCATTTTTCTTCCACCCTTTCAACCCCCTAACACTACATGGGAGAGAGGAAAACAGGATAGGGAGGAAAGGAAAGAGATCCCTGAATAAGGTCAGAGGTTGGAAAGGGGTGACTGACGTAGTTGTTAAACTACTTCCTGCTAATTAGGGCATCAGGTTCCTGGGGGGAGTTTGATCTTTGCTGTCAGGATATCTAATGTCTTCTTGTTGTTGTTTCTTCTTTGAGCATGACTACTTAACAAACTGCAACCAGCAACCCACCACCTCTCCTCAGGAGGCCTCTGAAAAGTCCCTAGAATTCCAAAAGTCACACAACTGCAGAAACTATCTGCAGCTGGTAAAAATCACGCCCCAACAAGAGAACCAGGCAAATCATTGACAGTTGCTGCGAAGGGATTAAAATGAAAACAGATTCTTATACTATTTCTATGTTTTTTTTAAAGAAAATAAAAACTCCACTACACACAGCCCTCTTTATTTAACTCCAGCTCCGGGATATCTGAAGCCTCTAGCCTTTGAAGGAATCTGCACGCACTCACGGGCACACACACTCACACACAGATGCACACTCACATACACACAACTAAAAGAATAATTAAAAAAATGTAAGCTGGGCACATTAGTGCACACCTTTAATCCCAGAATTTGAAGGGCAGAAGCAAACAGATTCCTGTGAATTCAAGGCTAGCCTGGTCTACACAGTGAGTTCTAGGACAGCCAGAGCTACATAGTAAGACTCTGTCTCAAGGGGGAAAAAATCTAAAACAGAAAAAAATAAATAAACCAATAGGATACTCGCAGCATTTATGAAATATTTATTTTTATACTTATTTATTTAGTATTTTTAGGCTTTTTTTTTTTCCCGAGACAGAGTTTTTCTGGGTATCCCTGTCATGTAGACCAGGTTGGCCTTGAACCCACAGAGATCCACCTGCCTCTGCATCCCAAGTGCTAGGATTAAAAGCATGCATCACCACTCCCTAGTTGCATTGTTTATTTTTTTTCCTTTGTGATGTGGATTGCAGTTTTGAGACAGTCTCTTCTCTCACTCTAAGCCAAACTGACCTTGAACTCTAGGTGATTCTCTTGCTGGTACCACCACCCCTGACTGCTTTAAAAAATTCAAATAACAATGCCAAGGATTTATGAGGATGTGGGCCTGAAGAGAGTAGAAGTTACTACAATCATTTTGGGAATTTTTTTGATAGGAATGTCTATGCTAACATACCAACTATTTTATTCCTAAATGTATACTTGTGTATGCTAGATTATATAACGGATGATAAACAGTCGGTGCTCACATCTGTGGGCTCTGCATGTGCAGAGTCTACCAACCACGGGAAACATCTGGTTAAGCATGGCACCTATACCTACACGTACAGCCTTCTGGTCTCCTCCTCTAAACATTACACTGTAGCCACTATTTGCATTGTATTGGATATTATAACTAAGTAACATAGAGGAGATTTAAAGGCCAGGCATGGTGGTGCATGCCTTTAATCTCAGCACTTGGGAGACAGAGGCAAGTGGATCTCTGTGAGTTCTGGGCCATCCAGGGATACTCGGTGAGACCCTGCCTCAAAAATAGATGTAGATAGATAGATAGATGATAGATAGATAGATAGATAGATAGATAGATAGATAGATAATAGATAAGAAGGAAGGAAGAAAGGAAGGAAGGAAGAAAGAAAGAAAGAAAGAAAGAAAGAAAGAAAGAAAGAAAGATCATAGATAGATAGGAAGGAAGGAAGGAAGATAGATAGATAGATAAATGTACTTGAAAGTATATGGGGGGTTGGGGATTTAGCTCAGTGGTAGAGCACTTGCCTAGCAAGCGCAAGGCCCTGGGTTCGGTCCCCAGCTCCGGAAAAAAAAAAAAAAAAGTATATGGGAGGTATAGACTTTATGAGAAACATAGACCCTACACTTCAAATGCAATTACCTTTAGGGAAGGGACAATGTATAATGTTACCAGCTCTTGTTAAGTAATCAATAATTCTAAATACATTTCAGTTACATGTGTGTGTTGTTTTTGAGGAATGAGGTCTCCTGTATCCCAGGCTGGTCCTGGATTTAATATCTTTGTAACCAAAGATGACTTAGAACTCCTGAGGTCTCTGTTTCCACCTCACTAATGCTTAGATGACAGCATGTGCACATACCCAAGGTGGAATTTTGTAAACCTAAAAATAAATTTATGGGGGCTGGAGAGATGGCTCAGTGGTTAAGAGCACTGACTGCTCTTCCAGAGGTCCTGAGTTCAATTCCCAGCAACCACATGGTGGCTCACAACCATCTGTAATGAGTTCCGATGCCCTCTTCTGGTGTGTCTGAAGGCAGCTATGGTATATTTATATATAATACTAAATAAATCTTTGTAAAAAATGTGTTTTACTTATCTTTCCAAAACTAATATTTAGACTGGGTAGTCTGATGATCTTTGAATTTATAAAGTGCCTGAAATTGAGGGGGAAATTCTTTTTTTTCCCCCGGAGCTGAGGACCGACCCCAGGGCCTTGGAAATTCTTACTTATCCTTATAACCTCATCAGGTAAGATATTATGCTTAGTGGATGCTCAGAAATGAGCCAATGAGAAGTAAAGAAGGCCCCTGCGGCTCTACTGTCTGATGCCCCCGAGAGAGCCCTGCAGTCTTTAAGGTCACACCGCAGGGAGTGTAAGGATGGGCTTCGATGCTCCCTGTGGAATAAGCTGGAAATCTGGCTCCTGTAGCGCGCGAGAGAGCTGTTCCCCCTCCCCACATTGTGGAGGCAGGCTGTCAGCCCACGACTGCCGCTGCAGAGTTTAAAGCAAACTGAACATGTGGGAGCCGGGTGCTGCGAGATGAGCCTAAAAATACACACCTGCACAAGGTGAGAGGAAGCGCTCTGAGATCAGAAGGGGGCCGCGCACCATGCTCCTAAAGGGAGCTGGCAGGATGGCCTCTCAGAGGCGTCCAGTCCAACCCACAACGTCAGCGGTTCAGGCTCGGGGCTGCAGCCAGCCTAGGGTGAGCCCTCTCTCATGTGCTTCTGTGATAAGCCACAAGAAAGAGTTCCCCTGGCAACCAAGGACATCCAGTGCCATCATCCTGCTCTTAAAATAGTACCAGACACATCTTCCCAGCAATGTTCCTCATTCATACGTCAGCCCTCAGCCGGCATCCAGCTTCCAGGAGGAGCCGAAGGATCAACAGTTTGAGATCATCGCTGGCTACACACTGAGTTTGAGGCCAGTCAGGTGTACGTGAGAGCCTGTCTCAAAAAAGCAGAAAACAACAAAGGCAAACAGGTCGATACATAATATATGTCCCTGAATGGGACAAGTGTATCTACAAGATAGCTGGAGAAATTTCAGTATGGATCACACAGAAGTAATATTTCATTAATATTACATTTTATAAATTGGATTATTTTGCTGTGCTTAGCTACAAATGTTTCTGTTCTTAGGGGATGGATACGGAAGTAACAGGAGGAAAGCAGTCAGACATGTAGCCTAGGGTCAGACAAACAAAACACCAGAGGGTGCCCCTCAACACCGTCTCCCCTGCACATACAACTGAGTTCACAGCAGAGAATGGTTCATAGCCTTTGTTTTATTTGCTCGCTTGTTCAAAAATAGCATTTACTTATTTGTGTGTGGGTGTCCACAGGCTACAATGTGCGTATGGGAGTCAGGGGACAACTTGTAGGAGTTGGTTCTCTCCTTCCATTCTGTGGGTTTCCAGAACTGAATTCAGACCATCCAGCTTGGTAGCAAGTGCTTTCCTTTGCCCACTGAGCCATCTCACCGACTGTGGTGGTTTGAATGAGAATGAATATTTAAAATTCTTTTTTTAAAGATTTATTTACTTATTATATATAAGTACACTGTAGATGTCTTCAGACACACCAGAAGAGGGCATTGGATCCCATTACAAATGGTTGTGAGCCATCATGTGGTTGCTGGGAATTGAACTCAGGATCTCTGGAAGAATAGTCAGTTCTCTTAACCGCTGAGCCATTTCTCCAGCCCCCAATATTTAAAATTCTTGGTTTCTAGTTTGTGGAACTGTTTTGGGAAGGATTAGGAGGTGTGGCCTGTTGGAGGAGATGTGCCACTGGGGGTGGGTTTGAGGTTTCAAAACACTCCTCCCATTCCCAGTCAGCACTTTCTCTGTCTCTGTGTGTCTCTGTGTCTCTCTGTCTCTGTGTCTCTCTGTCTCTGTGTCTCTCTGTCTCTGTCTCTGTCTCTGTCTCTGTCTCTGTCTCTCTCTCTCTCTCTCTCTCTCTCTCTCTCTCTCTGTCTCAGTTTCTCTCTCTCTGCCTCTTACTTACAGATCAAGATGTGAGCTCTCAGCTCTTCCTGTTGTCATGCCTTTGCCCCATCACCATAGTGTCTAACCCTCTGGAACTGTAGTTCAGTTAAACACTTCCTTTTATGAGCTGCTTCGGTTATTATGTCTCTTCAGAGCAATGGAAAAGAAGCGAACACAGAAGTCAGTACACGCATGGGGCATTGCTGTGATAGGCCTACCCATGCTGGCTCTTTTAGAGGAGGGTGGGAGACTTTGGGGGGTGTTATACCTCGAAGGCAGCCGAATGCTGCAATCAGAGATGAATGGGCCATTCTAGTGGGAGTACGAAAGACAACATGCTGAGAGATGTGCAGGCTGTGGAGGCCCAGCTCAAGAGGCTTCAGAGGGGAACAACACTGGCATTGGGGCTAGGGACCATTCTTGGGACTGTTGCTTTCTGCCTTAAGCATTTACCTGAGGCAAAATTGAAAAGTGATGGACTAATTTCTTTGGTGAGTATTTCAAGACAGTCTAATATTGGCTCTATTGTGTGGCTTAGTCATCATGTTTATATAGGTCTACAAAGAAAAAAGGAGCAAGTGGGACAAAAAAAAAAAAAAAAGAAATACAAAATGTAAAGTTTGAGGAGAAAAAGAGCACCTGGAAATTTCACTTTGGAGCCGAGGCTTGCACTCAAAAGAAGGAATCAAGGTGAGGCCTGAACTGCATTGGTGTAAAGAGAGAGGCACCCTCTGGACAAGACCCCACCCAGATAATCCCACAGTTTGTGAAAGCAGTAAGCCTAAGGGATTTTATGCTGCTGAAGAGCAGGGACAAATCAGTAACTCGTGAGTGAGTCAAGGAGGCCAGGTTCCGTCCCAGGAGGGAGTCAAGCCTGGCAGTGTTGTCCATGTGGTTCTGCTTTAGAGTCATGAAATAGATGAGTTAAGGAGTTGTGGAGTCTTCATCTGAGGTTAAGAAGGGGCACTGAGGCTGGAGAGGTGGCTCAGTGGTTAAGAGCACTGACTGTCTCTTCCAGAGGTCCTGAGTTCAAATCCCGACAGCCAATGGTGACTCACAACCTTGTGTAATGGGATCCGATGCCCTCTTCTGGTGTCTGAAGACAATAATGAAGCCGGGTGTGAAGCAAAGGAATCCCTGCCCTGAGGTGCTGAGAAGCCATTGAGTGAAGCTTTGGGAGTGAAGCCTGGACGGCTTTGGAGACCCAGGTGTTAGACCAACCAGAACCGTGGATTATCTGCTAAGGAGAGCTGCATAGAGGGAGGGGAACTAGCCTGAAATACAGAGATTTTTGGAAGAAGGGTGCAGCCATCTAAGCCCTTGACCTCAGACAGGACTTGGACCACTGTGCTTTGGTCTTGCTTTGGTCCACAAAGCTTTCGCTTGCTTCACTATGCCCGGATCCCGGATCCCTCCCTTTGGACTGGTAATGTTTATTCTTTGCCACTGTGTGTTGGAAGCAAGTAGTTCGCCTTTTGATTATCTAGGGGTTGCAATTAAGAGATGGTCTTGGGATTCAGAAAAGATTTGGACCTTTAAACAGTAAGACTGTAAGACTATGGGAACGCTTTTGTTATTTTTTTTTTTTTTTCAGAGCTGAGGACCGAACCCAGGGCCTTGCGCTTGCTAGGCAAGCGCTCTACCACTGAGCTAAATCCCCAACCCCATGGGGACGCTTTTGAAGTTAGACTTCATTTTGCATTATGCATTATGATATGTGACTAGCCTATGGGGGGCAGGAAGTGGAATGAGGAGGTGTGTCAGTGGGTTGGAGGTTTCAAAAGACTCGTGTCATCCTAGTATTCTCTCTGCCTCCCACTTGCACATGAAGACATGGGCTCTCAGCTGTCCCTGTACTGTACTTTGCTCTGCCATTGCAGACTCTAACACTTGAAAAGTCTAACTCCAATTAAACACTTTCTTTTATAAGTCGCCCTGGTCATGAGGCTTTGTGGGCAATAGAAAAGAACCACTACACCAAGCAGGGCCTCAGGCAAGGTGAGGACTTGGATACAGAGGCCATGGAGGAGGCTGCTTACTGGCTTACTCCCCGTGGCTTGCTCAACCTGCTTGCTTATACAAACCCAGGACCACCAATCCATGGATGGCACTTCCCAGTCCCAGTCTTCCTATAGCCACCATCAACTGAAAAAAACAATGTACCACAGGCCTGCCCACAAGTCAGTCTGGCGGGGACATTTTCTCAAGAGCCAGCACACAATTCCCCCTTGATTTCTCTATATCTTTCAGACAAAGGCTGTTTCTTCAGCAGGGTGGGTCTTACCGTCTAGTTATGGTGGTCAACCAAGAGCAACAGTGATAAACTACGGCCTCTGGAGCTTCCTTGATGTTGAGACTTTGATTTAATAACTCAGGTCAACTGAGGGAAATATTGTCCACCCATTCAGGGGGGGTGTGTGTGCGTGTGTGTGTGTGTGTGTGTATGTGTGTGTGTGTGTATGTATGATAGGTAATGGTTACGAATACCTTTAATTCCCAGCAATCAAAGGGCAGAGGAAGGCGGAGCTCTGTGAGTTCTAAACCAGTCAGGTCTACATAAGTGCCAGGCTATGTCTCAAAATTTATTATTATTATTATCATCATCATTATCATTATTATTATAAATAAAAGCATGTACTTTCAATTAGGTTACAAGAGTATTTATCTCCATAATGCTTCTTCATACATCCTTAGTTTTTGATTAGAGTACCATCCACCCCAACTCAAACTGTAATCCCCAGTAATCCCCTCTAACATGGAAATTTCTGGTTTAACAATTCAGTTAACTGCCCCACAGACAGTGGGAGGTCGCTCTTGCATGGCTATGCCACGTAACCCTTCACTGCTTCACTTCTTCGCTGGTCTTCACTTTGTAGAGAGAAATGCACCAAAGAACTTCTTGTGGTATTCCAGATGATTCTGGCGGATTCCACTGAGCCTTGCTGTTTCTGCTGGATCGAGCAGCCACTGCTGGTTCATGTTTGGTGTTTGCTATTGAACTGGGCTGCTGGTATCCTGACGACTGAGAGTGGAATTGCCAGGGAACTCCTTCTGAACAGGTCCTCAGTCCCCTTTTCCTGTTAACCTTTTTCTCTCCTTACCTCTGGTCAGTGGGTTAGGGATTAAGATAAATAAAATAGGTTTAAAAAAAAAAAAGCTCTAAGCCTATGCCCCTCTATTTTCATGTGTATCCTAGTAGCCTTCCCTCTCTAAAGACCTCTTCCCTTCTTCCTCTCCTGGGCCCTTTTTAGATTCTTTACCTCTACAGACACTTGGCCACACAGATCTAAAAATGCAAAGATATGTGAGAGAGTGAGGCATCGTCCGTCTGGGCCTGAGTTACCTCATTTAGTATTAGTACGGCTAACCCTCCGCATTTCCTAGAACTCTCTTGGCACTGGAGTCCTAGGAAGGGAAGATAAAGTGTGGAGGCAGATGCCAAGGCAGCATCCTACGTAGACAAAGGCCATGCTCGATCACTGTTGCCCACCTCCCCTTACTAGAATTTCTAATATTCTCCATTGGTGTAATTTGGGGTGAAGCATTTCCTTTTGTTTGAGATAGGGTTTTAGGACACAGCCTGGGTTGGTCTTCAACTCTATCCTTCTCCTTGTGTGGCACTGACTACAGACATGTGCCTCTCCACCCAGCCTTTCAGTTGGCATACAGGGATCATTGATCCCGACTTTTGTCCCCACTATAACCTTTGAAAATCAACTATCAGATAAACTATATACTCTGGATGGTCCCAGTGGCCTTTTCTTTTTATGTGTCATTTCTCTGTACTTATCATGCTTGGAATTTTGGGACCAGATTTGGGATGGCGTTGTGGTCTCACTGGGGAGAGTAAACTACAGTCTGGATGTCCTTTCCGTTTACAGGTGGAGTAGAGCGATTCTGCACTCGTTAAGAGCGGACAGCAGGCAGGAGCTCGACAGTCTTCTCCGAGGTAACTCAGCCGAGCACTCCTCAGGCACCCTCTCAGGTGGGCGCTACAAATGCGCTTACCATCCCAAAGCAGGTACGCTCCGGCTTGGGCCGATTCGGCTGAACCTTGCAGTCTGCCCATGGCTCAACTGGTGCTGACACTCTGAGAGGCCTAGCTCATGCGTCCACTGAAGCTTGCAGTCCATCGCTGAGGGACGTCAGGGCAGGACTGAGGAGGAAGTTGTAGGCGGAGGCTGATGCGGAGCATGGAGAAAGGCTGCTTACCGCTGGCTCACCTTGCATTCTCATACAACCTAGCACCGCGTGGCCAGGGGTGGCACGACCCACAGTGGCAAGGGCCCTCTCACATCACCATGAATTCTGAAAATGCCCTACAGAACTGCCTTCAGAGCGAAGCGATAAAGGAGACTCCAGCTTGTGTGAAGTTGACAAAACCCAACACAGACGTGTGTACCACGCTGGGCTGGAGATGGAACACGGCGCTTCGATCAACTGTTAGACTCCCAGTTCAGTATCTTTATTTAAATTTTTTATATTGGTCTTCTTTGATTTCTTTGGGTTATCCTAATAGAAGGCATGAAATATAAATTTAGCACCATATGCTTGCTTTACTATTTCTTTCTGCCACTGGCTTAAAGGCTGCTTTTTTCACGAGATAACGTATTAACGTTGGGAGACAGGCCCGTGAGCCCGAGAGAAGGAGGAGGTAGAGAGACTGGAGCCACACAAACTGTCCACTGGCCTAGGTCGTGCGTCTGCAGTACTGTCATGACGGCCACCTTACGGAGCTGCTGAAGGATTCCTTTTTCTCAATTAAAAAGTGTTTATGCATGTGAGTATTCTGCCTGTACATATGTCTGTGTACCACATGTGTGCCTGGCGCTTGCAGATGCTAGAGGAGGGTGTGTGTGTGTGTGTCACTAGTCATGGGTGTTTTCAAGCCTCGCCATATGGGCGCTGAGAATAGAACCCAGGTCTTCAGCAAGAGCAAAAAGTGTTCTAAAATGCAGAGCCGTTGCCCCAGCCCCTACCCGCTTTCGGGAAGATTCTTAACTGCGAGGTGTGCAGGAAGTAGCAGGTAACAGAAAGAAAGTGCCTTTTCATAGGAAAACTGTATTCAGGCCACAAAATGTAAATGCAGAACCAAGCCCTGTTATTTTACCAACAAAGACATTATCGTCTCTAAGAACTGTCATCTCCTCAGGAGAGGCGTCTACTTGGCTCACAGCTCCATCATATCTACTTTCTTTGTGAGTTCAGCCTCGATGGCATCCTGGAGGAAGAAAATGAGCCATAAACAAAGACGTGAGAGACTCCTACTTCTACTGACAATGAGAGAAGTAGGGAGAAAGCATTAAGGAAACATTTTATTTATTTGTTTATTTTTTGTGATACTTGGAACCAAACTGAGGAACTTGTGTGTGTGTGTATGTGTGTGTGTGTGTGTGTGTGTGTGCTGTATGTACACGTATGTATGCATGTGTGTCTGAGGAATGGATGGATGTTAGGCAAGCCCTCTCCACTGCTGAGCTACACTGCCAGTTCTTGTGTGTGTGTATGTGCACATGCTCATGTGTGTAGTTTTGTTTATGTGTAGTTTTGAAAGAATCTCGATATGCAGCTTCAGCTAGCCTCAAACTTGCACGAATCCTGCTTGGCCTACTGTATGCTTCTCTGTTTGTTCTTATTTATTGTTATGTCTAACCTTTTGTTTGTTTGTTGTTGTTGTTTCAGACAGTGTGTACTCCCAAGCAGTTGGACCTCATCACTCAACACAGCTTAGAAATCTTATTATCTCAATTTGGTAACTGCTGATTTAAAAGGGAAAAATTAAGTAAGAAAAATGGCAAGTACTTACTAGTTCTCTCTTTGCCTCTTCAATTTTCACTTGAGCAAGAGATGGATTCTGATAAAGAAAAACAAACGAGGAAAGTGTCAGGGTTTATGGGAAGCCTCACACCGGCTCTTGGTCGGATCTGCTGGGGCTATTGAGGGAGGCTCCGGAACCTCAGGAGGAAGAGGCCACTACAGCTGAGGCTTTGCAACTGCAGCCTTGTTGTACTTGGGGTTTCTCTCGCTGTGATGAAACACTATGAACACAGTCACGTCGGGGAGGCGGGTCTGCCTGCTTTACACTTCCACAGGGCTGTTTATCATCTGAGGAGGTCAGCACAGGAACTCATAGGACTGTCTATCATCTGAGGAAGTCAGCACAGGAACCCAAACAGGGCAGGAGCCAGGAGGCAGAGACTGTGAAGGAGTGCGGCTCACTGCCTTGCTCCCCATGGCTTTCTTGTTCAGCCTGCTTCTTCCAGAACCCAAACCACAAACCTACATGGGCTGGTCCCTCCCCCATCAATCACTAATTAAAAAACTGCCTTAGAGTTAGATCTTTTTTCCAAGATAGGATTTCCCTGTGTAGCCTTGGCTGTCCTGAAACTTGTTCTGCAAGCCTCCGAGTGTACTACAGCACCCACACCCAAAACAAATACATAAACATAACAAGACAGGGTCTCACTATGTAGCCCAAACTGGTCTTGAGTTCAAGAGCTGTGGTTACAGATGTGGGCTACCATGCTAAGACTGCCACTCTCTTTATTTCCTCTATTCCACTCTGTATCCTGAGCTGCCCTAGAACGCAGCGATCCTTCTGCCTCGGTCTCCCAAGTACTCAAGTAACAAGTGTGAGTCACCACTGTCAATTTGGCCATGGGTTTTAAATCCTTGAACACACAAACCCACTATTTTGATAGCTTAGTGTCTTTAGAGGAAAGTTAGAAAACATGACTCCAAGAAAACCCATAGCAACAATTACCGGCATTAGATCTAAATAGGACTCCAATTTCTTCTTCAGAGGGATAGTCTGCTGTTTTAATTCCGAAAGTTTCTGGAAATGCAGAGAGAGTTATACAGTAACAGAAATATCCACAAAACACCAAACAGTGCTCATTACTGAAATGAGATGCAATAAAACATTAGTCATTTTTAATAGTAAATAAAGGTAGTTATTTGTGGTGCTAATGATGGAGTCTATGGCTTCCTAAAGGTCTCGGCAAGCAATCTGTCACTGAGCGACACTTGTCAACCCACAGGTGTTTTAAATAAAGAATAAAAAAAACTGGGCTGGAGAGATGGCTCAGTGGTTAAGAGCACTGACTGCTCTTCCAGAGGTCCTGAGTTCCCAACAACCACATGGTGGGTCACGGCCATCTGTAGTGAGTTCTGATGCCCTCTTCTGGCCTGCAGGTGTACATGCAGATAGAGCACTCATACATAAAATAAATAAATCCTAAAAAAAGAATCCAAGAATTTCAAAGGGATCACTCCTTTTCCAAAATGTTTAAAATAAGAACCCTATCGTCCTACTCATTTAGCGTAGGACTATGAGACTAGCAAGATGGTCAGGGTTAAAGGTACTTGCGGCCAAGCCTGGTGAACCTGGGTTTGTCTGTTTGTTTGTTTTTTGTTTTACTGTGTTTTATTTTATGGTATAGGGTTTTACTGTTTTTTTTCCTTTTTTTTTTTTTTTAACTTTTCTATGCGCCTGTGGAGGCAGAGTAGGGTACTGAATCCCAGACCTCTGTTACAGATGGTTGTGGACCACCATGTGGGTGCTAAGAGGAAACCTGCATCCTCTGCAGGAGCACAAGTGTCTTAGCCACGGCGCCATCTCTCTAGCCTGTTTTTCTTTTTTAATTTATTTTTTGTGTATGAGTGTTAGGCCTGCATATATGACTGCAAGCCATATGTATACTTGGTGCCCACAGAAGCAGGAGAAAGTGTGGCGTTGGGAACTGAACCCTAGTCCCTGAGGAGAGCAGCCAGTGCCCTTAATTGTTGAGCATCTAACTACGTTGGATTCCCAGGTCCAGCATGGTAGAAAGAGAAAGCCTACTCCTCCAAGTTGTACGCTGTGTAGAGGCAGGAGGTTGATGCTGGGCGTCCTCCTCAGTCGCGTGACACCTAGTTTTCTGAGACAGTATCTTTCACTAAACTTGGAATTCACTGACAGGCTAAACTACCTGGCCTGGGAGTGACCAAGCTCATCGTGTTACCTGAATCCTCTCTATGCTCAGAAGTTGGGGGAAGATGGGCGCCAGGTATAAGGCAGTCAATGCCTTACGAGAGCCTGAAGCTGCTTTACGTAAACTGCGGCAAGTTACAGAGCTTCTCTGTAGTTCCTCTGTAGCTCGTCTTCTACAGGGAGGGCGGGAGGGACTGATGATGCAGGAACCGCCCTCTCTTGCCCTCTCATTCCCCAGTGCCGGTTACTGGCATGTGTAGCCACGCCCAGCTTATATACGGGTGTCAGGGGTCCAACTTCAGGTAAGCACTGACAACTGAGTCACCTCCCTGACCCTGGGGCCTGCATGGCCACTGCGCATCTGAGAACACAGCTGAGGGCCCTCAGCAGATGTGGCCCGTGGCGCTTAGACATTTCAGTCTTCAGAATCACAAACCAAATAAATCCTATTTGACCGCTCATAAATGATCCAATCTGTGGTATTCAGTCACAAAGCAGAAGACAGGAAGACAGGAAACTTACGTCTGCAAGTGCCACTAGTGACCGATGAGACAGGGACGCGTCCATGCCTCTGGATGAAAGTTGCTCCTACAACGTGAGGAAAAAGAGCTCCGCTGAAAGATCGTTTGGAAGGTAACCATCGTGAATGTTTTTCAACATGTAAAGAAGAGCTACGGATCACAAATGAAAAAGCACGCATGCGTCTAAGCTAGTTTACGTTAGATGCGAATCCTTTCTACCGGCGGACGTGGGGAAAAGATGGTGCCGGAATAAGGGTTTCCATGCCCGACTCTGACCGTGGAGCTGCTGCTCACGAGTTAAATAAACTTGGGTAAGTGGCAGGTCTTCCCTCAGTTCCCTCATCTACGGAAAGGGCTGAGAATGCTTCCTACAGTGGAGACATAGGTCCCGGGCGGCCCCACGCAGGTCTTCATACCTCTGCAGCTCGGATCCCAAACCGGAACTCCGCCGCCTTGGCTTTCAGGAAGTCCATGTTCTGGAGGCGGCCCTCGGCTTTGGCCCTTTCTGCAGACAGGTGCACATCTGCTTTCTTGAGGTCTCTTCCAAAATAGGGTTAAAGCATGTACGACTTCTCAGTAAATGAGTATTTAAAACACAAGGAACTCAGCTCCCTCTCTTGGGATTTCAGTCCGGCTTAACCGGTATAGACAGCCTACGAGCTTGCTATGACGACGTCACGGGTTTTACATCCAGACTACAGTGCATTTCCCCCCATGCTGCCACGCGAGACTTTTCTCAATGAACATAAATTAACATTAATTTCAACCTGTAGCATTTATTCTTGGACAAGCTAAAACTGCTATTCACAAAAGTGATTTATTACATCCTAAAGCCAATTTGAAACAAGGTCATGAAGTCCTCTCTACTATATGGGACATGATAAAGTGTCCATGAACATGTTCATTATTTTTGTTTTGTTTTGTTTTGGTTTTTTTGGTTCTTTTTTTTTCGGAGCTGGGGACCAAACCCAGGGCCTTGCGCTTCCTAGGCAAGCGCTCTACCACTGAGCTAAATCCCCAACCCCTCATTATTTTTTTTTTAATATATTTGTATGTCACCAAGTTATTCTGCATTTACATAAATGCTAACCACTGGCTCTAATCTCTGGGGCAAGAAGAATCTAGAGGCTCACAGCATCGAACAGAGACATTAAAGCTGTACTAAAATATGGACTTCCGGTGGTAGTTTGTGGGGTAAAAATTTTGGAAAATTATTAATCTCTGTATTTTTAATACTGCAGGAATCAGTATGAGGGTGATGAACGGGAGAGTAAGCAGCTGGGCACCTCCTGAGTCACTCAGGCAGCCCTGGGCTTGGGCTGCTGCCCCAGTCTTCCAGTAGATGGCATTATGGGCCAGCGCCACCACACCCCACTTGTCAATGTCCCACTAAGCTCTTTATAGTTCAAAACTGCCAACACTTCAACTCACTCTCGGAGACATTTTTCTAACACCAACGTTGCCGTCAGATTCTTTTCAAGTTTCCCCAGTTCAAGCTTGATTTCTTCACTTTTGGATTTGGTACGAAAAAGGTCAGAAGTCAAATCGTTCACTGCGGGGATAAAACTGAAAGAAGAGCATAGTCACACGGAGGAGTGGGGGACACGGTCTCCATGGACATGATCGTCTCTACGGTTTCCATGACCCTGCTGCTCCGACCATTCATATACGCAATTGTCACCTGTGCCCCTGGCCTGAACCGCCCTTCAGCAGACAAAACGCCCATTTTCCCTTCAAAGCTTAGGTAAGGCTGGGTGTGGAAAGGAACACCTTTATTCCCAGGACTAGGAGGCAGAGGCAGGCAGATCCGAGAGTTCACACAGTGAATAGTGACTTCCAGGCCAACCAGGGATACATGGTGAGACACTATTTTAACAAAATAAAAACAAACACACAAACAGAAACCCTAAAAATCAAACAAACAAAAGCCTCCAAACTCAAGTGAGGTTCTGCCTGTGCTTGCAGGTGTAGCATCTTCAGTCTTACAGTGCAGCTGTTACCATGGTGACATTCTCGCCATTGCCCCTCTCTCGAATTTGACTAAAGTTCAAACTGTCTTTGAAGGCCATGTCTACCTCCCTAGTCATCTCTGTTCCCCTAGGACAGGATATATCCCTACACAGTTGTCCTTGGTGTCTGCAGTCCTGATTAGGTCTACCCTGACGACACAGTGTTCTTACGACTACTCTTCACGCACTGTGTAGTTCCCACACTTTACCCTGGCAGTTATGCACAACACACGTGCGCATACCCTTCTGACCGTGGTAAGCTGCAGTAACAGTCTGAGGTAAGAAATAGCACTAACAGTAGTCACAGGGACTTTGGAGTCAGATTTGCTTAGGGACCCCAACTCTGAAGAAGTTAGTTAACCTTCCCTCCCTCGGCTTCAGTTTCCTCTGAGGTGAAATGTCTACCTCAAACAACAAGGGTCCTTAATTCATTCAGTGTTTCTGTGATCAAACTTTACCATGAGATCATTTAACTTGCTACTGCCCCTGTTGCTTCTTGGGGGTGGGTTCTCACACAGTCCGCACTGGCCTCCAACCGGCTAAGGGGCTGAGGATGATAACCCTGACCTTCTGATCTTCCGCCTCTGTGACTTATTGCACGTGCACACCCACACAACCAGCCTCCAGCTGGTTTAGTTTGCTTCCCCGCGCTCCGGTGAGCACCAAGACCAAAGGCTACAGAGGAAAGTGTTTATTTCACTTTCTTGAAGGGTCGCCATACATCACTGACAGAAGTCAGGGCAGGAACTCACGCAGAAACAACGAACACTACTTCCTGGCTCCGTCTTTCCGACGTCTGCTCAGTGAGCTCTCTTATAGCCCATGGCCACCCACCCATAGTACTGCTGAGCTGACTAGAATTGAGCACACAGACACACAAACCAGCAATAAACAACAAAAACCAACCAACCAACCAACCAACCAACCAACCCACTTGTGCATTCTTGTATTCATTGCTAGTCTTCTACACAGATTTACTGTAAGAACCAAAAGATTTTTAGGTCAAGGTCATGCAGAAAAGTCTCCCATGGGAACACAGACCAAAACCATCACAATACCTTGCTAGTGACGTATCTTTTATTTCCAGGGCAATTGCACTGTCCACCAATGCATTCAGAAACCGGGAACCAGTGTTTGACAGATTGGCAGGGGAAAAATTCACACTCTCCACGAGAAAGTCTTCAAGACGTTTGGCTGAAATGATAAAGGAATTTCATGGTGTCTCAGATGTCTTCTCCTTTTTGGTTTTTTTTTTTTTTTTTTTTTTTTTTTTTTTTTGGAGCTGGGGACCAAACCCCGGGCCTTGCTTTTTCTAGGCAAGATCTCTTCCACCTCGATAAATCCCCAACCCCTCCTTTTTGGTTTTTAAAGCTTTTATTATAGTTTGATTGTTTGAGACTTATTTGGAGCCAGGCATGGTGGTGCAAGCCTTTTAATCCCAGAACTCCAGAAGCAGAGGCAGGCGTGGACCTCTGATTTCAAGGCTAGGGAGTTCCAAGACAGCTACGACTACACAGAGAAACCCGATCTTGAAAAGAAAATGATGAATCTATAATTATGTCTATGGAGGTTTGTGTATGGGCATGGAGACCAGAGGCACTGCATCCCCTGCAGCTGAGTGAAGAGGCAGGTGGGAAGCATCCAACGGGAGTGTTGGGAACCAACTTGTTCAGTCCCCAGGACCCACATGGTCGAACACAGAGCGACTCCTACAAGTTGTCCTGACTTCCACATGCACTTACACATCAAAAGAGTAGATTAAAGCAAAACAAACAAACAAACAAACAAACAAACAAACAAACAAACGGTCTCACTGTGAAGCCTGGTTAATCTAGAATTCACTAGGTAGAACACAATGGCTTGAACTCACAGAGTTCTGCCTGCTCCTGTCTCCTGAGTGCTGGTCCTGGGGCTGCATGCCGCCACATCCATAAAATAAACCTCGTTTTAAATGTGTGGTATATGAGTGAGCACATGTGTGCACGCATGCACACACAAATAAAACCTAATAAAAGTTTAACGAGGGGGCTGGGGATTTAGCTCAGCGGTAGAGCGCTTGCCTAGCAAGCGCGAGGCCCTGGGTTCGGTCCCCAGCTCCGAAAAAAAAAAAAAGTTTAACATAGGGATCTGGGAGGTGTGTGGGGGTGAGAGGTGTAACAGGATAGAGATGATTAAAGTACGTTATGTGTAAGACACTGTGAAGGAGTAACAGGAGATATTACACGGGAGCTGGAGAGAAGGCTCAGCAGAGAAGGACATTTACTGCTCCTGTAGAGGACCTGGGCTCGGGTCCTTGCATCCGCAGCTTACAAGTGCCTCTATCATCATGCAGTCCCGGGTCCTAGGGCACCAGTGCCCTCTTCTGAGCTCTGGAGGCTTCTGCATGCATGTGGCACACATTCATAAACTCAGGCGCACACACACTTCATGTAAAATTAAAAAATGAATAAATCTTTTAAAAAAGATATTCTATAAAAATGGTCATTCATGCATATATATGTATGTATGTATATGCATGCTGGAGAGATGGCTTCGTGGTTAAAAGCACTGGCTGCTCTTCCAGAGGATCTGGGTTTGATTCCTGATGTACTCACAGAAGCTCACTACCTTCTGTAGCTCCAGCCCCAAGGGATACAATGCCCTCTTTTGGCCTCTGAGGGAACTGCAAGCACATGACAGACATGCAGGCCAAACACCCATTCACAAGAAATAAAATCTGAAAATGAATAAAATAGTCCGAAATATTCTTATAGTTATATATATATATATATATATATATATATATATATATATATATATATATGGAGGAAACATGGGAGGTTCTTGTCGTATGGCATTGCCTTGCTCCCATTGTGGGAGTATTCTAAACCATTAAGCCATTAAGATAGCTCACCAGGCCAGGCATTGGTGGCTCACACCTTTAACTCCAGCACTTGTGAGGCAGAGGCAGGGGGATCACTGTGAGTTAGAGGCCAGCACCGTCTACAGAGCTAGCTCCAGGATAGCCAAGGTTACGCAAACAAAACAAAACAAGGCACGCCAAACAGAGTTAGGGCTAATCTAAAGACTATTGGAAAAAGTATATATGTGAATTAAATATAACTTCAGTATATTCAAAACACCATACAGGGTCTGGAGAGATGTTCAGGTTTTTTTTGATGTTTTTGAAACAAGGCCTCTGTAGGAAGCCCTGGTTGTCCTGGAACTCTCTATCCAGACCAGGCTAGACCTGAACTCACAGAGATGCACCTGTCTCAGCTTCCCCAGTGTTGAGATTAAGGGTGGGTGTCACTGTGTCCAGCTAGAGCACTTGCTCCTGCAGAGGACCCAGGTGACCCTCCCAGGAGCCGCATGGTGGCTTACAATCACACTTGCCTCCAGCGCCAGGAGATCCAACACCCTCTTCCCACCCATGCAAACACCAGCCCTTCACAGGGTATACATACCTAGCTGCTGGCAAAAACCCTCACACAAAAAAAAAGAATCAACTTTAAAAAATTGTATATACCAAGTGTCTCCATTTGGTTAAGCATATGGCAAATAGATGTCACTTCCTGTTTGGTGTGCTGTCATCCTCAAAAGTTGTGGGTTTTTTGTTTGTTTTTGTTTTGTTTAAACAGAATGAGCATAAACTTACTACAGAGAGAGAACCCTACAGTGGGAGGGCTTGCAAAAAGGGACGCCCCAGATGAGCTGGTTCCCACCCTTCATGCCACAGTGACCAACAAAAACAGGGCTCCTTCTTGCCCACAGGCCCTGTGACCAAAAAAAAGAACCAAAAAAAAAAAAAAAAAAAACAGGGCTGAGGGAGAGGGGGAGGGACCTTTTTGAGACAGTTCTGCTATGTGACCCGAGCTGACACTGCAGTCTCCTGCTTCTGCTTTCTGAATGCTGGGATTACAGACTTGCACCCCCATGCCTGGCCTAGTGGAACATGTTAAAGCCATTCCACCATGGCGGTTTGTGCAGTCTCACACATCATGGCTGCCACCTCTGCTGTCCTGCAAGTAACGTAAGGGAAAGAAATGCTAGAACCCTTTGTGTTCGGCTAGGAAGCTTTCGTGTTATTTCTTTTGAGGCGGTACCTCACTGTTCAGCCCAGGCTGACCTTGAACTCACAGATTTCCTCCTGTCTCTGCTCTAAAGTGCTGGGATGAAAAGCCATTCCTCCCCCAACCCCCACCCATGCAAATGTAACTATTTTTTAGGAGTCATTGTTTTAAGAAGACATACTATAGTGAAATTTCTCATTTTGAAGTTAGTATAACAGGGCAAAAGCCAATTTGTCTAAAAAATGAAAATAATCGGGGTTGGGGATTTAACTCAGTGGTAGGGCGCTTGCCTAGCAAGCGCAAGGCCCTGGGTTCGGTCCCTAGCTCCGAAAAAAAAGAAAAGAAAAAAAAATGAAAATAATCAATATAAGTAGACTATCCTAACCCTGCACAAATTCTAGTTACCTCTATGACCCCTTCCAAAGCTGTAGACTTAACTCACCTTCCGACTCATATTCACTCGCTTTCTGCCTTAAATCCTCTATTACCAGGTTGACGTCCCTGTCCCGGACTCTGTTGCGTTCTGAAAGGTGATATAAAATTTCTGTCGTCCGTGCGTTCATCTCATATTGTGGAATGGGATGGTCTCCAAATATCTTTTTCAACCACTCAGCGACCTAACCATTAAAAGGTAAGCCTTGTTATAATGGCATAAGGGGATCTTACAAAGGAGCGAGCGCTCTACAGCAAACTAAACGTTTTCTGTGACTATTCTGGAGGTCCTACTTCATTCACGTCCTGACTTGTCAACAAGTGAGTAGGCAAATGAAAAATCGACATTATCAAAGAGTGTATCATTCTTTCCCAATGCTGCAAACGCAGCCCTAGTAAAAACGAACCAACCAACAACTACCAAAAACAAAACAAAGCAAAACAAAACAAACAAACAAACAAAAAAAACCTGCCTCGGGCTGGAGAGATGGCTCAGCGGTTAAGAGCACCCAACTACTCTTCCAGAGGTCCTGAGTTCAATTCCCAGCAACCACATGGTGGCTCACAACCATCTGTAAAGAGATCCGATGCCCTCTTCTGGTGTGTCTGAAGACAGCTACAATGTACTTATATATAATAAATGAATAAATCTTTAAAAAAAAAAAAAACCCTGCCTCACTTGGCAGATCTTAACAAGTGAATGTGAAAGTTGAGAGATGGGATAGTTCTGTGCACGGTCTGAAAAGCTAATGGTCTCCAACACACCCTAAACCCCAGCCGTAATAGGACACTCTCGGGGTTGGGCTGCAGCTTAAGTGTTTACATTCTATTACTGAAGCAGCAGCGAAAGGTCAAGGTTGGACTGCAAGGTGGGTGTGTGTTCGGAATCCGCCAGCCTGAAGCGAGGAGCTCCATAGAGCGGCTGGGAGACCCGGGAAAGGGCGGGCAAGGTCTCCACAGGGGAGTCCGGGCCTGCAATGGGCCTCAGTCACGACCGCACCGTGGAATCGGGACAAAAAACAGCCGCAGCGGGTGACCAGCAGATGCGTGGCTCCCGGAGCGCTAAGTGGAGTCCCGACCCAGCTCCAGATGTCACCTGTGATGCTTTCTCCTCCGGCGCCGCCATAGCCGCCGCTCCCGCCACCTCACTCTCTCAAAACCTCGCGGGGAACGCCCCAGGCTCCAGGCCCCGCCCCCTCACCGTTGGGCACGCCCCCAGGACCGGGTATTCTGGGAGTTGTGGTTTTTATTGAGTCCAGGCCAATAAATCCTAAGATAGGGCTGACAAAAGGTTCCTGCTCTGCAGCCTGGCTTTGCCGCAACCCTGGCTCCCAGTCCTCTGTGTTATAATCATCAAGATGAGAAGCGCTGCTAGAAACAAGTTATTTTTTATTACTTATAATCTCGCTTGAATCAAGTTGTCTTAAAAAAATACCTGGTTTTAGTCAGCAGATAGTGTGGCTTCCACACCGATTGCATAAATCTAATCATTTCTTTTCTGGACATGGTGGCACATGCCTGTAATACCAGCACTAGGAAAGCTGAGACAGGAGGATTGCCAAGAGCTCAAGGCCAGCCTCCGTTATATATAGTGACACTGTACGTTCTATTTCATTTTGAGGTATAGCGTCAAGAGTGTCTGAAACAAACACACTCAAAAACTCTCAGGGGTTGGGGTTCTAAGAATTGGTAGATGCTTGCCTGAAATTCAGGAAGTCGTGGCAGGGGATTTATTGTATTTGGTAGCACGCATTTGTAATTCCAGCATTTGGGAGGTAGAGTCTGGATGACCAGGAACTTAAAGCCATCTTCAACTACAATTTGAAGGCCAACCAGGATATAAGACTTTATCTCAAAAGCAAACAAAATTAATTTTATTCTACCCTGGCTTAGGTGATACGGCAATCTTAATATTAGTTTCTGCTATCAAGGATTTAAATGTCCTTAAGATTTATTAATATTTTGAAGATTAATATTTATTATATATAAGTACACTGTAGCTGTCTTCCGACACACCAGAAGAGGGCATCAGATCCCATTACAGATGGTTGTGAGCCACCGTGTGGTTGCTGGGAATTGAACTCAGGACCTCTGGAAGAACAGTCAGTGAGTGCTCTTAACCACTGAGTCATCTCTCCAGCCCAAGATTTATTGAGTTTTTGTTACATTTTAAATTTTGTGTCTGTGTTTGGGGTGTTAAAGCACAACTTTCAGGAGTAGATTCTCTTCCTTCCACCATGTGGATCCCTGGAATCAAACTTGAGATGAAGCCTTGAAAGCAAACACCTTCACCTGGTGAGCCATTTCCCCAGCCCCATCTCCCAGCCCTCCTCCTTTCAGAGAACGACTTTGAACTGGGGACTGCCTCCTGTCATGCTGGTGTTAGGTTTTACATGGGCCAGCATCTGAGGAATATGGCCTCAAAGCTGCTAAAGATGATTAACAGCATCTCTCTGTTGGGCTGTCTCTGAGGAGGCCTTTCTTCTAATTCAACTTGGCCATCTCTAAAATCCCACTGTGAGATGGTCTTCAGACACACCAGAGGAGGGCACTGGATCCCATTACAGATGGCTGTGAGCCACCATGTGGTGGCTGGGAATTGAACTCGGGACCTGTGGAAGAGCAGCCAGTGCTCTTAACCGCTGAGCCATCTCTCCAGCCCAGGATTCTACCTTTAACGGTATGAGAAATTCTTTATGTTTATACACCGATGCCTAATTTGCTATGCTCTTATATGTTTGTTTTATTGCTATAAATCCTCTAAGATTGGCGAGCATACTGTTTTCCCAATGACTCGCACAGACTAAATGGCTAAATAACTTGGCTCAGATGGCGTAGTAGACCTCAACTTGACCCTCGTGTCTGCCTCCACTTGGGAGTCTCACTCCCTAGGCCTCATGGAAGCACCTATAATATACTACGGGACTAGTGAAGCGGAGAGCCCAAGGAAGGATCTTCTCTTCAGCTTCGTGACTTTACATGACATTGTGGTTGTGACAAGATATCATTTCCTCAATTGGAGGCATGCGCATTTAAACGATGACGTCACTGGGCCTAGTGGCACAAGCCTGTAATTAGTGAAGGCTAAGAAAGGAGGATTGTGGGTTTGAAGTGAGCCTGGGCTACACAGCTAAACAACTGTCTCAAAATAAAAGAGAAGACTCGAGATCTGTCGAGGCAGGCCTGAGCGACGTAAGCATGATCCTGGTTTTCAATAGAAGAGGGGGGTTGGAGGTGGAGGGCGGTGAGTACTTGTCAAGGATACCAGAGACCCTGGGTTCAGTCCCCAGCAACACCATGAAACAAAACAAGACAACCAACAAGTCAATAGAATAGGCGTTTCTAGCAGCCCAGCACTGTGTCTTGTGACATCCTTATGTGTTTTCTTTTCAGTGCTGGAGACCGAACAGAGGGCCTTGTGGGTGGCCGGCAAGCATTCTACCACTGAGCTACCTTCCTTATCCTTTGTGTAAGCACTCAAGTTGGTATGTGCAGGTCCTGTTCATGGGTGAATGGAGGCCAAAGGTCAATGTCTTAACCGGGGTTTGCTTGCTATGAAGAGACACATGACCAAGGGGAACTCTTATGAAGGAAAACATTTACTTGGGGCTTAAAGTTTCAGAGGTTTAGTCCATTATCATCACGGCGGGAAGCGTGGCAGCGTGCAGGCAGACATGGTGGTGGAGGAGACTTTTACTTCTTGATCTGAAGGTAGGCAGGAGGAGGCTGTCTTCTGCAGGCAGCCTGGAGGAGGCTCTGATTCCACACTGGGTGGAGCTTAGGCACTGGAGACCTCAAAGTCCTCCCTCACAGTGACACATTTCCTCCAACAAGGTCACATCCCTAATGAACAAGGCCACACCTTAATAGTGCCACTCCCTGTGGGCCATGCATTAAAAACGTGAATCTATGTTTGGCAAACCTATTCAAACCACCACAGCTTCAGTTAGTGTGATGGTTTGTATATGTTCGGCCCAGGGAGTGGCACTATTAGAAAGTGTGGCCCTGTTGGAGTAGGTGTGTCTCTGTGGGTGTAGGCTTTAAGACCCTCATCCTAACTGCCTGGAAGCCTGTATTCTGCTAGCAGCCTTCAGATGACGATGTAGAACTCTCAACTCCTCCTGCACCATGCCTGCCTGGATGCTGCCATGTTCCTGCCTTGATGATATTGGACTGAACCTGTAAGCCAGCCCCAATTAAATGTTGTCCTTTATGAGACTTGCCTTGGTCACGGTGTCTGTTCATAGCAGTTAAACCCTAACGAAGACAGTTATCATTCCTCAGGCGATGCCTACCATATTTTTTGAGTCAAGGTCTCTCACCAGGACCTAGAGCTGGCCAATTTGGCTGGTTGGCCAGTGAGCCCTAGGAACCTGCCTGCCCTTGCTTTCTCAATACTGGAATTAAATTGTGTACCACATGGGTAGTGGGAAGCAAACTTGGACCATTTACTTACATGTCAAGCAGATTACCTATTAAGCCTTCTCCCCCCACCCCCCACATCTCTTACCTATCTCAGGCTGGCCTCTAACTTACCATGAAGCTGAAGATAACTGCAAACGCTTGATGTTCCTGTCTCCTTCCACCTCCCAAATGCTTGGATTGAAGGTCTGTGTATCTAATATTTCCTTATTCGGTTTCAAACATATCTCGTATCAAGCATGCCTAAAAAAGTAAATGTTCAGAGAAGCTGATGCAGTCCCAGAATGCAGCTTGGCAGCCGCAAACAGTAGCAGTAGGCAGGTGGGAGCAGGGTGTCAGAGGCCTTGGGTACAGGAATTCACCCTTATCCCTGTGTTACAGTTCTCGTATAAATCTTTCTCCAGCTGCTGCCCTTTTCTTTCTGTCCTGGCTACTCTCTAGCTGACCAGCTGCACTGTGGAACCGTTTACTCAGCCTGGAAACTCGCCATGTAGTCAAGGATGACCTACCCCTCTTCTCTTTACTTCCAGCTCCCAAGCGTGGGGATTACAAGTGTCTACCAACACAGGTGTCTGTTGTCTAGTTTTTCTTTTCCCCAAGGTTGATGGTGCTGAGAGGGTAGTCAGGATGGCAGTTTTTGGACGGTTAGTCCTTTCATTCAAAGCAGCCAGTGCAGCCTGAAAGAGACCAACAGCAGGCTGCTTGGGAGTCGGTCGCTATGTCTGTCACGTCACTGTTTATTTAGAGGAAAATGAACATCAGAAGGGGTGCTTACAATAACAACTTTAAGAATGCCTCCTTAGCCAGATATGATGGCTCAGACCTGTAATCCCAGTATTCAGAAGGCTAGAGCTGGAGGATCGACATGTGTTCCAGGCAAGGACCACAGGGGGAGTCCTTATCTCAAAACCAACCAAACAAATTCACAAGCAACAACAACAACAAACCAAAACAAATAAGCAAAAACAAAAGTTATTAACACCAATAGTGATTTTAATTCTTAAATATTTATTTATTTATTATATATAAGTATGCTGTGGCTGTCTTCAGACACACCAGAAGAGGGCATCAGATCTCACTACATGTGGTTGTGAGCCACCATGTGGTTGCTGGGAATTGAACTCAGGACCTCTGGAAGAGCAGTCAGTGCTCTTAACTACTGAGCCATCTCTCCAGCCCGTGATTTTAATTCTTATTATGTTTATTTTTGGGGTGTGTGTGTGTGTGTGTGTGTGTGTGTGTGTGTGTGTGTGTGTGTGTGTATGTTTCAGAGAGAGAGAGAGAGAGAGAGAGAGAGAGAGAGAGAGAGAGAGAGAGAGAGAGAGAGAATGAATCATCTCCATTGTACTCTAAAAGAGAAAGCCTCACAGAATCCCCAGGGTCACAGAAGTAGTTGTGGGCAGAAGACCATTTGAGCCTTATCTGAATCTAGAGTGGTGCTTTTTGATTTTGGATCATTCTCTGCAGGGTTGTCAATCACTCTTTGTGATGGTTAGAATTTTTGAACCTGTTTAATTTACACGGGATTCTTCCAGCCCTAGATCGAACTTTACAGACCTTCAATCCTTACATTTGTGCTATCAACCCCCAAATCATATCGGTATTTGGGGGTTGGGGATTTGGCTCAGTGGTAGAGCACTTGCCTAGCAAGCGCAAGGCCCTGGATTCGGTCCCCAGCTCCGAAAAAAAGAATAGGAAAAAAAAAAAAAAAGATTTCGGTATTTGGGCTGCAAAGATGGATCAAAGGTTACGAGCACTAGCTTCTGTACTAGAGGACCCGTGGTGCACAGACATACATGCAAACAAAACACCCAAATACATAATAAAAATAAAACCTTTTAATTAAAAAAAAAGATTTGGATATTTATTAAAAACCCAAATAGGGAGCCAACAAGATGACCAGTGGGTAAAGCGCTTGCACTCCATGCTTGACCTGAGTCTGTTTCTCAGGATCCACATGCGGTGTAAGGAGAGGACTGCTCTCTGCTCCACAAGCATGCCTTGGCACATACACATACACAGCACACTCACTAATAATAATAAACAGTTTCAATAATCTCAGAATGTTCTCAGGATCTGAGGACTAAAACCCTCTGGGTGGGTACACTGTGCAAGAGTTTCCCCGACCCGGACTGCTCTTCATCTATGCAGTTCGCCCTAGGTGGGATGAAGTTCAGTTCTAGGACGCTTCCCCTCTGATTCTGCAACTCACGTGATCTCCCGGGCAACCACAAGGTCGATTCAAAGAGACCAAAAATTAAAATGATAAGTGCCAAGGAGGAGGCTGGAAACAATTGATTCGTTCATTTTTAGTTCTAAACTTAAAAAAAAAAAAAAGTTATTTTTTAAAAAAAAAAAAAGGACCATCTCTAAAAAAAAAGGAAAAAAAAGATTTGCGTCCGGAGGAACTGGAGAGGGGCGGTACTTCCGGGTCAGGTGGGCCGGCTGCCTTGACCTTCCTTCGCGCTCGGCCATTTTGTGCCAGTCGTCCGGAGGCTGCGGCTGCAGAAGATCTCTCCAAGAAGCTGCAAGGATGCTGTCCGTGCGCATCGCCGCGGCCGTGGCCCGTGCCCTCCCTCGACGGGCGGGACTGGTGAGCGCCGGGGCCTAGGCAGGCTGGCGTGGGAGCGGCTCAGGTCTCTGCGGATCGGAGCGCGGTGCAGTGCAGGGCTGGGGCGGACGGCGCCATCTTGCACCGTGGCTGCCAGGCAGCGCGGACGGCAAAGGGGCTCTTTTGCAGGCCTTCGGTGCGCTGTGGGGCGTGGATCCGTGATCTCGGTGTTGCGGGCAAAGGGGCTTTAGGAGGGTTCCGGTCTTGGGGTGAGGGCGGGGCTAAGGGTGAATGTCAGGGTTTGTGCACTGCTTGTCTGGCCTGCCCTGTGGCTTGTTCCTGGGGTCTGGCTCCGCTGAAGGTCAAAGGAGCTGTCAGCAGCCTTCTGCAGGAGAAGGAAAGTCTGACATTGTATGAAGGTCAACAGGCCGGAGCATTTCACCTCTGCTCGGAGGTCATTTCAAGGGAAAGGAATAAAGTGACCCTTCAGTTGTTGGATGGTCACTCACTTGGTGCTGTATACGGGAAAGGTCGTGAAAACATCGCGAGGTGCAGAAGCAGTTTATGTGGTTCACACCGTCAACGGTGGAGTTTTTGTAAATGGGTTAGATTAGGCACAAAACCTGGTGGCTGACACTTTAAACGATTTTGTCCTTGAGTTGTCCACCTCATGAGGTCAATGCCCCCCACTAATGATCTCCCATGACGGTGAGACTAACCCTTAAGAAAACGAGATGGCCTTTAAGTCCTATATAAATACGTTTACCTTTTCATTATAAAGGCAATCCGAATTTAAAAGGCCAAATATACTGCTAAGCTGCTTCCCTAACAAAACACTAGTTGGTAACATCTTAGTTTTCTGTTAGAAAAAAAGAAAAAGGCATTTTAAGGAAAGATTGGCATTGATTCCTATTAAAAGCTAGCCTATTCTGAGTTCAAAGTGGCCAGTCACAGCATTGCAAGTAGAAAAATTTACAGGGTCCTGGGTTCCATTTTGCTGCTAGATTTGTTCAAGATAATTAAAATTTTGTCTCATTTTTCTAATTTCATCACAGCATTAATTTACTCACCTAGTATTTATTTGCCTTTTAAAAAAAGAAAAATTGGAACTACATTGAGCCCCACCCCATTCAGTAGTTATCTTACTGAGATTTCCACAACTCAGTTGAAAAATAACATCAAAATAGTATTACCTAGATGTCTTTAAGGGAAAGATTTTTAACAATTGTTATTTCACAATAAGCTTTCTATAGTCTGTATAATAGATGCATTCTTTCCTGTGTAATTAAGTCATCAGCTTTCTAGCAACATTTACAGTCTGATCAGCTTGAGTCCATCGTTAAGCCTCTCCTTTGTGGAGGTCTTGCCACCCGTTTTGTTGATTTTGAGACAGGGTCTTCCTGTGCAGTTCTGGCTGGCCTGGAACTTCCTGTGAAAATCAGCGAGCCTTGGAATTACAGGCAATCCTCCTGCCTTTGCCTCCCAAATGCTAGGATTAGAGGCGTGTACCACCTCTACACACTCAGGCTATGTGTGTGTGTATGTGTGTGTGTGTATGTGTGTGTGTGTATGTGTGTGTGCGTGCGTGAGTGCGTGCGTGCATTCAAGAGTATAGCTTAGGTATAAGGGGAGCTTTCTAAAGAATCTGATTGGTTAAAGAATGTTTTTGTACTAGGTCTCCAAAAATGCCTTGGGGTCATCTTTTGTTGGTACAAGAAATCTCCATGCCTCTAACACTCGACTTCAGAAGACTGGTAAGTCAGTTTTTAAGTGGGGAGATTCCCCCCCAAATGTTTCTCTTTTGCAAAATGTTGTTACAGAAACTTAAGTGGCTTTGTTGCTGTTTGACCACAGTGTCCCATTTAAAATGCTTTGTCTTGGTAGATTCTTTTTGTTTAATGAAATTATACTTTAGTTAAGCAGTATGGTTTCTGATGATTTCTTTTCAATGAAAACAATGCAGTAGGCACCCTCTCTCAACTGTGGTTTTTCTTTTAAGCCTCATGCGAAAAGCATGAGAAAATGAACAATTTTTTCCTGATTGGCTTTTTCAAAGACAGTAGCATCTGTTACACCTGGAGGTGACAGTAGGGAAGTGAGGAGCCTGACACTGGACACTGGTGGGGAGTTTCTATGGAGATGTGCTGGAGGGCTTTTCCTCTTAGAGGTGCTAGGGATGGAACCTAGGGCTTTATTGGCAAATACTACTGAGCAGTGTGCCTGCCTATGTGCTAGGAACTTTAAAATAACGCTTGAATGTATACATAGTGTATTTATGTAGTAATATTGGCACTAGTACTTAGGTTCTTGAAAGGGGACATTTTATAACTTTTTGTTGTGTTTATTTTTGCATTTGTTTATTAAGCAAGCACATGTGTCTGAGCCATGGCGTACATGTGGAGGTTAGAGGACAGCCTTCCTTCAGGAGCCAGCTCTTCCTACCTTGTGGGCCTTGGGGCTCTGTTTAGCAGGCTTGCAGATGGCTCTGAGCCATTCACTAGCTGCTGGCTATGTTACATTTTATTAAGGGGAAGAGACAGCTGGATGCATGTCTCAGGGCATTTGTTGAGATCAGAGGGGAGCATTGGGGGAGCCTGTTCTACCTACCATGTGGGTCTTGGGGATGAAGGTTGGGCTGATAGGTATATGAGCAACATAAAAAACTGATTTGTGGGCTGGAGAGATGGCTCAGCGGTTAAGAGCACCCGACTACTCTTCCAGAGGTCCTGAGTTCAATTCCCAGCAACCACATGGTGGCTCACAACCATCTGTAAAGAGATCCGATGCCCTCTTCTGGTGTATCTGAAGACAGCTACAGTGTACTTATGTATAATAAATAAATAAATCTTTAAAAAAAAAAAAAAAACTGATTTGTTTTTACGTATGTGTATGAGTGTATGCATGTGCCTGCTTGTCTGTGCCCACATGGGTTTCAGATTCCCCGGAACTGGAGTTACACAGTTGTGAGCTGTCCTGTGGGTGATAGGAGCTGCGTCCAGATCCTTTGCAAGAGCAGCGATCACTTAACTCCTGATCCATCTCTCCCACCACAAGATCCTCAACTTCTTAAACAGAATTTATTTTATGTTTTAGGATGATTTCGATTATTATCATGAAACCGATTGTTGGGGAATGGGTTTTCAAGAAGCTGTTTGGACCAGATTGTTTAAATTGAGTTGTCCTCTCTCAGGTACTGCCGAGATGTCCTCCATTCTCGAGGAGCGGATCCTTGGAGCTGATACTTCTGTTGACCTTGAAGAGACTGGCCGTGTCTTAAGCATTGGTGATGGTATTGCCCGAGTGCATGGACTGAGGAATGTTCAAGCAGAGGAGATGGTAGAGTTTTCTTCCGGCTTAAAGGTAAATTATAAAATGGGGTTTTGTTATTTTAGGATCTGTGGCTTTGGTCTCTCCTTTAGTGTTTCAGAGCTTGTCAAGGATTATAAACATACTAAGTCTCAGTTTGCCTCATTTCTCCCTATTAATGCCTTGTAAAGAGAACAAGCTAGAAAGAGTTTGCTTAGGCCAGGTCCCATAGCCTCCCTTCCCTCATGTGTACTGATGAAGTTTAGTAAACATCCCATAAATTTCAATGAGTTCCTATCCGTTCCTTTGTAGCTGTGGAGACCCTTTTTGCAAAAGTGTTTGGTTACATCAACTACATTCTTTTCCCAGTAAGAATAGTCTGCCCAATCCTGTTGAGACTTGATGCTCTAGGGAAGGGGGATGGAGAGGGGTGGGGGAGCACTCTCAGGGGAATGGTGGTGAAGAACTGTTGGAGGGGGGGACCTGGGGCGGAGGGCAACATTTGGAATGTAAATAAATAATTTAGAAAAGGAAAAGAAAAGAAAGAATAGAATCATTATTGACAGGTGAAGAAGCAGTATGTAGCTGTGAGTAGTTCTGCCAGTGCATTGTGGGGGGTTGGGGACAGCACTCCAGTGTGCAGTGTGGAGGTCAGGACACCTTCCAGAGGGTCCCTTCCTACCTGTGATCATCTCGGGTCAAGCACCCGCTCTTAGCGAGTTCCTGAAGTCTTAACCAGGAACAGAAGCAGGTAGATGGGGAGCTGTGCTCGTCTGCCCTGTGATGCTGTTCTTTACGGGAACGTGGGAGAAGAGCCCCTCCTACCTCACTGTTTATCCTTTTGTGCAGGGTATGTCCCTGAACTTGGAACCCGACAATGTTGGAGTTGTCGTGTTTGGGAATGACAAGCTAATTAAAGAAGGTGATATCGTGAAGAGAACAGGAGCCATCGTGGACGTTCCAGTTGGCGATGAACTGTTGGGCCGTGTAGTTGATGCCCTGGGAAATGCCATTGATGGGAAGGTGGGTCCCTGCTTACTAGATGCTCGTGTGGTGGACGTCACAGCTAATCACTTTGAGGGTTCCTCTTATTTATTTTTAATGCTTGATATTTTTATAGGGTCCAATTGGTTCCAAGACTCGCAGACGAGTGGGCCTGAAAGCCCCTGGAATTATCCCCCGAATCTCTGTGCGGGAACCAATGCAGACGGGCATCAAGGCTGTGGATAGCCTGGTGCCGATTGGCCGAGGTCAGCGTGAGCTGATTATTGGAGACAGACAGACCGGGTAATGACTCAACACCTGTTAAAAGTTCTAACTAATGTGGATTACGTTTTCTTTTGGGATGGTGAATGCTTTGGCTGTAAGGGGGCAGTAGCAGACGGGAGCTCAATTGTGCCTGAAAATCCTGCATCTAGTGACATTTTTGCCTCTCCTAAAGGAAAACCTCGATTGCTATTGACACAATCATCAACCAGAAGCGTTTCAATGATGGGACTGACGAGAAGAAGAAACTGTACTGCATCTACGTTGCTATTGGTCAGAAACGGTCCACCGTTGCTCAGTTGGTGAAGAGACTGACAGACGCAGGTACTGGAGAGCACTGGGCCTGTGGCCTCTCTGTAGATCATCTTGGAACAGCCTCTGCGTAACCAAGGCTGATACTCTCCAGGGAACTGGACCCTGGATTTGAGGTTTTAAAATGGGGTCTCGTGCAGGTCTGGCTGACCTTTACCAGTCTCCCTTCTACTTTCTGGGTGGGAGGGGCTGGAGGGTTGTGCCTGGCTTGAGTTACTTCCCAGGGTGTGAGGAGGGGTGTAGGGTCTCATCCGTCCCTGGTTGGCATTGAACTTGTTACACAGCCAAGGATAACCTGGGACGTTGGCCCCTCTGTCTCCACCTCCTGGGATTATAAGGACAAAGCTCATCGTTCTCGTTCATTTGGTGTCGGGATCAAACCTAGGACATTGACCTTGTTAGGGTCTCTACCAGCTCCATTCTCCTTTCACTTCCAAGTGGGTCCCAGGGCTTGAGCTGCTTTCAGGCTTACGTAGGAAGCTCCATTGCCCCCGAGGCCCCTCAGTTTATTTATAAATGAGGGTGGCGGACAGTTCTTTGTCGTAACCTTTTTAGGTTTTGACAAAAGTTGTCAAAAGTTTTGACAGCTTTGTGACTGTGACCCCTTTTCTTCTCAGATGCCATGAAGTACACCATTGTGGTGTCAGCCACTGCCTCTGATGCTGCCCCGCTTCAGTACTTGGCTCCTTACTCCGGCTGCTCCATGGGAGAGTATTTCCGAGATAATGGCAAGCACGCTCTGATCATCTATGACGACTTATCCAAGCAGGTCAGGGGATGTCTCTTACAACCCGTTTGTTTGCATCGTAGTGGAAGTTAACACATGCAGCTTGTTTAACAGATGAATTTCACCGCATTGTGTACCACAGGCTGTTGCTTACCGCCAGATGTCTCTGCTGCTCCGCCGACCCCCAGGTCGAGAGGCCTATCCCGGTGACGTGTTTTACCTACACTCTCGCCTGCTGGAGAGAGCAGCCAAGATGAACGATTCCTTTGGTGGTGGCTCTTTGACTGCCTTACCAGTCATTGAAACACAGGCTGGTGATGTGTCCGCCTACATTCCAACAAATGTTATTTCCATCACCGATGGACAGGTATTGGGTTGACTAAAATTAGTGTAAAAACGGCTGGTTATTCTAAGGTACTGACTAATAAGGATAAACTTATTTGTAAATTGTCTTTACTCTTTTATGGAATACTATAAACAGAAAGTAAAGAGAATAGGGTCTCTAGAGATGCCTCAGCGGCTAAGAGCACTTGCTGCTCTGGTAGAGGACCTGGGTTTGAATCACAGCACCCATTTGACTGCTCATAACCACCTGTAACTCCACTTCCAGGGTCATTGGTTAGTCTTACTGTCTGTGTAGCTGAGAATGGCTTTAACCTTCAGCCTTCCTGCTTTAGCCTCCTAAGTGTTAAGATTAAAAGCGTGTGTCCTCCCTGCCCGGTCAGACATCTTTTGGTTCATATATACTCATTCTTTTCTAGCCCCAGATAACTTTAAGGCATATTTGAGAAATTGTATTCTACCTTGTTGTAGAATAGGACTTGGTATGGTCTAGACTGGCCAGGAATTGCATGGAGATGAGACTAGCTTTGAATGTACAGTGGTCCTCCTACCTAAGTGCTGGGATTCATGTATTTCTGAAAGGTCACTTAGCAGTTTTGGGTTTCAATTTTTGGCACAGTGACTTAAGTTTGGGAGAAAGATTAAGCTTACCAAAGTCTGTGTACTTGCATTGCAGATCTTCTTGGAAACAGAATTGTTCTATAAAGGCATCCGCCCTGCCATTAATGTGGGCTTGTCTGTGTCCCGTGTCGGATCTGCCGCCCAGACCAGAGCCATGAAGCAGGTGAGTTCTCTTTGGCACAGAGGAGTTACTCACTAGCTTACAATCTTGAGAGTGTATGACCGGGGCTTATATTATACTGCCATGTGACAGCGAGTGGTAATGCTAACCCGTGTGCTCAGGTGGCAGGCACCATGAAGCTGGAGTTGGCCCAGTACCGGGAGGTCGCTGCTTTTGCCCAGTTTGGTTCTGATCTGGATGCTGCCACTCAGCAGCTCCTGAGCCGTGGCGTGCGTCTGACCGAGCTGCTAAAGCAAGGACAGTACTGTGAGTTCTTTTCGTTTGGTCAGGCTCCTGCTGTACTTCAGGGTCTGTGTTGTAGCACTAACGTAGGCCTCACCACCATTTGAATGTAGTGTTGAAATGAGTAACCAAAAGCCAAGTATATTTAATGCATCTTCATGTTGTATGAATGTAGAATTTAGCAGATTTATTAGTATCTGCTAATATTAGGATATTAGCATGTTTTTTATCTTAGCTAAAAAATATAACCAGCAAATTATACCACAAATACTGTGTGACACTGCCAGGTTATATAAGCAGTGCTTATAGGCTGTATCCAAAGGTTACACTTAGGGTTTTTGCAGGGGAGAATGGGAAGAGTGGTAAGTGGGATTATAGGTTCAGTGGCAAAAGGTGCGGTCCATAGAACATGCTTGGTATTAGAAGGGAAAAGTCTGTGATTTTGTAAAATGGCATTAAAGCAATTCGTTTGCTAATTTGTCTGTTTTCAGCTCCCATGGCTATTGAAGAACAGGTGGCTGTCATCTATGCAGGCGTCCGGGGTTATCTTGATAAACTGGAGCCCAGTAAGATCACAAAGTTCGAGAGTGCTTTCTTGTCTCATGTTGTGAGCCAGCACCAGAGCCTCTTGGGCAATATCAGGTAAAGATGGGTTGGCGGCCTTTATTGTCTACTGCAGCTTTAGCGTAGTCTGTCTTTCCCTGGGGGTGGGGTTGGGTCGGAATCCCGTCTGGCTGCATGCTACCCTGCCTGCTCTTGGCACAGCCTGGCGTGGTCTCAGTACCTGGCAGTCCTGCCTCAGGCTCACATGTGCGCACAGGTGTGAACTGCCTACCCTGTGAGGAGAGTTTAAGTTACCTGTAGGTTAGCCTTGCCGTTTGCAGAAGTCATTGAATCTTTTGTTTCTATTTCCAAACAGGTCTGATGGGAAGATCTCAGAACAGTCGGATGCAAAGCTGAAGGAGATCGTAACAAACTTCTTGGCTGGGTTTGAACCTTAAAGCTCTGCCACTGTCACAGACACTGCTTTGGTTTTGTAAAATTTATTTGTAAGGTAAAATCAGCACCATTTGCTAATGTATCCCGGGTTTAGCCTCTTGTCAGTGCCCCTCCTTCCCTGGGATGTTATTATTTTACAGAAACGTTGAGTTCCATATGAATAAAAGTTCCATACGGACGTGCTGCAGTGCTTATCCTGTTTGCACAATCAAGCGTGGGGCAGGCTCAGATGTATCCCTGGGACTTGATGGAGGTCAGCTC
The DNA here is from genome assembly GCF_011064425.1 of Rattus rattus. NCBI lineage: Eukaryota > Metazoa > Chordata > Mammalia > Rodentia > Muridae > Rattus > Rattus rattus. The sequence continues at coordinate 54,321,347 of NC_046168.1, read as the reverse complement.
TAGGCCAGATCCCCAGCCTGTAGGAGTCAGTGATCCCTCCTTTCCAGGGGAATTTAATTCAGGTAAATTTAGGCTGGTTTAAAAAATCTAGCAGTCCATTGTGACTTTTTCCTGTTGAGTTCCATAGGCCTTGAGCTTTTGTTTTGAGACAGGGTTTTATAACCCAGGTTGACTGAAACTTAGTGTGTATGTAGTTGGTACTGTAGCTGCAGGTGACCTTGGCCTCTTGATCCTCCAGCCTCCTGCTTGGTAAATTATGGGTGTATACCACTGTCCCCCAGCCCCCTTGAGGCAGGTTCTCCTTGTACAAGCTAGCTCTGTAGCATTTGGCATGCCCAGGTTACTTATGTACTGGGGCCTTCTTAAGGAGGGCTTTGAATACCACTAAAGCTCTTAGTTATGAGCTGCCGAGAGGAAGGGAATATTTTGTTAGGTACTCCCTAAGAAAATAAACTATATGAGTGCTCTGTCTGCATGTCCACCTACATACCATAAGAGGGCATGAGGTCCCTTTATAGGTGGTCGTGAGCCACATTGGTTGCTGGGAATTGAACTGAGGATCTCTGGAAGAGGTGTCAGTGTTCTTAACCACTGAGGGAGTCCCTCAGAAGCTGAACCAACCAAAGAACATAGCTTGGATAGCAAAGCAATCTCCAAATTGATCCATAAAAAGAGTTACATACTTGGACCATACAATGACATGATGTGCAATCCTATTTCAAAAGGGAGGAGCAGAGTCAGGATTGATTGGTTCACAGGAAGACCAAAACCCAGCAGGACTTCCTCCAAATAGCTCTGTTTGGTATCCCAGGCTTCAATCTCAAAGGGCTTGCTTAGCTGGCTCTGCCCTGCCCTTCCGGCTTACTCTTCAGCATACCACTTTCTTGGTCTCTTCTGCTTCCTGTATGCAGTTTTTGGAAGATGCTTCAGGGTCCTGTACTCTCCCAACATCTGTGAGTCCATTGCAATCCAGCTTCAGGGAGACTGACCCTGTCACACATTGCCCCAGCAGCTCTCAAACCATGGAGGAATCACAGCCCCTGAGCCTCTCTCTTGTCTGCCAAGCTACTACTGTGTTGATGACTCAGCTGCCAGCTCGGGACGGAGCCTTGGACCACGTTTACAGAAGCGCTTGTGTGCTTTCTGGAAGCAAGGGCTTTGGTTATGGCTTTGCTTTGAAGGCATCTTTTTCATCTTTCCAGGGCAGATCAGGAGATTATCTAATCTCTTCTGTCCCAGAGTACACATTCAGTTTGTCTTTATGCTTTGTCATTGTAGATTTAAAAGCAGTAGCAACCACGTCACAGACTCAGTGTGGTGCTGTCTTGAATTTCTGCAATTAAATTAGTACCCTACTTTAGCCTCGGGCCCACTCTTAAGGCAAGGGCAGAATGCAGCGGGATTCTTGCTAAAGCCTTCAGCCCCGGAAGCTTCACGAGCTGGCTTCCGGTAGAACAGCCCAGTAAGCTCTGCTTAGAGCATTCAACCACTCTTCTAGTGAGCTACATTCCTAAACAAAACATTTCTCAGAAGCCCAATTCTGTATTTATTTTCTGTTGCTGTAATAAAATACCACGGCTAGAAGCAGCTTAAGAATTAAAACAAGTTCTAGTTCATGGTTTCAGAGACAGAATCTGTAATGGTGGGAAAGCATGGCAGCAGGACCAGGAAGCAGGTGAACAGGAAGCAGAGCAAGACTTAAGTCCTTGAAGCCTGGTCCAATGATGAGCTTCATCTAGGAGGGCTCCACCTCCTAAAAGTTGTATCATATCCCCAAACAGTGCCACCAACTCAAAGTGTTACTCCAAATGTCTCCCCTGGGGACAGTTTCCATTCAAGTCCACCTAGGGACACAGCTGCCAGCTGTGTTCCCATGAGTATCAGACTGACAGTGGGAAGAGAGAAGCACTACACTGGGAATGCAAGAACAGTTCTTGATGTCCAGTTGTCTGGCATGGGTAGGATTGTGTACAGAGAGTTAAGGGCCAGTGAGATGGCTCAGTAGACTAATGCGCTTGCTGTGCAAGGCTTGATAGGGCTCTTGTAAAAGTGAATCAGCTCCACAAAGTCATCCTCTGACCGCCACATGCAAGTTGCACGTGACAACCTTCCACATACAGACATCACGTATGCACAGTAAAAAGTTTAGAGGCCAGTAAAGTGACCCAATAGGTGGGCACTTTACTTGGCCATACAAAGGTTGGTGGCATGAGTTTGATCCTTAGAACCCACGTAAGGGTGGAAGAAGAGAAATGCTTTACAAAGTTGTCTGCTGTCTGCCACACATCCTGTGGCACCCACTGCGCACACGTGGATACAAAAATTAAAATGTTTGCGATGGGGTAGAGCACTATGGAATGCTATCTTCTGGACATGACAGCGACAGCATTCTTGAACGTAGGCAGCTGGGATTACCCACAAAGGTTGGGCCCATCAATATCCTATAGTGGAGAGAATCCAGATTCACAAGGTTCCGCCTCTCCCTGGTGATTTAGAGACAGTTCACAGTCGGTGCTTCTTGTATTTGCGTCCTGGTGCTGTGATGAACACCCTAACCAAAAGCAAGTTGGGGAGGACTGTAAGTTGTCTCACAGGCATAGTCTGTCACCGAGGGAAGTCAGGGTAGGAACTTGAACAGCATCAGGGCCATGGAGGAAACGCTTATTGGCTCTCGCTTGATTCGCTAAGCTACATTTTGGGTGCTGTAGGGAGCAGAGTAAGATCTGAATGAATGAAGTCCTAAGTGGATGTGTACTGCTGACATGGGTGCAGCCATGTCAAGGACCCAGGACCTCAGCCCTATGGGAGTGGCAAACACTGAGGCGTATTCCTCCGGGGTCCAAGTGCAAGTGATTGAACAATGTGTACAAAACCTTGTAACTGCAGCTTCCTTTTCTCTGATGTTTGTATATGGAACCACTCTCCTACAGAGCTCCTACGAGATATAACCTCTTCCCTGTTCTGTATATGATACCTCGAGATTCTGAGTAGTCAGTGCAGCTCCGTCAGAGCACACAGCCCACCTGACCCCAGCTTTTCTGTATGTGGGTCTGTCCTTCCTTCATTCCCTCCATGCCCCTAGTCAGGGTTCTGGGACCTGAGCTGTGTGGGATGCCATTTTACACAACTCGGGACCACCTGCCAAGCATGGTACCATCTACAATGAGATCGACTCCCTCAAGTCAATCATTGATCACGAAAATGTCCCTCAAGAAAATGTCCCACCAACGTGTCCACAGGGCAATCAGATAGAAGAAAATTTCTCAATTGAGGTTCCTTCTTCCCAGATGTCAAACATTAACCAGCACACTTTTATAAGCAACCCTAATGAAACTCACTTGTGCACACACACACACACACACACACACACACACACACACACACAGGAGGATATCTGGTTGGGAAGAAGGAGATCAAAAAGAGAGAGACTACAGAGGTTAGTTGGGGTGTGATCAAAATACATTATTTCTGTATGTGGAAATGTCATATAATGGAACAATATTTTGTATACTAATATATGCTGATAATGGCTGGGGGAGACAGCTTAGTGTTAACAGCAGTTAGCAGCACTTGCTGCTCTTGCAGAGGGCCCAGGCTTGGCTTCTAACACCCACATCCTTACCTCCAGGTCCAGGGGCTCTGAGGCACTCTTCTGGCCTTGCGCTGCACACACATAGTGCACGCATGTAGGCAGAACACCCATCAAAAGGAAATCTTTAAAAGTTAAAATATGGCAATAAAATTGTTTATTTGAGACAAGGTCTCTCTACATAGCCCAGGCTGTCTGCAACTCATTATGTAGACCGTGCTGGACTTGAACTCACAGAGATCTTCTAGTGCTGGGATTAAAGACTTGTGTCACTATGTTCCCCAATACAAAATTTTAAAATGAAAAGTCAAGGGGCCTAGAGAGAGTACACTTCAAGAGGCCTTTAAGAGTACACTGCTCTTGCAGAAGGCTGGAGTTCAGTTCCAGCAGTGTCCAAAGAGGCCAGAAGAGGGCAGCATGTGGGTAACTGGGGCTAATTCCTCAACGAAAAACCTCAAGTGCCTTGTTTTGCTGAGTAGGTTGAAGGAAGTAGTCTAGAGGTGTTAATACGTGCAGGGATGACCCCAGATGGCTGGGAGAAGATATACTGAGTGGACCCGCAGGCTGGGAGCCTCTATTTGGTCTCAGAGTGGCTGCTGGATCAGGATATGTGCTAGGTAGGAACTCCTGGCACTTGCTGGCGACATGTCTCAAAATAGGGCCTGAGATTAAGTTATATAAATAATGTGGCTTCCCTGTGAATTTCCGTCTCTCTCCTCTATTCCTCTTAGCTCACTGGCTCTGAGGAAAGCAGATTTCAGCACCGGAAGAAGCTTTGAGCACAGAGCTACAGGAGGTTAAGTGAATCTCAAGAAAAATAGCCAGCCACAAATTAGCCAACAAGCATGGAAACAATCAGAAAAGTAAAATTTCCAGCCACATTCGAGCCTGGTGTACACAGTTGCCTGCAGTCTGAGGAGACAGACTCCAAACCACACAGCTCTTAAATTCCTACTCAGAGAAACTGCACAGCAGTGTTTATTGTTTTAAACCACTAAGTTTATTTATTTATTGTTTTCTTTGTGAGGCCAAGTATTCCCGTGTAGTCCAGGCTGGCCTTGAACTTTCAGCAGTTCTCCTACCTCTGCTGGATTACAGACGTGCTGTGCTTTTTAAAAATCAGAGTCACCGATTTTGCAGCAATAGGCAAAATGAGAAGGGTTGGCAGGTGGGGGAAGGGCTGATTCGGTTCTGAAGTCGTCCAACGCTTGGAACTAGAAGTCAGACTACACTGCCCCAAGGGGGAACGTTTGACCAGAAAAAGGTTACAGAGGACACAGAGAGCTGAGGCTTCATAAACATGCTAAGTGGGCTCCAAAACTCTGATGAACTGAACCTCAATTCAGTCAAATCAACGAATACTGATAATGTGCTAGGCAGTTTCAGGCCATGAAATGGGGGGTAAGGTGTGTGCAGAGCAGACAACAAATTAATTAGAAAAATAGGATTTTTTCCCCCTCTTCATGAAGGGCAAAGAGCATCAACAATGTACAAGAGATGTGCAAAAACTCATCAACCGCTTGGGAAGTCGAGATTAAAGCTCGGATGATTGAAACCACCCAGAGAAGAACCCTCAAGTCCACAGGGATGATGACTGAATGATAGTAACCAGTGTTTGTGAAAGGGCTGAGGCAGAGGCTCCCGGCACACCACGGAGTACAGACTTCGAAGACCTTTCTGGAAAACAATGGGATACAACACTTTGAGAACCTTAGTAACATTTGTTTCTTTGACCTGCAATTCCTTTATTAGTAATTCTTACAAAAACCTTACATAAAAGATGTTCATCACAGCAAATATTTCCTAAATAAAGAGATGCCGTGTATTCATGTGACTGGAAATCGTACAAGAATTTAAGTATTACCGAAGAGTTTTGAAAAGAAGACTTTGGTTCTCAGTGAACTTGGAAGGTGGAAATTCAAGGCTGCAAAATGGCACAGGATGAACAGCAGGTCTGCCTTCCTTCTGTGACATTTGACGCCTCCTCTCCCTCCTCAGAGAGGGAGCACCACTCAAAATGTAGCTTTATTCTTTGCTCTCCCTGCAGAAAGGGTAACATGTTTTGCATCTTCCTTGTCTCCCGTTTAGAAGTATATTCGAAGACTTCTCATTTTTTCCCCTTTGTGCGCAGGATTTCTTTGTGTGGATATACCACAATATATTGAACTAATTCCCTACAGATAGATACATTTTAATATTTCCCCCAAATAGCTACTCTACTACAAGCAACCGTATACGTCTTCCACTTTGTGTATTCGAGAATGTGCTCAGAGTCCATGGTCATGTGACATGTGACTGTGCAGTGGAAAGGCAGGCACACTTTGTATGTGAGTGACACGGCCCCATGCCTCTTTAAAGGGATTTTTAGTTCTCACTGTTTAGTTGCAGGAAGCAACATCATATGGTATCAATTTTTGGAGGGGGTTAGGGAAAAAGTGTACTTCAGAACTTTAGAAGTCGGGGTTGGGGATTTGGCTCAGTGGTAGAGCACTTGCCTAGCAAGCGCAAGGCCCTGGGTTCGGTCCTCAGTTCCAGAAAAAAACAAAAACAAAAACAAAAACAGAACTTCAGAAGTCTTTGTGAAAGAGTGTTACCTTAAAAAAGAAAAAAAACTTTGTATACAGTATGCACTTAGCCACAGAATGTCAATTATTGAAAGAGATTGTGTCAAAAACAGTCATAGTAGTTATAATAATGGTACAGTCCCTGTTTCATTACGGCATAATTTCTGTGGTAGTATTTAGCTTCGTTGGCAAAAATATGCCAAGTTTCTCATAGACCCATATATACAGCATGCATCTAACTTGTCTTTTTAACACAGTACTTGCTTGGGTGATGCGTTTTAAAACACTTGAGTGTGGCCTGGAGAGAGGGCTTAGTGCCCAAGAGGGATTATTGCTTGTTCTTCCAGAGGGACAGAATTTTGCCCAGCATCTATGTGGTGTGACTCACATCTACCAGTAACTTTAGCTCCAGGGGTTCCTAGACCCTTGTCTGGTCTCCATGAGTATCCTCCACACATATACATAGATACAAATAAAAATCAGTATTTTTTAAAGATTTACAAAGCCTGCGGGCTAGCCAGTGGGTAAAGTAGTTTTTTTTTTTTTTTTTCCGGAGCTGGGGACCGAACCTAGGGCCTTGCGCTTGCTAGGCAAGCGCTCTACCACTCTACCACTGAGCTAAATCCCTAACCCTCAGGAGTTTTTTGTTTGTTTGTTTGTTTGTTTTTTTTGTCAAACGTGAACACATGTATTGGATCACCGGTTGTCCTATGTCCACCACACATGAAGTGGCATATACAAGTCCTCACTGTCACCAAACACACATGGTAGAGAAATAAGGTAAGAGACAAACAGATGTAATAAACAACAGTAACTTTTGTTGAACATGTTGAAGAACATTTTCTGTCAGCCTGAACAACCGCGTTCAATTTTCAATTGTATCACCAGGGGGTGGAAGAGAGCTAAAATTCAGAGACCTTAGAGGCCTAGTGTCAGAAAACCTAGCATGAGGGCCCTGTTGAGACTGATTTAAAAGTAATACACACATTACAGTTATAACATACAAACACAGTTAAAATATAAGCCACTCACAGTGGTGCACTCTTTTAATCCTAGCACTTGAGGGCAGAGGCAGGCAGATCTCTGTGGGTTTGAGGTCAGCTTGGTCTACATAGTGAGATTCTGTCTTGTAAAAAAAAAAAACAGAAAAAAATATAGATAATGAGAATTGTATGTAAGATATTTGTCACAGGCTTCCTGATGACTATGGTGGCACATGCCCTTAATTCCAGCAAGTTTGGAGGCTGAGGCAGAAGAGTGACTAATTCAAGACTTGTTTGGGCTACAGAGTGAGTTCAAGGCTATCTTCGGTAACTTAGTAAGATCCTGTCTCAAATACAGGCGAGCAACAAGAACCTTCCACAAACAGCACTGGGACAGGGGACCTGGAGGAGGGAGGGAAGGGGAGGGGAGGGACAGGAGAGGAGGGAGAAAGTTAAAATCGTGCCTTCAGCACTCTGGCTTCCTGAAGCCCTCAGTGTCGTGTGTAGTCCACCCACACCTGCAGAGAGGCCTCTCTTCCCCGTCCTGGTGCATATTTGGCCTCTGCTGCTTCCTGCAGTTATAGCTGGGCTTCCCTGCCTTGGGTCTAACCTCGCTGTTTTTTAATTATTTGATTTAGTTTTTTACGTGTATGAGTGTTTTGCAGGCATGCATATCTGTGTGCCACCTGCATGCCTTTATTAGCTAAAACATACTAAGTGGACGTTAGATTCCTTGGGTCTGGAGTTAGGGGGTTGCTGTTAGCCGTCACGTGGCTGCTGGGAATTGAACCCAAGTCCTCTGGGAAGTAAGCTGGTGCCCCTAACCTCAGTAAAGAACCGGGTTGATGGATACATGTCCTTGGAGAGTAACAGGGCTGGAGGCTCTCGCTCATCTCTGTCGTTACAGGTGACCTTGCTGGTAGGACTTGGGGGAAGAATGAATGAGCAGAACCTTCGTGAGCTTCCTCTAGTCATTCCACGATTGTCCGGGTCTAACTAGAGCCTGCTGCAGAAGCGAATGCTTGCTTTGCCATGATGGGAACCGGGTTCGGTGTCAGTCTGGGCTATTTAGCCTTCATTCTCTTCCCTATGAGCACTTCTTATTCAGAAAGAAAGACATTGGCCCTGTTAGGAAGGACAGACTTCTAGCTTTGGTCTCTCCATCCCCTAAGTAAGTGTGAATCAGGGCAATCTTTCAGCTCTCGAGTTTCGGGCTGGGCACTGGGCACACAGAACAGAGTACCTTGTCTATTACCAAGCAAGGAGGAGTCAGACCTGTCCTGGAGTCCTATTTGGTTTGTCTGTGTATGAGGAAAGATCTCACACTGTAGCCCCAGGCTGGGCTTGAACACTTAGTGTCAGCTTCTTCTGTACTGGGATTACCCGTGTGAGCCCCGGTTTTCCTCCATCGGTTCTATCTTAGAAGAGTTAGAACCTAGGGGGAGCAGAAAGCAACCTGGCTTTTACAGCAGGGTGGGACTGGTGGTGAAGAGACCTTAACTGAATTCAGGATAAGATATGTAGAGCTAACAGGAAACATCGGTAACGCATTTTAATCGGCAGTTTAGACTAAAACCTGCAGTCCCCTCCGGGGCGGTGCGTGCGCACCATTCCTTGTAGCATCAGCACCGTAGGCGATGTTTTAAGCGTCTCTTAAGGTTTCTATTGATCCACAGTCTGAATTTCTAGGTCGAGAGCGCCTGGTGGGAAGAACCCTGAGTGGGCTGGGGAGAATGACCGGTTTTGTTCAGAGGTCCCGCAGGCTGGGGCCCGGACTGGCCGCCGCACCCCGCAGAGCTACTGGGCGGGCCCCGCCCTAGGGCCAGGGCGGGTGACCCTCTGCAGGTGCGCGGCGCGGGCGGGGCGCGGGGCGGGCGCAATCGGGCGTGGTTTAGGACCCGGGGCGGCTTCCCGGAGCGACAGTGGAACTCCTAAGTTGCGCCGGACCTTGGCCCTGACAGTCAGAGCTCTCCGCTCGATCCGGCCGTCCTCCCTCCGTCCTCCCGCTGTCCTCCGTCCGCCGTCCTCAGCCGCCCGCCGTCCTCAGCCGCCCTCCGTTCTCCGCGCCCAGCCCTCCGCTCCCAACCCGGCGCCGGCATGACGGGTTCGCTGTTCAAGGGGAACTTCTGGGTAAGTCAGCGCGGCGCACGGCGGCCCGGAGCGCACGCGGGAGCGAGCCCCCGGGCTGTGCCTCTATCCTGAAGTCCGCTCCCGGGAGCGCGCGGCTCCAGGGGCGCGCGCTCCCGGGAACACCTGGGCCCTGACGTCACCCCTCGTTCTCACGCTTGAAAACTGAAGCCCAAAAGGAGGGGCGTTCAGGCTCTCGGGTGCCCCAAGCCCTGGGAGAAGCGGGATGGGGCGTGTGAGCAGTCACTCTGGGGTTCTCGGCCCGAGCTTTGCCCTGCCTGGCAACCCCGCTTTCTGAGTTCCCTCCCAGCCCACAGAGAGCCCCAGGAAGGTTAGCGCGCGCGCGCGTGTGACCTGAGAGCTGATTCTGTCGTAGCGGTGCAGGTCCTAGGTAGCAGGTCTTCTCTCACCTTCCACTTAGACATCTTTTTCGCATTCCCATTACCATGTAGCTACCCTCCGAGGGTTCTTTTCCTCCTGAACTCGGAGGAAACACCACCCTCCCTTTAAGACAGGGCAAGGAGCTGTCCACTTGAGAGCTGACACACAACTACCGAGCAGTCTTTTTTTTAGGACCCTGCCTGTTCTCCGTTAACTTCGGAGCTGCCTACCATACCACTCATCTGCCGTGACCCCAGCGGCAGCTAGAGCCTATCACCTCCCATTCGCTTGAGGTTTTGAGATTCTTCTGGGGGCACTGACCATAAGGCGAAGGGCCAGGGTAGCATTACAGCAAGGGTTAGTAACCTTACACTTGGTCCTCTTAAGAGGCCTGGGAAATCTTCACAACTTTTTACACTGTGGAAAAAAAGGACAGACCTTTATGCAGTTCATAGTAGAGTGGGTTTTTGGCTAATGACGGAGGTACAGAGGCTTAAGAGGATAGTATGTTCGCACCATCCGGGGTGTGGCAGCAGCACATCTGGTTCTGGATCAGGCTCAATCAAGTGTCAAGGAAAAGACTGATGGCTCCCTTCGGCTCTGGAGTTCAGTTAAGAGCCCAAGACCCTTCTTCACCGGTCCCAGCACCCAGCAACAAGAGCCAGGCGTTCTTTCTTTCCCCTCCAACTCTTCTAAAAAATAAAAAAATAAAAAGAAAAAAAGAAAAAAGAAAAGAAAAAAAAAACAGCCGGAAGTTTCGTGACTCACACCTGAAATCTCAGCGCTGGGGAGGCTGAACCATCATCATTTTAAGCCACTGGCAACCCCAGCTATCCCACCTACACTCTGGCAGGACTGGTGACAAGGAGGGGCAGAGTGAAGTCTGAGTTGAGACCTATGGTGAAGGTCTTAGGAGCCCTGCTGTTGGTGGCAAGTTTCTGGTCCACTTTCAAAAGTTACCTGAGATCCCAGAAACTGTGCACACGTGTCTTGTTCCACAGTTCCAGCAGTTGTTCGATTCAGATAATGAAAAAGGCTGCATTGTTTATTGTGTGTAGTTTATTAGGTTCTTTAAATGCTTTCCCCACATCACTCCACAGTGCCTCCCAGTTTCCCTCGGAGGGAACTGACTCACCATGGTATTTGACTGATGAGGAAACTGTCAGGGAGTTAAGCAACATTCTCAAAGCCCTGGAGCTGACCAATAGTGGCCCAGAGCTCTGCATGAACTAAATGCTCACCCAAGTGTCTTCAAAAGGGTGGCATGGAGAGAGTGCACCATAGAGAAAATGTCTGTATTGCTCTTTCCCAGTGCCTGTGGTGGGTGTGGGACATGTTGGGCCATCCTGTGGCTGTTGCTGGAGTCTCCATTTTGCTTCAGCTGGGCCAGGAGCTCTTGGAGGGTAGATGCAATTTTCCCACCAGCTGGGTCCTTAGCACCAGCTACAGTACTGGGATTGTGGATCCCTAGGGCCAGGTGGATAAGACTGGGGCAGGAGATAAATCACAGGACGTGGGAGAAAGAGACAGAGGGAGCTGTTGTAGAAGAAAGGTTGCTCACTTTAAATAGCCATGCTTTTAGGGAATAGGGGAAACTCTTTTGACTGAGTTGAGGTTTGTGACAGTGACAGTGACAGTGAGGGGTAAGAACATTTTGACTGGATGAAGCAAAAGCAAAAGCAAAAAAAAAAACCAAAAAAACCCCAAAACAAAAACAAAACTTTGAAAGCATAAGCAGGCACTGGGTTTCTGGGTTTGATAAAGTCGGATGAAATACTTTCTGTATTCGAAGAGCTCTAGTAGGTCTGGCTTTTGCCGGGGTTAAGCCTGTTGCAAGCTTCTCTGGAACACGGACATCTCTTGAGGAAGGGGAATAGAGGGGGAGGTTTTGACCTGAGCTGCTTGACCTCAAGAATAGAGAAGAGGGCTGGCTGTGGCAGCTCATGTCTATAATCCCGACAGAGTCTGAGGCAGGAGGATTAAGAGTTGAAGCCAGGTTGGGTTATATAGTTGAACTTTGTCTCAAAAATGTAAACACAGGATATAGAGGGGTCTGGAGTCTGGGGATGGAGACTGGGGATGGGGGATGGGGGATGGGGATGGGGGATGGGGATGGGGGGATGGGGAATGGTTAGCCAAGAAAGCTGGACCAGGGAGCCTGCTCCAGGGTGGAGACCATGGAGTGGAAAGGGAGGCAGATATAGAAACCACAGAGATAAGAGACAGTCACAGGCCAGGGAAGTCAAGTGAGGGTCACCAGCAGAAGGAAGGAGAGGGCCCCGAGCTGGCTTCAGAAGGGGAACTGGAGAACAAGGGGGGTTGTCCTAAATAGGAAGTCAGCAGGAGGAACTGCCCCGTGGAGGCAGGAGGAGGAGGAGGGAGAGGTGGCAGGGAACAATGTTTAGTCAGGTGCCACACCTGCAGAGACCTGTTCAGTACCAAGCTCCCCTCTGCCCCAGGCCTCGCCCGAGCTCCAGGCTAGGTGGATGGGTATGAGAACCTCCTTCCAGAGGACCGTTTTCCAGGGGAAAGTAAGGGAGCCAACGAGCAGGGTTCGGAAGTGGTCTAATAGCTTCACCATTGCAAACACATCAGTGAGTAAAGTAATGTCAGCCTGGGGCAGCAGCCACCAGAGATGGCTCTGGTCCTTTGGAGAGAGTGTCCTGGGGAGACTGAATGGGACAGGGTGAACTACAAGAGTGGTCATCTGGGGGTTGGGGATTTAGCTCAGTGGTAGAGCGCTTGCCTAGTAAGCACAAGGCCCTGGGTTCAGTCCCCAGCTCCGAAAAAAAAGAAAAAAGAAAAAAAAAAATAAGAGTGGTCATCTGCTGTCAGTGGGGCCTCTGAGGTGACCGTGCCCTCACTGGCTTGGCGACTTTGTCCAGGCTGCTTAAGGCCCTCAAACTTCTGTGTGTCTATGGATAACAGTAGAGACAACGTTGCTCTCTCCCATAAGATTTAAATACGGAGCTGAGCACAGTGACTGGCACCTCGTACTTGTCAGCCATCCTTACTGTCGGCACAGGTGACAAAGGAAGTTAGGGACAGTTACTCAGGAGGAAGGATAAGGAGGTTAAGTGTAAGAGGAAGCCCTGGGAGGGGGTAGGGATGTGGCTTGGTGGTGAAAGCACCTGCCGTGAAGCCCAAGGATCTGAACTCAATATCCTGGATCTGCGTGAAGGGAGCATAGAACCAACTCCCACAGGCGACCTCTGACCTCTACATATGTGCCGTGGCATGCTGGCCCCGTCCCTAAGGGGGGAAAAATAGTTAAAGAAAAGAAGCACTTGCTGGGATTGGTGACACATACCTTTAATCCCAGCACTCGGCAGGCAGATCTCTGAGTTCCAGGCCAGCCAGGGCTACACAGAGAGACCCTGTCTTGAAAAATTGGGGACGGGGGTCGGGGGGGGAGGATGCAGCAACAGCAGCAGCAGCAGTACTGGATGAATGCCTCCATTTAGGAAGGAGGAAGGGAGCAGAGAAGGAGGTAGGGTCAGAAGGAGATAACCAGGCGAGAGCCATCGCAGGTTTCAGAGAGGAACACGCTGAGGTCGAGAGGCCTGAGATCGAATGAAGAACCGGTTCTGGAAATGTAGCCAACACACTCTGGAACGAATCTTATTTAAATGTAGTATGACGAGCCCTGTGAGCTATACAGATAGTGCAGGGGGTGCAGGCGCTTGACATCAGCCCTCGGGATGGAGTTTGAGCTCTGAATCCCAGGCTGGGAGGGGAGAACCAAGTCTTTAAAGTTGACCTCTGTTTTTCACACGTGTGCTGCGGCTGCGGCATGGCTGCATCTCCGCCCCAATAAAATAAGTGTAAAAGGCAAAATAACTAAGTAGACAAGAGAACCTTTCAGTGGATCTGCTTTTCAAGGAACTAGTATTTAAAATTTTATATATATATATATATTTAATTTTTTATTCTATGTATATTAGCACACGGTCACTGCCTTCAGTCACACCAGACAAGGGCATCAGATCCCATTACAGATGGTTGTGAGCCACCATGTGGTGGCTGGGATTGAACTCAGGACCTCTGGAAGAGCAGTTAGTGCTCTTAACCGCTGAGCCATCTCTCCAGCCCCTCAAAAACTAATTTTAAGATTTATTTTATGTATATGTATATGGGCATCCTCCATACACACATGTATAAGCACCATGTGCATGCAGTTCCCCGGGGAGGTGCGGGGAGGGTGTTGGACCCTCTGGAACTGGGATTACGGATCGGATCACTGTGAGTGCTGGGAACTGAGCCTGGGTCTTCAAGAGTAGCGGTTGCTCTGAAAAGCTGAGCCAGTTCTCTCGCTCCATAAGCAAAATAGTTTAAAAAATAGGAAGTCACCCATGGTGGTTCATGCCTCGAATCTCAGCTCTTAGGAGGCTGAGGCAAGGGAGCTACTTTGAATTTCAGGTCGCGTATAGGCTATATTATTAATTCTGACTCATTTCGAGCTACAGAACGAGATCCAAGGAACACAGCAAGGCTGCAGGGGGTCAGCCCAGATGAAGTTTGCCATGCTATCTGTGCACACTCTCCCACATTTGTGCCTGCTCATGGCCAGTTGGTTAGGCAGTGCCGTGTGATTTATCTTGGTTAATCTTGTTGGTTCTCACCAGAACGAGACAGTAATCAGGGATGTGGTTTCCGGAGCTCTGGGGGAGTAGCTGAGCCTCAGTGAGGGAAAAGTCTTCAGTGTACTTGAGAGATGGTGCTCTTCAGATGTGGGTACACGCGGACAGAAGTGTCTGTCGGCTGTGGGCACGCACAGGCGACTGTAGAACCAGTTCTGGGAGAGGCAGGTGGAAGCGAAGCCCTTCCAGCCCAGGGGATTTCCAGGACCTCATTTGATCATGAGGTCCAGCCTGTGCCGAAACAGCTTTCCTGGGCCCAAGGCTCTGGGTCCTGAATAGCTTCCCCAGTCACTGTAAGCACCCCACACTCGACCCTCACTCTACCTGGAGATTGTCCAGAGGAAGTTTTGGGAACTCCCCAGTTAGCTCATTACCCCGCTGTTAGCCCATAGCTGTGCTTCTGCTCCAAACCTTTGGCCCTAGCGTGGGCCATGCAGTGTCTGATTTCTCAGTCTTGTGTGTGTACAGCCTTTCTCCTTCCTTCCTTCCTTCCTTCCTCCCTCCCTCCCTCTCTTCCTTCCTTCCTTCTTTCCTTCCTTTTTTTAATACGGAGGGGGAAAAAAGCTATACCACCCACTGCTGACTCCATGTGGAATTTTACACAACATCTAGGATATTTCTCCAATTCGTTGTTATTTTTGAGCAAGAGTCTCAAATTACAACCCTGCCTTGGCCTTCCTGAGTTCTAGAATTACCAGAGCGTGCCTCGGCACCACCAGCCCTAATTTAAAAAAAAAAAAAAATTTTTTTTTTTAAAGTTTTTATGTTTTGCCTGTGCTAACATTTCAGCCGACCTGTGCAGATCTTGGCTGCCAGACCTGGGATCTGAGGACCGGAAGGAATGGGGCGGACTTCAGTCTGATGCTGTAGACAACCGTACTTGAGTTTCAGTGTGCCTTTATGTACAGGAGCGTAACAAAGCGAGGAATGATCCAAGGGAGGTTGTTTGAGTTCTGGAATACATGATCAGAAAGACATGTAAATAAAAGCCAGTAAGCACATACTAAATGTGAACAGAGCAGCCCTTTCCCGGAACGTTCTCAGGACAGATCAGTTTAAAACGCCATTACTTGGATGGACCGGCGAGCCTAGCTGGGAAAGCGTGAAAGCGAGGCAGAGGCCACGCCCACACCCTGGGCGCACGTGACCATGTTTGGACGGCCTGCAGGTCATGCATGTAGATGTACTGTGTGCATGCCTGGTACCCTCAGAGGTCAGAAGAGGGTGCGGAAAGGGTGGAGTTGTAGTTTCAGATGGCTGTGAGTGCTGTGTGGGTGCTGGCGCCGCTGCTGGGGCGGCAAGTGGTCGTAACCACTGAGCTGCCTCTCTAGTTCCCAGTTCCGAGTTGTGAATATTCTCTCTTGGATCTGGCACTTAGAGAGACTGGGAGAGCTTGTCCGTTTTGTTGTTTGCTTAAGGCAAAGGCCAGGAGAGTCATGGGCAAGCTACTGCTCTTGGGTTCATCTTCTCCCACAGCAACTAGAAAAAGAACCTTTGAAAATGCGTGTCAAGTTAGAGAAAAGACTGAAGGAGCTAAGGGGTTTGCAACCCCATAGGAAGAACAACAATATCAACCAACCAGACCACACCGGGGCTCCCAGGGACTAAACCACAATCCAATGAGTACACATGGAGGGACCCATGGCTCCAGCTGCATAAGTAGCAGAGAACGGCCTTGTCTAACATCCGTGGGAGGAGAAGCCCTTGGTCCTATGAAGGCTTGATGCCCCAGTGTAGGGGAATGCCAGGGCGTTGTGGTTGGAGTGGGAGCACCCTCATAGAGGCAAGGGTGGGGGGATGGGATAAGGGGTTTTTGGAGGGGAAACCGGGAAAGGGGATAACATTTGAAATGTAAATACATAAAATATCCAAGAAAAGTAAAATTAAAAAATGCTTGTTAGAAGGTATGGCACCCATCTTTTAGGAGAGAGAAAAAAAAGCAAGCCAGACCAAAACAGAAAATAAAACTTAAGAAATCCACAAGACAAATCTGATACATGATGGAAAGGCAGAGAGGGTTTTGCCTGATAAAAGTGAATACGGAAAAGGAGAAAGCACAGTAAGAAAGCATAGGCTTTGAAAAGTCTGAATCCTTCCTTTAAAAATAGAAACTGCTTTCCACATACATACATACATACATATATACATACATACATACATACATACATACATACATACATATCAACTCTAAGCCCCTAGTCTCTCCTCACCACACGCAAACTCCTAGCTCTTTCTTTTGGTAGTTACTCCCTTCCCACCTTCCTTCAGCCTCCCCTCCTCCTTCCCCCTCCCTCCCTGTCCTCCCTGGGGCGGGGAGGGGAATCTTGCTGTGTTGTCCAGGTTGGTCTTAAGCTCTTAGAGTTAAGAGACAGAGAGAAACTCCTTCCTCAGCCCCCTGAGTAGCTGGGTCTATAGATGTGCACTGCTGCTCCCAGACTGTAATTTTCTGATGATTTTAACTCATTTTCGTTTCATATGTATGGGTGTTTTGCTTTGTGTGTGTGTGTGTGTGTGTGTGTGTATGTGTGTGTACCGTGAGTGCAGTTCCTGAGGCGGCTAGAAGAGCACGTCAGATCCTCAGGAGTTACAGAGGTTGTGGGCAGCAGTATGAGAACAGAAAGAGCTCTGTTTCTCCTGAAGAGCAGGGAGCACTCTTAGCCACTGAGCCGTCTCTCCAACCTCTGCTTACACTTTCTTGATGGAACTACTTAGAGCATTATCTGTTGATTATCTAAATTTATAATATTGTCTTTACATAGATTCTTTATCGGTTTATACCATTTCTTGTCATGTGTATATTTCCAGCACTCAGGAGGCAGAGGAAGGCAGCTGGATCTCTGTGAGCTTGAGGCCAGTCTGATAGTAAGTTCCAGACCAGCCAGGACTATATTGTCTTTGAAAGAGAAAAGGAGACTGAGGGAGGGGGAGGGAGAGGGAGAGAGAGAAGAAGGAGGGAAGGAGGGAGGGAGAGAGAGGGAGAGGGAGGGGGAGAGAAGGAGGGAGAGGGAGAAGGAGAGAAGGAGGGAGAGGGAATGAATCATCCACCACCATTGCCGGTGTTCTCTGGCAGTAAGAGGGCTGTTTACTCAGAGCTATGTGTCCACTTTGATCTCGTTTTTCTTGATTGGACACTGTCATTGTCATTCTTTCCCTATTCACGTTTGTCCGGAGCCCACCTCATCCATTCCCTGTTAAAGTGCTCCGTCGTATGAAGGACTTTAAGAATTCCTAAGGGACTTACCCCAACCAGCGGTAAGTGCTTGCCCTAGCAAGCGCAAGGCCCTGGTTGGTCCTCAGCTCAGGGGTGGGGGGGGGGGGGGGGGGGGGGAGGGAGAATTCCTTTCTAAGCCAGGTGTAGTACATACACCCACAATCCCAACACTTGGGAAATTGAGCCCGAGGCTCTGGAATTCCAGGCCAGCTTGGGCTACACAGTGAGACTGTGTTCCAAAAGAAACATACAAAAACCTTTCTCCCCACATCTTTCTGTAGAGATCTCCCGTCCCCAGGAGTGCTTGGTCCCCTTTTCCATCTAGGCTTGCTCTTCAGCTGCCAACCCAGGATCCCATTCCTTTCCAGACCCCAAAGTCACCCAGAGAGCTCCGAAAACATCATTCAGTCACGCTGTTCTTTGTGGCAATCTCTCCAGTGGCCTCTCACCACAAACACTGCTTCTCAGAACATGTCACCTGCCGTTGTCCACACCACAGCTTCCGGGTCACTTGTCAGATGAGGAACTCTTTCCACTGGCCCTGTCACCTGTCCTCACGGGAGCCCTGTGAGTTCCCCTCAGTAAGGAACATTCATGCAATTATTGCCATTGGGTATACACTGTTCAGTATTTTGATTAAAATATCATAACTTTATTTCATATTCTGCTGTCTATTTCTCCTAATAAGGAGCAGTGGGCTACATCCCCCAGCCCCTAATAACTATCTGACACACAGGAGATTCCATTGTCCTCTTGTTTGATAGCAGTGTCACTTTCAGAGCTTTCTAATAAATAACACTAAGACCCACAAGGCATTTCAGGGTTGTGTTTGATGTCTAACTCTGGAAACACCTGAAGGTCATATAGAATCATTTTTCTCCCTCTCACCCCGGTGATAACTTTCATACCCATTTCCACCTGAGTCTCTAACTCCCTGCTACATGCTCGCTGTGTCCTCTTGACGTGGCAATATGATGCTATCATTTACAAACGCGTGAGCTGATTTCATAGCTACCCTGGGGTACATGGAGCCCTGGGCCACAGGTCAGCTATGTTTGTTTGAATCCACTCCATTAAGAAACTGGACACCAGCCAGAGACATCTCATTTACTCTCTGTATTACTAGGATTAGGCTTCTCTGAGAAACAGCGACCTTCGCACATGCAGTAGTAGTTAGATAAGGATCATGCTGACTCTCGCATCCCTATGTCCTAATTGGCTAAGCATGGGCCCGTATTCCTATGTGATTATGGCTGTAGCACCCAGCCCAGAGCTGGCTCTGTTTGCTGACCAGTGAATACCACAGGTGAAGGTGCCATAGCAACTGTCTCTTCTCTCTCCCTGCTGGACCGAGGTCTCTTGTATTTGAACATCACAGGAATCTTCCTTTAGTCATGGCTTCCCTTCTTGGGTTCTTAATTACTTATGATGAGCTAGTGGAAAATTCCAGTAGTAGGCCATCCACAGTTTAAGTTGACCACCATTCTGAGTAAGGCTGGAGTCTCAGGCCTTCTCTCTCTGTTCAGCCCCACAGATGAATCATCCTTCGGTACAGGGTACCTTCTGGGGACTCTGTTCTTAGGATAGTTTTAGAGCACGTGATTGTAACATTGGTAATGCCAACATAGAAAAGAGAAGTCCAGTTTCCTTTGATTGAAAGTAAAAGCAAAATAAGGCATTTATAGGAAGACCACTTACACATAAAACGTATATTTAAATTAAATTTAATTGTGTGTGTGCATGGTTGTGTAAGAGAGAGAGAGAGAGAGAGAGAGACCCACCCATGAGTGCACATACACTCAGAGGCCAGAGGCATCCGATTCCCCCTGGAGCTGGTTCTATAGACAGTTGTGAGCTTTCCAACATGGGTGCCAGGGACCAAATGTGGGCCTTCTATAAGAGCAGTATGGACTTGGATTCACTGAGCCATATCTTAAGGCTCTCATACAGCTTTTATCACAGTATAGATTGCTATGCTTGTTATATTTTTGTTTTTGTTTTTGTTTTATTTTGGAGATAGGAAAAATAAAATATTTTGTAAGTTAGAAAAAAAATCGAAATCTTTTTACGTGCACCCCAAGAAGTGCAGTGGCGAAGTGACGCGCGCACCTTGAGAGCTCATGTGACGGCCCTAACTCGGACGCCTTTGACTGAGGACTGGTTCTCCTCTACAGGGAAGGCCGTCATCTTCCCTCGCCTGTGCATCTTCAGGAGAGGCACGTGGAGGAATAAAGGAGGAAGGAGGGGGCGGGGAGGAAGGGCTGCCTCCATGGCCAGATCAACTGAATCGGCCCCGGAGATCAGTGGCTTGATAGATGTCGTAGCCATTCTGTTTTCAAATCTGTCACGTGCAGCATGTTATTTAGTAATCTACCATTCCAGGAAGCTCCGTGGAAAGCACAGTCTTTGGAACTGGGGGAAACGGCAGGGACAGGACTAGGGTAAGAGGAACCGGGTTCGATATAAAGTTTAAGGAGGTGCAAAACAGCATTATAGATAATCCTAGTTTTGTAAATAATAAAAAAATAAATATAATTCTTTAACATTATAGAAAGTAGCTAATGATGAGCAGATGTCAAAAATCAAGTAAGGGCAGCGACAATGTCTGACTGGCACTCGTCTCCACCAATCAGGATCACTCATGTGAGAGACTGGCACTCGCCTCCACCAATCAGAGCCACTCGACGGTGGAGGTGGTGCAGGGCTGCTCCGAAGCGGGGAGTCAGGTCATGAGGGATGTGGCTTGAGGATGCTGGGCTGTACCTTGGTGCAGAGGCTCCTTTCTTCTCCCTACCCACTTCCTTATCCTGATTTAAAAGTGATCTCCCTAGTTCCTCAAAAGAGAATGGGAGTGAATTGTATGAACATGGAAAGAATGTCTGACCTCACTCATAAAATTCAAATTTAAAAATTCAAATTGAAACAGAAGTAGTGTGGTGGCTTCTACCCGCAATCCTTGCGTTCCAGAGGCGGAGGAAGGAGGATCTCTGTGATTTCAGAGCCAACCCCGGCTACACACCGTTGAGTCCAGGTCATCTTCAGTTAGAGTTGAGAACCTGCCTCAGAAAAACCGAATTCGAGGAAGATGGCTCAGCAAATACGGCACTTTCTGCCACGCCCGATGACTTGAGTTTAGTCTGTAGGACCCATGTGGTGGAAGGAGAGGCCTGACTCCTGAAAGCTGTCTTCTGTATTCAGGCTGGGACGCAGTGCACCACCGTCCATGAATAAGTGTGATTAAGAAAACAACAAGGAAAGTCAAGGTACAGCCAAATCCTTTTCAAAAGACCCCCAGCAGTTCACCCTGACTGGGGATTGGTAGGTGAAAATGTCAATTCTACTGTGGATGGATTTTTCCCTACCAAATTCAGGAAATTAGGAAAACACATCACTGCCAGCGCCCCCTGAACAAGAAGATGGTGGTGGTGGTGGGGACAGGCCCTTGGTGGGGGTGTTCTTTGGGCGAATTTAGGAAAGGATTTGGCTGTATGGATTAGAAAAACTCCACGCAGGCAAGTGCGTACACTGCGATACTATTTATCTCAACAAAAAGCTTGAGATAGTCTGCAGGGAACAGTCACGTGCAACTGGGTTGGTGGCCCTTGCCGGTAACTCCAGTTGAGGCCTGGGTTGACAGCCAGGCTTTGCTATAAAGGAAGAAGGGGTTGGGGGTTTAGCTCAGTGGTACAGCGCTTGCCCAGCAAGCACAAGGCCCTGGGTTTGGTCTTTAGCTCCTGGGGATGGGAGGGTGTTTGGGAGGGTGGGGGTGGGGTAGAAAGAATTACAAATGTGTGACAAGGTGTCCAGCGGGTGGCAGAGGATCAGGAATTGTGCCCACATGTGCCAGTCATCATAGAAAGAACAAGAATGCCATAAAGAACCACTGGCATGGGCCCAACCCAGAGGAAGCTTGTTCCCAAGGATTTCTTATTCAAAACCATCTTGCTTAATGTCCAAATTGTGTTTCCACTTCCTCCTTAACCTGACCCCTGCACACCCCATGCTTTACATGATAAGTTCCAAATTCCAAATTTTCTAAGCAAAATAATCGGCTAGATCCCTGCTTTCTTTCTTTCTTTTTTCTTTTTCTTTTTTTTTCTTTTTTTTTTTTTACCTAGAACATTCCTTCTCAAGTTTTCTAGAATATCCTCCGCTCTGTGTGCCTTGTGCCCCAACCCTGGCCATGCTGGCTTCTCTGTCTTTTGAGTCTATAGCCCAGACCAGCCTCCGTCTCCCTGTGTAGCCCAGGATAGCTTGAATTCCGGATCTTCCTGCCTCAGGCCTGCAGTCGGGCACCACTCTGTGGGTTGGATCTCTGCACTCAGGTCATTGATTGCCCAAGGTTCTGGAGTGCTGAGGGGCCTCAGGCTTTGGCTCTGTATGGCTCTGCCATTGCGGATCCACCCTGGGCTGGCAGTACAACTTCTCCGAGTCCGTGTTTGTGCCACAGTATTCGAATGATTCCAATCAAGATTGGGTCAAAGTTCCGCCTTTGTCGAGTTTCTGTTGAGAGCACCTCTTTTGTGCTCCATGTGATTCCAGATTGCAGGGCCTAGTGTGTGAGACCCCTAGTAGCAAAATTAATATACCATGTGATGAAGACGTTTGGTGATTGCAGTGAGGGAAATGCAGAGGGTCTATGGATTTCCTATTGCTGCTTTAACAATTTAGCAGAGACTTACTGGCTTAACACAACACAGACTTCCTCAGTCTCCTTCCCACAACTCTTCTCCCTTGTCCCCTCTCCTCTTCCTCTTTCCTTCTATGCTTGGGGACAAGGGGCTCAAACTCAGAGACTTATAAATGCTAAGGTGTACCGTATCTGATGTGTATTTCCGCCCCTCTTACAGTCCACACAGCTCCCGGGTTTAAAATCGACACGTTTCAAGGCTGTGCTGCTGGGAGAACCCAGAGCTTAGTCAGGACTTTTGTTGTGTTCTAGATCAGCAGTTCTCAGACCTGTGGGTCGTGACCCCCATAGGGGTTACATATCAGATACCCTGCGTGTTAGGCATTTGTATTACAATTCATAACCGTAGGAAAATGACAGTTATGAAGTAGCAACAAAATAATTTTATGGTTGGGGGGTGGTCACCACAACATGAGGAACTGTATTAAAGGGTCACGGCATTAGGGCAGTTGAGAACCGCTGCTGTAGGCTGCTTGCAGGACTTGGCTCATGGCCACTTTCACTTTTGTGTTAAAAATAATTAATTAATTTGTGTGCATGGGTGTATGGTGTATGAGTGTGTGCAGGTGCATGCACTGGTGTGTGATGGTGTGGAGGTGTTGAGAGTGGTGTCTTCTGTCACTCAGCTATGTCTGTCTCTATACCATCTATATATAATCTATCTCTCTTTATTTATATCATCGTGTGTGTGTGTGTGTGTGTGTGTGTGTGTGTGTGTGAGTGTGCATATTTATTTGAATCAGGGTCTCTTAACTAGTGGAACATGATAGAGTTCACTCACTGGCTAGACTGATTGGCTGGAAAAGACCAGTTTTAGGATTATAGGCAAGCTCAGCTTTTCCTGGGCACGCTAGGGGTGAACTCAGATACTCAGGCTCTGGAAATGAGCACTTTACACGCTGAGTCATCTCTCCAGCCCTTCACTTTCATTTTCAGGCATGGTGGGTCATGCCTGTAAGACCGGCATTTGGAAGGTTGAGGCAGTAGGATTGCTTAGAGTTTGAGGCCAGGGCTGCAGTGACTCGAAAAAAAAAAAAAAAAAATGAAAGCAAACTAAAATCAACCCAAGCCCCCAGTGATCTCATTACCTTGTTCTTACGGTTCCCTGTAATTACATTGGATCCACGAGGAGAGTTTAGAATAATCTCATGTGGCTGGAGAGATGGCTCAGTGGTCAGGAACACTGATTGCTCTTCCAGAGGTCCTGAGTTCAATTCCCAGCAACCACATGGTGGCTCACAGCCATCTGCAATGGAGTCCAATTCTCTCCTCTGGTGCGTCTGAAGACAGTGACAGTGTACTCATATTCATAAAATAAATCTTAAAAGAGAGAGAGAGAGAGAGAGAGAGAGAGAATGATATTTTATCTCAAAGTCCCCAATGTAATCATAATTGCAAAATCCATTTCACCTGTTTAATCATTCACCTATTAAGTCATTATGAAAATTAGCCCCCCCTTTTTTTTTCAGGGCAGGAGTACCTTTTGCCTGCCACTCGGAGCAACTGGTTGGTGACTTACTGATATGTATTGGTGACAGTCCGATGGTCGGGGGTGTCCCTGAGAAAGTGACAGGTGGCAGAGAGTGAAGGATGAACTGGAGCAGCCCTATGAAGGGTTGGGGATGGGGAAGGAGGAGGGTAGGGCCGGAAGTGGCAGCTGCTTTCACAGGAAGCAGGTCAAAGTGTTGACCAAACCATTTCAGAAAGTCTGATTTCCTAGAACCACCCAGCCACTAAAACCCTGTTTCTAGAAATTGCCTAGAAACCTACAGCATGCCATTAAGTCATTTCCAACAGTTTAATTAATTAATTAATAATTATTTTAATCTCATGTCACCTGGGCTGGCATCTAACTTTCCGTGTAGTTTTAGTTCCCCGTGCTAGACTTCGGGTGCGTCTCATACCCACCTGACATTTTCAGCAGATTTTAATGATTATTAGGATTTGGTGAGTGCAGTTGCTCACGCCTGTAATTCCAGCAGACTCGATGGCTTTCTGTGTTTGCAGCCAGCCTGGGTCTACATAGAAAGCTGTAGGCCAGACAGACTACATAATGGACTCTGTCTAAAAAACGGAACAAGATAAAACAAACAAAAAAAAAAAAAAAAATTGAAAAAAAAATTGAGTTTTATTTGAAAAAAAAAAAAAAAGATTTCCCATGTGTCCCCATCCCAACCTGGATTCTGAACACCATACTTTAGTGGGGTGCGCGTGTTTCAGGTGCACACTAATTAGAAACATTGTTATCTAAGGTCTGCAGGAAACATTGTTGTCCAAGGTCTGCAGGCTTCTCTTCCTGTGTTTTGTGGTTTTGGGCAACTGATTAATTCCATCTCACTACTGTTGCTCACCCGGAATAGTATCACTACCCATAAATCCCTGCACTGACGCTCCTTAATTTTTTCTGTCTTTATAGTTTGCCCTTCCTAGAACATTATACAATCAGAATCATGCTGTAGATGATTTCTTTCATCCAGCAGGGTTTGTGCCAGATTCCTTCATGCTGCTTGGTATGGTGTCATAGGCTGGAGTGTGTGTGCGTGCGTGCATGCGTGTGTGTATGTGTGTCTGCATGTGTGTGCCTACATGTGTGTATGTGTGTCTGCATGTGTGTGCCTGTGTGTGTGTGCCTGTGTGTGTGCCTGTGTGTGTGTGCCTGTGTGTGTGTGTCTGCATGTGTGTGTGCCTGTGTGTGTGTCTGCATGTGTGTGTGCCTGTGTGTGTGTCTGCATGTGTGTGTGTGTGTGCCTGTGTGTGTGTGGTGGGTGGGGCTGTCCCCCCTTGTCTCTCTCATCTCTATGGCCCAATAGCTCACTTCTCCTTGTCTCTGAACAGCATCTTGTAATAGGTACCTCCCACGTTTGGCCTTCCTCTTTACCTATTGAACATTTTGGCAATAATGACTACACCTGTTATAAATACGGGTACAGATTTATGTGGGAAAGGCTTTCCATTTAGGGCCCAAAAGTCAGCTGACGTAGCTCCGTTGAATGTCGCTTTCATGTGATCCACATCTAAGACGCTCGAGTTGTTGGTGCTCAGAGGCCTGTGTGAGCTGTTTATGGGTCCAGATAAGAAATCAGCGAGCCAGAGGCGACGAGCTAGTGGACTTTGACAGATGAGCGGAAAGAGTACTTCCTGCAACTTCCCTTTACAATCCCGACATTTATTTAACACAGGCCTAAGTCTGAAATGTGAATATATAACAACACCCTATTTCTGTGGTTATGGGCCTGAAGTATGAAAAACCCCAAGTTAGCAGAACTTTAGATGGTCTCAGCAAAGTGGCAACTGTGACACTAAAAATAACCTGGGGCCGGGAATGTAGCCCAGTAGTAGGTGCCTTGCTTAGCAAGCACAAAGGCCTGGGCTCCAACCCCAGTAGCATCTCCTTCACCAAACACCAAAACCAGACTAACTCTCGGCCACGCCGAAGTGAAAGTATTTGGAAAAAATGCTGCAGAACAACAGAACTCGTACATTTAGAAACGATTAATTTTTACTATTTTAAATCCTCTGTGTGTGTGTGTGTGTGTGTGTGTGTGTGTGTGTATGTGTGCATGCGTGTGCAGATCCACGTGCCTCAGAGGCCAGAGTTATCAGATGCTCTGCAGCTGGAGTTGCAGGGCGTCTGAGCTGCAAGATGTGCATGCTGGGTCCTGAACTCTGGCCCTCTGCACCCCTGAATTGTCTCTCCAGCCTAGATTTGCAAACTTTATAAAGAGTTAGCAGGAACCAGTAGGAACAGGAATTGTATGTTTTGGGGGTTGGGGAAGGGCTAACATGGTCTTAGAGGACAATTTGAGACTACTGGTGACCTTGTTTCAAAAAGAAAAACAGCCAAAACAAGACAAAACAACAACAACAACAACAAAATCCAAAACCAAAACCAAACCAAAAACAGCCAACCAAAACCAACAGAAAAGAGATATGAAGCGACTATGCAGAGTTAAGGGTCAAATCGTTTGTTTTGTTTTGAGGTACGGTTTAGAGCAATTCTCCTGCCTTGGTCTCCCAAGCCCTGGGATTTACAGGCAGGCACCATCATAACTGGCTTGTCTTTGGTCAAGTGTTCTCTAGGCCTCAGCGCCCTGTAAAGGTAGAAATCCATTATGTGGCTTCTCTCGAGATGATTTAGTCCTGCAGCATCTTAAGATCACAGAACCACAGGAGAGCACACAGATCCTGGAATGTTTAGGAGATAGGCTATTTTGTTCTTTGGGATTGATTCAGAATAGCTCTGATTAATATCTGGTTCAAAAGAAGATTATAAATCCACTTTTGGGGGTTGGGGATTTAGCTCAGTGGTAGAGCACTTGCCTAGCAAGCACAAGGCCCTGGGTTCGGTCCCCAGCTCCGAAACAAAAACAAAAACAAAAACAAAAAAACAAAACAAAAAAACAAAACAAAACAAAAAAACCAAAAAAAATCCACTTTTGCCTGGGAACCCACAAGTCCAGACCATAAGGGAAGTTTATGACATGGGCAGGAACGAGTTTGGGCCTAGTTTTGCTTTAGGCCAAAGTTTATTTTCATGCAGGGGAAACGCTGTCTATTAACTCACAGTCTCTTAAAGAGCCAAGTCAAGGGTTTCCAGTTAGCAGCTGTGCAGCGTGTGCACACGCTATTTCTTCTATGGTGGTTTGCTCCTCTGAGCAATTAAATAGTTTCTGAAGGCTTACCACAACCGAAGCACGGAAGAGCCCAAGCTGAAGTCCAAGGTCGTTCCCCTACATCGAGAATTTCAGGTCAGACTGGCTTCGTGAGACTTTTTGTCTCAAAACCAGAAAAGGGGCTGGAGAAATGTCTTGCCCACTAAAAGTGTTACTGCTTTATCTGAGACTGGAGTTTGGACCCCAGTTTTCACACAAGGCATCTCCCAATCGTCCGCATTCTCCAGCTGCAAGGCATCCAACATCTACTTTTGGCTTTTGAGGACACCACACACAGATACACGTAAATACAATTAAATAAATCTTTTTTGTTGTTGTTGTCGTAGCTCTAGCCGTCCTGAAACTCGCTGGGTAGACCAAGCTGACCTGGAACTCACAGAGATCGGCCTGCTTCTGCCTCCTGAGTGCTGGGATTAAAGGCATCACCTCCCAGGCAGTTAAATAAATCTTAAAACAAAAGCTGTAATCCCAGCACGTGGTGGGCAGAGGAAGCTCTGTGAGTTCAGATCTATCTGCCTGGTTTCATAGAGGTCAGGCCATCCAGGCATATGCAGTAAGACCTTGACTCAAAGGAAAAGAATTATTTTTTTCTCATTATTTACCTCCTTCAAGGATCAGGACGCATGGAAGTTCTTCAGAATGTAATGTGCTGTGGAGGGGACGAGGCGTGGAGGGCGTCAGAACTGTTTTGGCTCTTGGTGGATTGGGTTCAACCTTTCATACGGAGTGAGAAGGAATGCACACCGGTTGCTATAGCAACTCTAACCTTGTCTTGCCCTGGACCTACTCTGGATTCCTGGCTCCTGGTTATTTTATTTTTTCTTTTGCCTAGTTTATCGGTCACATACGTGGTGACGTGTTTCCCTGTGACGTTGTTACCATACACAAGCATCCACACATGTTGTCACACTTTGTTCCGGTCTGCTCCACAGCCTGCCTTCTTCCCTACCTGCTCCGGCTGTGTCTGCTTGTGACAGCACATTGACTGTTAGATCTGGCTTTGTGTGTGCACAGCTGGAGGTTGGTGTCTTTTTCTCTTCCTCGTCTCTAGGTCCTACACACGTGTACTTCATTCTGCTTCTGAGAGGAGCTGCTTCTCTCTGCTTGCCTACTTCCTCAGACTTGCAGGGCAAGAGCAGGGCCACCTTTGGGAGATTCTCAGGGAGTTCGGTAGGCTGGGGAGAGAATATTGGCATCTCACAGACTTCCCTGTGATGCTATGCTCCTGTTGGTTACCTGCCAGACCTTTGGATTGTATTTACTAGTGTATTTAAAAATTAATGAATCAGGGGGCTGGAGAGATGGCTCTGCAGTTGAGAGCATTCCATGCTTTTCCAGAGGACCCAGGTTCAATTCCCGGCCCCTACATAACAGCTCACACCTGTCGGTAACTCCAGTTCCAAAGCTTTTGACATCCTCACATAGATATACGTGAACCAAAACACCAGAGAATGTAAAATAAATTGTATAATTAGGAATTAATCGATCGAGCTGGGGTTTCCCTCTCTATTTAGTCCTGGTTGGCCTCAGACTGTGGCATTCCTCCAGCCATGGCCTCCCAAGTGCTGGGATTATAGGCGTAGGCCACCATGGCTAGCACAGCTCCCTCCTACCAACTGGAAGAGTGTCAGCACCAGCTCTGTCAGCTTTAATGTTCCTTGGGAATGACGACGTCCTCCTTCAGCTCTCAGAGTCTCTCTCCCAGTGGATTTGTGTTTTCCTGAATGTTAGAGATTAGATAGGTAACACTGTTAGCTGACTTTCTGAATATGAAATCTGCTAAACCTTGTGACTCTGTTAAGTGAGCAATGAGCCAGGAGCTCACGGTCCATGATCTGACACTTAGTAAAGTGTGTGGCAGGGAGGGCTTTCTACATTGTCTCCAGTTTTGCTCTTGGAATCCTGTCTGAAAGCTGGGCTCTTGCTGCAGTGTCTTTCCACACCATATAATGCATGCTGACACGGACGGGCTTATATATATGCACCTTCCCTTTTTCCTGTAATGCTATTGGGTAAATAATCTGATGATGCAAACTCTCATAGTTCAGTTTCCACTTGTGGTTAATTTCCTTTAAAACGTCATTGTTCTGCACTAGGCTGACCAAGTACTTGTTGCTACAATGTTTCAGCGAACACCGGGAGTGTCTTTTTTATGTTATGTTACTCTTATATGAGTAATTAGTAATCAAAAGGGCATATGATTCTACTAAGCTCTATCAAGCAAACACCAGGCACAACTTCACAGGCCAGTCTGCGGCTCCCAGATGGCAGGGAGTGGAGAAGGGAACGAGGAGAGCCGTGCTCGTTTCAGGCCAAACAGACAGTGAATACCCATGTGCTTTATGGACTTTTACTTTTTAATTTACTTACTTTCCCCCTTTTTGACACATTGTTTTGTTGTGTGATCCACATGGCACAGAATTTGCTATGTAACCTAAGCTGGCTTGGAACTCAAATCCTTTTGCCTCAGCTTTCTTGTGTGTGTGTGTGTGTGTGTGTGTGTGTGTGTGTGTGTGTGTGTGTGTGTGTGTGTCTGTATGTGTATGGGAATGCAACTGTGAAAGTGAGAGGATAACTTCTGAAAATCAACTTTTGCCTTCTACCATTTAGGTTTTGGGGGTCAAATTCTGGTCAACAGGCTTGGTGACAAACACCTTTACCTACTGAACTTTCTTGCTATCCCCAAAGTATTTATTTTCATATAATTTCAGTACTTCACACATACATATTAATATTTATAAAGAAGTTGAGTTCCCAGGATTCACTTTTCATGCAAACCTGGCCCAGGCAGAACAGAGAGTTTCCTGGCTAGCTAACCTCATTGGAAACGCCAAGCTCTTAGGAGAGAGAGAGAGAGAGAGAGAGAGAGAGAGAGAGAGAGAGAGAGAGAGAGAGAGAGAGAGAGAGAGATGCGTGGGGCACTAGAGGAAGAGAGCGAGGGTCTTCCTCTGTCTTCTGCATGTGTATGTGTGGGCACCCATATCTGCATATTCCTGTGGATGCCTGCCCCATGAGACCTGTAGCATTTCCCAATTATCCACGGTGTACAACCCCCTCTTCTGTGGCCAGTTTCCGTCTGCCAGCATGGTGGTATTTCCCACACGGCAACAAGGATCAGTGGTTACCAGCTAGTGTGTACAGGCCCCAGCCTACCACCTTTCCCTTCTCTGTGAAAATCCTGGTACCCATTTTCTATGACTCTCAGTTCTAAGATTCATAGAAAGCACTTTCACAATTGTTTATGATACAGTTGTGAAACAAGCTGGAGTTTAATATTTGTGCTTTTATTTTTTTGTCTTAAGAGGATGCCATGGAAATGCTGTGTCTAAAGTTGTTCCTGTTCATTTTCTTACCTTTTCCAGCGCCCTTTGCAATGTAGTTAGGACAGCTAGGCTTTGGGGTTAGGGTATGTGTCTGTAACCCATGCATTCAGAAGGCTGAGTGAAGGAGGGCAGTCAGAGACCAGCCCGAGTTATTACAAGTCCCTGTCTCAAAAGGAGTCTACTCATTAAAACAGCTTCTCAAGAAACGGAATGGAGGGGTTGGGGATTTAGCTCAGTGGTAGAGCGCTTTTGCCTAGGAAGGCGCAAGGCCCTGGGTTCGGTCCCCAGCTCGAAAAAAGAATCAAAAAAAAAAAAAAAAAAAGCGGAATGGAAATCACGGGCAGGAAGAAAAGCACTCAAAAAACATCTGCCAAGGGGTTTAGAAATGGACTGTATAAACATCTCTAAAATTAACGAGAATATGAGCAATCCAGCGAAAAGTGGGAGAATACTTGGACGTCGCAGACCCACACTCTGTAAAAGAGATTTCTTTCAGGCTGGGAGACGGCTCAGAGTCTGAAGTACTTGCTGTGCTAGCAGGAAGACTAGAGTTCAGATCCTCAGAACTCAACTGGTGTGGATGTCAACTGGTGTGGATAGGATGCCTCTCCTGAATGTTTCAGTACTCAGAGAGCAGAGACAAGGGAGACTGGTATGATCAATGAACTCTGGGATCAACTGAGAGAGCCTGACTCTATGAATAAGGTAGAAAGTGATTGAGACTCTTGATATCAGCTTTGAGCCCTGCTTCCACAAGCACACAGACACAGACACAGACACAGACACAGACACAGACACACACACACACACACACAGAGAGAGAGAGAGAGAGAGAGAGAGAGAGAGAGAGAGAGAGAGAGAGAGAGATCAACAATAAGTGTTGGTAGTTCCAGCTCTTGGAAGACCAAAAAATAAGAAGTTGGGTGAATTCCATTTTGAGGCCAGTTTTGGCTACATAGTGAGGCTCTGTACCAAATCTCCTATATCAACTTTCTCCTCAAAACTGATAAACAAAAAATGAAAAATTAAAAAGAAAAAGTCATCCAGGCAGTGGTGGCTCAAACCTTTAATCCCAGCATTTATGAGGCAGAGGCAGGGGGATCTCTGTGAGTATGAAGCCAGCCTCATCTACACAGCAAGTTCCAGGACGACCAAGGCTACACGGAGAAACCCTGTCTGGAAAAACCTAAATGAATGAATGAATGAATGAATGAATGAATGAATAAATAAATAAATAAATAAGTCAGTATGGATACCAGCAAGGGTGTCAGCACCAGAACTCATGTATGTTGAAATTATAAAACCATGCAGTCATTTTGAGAAAGGTTTGCCGATCTCAGAAAGATGAGCATGCGGATAGCTGACAACCCAGATTTCAGCACCTCAGCATTTACCCAGTGGGAATGAAAACACCGGCAGACAAGCGAATTTGTGGGGATTTTATTTACAAAGTCTCAAACTGAAACCAACTCAGATGGATAACTGCTGATTCTTGGATACTTTGAGTCATGTTCACAGGATTGAATACCGCTCGACAATAAAAAGGAGATAAAAACCCCAATGGCTCTATTATAAAAGACAACAAAGAGATGATGTTGTAAGAACCAGGGAGAGGATAGCTAGGGATCAGTGGGAGGGGGCCAGGAAAGAACATTCTGGGACAATGTGACTGTGTGTGCCTTTGTAACCCACCACTCTATAGGTCTTCTCTGTGGAGATCTGAATGCATAGGCTGTGTGATTGTATCTGTACGCTTCATCTTGTCTACTTCGAGAAGTTAAAAGATGAAACAAGCCAGATATGGTGGGGCCCACCTTTAATCCCAGCACTCAGAGGCAGGTAGATCTCTGTGAGGCCAGCCTGGTCTACATAGTGAGATCCTGCCTTAAAAAAAAAAAAGTCAAGGGGTTGGGGATTTAGCTCAGTGGTAGAGCCCTTGCCTAGCAAGCGCAAGGCCCTGGGTTCGGTCCCCAGCTCCGAGAAAAAAAAAAAGAAAAAAAAAGTCAAAACAAGATTAGGATTCAGAGGACTCGTGATCAGAGAGCACACTGAGCCTTAGGAACTAGTCTGGCCCTGAGCCCTGGGGGAGGAGGAAGAGGAGGCACGAGGGACGGTTGGAGAGCAGAGGGAGGCAGGTCTGTGTTATCAGTAATTCTCTCAGAGGAGACCCGTGTGCCCTGCAACCCTCACAGAAACCCGGAAAGCAAGACTTGGCAATATACAACAGAAAAGACTGGAGTAGCACTGGAGTAGCGGGTGGGTTAAAGCTTGTACCGTGAAGCCACTTAGAAACTTTTAAGACAAAAATCTTTCCAGAACCAGCAGTGAGCTCATGTGTGCCACATGAGCCGGCGCGTGAGCCAGAGAATAATGAAAACAGCCTTTCTGTGCACAGGCTGCGTGGCATCCAGTGCGTTCCCACCCCCACTCGGAGGGGGGAGGGGTGGGCAACTATCACCCTCCTCAGCTCCCTTCCCTGCTCTGTCTTTCAGTCCAGCTTTTGGTCAGTCTTTGAGACGTACGCCCGGTACCACAAGGACCTCGCCAGCCGTGCACTATGCTGCAAGGTTTCTGAGCCCTTCCTTCCATGCCCCTTGATGTCTCTTCCACCTATCATGTGACCTGTGGGCAGAGGCATAGAGAACAAGCTAGAGGCGAACGCATCTTGTGGAGCCTCCCTCAGGGCTGTGAACACAGCCGAGCATCCTCAGTTCGCTTCCGTGCGGCATCCGAAATCCGCACCTGTCATGTCCACCACCCAGAGGATCCCCAGGCACAAGCTCCAAGAACTTCTTAGGCCCCCATCACCCCAGGCATCTGTCAGCTGTGCAGATTCCCCCGCCCCAGGCCTGTTTACCCCTTCAAGGGGCTGCAGTGCATGGGGATCTGCTACAACAAAAAACAGAAAGCAAATGGATGTGGGTCCTGCCTGGAGGAGCTTTCAAGAAGAAACTAGAAACTTGCCCGGGAGGATGGATGGGGAGAGGGGAGGGTGGCTCCGGAAGAAGGAAGAGACCAGAGGAGACTTTTCACGGTTTGCATTTCATTTTAAAACCTCCAGTTTGGCAAGAAACATGCAAATTGGCATTGATTCCTTTTGGAAGTCTAGAGAGTTCCCCCCTTCACTCCCCATCAGGGAAGCCAGGTGCTTGGTGCCTCATACAAAGGCTGCGTTTGTGTGAGGCCTGAGTGTTGAGGGCACAGATGCGCAGTGCTTTGCATCAAAGACCACAGCATGCTCCACAAACAGAGTGATGGAGCCATTTCCATGCTGCACAGCAGGGGGGGAAATGAGATACAGGAAGCAACATTCTTGCTGCCCGCTCCAACCACAAAGACTTTTACTGTCCTCAGAGTCCTTCAGTTACTTATTAAGGGCTAAAAGACAACCGTAGACTTGGGATAAGGACTGGAGAATTCCCGTACTCCCCTGTGCCTTCAACCTTGACCTTCCTTTCCTATTTGTCTAAAATCCAAGTGGATCTAACTCTGCAAATATGGATGGAATATGTCAATTAACATTAACAAATGGCCCACCAGTGATGTTCAAGCCTTAGAATAATCTCACAATATAGATATCATTATTAGCATCATTATATTTTACGATATTGTGTGTGTGTGTGTGTGTGTTTACAAGAGCACCACAGCACCCATGTGATAGATCAGAGGATAACTTACGGACTCATTCCTCTCCTTCCGCCATGGAGAACCAGGAGTTGACCTGAGGTTGTCGTCCTTGGGGGAAAAGTGCCTTTACTCTTGACCCATCTTGCTCATCCTCATCTTAATTTTATAGGACAAAAAGCGGAGAGTCAACAATCTGTACTGTGGAGCAGACTGAAGTCTGCCTGAGCTACTTGGCCACACAGCTCTATATTTATTTATTTATTTTCTGTGCATGTGTATGTACGTATGTGCATGTCTGCATGTGTGTCAGTGCGCATGCACATGAATGTGAAGGGCAGAGATGGATGTCACATGTCCTCCTGGATTGATTTTTGCTTTATTTACTCTTCCAGAGTCTCCCTGACCCTAAAGCTTGCTTATTTGTATAGTCTGGCTAGCTAGTTTATCCCACGGATTCTCGGCCTCCGTCCCTGTCCCCACCCCCGCCTCCTCCTCCATCCCCGCCCCTGCCCTGCCCCCTCCACGCCCCCACCCCCCAGCTCAGTTTATAGCCAGGCCACCATGCAGTCTTTAATGTGGGTCCCAGAACCAGAACTCTGGCTCTCACGCCGGTGTGGAAAGACCTTTATCTACGGAGTTATCTCTCCAATCCTAACTTTCCGTATTTGAGCATAGGAATCCTACCCACCTTTTGACTCTTAGTCCTTTTATTTGAAGATCTAAAAGTGAAACACAAACACCCACACCTCATGAATTTGAGCCCTAAGTCTACAGTTTGCAAGTCGCATGACTTTGGGCAAATACCTCTGTCAATGGACTGACCGACTGGCCTGGACCGTGGGAGACAGTGGAAGGATACAGAGATAACGTGCTTTGAATTTGTCAAGTGCTTCTTCAATGAAATGGGTTGAAGATACATTCAAAAACAAGACTGTTGAAGACTAGCCACGCGAGTAAAGAAATGTGTTTAAGACGTAATCATTTCTATATTGAATGCAGACACGGGTGGGATAAGCGCAGCTTGTTATGCACTCAGAGCTTTTTTGTCTCTGTCAGCTGGAGAACTATCAGAGAAACCTTAGTGGATGTGGCAACTACTGTCTTCAACCAGGTTCTTCTAGCCACAAAGTCAGTGTCAACATAGCGACTGTGTCCCTCGTCTTTCTCTCACGAGGTAGTCACACACGGTGAAAAGAACATCCACCCCAGTTCCTGCTGCAGCACTGTTACAACCCTGCTGTTGGTTCCCTTTTCCCTGGGTCCTAGACAGCTCTATCTGGGTGAGAGCCACTCTTGACATCCACACATCTAAATGTCCCTCCTCTCAGCAGGTCAATGGAGAGGTCGGTATCAGTGGATCGTAAAGCAGAAATAGAAGCAGAGAAAATAACTGTGCTACTCGCGAACACATAAGAAAGGCAGAGGAAGCCGGGTGTGGTGGCGCACGTTCTGGCGTTCCAGAGGTTGCGGCAGAAAGGAAGACTGAGAATTGGAATCAGTGTAGACTACACAGTGAGGCACTGTCTCTCAGAGGAGGGGCGGTGGGGGATATGAATATGCACTAAGCGTTGAGAGCAATCTTACCGTTTTTAAGTACCGTCTAAACTTCCTGCAATATACACATGCTACTTGTATAATGTGAGGGAGGCCCTTCTCTCTGCCTCAGGCCCTGAATGGGAAAGTAAATGCCCTTGTTTATCACTCATCTGTCCTCAAGCCACACTAAAATAGCAAACGCTACATGGCAGCATTAGGAAGCAGAAAGGGCTGGGGGTTGTGGGGGATTCTGCAGTGTGAGAGGCAGATGGGAATCCGCAGACGAGGTTGGAAGAACGTTGTCCAATCCAGGCTAAGCAGAGAATAGAGTATATGGATTCTCCACACCAAGTCCTAGGGCCTGCGTAATGAGGTAGCTGAAACGGGAGCAACCATGGAGAGATCAGTTAGAGGGCACTGGGAGTGCAGCCAGGGACATCCCCACGTGGGCGAACATGGAACAGCTGCTTCTGATAGCTCTGTTGAAGTGTCAGCTCATGACACCCTGAGGCAGGTGCCTGACATGAACATGATGGCCTCCAGCAACCAGGCTTCATTCTAGCAGTCTTCAAGGAAAAAGGTCAGCACAGCTCTGGGGCCCTGTGAATGCTTGCCTCACCCCAGGATAACACCTTTCCTACAATGTCCCACTCCATGCAGAAGGGAAAGCATTTGAAATTGTACCAAGAGGTTATCAAAACACCAGGAGCAGAACACACACACACACACACACACACACACACACACAGAGGCAACATGGTAAGTTGACAACTTTGTTTGTTTGTTTTGAGACAGGGTCTTCCTGTGTACCTCTTGCTGGTCTATAGACCAGACACTAGGCTGGTCTGGAACTTAAAGCGATCTGCCAGCCTCTTCCTCCCCAGTGCTGGGCTTAAAGGTTTGTAATAACTTTATATATATTACTAATAACCACTTAAAACTGTAATTTAAAATACAGAGCCAGGGCTGGGCAGGTGAGTGAGCAGGTAAGAGTGCTAGATGTAAAAACATGAGGACGTGAGTTCGAATCCCCAATAGCCATGTAATAATCCAGGCGTGGTCATGTGCATATTTGTAATACTAACACTGTTATGGGTAGAGACATGAGGCTCCCTGGACTTGCTGGCCACCAGCCTAGCTCTGGGTACAGTGAGGAAACCTCTTTCAAATGAATAAGGCAAGCTGGGTGGCACACACCTGTAATCCCAACACTCAGGAGACAGAGACAGACAGGTCTCTGTGAGTTCAAGACCTGCCTGGTCTGCACAGAGTTCTAGGATTGTCAGGGGTTACATAGTAGGACCTGTGTCACAAAAAACAAAACAAACAGAAGTCAGAGTGACTGAGCAAGCACCTGACATCTGTCTCTGGGCCCTGAGAACCTTCATACACTTGCGTGCACGCAATACACACACACACACACACACACACACACACACACACACACACACACGCACTGCCCACTGCCCACTTATACAACACAATGACCAGAGTTATGTGTAGTGGTGCACATCTGTCACCTCAGCATACTCTAGAGACCGAAGGCTCAAGGCTAAAACTGAACGTGAGGCCAGTGGGATTGGTCGGGAGAATGGTAAACCTGTGAACCCACTGACTGTGGAAGGAGGGAACAGCATTTGTGGAAGTGCTTCTCTGACTGAAACAAGCACATTATTGTGGAGTGTGACAATACTCACACAGGTCTTTCACACCCACACGTGTGCATGCACGCACACACCTCATAGCAAACAAATAAAAATGAGTAGGGCCAGGCTGGAGAGATGGCTCAGTGGTTAAGAGCACAGACTGCTCTTCCAGAGGTCCTGAGTTCAATTCCCAGCAACCACATGGTGGCTCACAACCATCTGTAATGGAATCTGATGCCCTCTTCTCGTGTGTCTGAAGACAGCAACAGTGTACTCGTTCGTATACATGAAAAATAAATAAATAAATCTTTTAAAAAAATGAATAGGACCACCCAGAAATCAGTCTTTTCAAGGTAAAGTTGTAAAACACTAGAAACTGTTTTCATTATAAAAATTAGGAAGCAGAATACACACACACACACACACACACACACACACACACACACATATATATATATATGTTCATACATAGGAAAGTACATCATAAACTGTGGTCCATCCATAAACTGTGGTCCATCCATGAAATAAGGTTCTGTCTGTCAGTCAGTCGTATATTTATATTTTGAGTCAAGGTATCATATTGTCTAGACTGGCTACACAGCTGAGGGTGACCTTGAGTTCCTGTTCCTCTGGCTTCTTCCTCAAGTGCCAGGAGCTCAGACGTGCTGGCCGTGCCTGGTTACAGGAGCACAGACAGGCTGGCCGTGCCTGGTTTTACGGGGTGCTGGGGATCATATCCAGGACTCTGCATGATCGGCAAGCGCTCTGCTGACCAAACCACATTAACAGCATTTTATTTTTACTCATTTTAACAATTAAGCTATTTATTTACTTTGTATTTCGACTGTAGCTTCCTCTCTCCTCTCTT
This sequence comes from Rattus rattus, assembly GCF_011064425.1. Taxonomy (NCBI): domain Eukaryota; kingdom Metazoa; phylum Chordata; class Mammalia; order Rodentia; family Muridae; genus Rattus; species Rattus rattus. Next base: position 54,283,489 of record NC_046168.1, on the reverse strand, counting down.
CCCAGTCTGTTCCTCTCCCCTACTCCCCTCCATTCTTCCTCCCTTTTTCAGAAGAGGGGAGGCCTCCCATGGGTATCAAGCAGCTTTGGTATATCAAATTACATCTTCTTTATTGAGGCTAACCAGTATATTTTTTAATTAAAAAATTAATCCTTAAATGAAAATATTTATTTATTTAGTGCACGTATACACATGACTGCCATGCATGTGGAGGTCAGACCGTCGTGTTTGATGGAAGTGCCTTTACCCATGAGCTATCTTGCTGGTCTGTATGCTCCAAGTCTTAAATGATGGGGGAAACCCTGGAGACTAGGGAACAGGATAGAAGGAACTGCTAACAGGGAATGTGAACAGACACAGGGCAACTTACCCTTATTTTTTGGTGGTGTAAGCCTGGGACCTTATACATGCTAAGTGCACTGCCACTGCGTTAACTCTCTAGCCATTAACTTTAGGAATTATTTTCCCTGAAGATTTGTGAAGTCTGCCTATGGCCATACCATCCTTCAATGTGTCAACTCTTCCCAAAACCACTATAGTTCCTTTTAAAACTGTATGTGTGTATGTTTGCATATTCATGCATGTGAGGGTACAGGTGTACATGTATGCACACACGGAGACCAAAGAACAACCTTTGGTGTCATCCTTAGAACGCCATATACTCCCTTTGAGGTTGGGGCTCTCCTGGCCTGGAGCTCACTAACTAGGCTCGGTTTGCTGGCCAGTGAATCTCAGGGATCCTTTATTTCTCTGCCTCCACAGTGCTGGCTACAAGTGAGCTACCAGACCTGGCATTTTTTAAAATTTAAATTTATTATTGTTTTACTGTTCACTTTATATCCCACTCACTGTCCCCTTCCCAGTCACCTCTCTTACAATCCTTTCCCATCCCTCCTCACTATCTCCTCTGAGTGGGTCGGTCCCCCCCCCTTGACCCTCCCCTCACTTCAAGTCTCTGTGAAGCTAGGTGCTTCCCCCCAACTGAGGCCAAACAAGGCAGCCCAACTAGAAGAACGTATCCCACATACGGGCACAAGCTTTTGGGATAGCCCCCGCTCCAGTTGTTCAGGACCACTTGAGGGCCAAGCTGCACATGTGCTATATACATGCAGGGAGGCCTAGGTCCAGCCTGTGCATGTTCCTTGGTTGGTGGACACCTGGGGTTTTTTTTATGTGGGTCTGGGGATCAAGCTCAGGTCCTCATGCTTTCAAGGCAAGTGCTCTATAGACTGTCATTCCCCAGCCCACCATGGCTCCTTTTTGGTGACCTCAAGTTTTCTTTCTTTCTTTCTTTCTTTCTTTCTTTCTTTCTTTCTTTCTTTCTTTCTTTCTTTCTTTCTTTCTTTCTTCCTTCCTTCCTTCCTTCCTTCCTTCCCTCCTTTCTTTCTTTCTTTCTATTTTTTAAAGATTTATTTGCTTATTATACACTGTAGCTGTCTTCAGACACACTAGTAGAGGGCATCGGATCCCATTACAGATGGTCGTGAGCCACCATGTGGTTGCTGGGAATTGAACTCAGGACCTCTGGAAGAGCAGTCAGCGCTCTTAACCACTCAATCTCTCCAGCCCTCAAGTTCTTAAAGATAATTTCCTATGTTTCCCTGTAAAAACATTACATTTTTTAGCTCTACATTTAAATGCATGTTCACTTCAGATTGACTTTTGTGTACGGTAGATGGAGGCAGACCTTCCCCCATCCAAGTTTACACACTTGTTCCAGGAACATCTGTTCAGAAGAGTTAAAACGCTTCGGCCCCTTTGCTGAAAGTCAGTTGGTGGTAGACAAATGAGTCTCTATTTCTGTCCTGTCTCCTACTTGTTTATCAGTGGGGTTCTACTGAGCAGATCTGAATATCATACTTCACAGAACTTCATGGAAAGTTCTCAAGTCAGGTGGTAGGAACCTTCCGGCTTTCAAGTCAGACAGAGTCTCAGGCAGCTCAGGCAGGCTTTCGGCTTGCTGTGCTCTCAAGGCTCTTCTTGAACTGAGCCTCCTGCCTCTGCCTTCCCAGTGCTGGGTTACAGTAGCAAGCTGCCCACGCCTGGTGCTGGCTGTGTTTTTAAAACAAAGCAGCTCAATAATTGATACTTGTGCTCTTCTTTTGTGCCTAGTCCAGGTCCTTTGTAACTCTTCAGGAATTTTAGTCCACAGGGCAGTTAGTCACTGTAGAGGATTCGGGGATTCTGATAGAAATAGGTTGAATCTGTAGGGTGATTGGGAGAAAATCAGCTTTTTTTTTTTTTTTTTTTTTTTTTTTTTTTTTCCGGAGCTGGGGCCCGAACCCAGGGCCTTGCGCTTCCTAGGCAAGCGCCCTACCACTGAGCTAAACCCCCAACCCCAGCTTTTTTTTTTTTTTTTTTAATTAACTTGAGTATTTTTTATATACATTTCGAGTGTTATTCCCTTTCCTGGTTTTGGGCAAACATTGGGAGACCCTCTCCCAAAGTCTAGTTCACTGGGGGTTTTAAAAACTTCCACTGGTGCTCTTACTAGGATATTTAGTATGACAGAGTCCATGTCCATGTATAGTCTTTAGGTATGTCCCTGGAAAAATGGCTTCCTTTGTTTGGGACTTCTTACATTTCTTTCAGCAATGCTTTTTCTGTGGTTTCCAGTAATGAGGTTTTGCAACAACTTCAGTGTCGATTGATATATATTACTATTTCAATATTCCACCCTGATCCCTTCGACACCTCAACACTAGGTAGGAGAGAAAAGTTAGAGGGGAAAGGGGGCATAGCCTCTATAAGTTACTTCTGCTGATTAAGGACCTTGGATTTATGGGGTTGGGGATTTAGCTCAGTGGTAGAGCACTTGCCTAGCAAGCGCAAGGCCCTGGGTTCGGTCCCCAGCTCTGAAAAAAAGAAAAAAAAAGGACCTTGGATTTTTGGGGGTCAAGTCCAACCTTCCTTCACATAATATCCAGCAGTCCAGCAAACCAGCAATTTAGCAACAGCCAGTGCAGCAGCAAACACAGCAGCAGGATGAACCAACAGCAGCAAGGGGAGCAGCAGCCACCACAGGCCCTCTCAGGGCTCTGGCATTTATACCCACTCCAGAGCATCCAGAATTAAACTATCTGCAGATGACTAAAATCACGCCCCTGCTAGTACATGGGGCAGACCATAATTACCTGCTGTGAAGCAACCTCTTAACCCATACCTGGGATTAAAGCAAAAGCATACTTACATTACATAATTGTGCTTTTAAAGAAATCATAACTCTCACTACAGTTTATTCCAGAGTAGTTTATATTTTTTTATCACTGTAAGTGATCTTTAAAAATCTCTCCTTTCCTTGTCTCCTCTCCTTCTTCCTCTCTATTTCTCTTTCTTCCTTTCCCTTCCTTCCTTCTTTCTTTTTTGGAGACAGGGTTTCTCTGTGCTGCCCTGGAACTTACTATGTAGGCCAGGCTGGCCTCAAACTCACAGAGACTCACTGCCTCTTTCTCTGGAGTCCTGGGATAAAAGGCGTGTACCACTATACCCTGCTTCGGGTCAATTTTCTTCCATGGTGAGAGTGCTTTAAGTTTTATGTTTCTGTGAAGATGTAGAGCTACTCAGAGATCTGCTTCTTGTGTTTTTAAAAGACTTCATGATGTTTCCTTCTTTTTTTTTCTAGTAAAAAATTATCTTTAAATATGTATATGTATCTGTATGTATGCCTGTGGGTAGGTACATGCACATAAATGCTGGGATTTCAGAGACAACAGGTTGGCTCGATTCTCTTGGACTGAGAGTTCCAGGAATGACCTGTGAGCTGCTCGGTGCAGGTACTGGGAACTGAACTTTTGTTCTGTGAAGACATCATGATCTCTCAACTGTTGAGAAATCTCTCCAGCCCCATCTTCTGTTTTTGCTTTTTTTTCTTTTGAGGGGGTGGATAATATTTCACTATGTCATTCAGGCTGGCTTTGAACTTGAATTTCATTGCCTCAGCTGCTTAAGTGCTGGAATTACAGACGTGTGCTACCACACCTGCTAGGTTTACTTTATAACATCTGTAGAATCTGCATTGATTGAAATCTGTATTGATGCTTACACTTTCATTCTGATATTGGCAATTTATATTTTATTCTCCCCTGTCTTATCGATTTTTTTTTCTTTTCTTCGGAGCTGGGGACCGAACCCAGGGCCTTGCGCTTGCTAGGCAAGCGCTCTACCACTGAGCTAAATCCCCAACCCCTATCAATTTTATTTAACTGTTCAAAGGACAACTTGGTTTAATCAGTGTTCTCTATTGTTTATCTTTATTTCATTCCACTATTTTAATTTTTTTCTACCACTAAATTTTTCTAGCTCTTTTTATTAAATATTAAAGCCACAAAAATATAAACTACTCTGGGATAAACTGCAGTGAGAGTTTTGATTTCTTTAAAAGCACAATTACGTAATGTAAGTATGCTTTTACTTTAATCCCAGGTGTGGGATAAGAGGCTGCTCACAGCAGGTGACAGAAAAGCTAGCTTTAGTAAATTTATCTAGCTATTTTCTCAAGCTACTTAAAGTAAAAGCTTAGGTCAGAGCTCTTAAGACTACCTCTCTCTTTTTCTTTTGTTCACTTCTATTGTCTGTCTGTCTATGTATCTATGTATCTATGTATCTATCCATGTATCTATGTAGGTATCTATGTATCAATGCATCTATGTATCTGTCTGTCTATCTATCTGTCTGTCTGTCTGTCTATCTATCTATCTATCTATCTATCTATCTATCTATCTATCTATCTATCTATCTATCTATCTGGATGAGGTCTGCTGTACTCCAGCCTGGCTTCTAACACACAATATAGCCAAAGCTGACCTTGAACTCTTGGTTCTTCTTCCAGAGTGCTGGGAATACAGCTATGTGCCGCCTTGCATAGTTTCTGGAATACTGTGGACTGAAACCAGCCTTTTGCAAGCTAGCTACACAAGCAACCTGTCAGTTGAGCCCCATCTCATAAATTCTGATATTTTCATTTGAGATGCATTTATATTTTTTTTCACATGGAACCTGGTTATTTTAAAGGACTCAATTTAAATCCCATTTCTTGGCCAGCAGTGGTGACAGACACCTGTAATTCTGACACCTGATAGGCTAAGTTAGGAGGCTTGTCAGTTTCAGGCCAGCCTGGGGAATATGGCAGGACCCCATCCCACCTGCCTACCTTTCTCTTATGACCTGCCTTTTCTCTACTGTATTAATCACACATGTTCTTCATACGGCCGTGTTATAGACTGTCTTCATCTTTAACTTTTGTTTGTCTTATGCATATGATTTTTACTGATTCCCTGGAATGGAAGACTTGCTGACTGCAAGTACACAGTCTCAGGTTGGCCTTATAGGTTTGTTAGTATTTTGTGGGTGGTTGGTGTGACATTAAATGTGTGTCAAAAGTTATTCATATGAATGACAATGCTTGTGTATAATCCAAATGAGCTACAATGAATTGACCATTTTATTAGACAGTATAATAACTAGGGCTTGGGATATAGTTCAGTTGGTAGTGTTTCTCTAGCATGCACCAGTCCTAGATTTGATCCCCAGTACCAGGTGTAATGGCTGTAACTCCAGCTCTTGGGACGCTGAGTTAGAAGGATTAGAAGTCGAGGGCTGTACTTGGCTATAAAGTAAGTCAGATTGATCTGAGTTTCATGAGACCCATTCTCAAAGGAAAAAAAGAGATGATACTGCGCACCAAACAGTATATGCTAATAGTCCCTCCCTTGCTCTCTCCCTCCCTCCCACCTTCCCTTTTTGTGAATGGGCAGGTACATGTGTATATAGATGTGAGAGGCCAGCCTCTGGCAGTTTCCCTCAGGAGCTGTGCACCTTGTGTTGTTGAGACAGTGGCTCACTGGGACAGTCTCCTGTGGCCCCTAAGGATAGTTTGGGCTTGCTAGTCTGCAGGCTCTGGGGATCTGCTTGTCTTTGCCTCTCCAGGGCTGGGATTATGAGTACATGTTACTCCACCTGACTTCTGTGTGGTGCTGTGGATTGAACTCAGTTCTTCCCCATTTTTGTGGCCAGCATTTTGCCCACTGAACTCTCCAGCAGTGTCCCTTGGTTCCCTTGGGGCTGTGAGTCTTGTCTCGGGCGCATCCCTCCCAGTCTTCTGGCATTCAGTTAGTTTTCATGCTCTGTGACCCTCTTTTCTGAGTAGCTTCTTACTTGGTTTCCTTTCTTCCTGATCCTGAGTGACTGGGCAGCTGTTCTATTTTTTTTTTTTTTTTTTGTAAGGACCGGAAGTTGGGATGTCTGTGTTTTTGGGGAAACTCTGTTCTAGATTCCTTGCCCCACCAGACCTAAACTATCTGTACCTTTAATTAAGAAAAAGGAAACCACCTCCTAGATATCATAACTGAGAGAAGTCAAGCATTCTTAATGAGTGGGAATAGAGACTTCTGCTTACAAAGGAAGCTGACAATGACCCTTTGTTTTTCTTTGTTCATGTCCCTGGAGGCTTGGCTTCATTGTTCAGATCTTATGCATTCAAAGGGGGTTTCAGGAGAGAGCTCATCCTGGAGTTTCTGCTGTGGGCTTGTGAGGTGTATTACATCAAGGGAGACATTTCTGCGAGGGGCTCAGGGGTGGAGACAGTATTCTGTTCCAACATTCAGCAGAGTGGGGACAGAAAGGCCATCTCTGTGAGTACAAAATGCCAGATTAAAAGAACTCACAAGGGGTTGGGGATTTAGCTCAGTGGTAGAGCGCTTGCCTAGCATGAGCAAGGCCCTGGGTTCGGTCCCCAGCTCCGGAAAAAAAAAAAAAAAGAACTCACAAGAGGGAACTGGGCTACCCCAAGGAGACTCCCAGAAAGAGTGAGAATTGAGAGATTGACTAGCTTTGGGTTGAAAACAGTAATCTAAACACCGCATTAAAGAGGTGGTAGTGAAATTGCTAATTAAAAATTAAATATTTTCTCCAACTGGTGCAACCATGTGTGGGCCCAGGCGCTGGCCCAGGCTCCCATTCCTAATCTACCAGGCCATTGGCCACTTTTCTTTCATTCTGGTTTGTGACCTTGCTCTTCTTGCCTGCTGGCCTCTCACAGATACCCCACAGTCCTTCAAGAGCACTAACTGGCTGTAGGAGACGTCAGGGCCTCTGGTGTCAGGTTTAAGGGTGAGCTGATGCTGTGAAGATCCTGATTAAATGGGCCTGTAGCCTGAGGCAGCTCCTGCCAAGCAAAGTGAACAGGCACACAGCTAGCTAGGGTCTAGAGTGGGAACTCCTGCTGTCTCTCTTGGCCTGACTTAGGTGTGAGTGGACCCAGAGAAAGGGGCTTGAGTACACCTTATTCCCCTCTCTCTCTTTAAATTATTATTTTATTTATTTACATTCCAGCCGTTATCTCCCCTCAGTGCCCCCTCCCACAGTTTCTCATCCCATTCCTCCTTCCCATTGCCTCCAAAAGGGAGCTTCTCCCACCAGACCTCCCCCTTCCCTGGGGCCTCAAGGCTCTCAAGGGTTAAAATGCATCTTCTCTTACTGAAACCAGACCAGGCAGACCTCGGCTATATTTGTCCTTGTAATGGCCCATGTATGCTACTGGTTGGTGGCTCAGTCTCTGGGAGCTCCCTGGAGTCTGTGTTAGTTAACACTGCTGTTTTTCCTATGGGGTTGCCCTACCATTCAGCTTCTTCGATTCTTCCCCTAATTCAACCATAGGGGTCCCCGACTTCAGTCCAATGGTCGGGGTAAGTATCTGCGTCTGTCTCAGTCAGCCGCTGGTAGGACCTCTCGGAGGACAGCCACGTCAGGCTCCTGTCTGTAAGCACACCATAGCATAGTAGTGTCAGGCTTTGGTGGCCCACCCCTCTCCCCAGTGAGATGGATCCCATGTTGGGCTGGTCATTGGATCACCTTCCCCTCAGTCTCTCCTCCTTTTTCGTTCATGCAGTTCTTTCAGACAGGAACAGTTCTGGGTCAGAAATTTTGACTGTGGGTTAGTAACCCCGTCCCTCTGCTTGAGGTCTGGTCTGTCTACTGGAGGTGGACTCTTTGAGTTTCCTTGCCCCAGTGTTGTGGCTAAGGTCACACCCCTTGAGTCCTGAGAGTTTCTTTACCTTCCAGGTCTCTTGTCCTTTCTACAGGGTCTCCACATCTTCCCCCAATGCTGCTTATCTATTCATTCCCTCGGCCCTCTGGGTTTCTGCTCCTTCCTCCCATACTGATCCTGATTTTCTTTTCCCCTCTCCTTCCCTTCTTCCACCCAGGGTCCTCCCTCCCTCTGCCTCCTGTGATTATTTCCTTCCCCCCTTCTTTTTTTTTCTTTGTATTTTTTCTATTTTTTATTTACATTTCAAATGTTATCCGCTTTTCCGGTTTCCTGTCCATAAACCCCCTATCCCATCCCTCCTCCCTCTTCTTCTATGAGAGTGTTCCCCCTTCCCACCCACCCCTTCCTGTCCCCTTGCCCTGACATTCCCCCACACTGGGTGGGGGGTGGAGTCCAGTCTTGGCAGGACCAAGGGCTTCTCCTCCCATTGGTGCCCAACAAGGCCATCCTCTGCTACATATGCAGCTTGGAGCCATGGGTCTGTCCATGTGTACTCTTTGGATGGTGGTTTAGTCCCTGGGAGCTCTGGTTTGGTTGGTATTGTTGTTTTTATTGGGGTTGCAAACCCCACCTTTCCTCCCTTCTAAGTGGGATTGAAGCATCCTCAGTTGGGCCTTTCTGCGTGTTACACTTCTTTCTGTCTGCGGGTTGTATCGTGGATATTCTGTTACCTTTTGGCTACTATCCACTGATCAGTGAGTACACACCAGGCATGTCCTTTTGGGTCTGAGTTACCTCACCCAGGATGACATTGAAAAGTGAGGACATCATGGATTTTCCAGGCAAATGGATAGAAGCAGAGAATATCCTTATGTCTCTTACCCCTCTGTCTTGTCCCTCCCGTTCCGTGGCCTTCAGCTTCATCGTTTGAAGTGCTCTTCCCAGATGCTTATCTCGACTTCTTTTCTGTATTCTCCGGGGTCACGCGTCTTTGTAAAAGCGAACCAGTGAAGTCCCACTGTGGCCTGTCCTTCACCTGTCCTTCATGCTTCTCCTCGGCCTGACGCCACGTCGTTTATCTCAACAGAGCACGGACATTCTCAGCACCGTCGGCTACGACAGCATCATCCAGCATCTGAACAATGGCCGCAAGAACTGCAAGGAGTTTGAAGAGTTTTTGAAAGAAAGGTAGGATGCTCGGGCCCTCTGAGTCAGCTCACCCCTACCCCAGGCCAGGAACCAACTGATTTCTCTTTCCTTCCTTTTGTAGACAAGTTATTTCTTGTTACTCTGTGGGTGTGCGTGTGCCCAAGTGGGCCACTCCTCTTCCCGATGTTTACCTTGTTGCATCGTGGGGTACATGATGTGGAAGTCGGAGGACAACTTTGTGCAGTTGGGTCTCTCCTTCCGCCTTTGCAGGAGGGCACAGTTGATCAACTGATCAGTTGACCCTGATCAGGGTCACGTCCTAATCCGTCAGAGCAGGTGTCCCTGTGGGAAGATAATGCGAAGACACAAGTCAAGAGCTCCCTGTGGTGATAAAGCGGGAAACTATGGAACTGAAAGCCAGGACACATCAGAGACTTTTAGTGACACCGGATGCTACACAAACCATATTCTCCCTAGATCCTCCAAGACAGCAAGGTCCTGTCCCCACCTCTCCCAAAGCTCCTCACTTTCTGGTGTCTGGGCTTGAACTCAGATGTCAGGCTTGCCTCGAGACACTCCACCCTGCAGTCATTTCATCCCCTTCCCATTTGTTGGTCTGGCTGGGTTTAGCGATTCTGAAGACCCTCTGCTCCAGGGTGTGAAACAACCCCGAGAAGAGTCTGATACTATTCTAGAGTTAATGTTCATTTGCCTTCTTAGTGAGAAATCACTCTGAACATTCAAAGATTAATAAATGGAAAACAAAAGCTTTTTTTTGTTTTTTGTTTTTTAAAGCACAGCACGTGTGCCGCTCTGGCTAATGTCTGTAGAGGAGCTGTCCAGGAATAGATGGTTTTAGTAACTTATATACTACACCTCAGGCTTGTGCACGCCTCATAGGCTGTCACCTTGAGGTTTATTTCAGGTCCAGCCCCTAGGTTCCACTTTGAACAATTTGAACAGACACAGGAGACTGCAAGACTGGCCAGTGCAGATGGGAGATTAACATAGCAAAGACATCGCCAGGGTTGTTGTTGTTGTTCTTGTTATTATTATTGTTATAATTATTTTGGTTTTTTTTTTCAAGACAGAGTTTCTCTGTGTAACTGCCTGTCCTGTAGACCAGGCTGGCCTGGAAGTCACAGAGGCCCACCTGTCTCTGCCTCCCAAGAGCTGGGATTGAAGGCATGGGCCACCATCGCTTGACTCAGAACTATTTCTTGAGTACATCAGTGTTGTACTTTTCCAGTAGTTGTTACAGGGCCATCTTGCCCACTTGGGAGATTTAAGTTTTTTAATTAATTAATTAATTAATTAATTTTTTTTTGCATGAGCGCAAATGGGGAATTAATGGCAGGCCAGGCGTTTATGGTGGCTCTAACCCTGTGCTACCTCCTGCTCTAAGCTGCCCTTAGAGTCATGTTCTTTGACACTGAGATGAGCCTCAGGGCCATTTGTACTTGGGACCCTCTCCACTTGTTCTGGGAATAGAGTCTAACTGTCCATCAGTCTTCGTAGACAAACACTAGCAGCCTTAACATCCTAAATCTCACCTACCTCAAACAGGCCGGGACAGCGTCCTTCCTCTCTTTCGTGTACTTTGGAGCCAGTGCTCCCTTCCTAAAGTCTACTTTGGGTGACTTAATGCTTCCCAAGCACACCTGTGAGGAAGATCCTTTACGACACCAGTTCTGTCATTTCAAGTCTCTTCTCCATCAGTACCGTCCTAAAGCCCCTGAGAACCAATCTGGAAAGTAAGATTTGTAAACAAAACAGCAGACAGAGATGCAGCAAGCCACGAGGCACACTAGGGAGCACGGTGTCAGTAACCCTGAAGAAGTAGACTAACGACCGCCTACTGGGCCAACAGAGCTCTCTTTGGGAGCTTCGTGGAAGAGGGGATCCTTGCAGGGCTCTGGCAGAACAAGGTGGTTCTGACCACTGTGGAGGACAGGCAGTCTTGAGGTAAGCAGATCCAAGTGGTAAGAGGAAGGTAGGACCTCTTGAGACACCAGAAAGTGAAATGCTGTGGGAGGTGTGGGAACAGGACCTTGCTGTCTTGGAGGATCTAGAGAGGATGTGGTTTGTATAGTATCCGGTGCCACTAAGAGTCTCTGATGTGTCCTGGCTTTCAGTTCCATAGTTTCTAGCCATCCTGCTTCATTACCACAGGGAGGTCTATGACTTGTGTCTTCGAGTTATCTTCCCTCAGGGATACCTGCTCTGACGGATTAGGAGGAAGTGACCCTCCTGATCAAGGGTGCCCCCATCTTAGCTAATCACATCTGTAGTGACCCTCTTACAAAGAAGAGTACAACCTGAGACAACGGGGACTAGAGTCAGACATGGTTTTGTTTTGTTTTTTTCTTTTTTTTTCCCTCGGAGCTGGGAACCGAACCCAGGGCCTTGCGCTTGCTAGGCAAGCGCTCTACCACTGAGCTAAATCCCCAACCCTTGTTTTGTTTTTTAAAAGGGAGACAGCACATACTATGCAAATGGCACAGGCAGCTGAGACCTATACAGGAAAGAACACTGGGGCAGAGTCTAACCTCTTCCTCATCTGATCCTGCTTCCTTGTAACTGGCAGGGGCACACACGAGGGCAGGTATCTTTCCAGGTGTCTGTTTCCTCCTCAGTAAAAGGAAGCCATTGTACTCAACGTCTGTAAAATCTCTGAGGAGGGAGCCCAGGTCTTCCAAAGAAATTAATAACTCAATGGAAGCACTATTTTGGGAATATATAGTAAAACGAGCAAAAATGGGTCAATGTCAGGTACTTGGACAAAAGATTTCATTCTGGCCGCCCACTCCGACCTGGGAGCCTCCTCATTGGAGACTACCCTCAGGCTGATGGGAAAGGCTGTGTCTGATGATGCTGGCCATGAGTTGTTGAAGGAGAGCCGGCACATGGATTATTCCTGGTCTCGGAAATTCGGGGGGGGGGAGGGGCCAAAGTGAGCAGGGGGGAAGGGCTTTGGGGAGAAGCATATGTAGTTGAGTATTGGATTTTCAGGAAAATCGCTGAGACTGGAGATCACAGTCACATTTAAGTGAAATGAAGGTGACACAGAAAGACACGTGTGCTTTTTCTCATGCGTAGAAACAAATGAGACCTGGGAGTAGAGAGACTAATAGGGCGGAAGGCAGAAGGAAAGGCAGGAAAAGCCAGAAGGAGGTAAAGTACGGATAGCGATCTCATAGTGAAACCTGGTAAGTTTTATAGCTAATATGAACTAATATCTATAGGAGGAGTGAATTAGCAGGTAAAAGTAGAGGGGGAAGACTCCTCTTCTGTGATTTGTCCTGTTTTTATGTTTCACACGGCCCTGTTGTAGGTCAACTGGAGTATTGATGCATACGCCCACCAGCTCCACTAAGCCACTCTTTTATTGCAGTCATTCGGTGATCCTGGCATCCAGCAGATGCCCGGCATATAATAAATATTCCAGAAATAATGACATAGGGGCTGGAGAGATGGCTCAGAGGTTAAGAGTACTTATAGCCCTTGCAGAGGCCCAAGGTTCCATCCCCAGCAACCACATGACTGTTCACAACCATCCATAACTCCAGTTCCAGATGATCTAATGGCCTTTTCTTTTGGCCTCCTCATGCCCTGTGCACACACAGTGCACAGATATACACGCAGGCAAAACACCCATACATATGAAGTAAAAGAAATAAATCTTTAAAAAGATAAGTTGATGGACAGGTTAAGAGGAAACACTGGGTGGGCAATGCTGTAGGGAAAGGTCTTTCCATCAAAGGGGATTTCTGCAACGTCCTGGTGGTTCCTCCCTTGTCTGTAGCCTCAGAAGTCCACCACTTCCCCTGTGCTTGAGGTCGTCCTCTGTGTGTCAGTGGTGGTTCCCATGGTTATAAAGAGTATGATGCTGGAGTTTCACTTCAGCAAAGCTTCCCCTCTAGTTCAGAGTAGACCACAGTGCTTGCTTGGGGGCGTGTGGGGGGGGATTCTGCTCACTGTTGCCTGAATGCTAGAGGGCCTGCCGCCTCATGGAAACCACAGGGGTTCTCAAGAACCCTTCAGAAGTGTGTGGGGAGGAAGGCGGAGGACAGGAGAGGGGGTGCTCTGCTGGGTTCTGTAGGCCTCACACAGGGGAAGCTGGATGGCGGCTTTTGAAGTGCTGATGGCTTGGTTTACCGTCAGTTTTGATACCAAAGCAAGTCAGGGGACTTCCCGAAGCAGGAGACGAAACCCTAGGGAATTGGTTTGGTTTGAGGAACTATTCCACTTCCAGGGAGAGGAATAAGAATCCAGTGGTGATAAGAATTGTGTTTTAGCACAGCGAGGCTCAGAAGGTACTTGAACTTTCAGTGATAAGCATTCAAAATCTTCCTCTGTGTGTCAGTGGTGTCAGAGAGATGGGGAGAGGTCAGATGAGGGATGTAGAGAAACCCTGGCAGAGGGAGGAGGGAGGGGAGGCTCCAGGAAAACTCTTTCCATCACTAGGACGTCGTGTGAGACACCATTCTAAAAAGACCACTGTTGACTCCGTGGTGATGGTGGCTGAGACCTCTTAGGTCTTGCTCTTAGAAAACTCAGAGCTAGTGTCATGGGGCTATCTGTTGAGACCTGGCCAGAATGCCGCTAGACTTGTAGGAAGAAACTTTGATTGGAACTATGAAGTATTTGATGGGATGGAGACCTGGTTGGAGCAGAGTCTGTAAGGGCATGTTCCAGGTAGCAAACTGGACGTCGGGAAGGATTACACGGGTTGGGGGGCATCATTGACAACTGGACTCCTAAAGGATCACCCAGGGGTATAACCAGCATCCGTGACCCAACCTTACAGAGGAATGCATAGGGTGTCACAGTCCTCTGGGAGCCCAAGTAAGAAGCACGGAGATGAGCAAGCAGCTTCAGCTCCAGCCTGCACTCAGCTCGCCCCTCTCTCTTTATTCTTGCGTATTTAACACCAGGGAATATGAACGGTAAATTAACACTGGTTTAGCAACTTAGCTTTGGTCTCTTTTGCTTGTGTCCTCCACCTCTCTCTTTTCTTTCTCATTTTCCCTTTCCAAGGAACACAGGCTTGCCCTGGTTTGTAGGGTCTCTCCGTGTCAGCCTCCTGAGAACTGGGATGGTTGTAGCTTATCTGAATGTCTTTCCGTTTTACCAGCAGCCCAAACTGACGCATCCCCTCTCCTATTCATACTTAGCCTCCATAATCAGGTACCGATCATCAATCGGTCTTAGGCTCTTTCTCCCACTTTCCGTGGTAGTTGACATATTATCCCACACAGTGGTGTCCGAGCGCTCCTGTACTTCCTAAAATGATTGATTTTCAAGGTTTTTTTTCCCCCCTTTGATGATTACTGTATTTTCATAGCAAGCATACCCTCTGATAGTAGCCATTTTGAAGACAGTATACTAGTTTCAGGGGGGTCTTGGGGATTGAGCCTGGTGTCCTAGTCACCAGTGTAGTAGAGAAAAATGACAACTTGGCCCTACTGAAACATAGTCCTTATTGAACGTTAAAAACACTTTTGCAGAAAGAATCAGGGCAATTTAAAAAGAATTCAACCAGTGACCAAACACAGGTAAGTGCTTCAGTCCCAGTAAGGAACATTAGACGAGCATAATTAGTATATCATGAGAGTGGAAGTCAGTAGAGAGAGAAGTACTGAAGAAAAGCCCAGTGGGATATTGGAAATGAAAAATGAAATAAAGCAAATGAAAAACTCTACGGAAAGCTTCAGCAAAGGAGTGGGCGATGGAGACGACAGAATATCAGTGCTTGAAGACAGGGTAGAGAAATTTAACCTCTCAGACTGTAAAGGTATATATTCACAAGACGGCCTGAACAGAACTTTTAAAACCTATGGGATACCCTGAGAAGACCAAATCTACAAACTATGGACATAGAAGAAATAGAACCTCATGCTAAAAGCATAGAAAACATTGTAAATAAAGTCATAGCGGAAAAATTCCCCACATTCCAGGGAAAGAGTTACATGTGGCGGTTAAAACACCAAAGACCAGGGGCAAAAAAAAAAAAAAAAAAAGTCATATCATGGACTGGAGAGATGGCTCAGCAGTTAAGAGCACTGGCTGCTCTTCCAGAGGTCCCGAGTTCAACTCCCAGCGACCACATGGTGGCTCACAACCATCTGTAATGGGGATCTGATGCCCACTTTGGGCATGAAGGTGTACCTGTAGTAGAGCTCTCATATACATAAAATAAATAAATACGTCTTTTAAAAAAGTCATATCGCATTGTAGTTAAAATAGTAAACAGACAGAACAGGAATGCACATGGAAAGATGCACGAGAGAGACACCAGGCTCCATCTAAAGCCAGGCTCCGCATAAGAGGTTCTTCAACAGAAACTCTAGAAGGCAGGTGGGCTTTAGTGCCCTTAGTTGAAGGAAAATGAATAACTTTTTGTGGTTAAAAAGAGTTTAAGGAACTTATGGCCACTAGTTGAGCTCTGCAGAAGATACCTGAAGGAATCCTTCAGACTAAAAAGGAGGACAAACACATCTATGAGGCTTCAAGACAGAAAAAGCGACACTGCAACTATTATTGATTATTGATTATTGACTATCGATTATTGAGTAATCAAATAAGGATGAAGACAACTCCAGCCACCACACAGTCAACAAGTGATATGAATGAATACACACGTGTCAATAGTAGTTCTGAACAGCAATGGTCTCAAGTCCCTAAAAACACAGACTAACACATCGGATTAAAAATTAGGTCCCGTGTATTTGCTGTGTCTGAGAAACAGACCTTCCATCAAGACAAATACTACCTTAGGATAAAGGGGAAAAAATATCCAAGCAAATGGACCTAGTAAACAAGCAGGTGTCACTGCTCTATTACCTGACAGAATTCACTTCAAACTAGTCAGAAGAGATAAAGAATGTCACTTTATACTGATGAAAGAGAACAGATCATCCAAAGGGTATTATAATTCTAAACATGTATGCACCAAACATGAGTATACTCAGTTTTATATAACAAATGCTATTAGATGTAAGGTCATATATGAACCTCAACACAATAGTGCTGGGTTATCTCAAAACCACCTTCCACTATAGACAGGTCATTCCAAGGAAAACTATGTAACTGAGTTAAATAACATCATAGACCAAGTGGGACTAACAGACCGTTATAGACATTTTATAATCTGAATACGCAGAATTCTCAGCAGCCCCTGGGACTTCCCCTAAAAGAGGACGTGTGATGGACACAGAGCAAATGTGGAAATCATCTCCTGTGTTTGACCACAATGGAGTAAAATGGAAATCAACAGTATGAGAAGCAAGAGAAGCATACATGGACCCATGAGTACAGCATACACGGACCCATGAGGATCAAACAACACACGACTATATGAAGAACAGATCACTGAAGAAATGAGAAAACAAAAACATTCCTACATCGAATGAAAATGAACACATCACGTGAGAGCTTGCAGGATACAGGGAGAGCAGTTCTGAGAGAGAGAGGGGGTGGAGGGAGGGAGAGGGAGAGGGAGAGAGAGGGGGAGGGAGGGAGGGACGAAGAGGGGGAGAGGGAGCGCGCGTGCAAGCTCAGGGCTGCACTGCCTACATTATCAATTAAAGAGATTTCAAATAATGATCGCCCCGAGAGGAGGAACAAGTTGAACATAAAATTAGTATATGAAAAGAAATAATATCAAGCTAGAAATTACTGAAGGAAGAATCAATGAAGCAGAGAGATAAAAACAAGATAGGCAAAACCTGGCCAAATTAAGAAAATGAAAGACGGCCCAAAATAATAATGAAAAACAAACAAAAAAAAAAAAAAAACTAAAAAAACGGAAAAGACTTTACAACAGATCCGGGGAAATTCAGAAAACAATTAGGGCATACTTTAAAAATCTATGATCTTATTAAGTTGGAAACTGTAAAAGTAATACAAGGATTCCTGATGCATGTGGTCTACAAAATAAACCAAGGCGGGATAAAGAATTTAAACAGGGGCCTGGAGAGAGGTCTCGGTGCTTAAGAGTGCCTGTTGTCTTCCAGAAGACCCAGCTCTGGTTCCCCATACCCATGTCACGTGACTCACAGCCGTCTGTAGCTCCTCCTCCAGGATCCAGTGGTGCCTTCAGGCTTTTTTTGGGGCACCTGCATAGCATCTCTCTCTCTCTCTCTCTCTCTCTCTCTCTCTCTCTCTCTCTCACACACACACACACACACACACACGCACACACACACACACACGCATGCAGAAGATATGCACGCACTCACAAATAAAAATAAAATAAAATAAGAGATCTAATATCACTTGATGAGCTCAACTGATGTACAGGCCCAGGTGGATTGGCTGGTGAAGTGTACTGGAGGCTATATATTTATGTATTTATGTATTTTATGTATTTATGTATAGACAGGGTCTCGCTACATATGCCTGACTATTCTGGAACTTGCTACGCAGACTAGGCTGGCCCCGAATCTGCCATCCCCAGCGTCTACCAGACTTTTAAAGACCAATGGTCAAACTATTTCATAAAATAGAAAAGGAATGTCTTAAAACTTCTTACATAGCCAGACACACTGTAACACGGAATCAGATAAAGAAACAACAACAACCAAATAAAACTGTAAGCCAAATTGCTTGATGAACATAAATGCAAAAAATTATCAATAAAGAGCTTACAAACTAAATTGAATAAAACATCAAAAAAAAATCACTCACTCTAGCCAAGGTGGCTTCATTCGACAAATGTAAATCAATACATGTAACACATCATATAAGTGGGCAAGGACAGAAATCACATCATCATTTTAATGGCTAAAGAAAAGACTTTTGACGAATATCCAACATCCCTTCATCCCAGAATCCCTCAGAGGATAGAATAGAAGGAATGTATGTCAACAGGACAAATGCATGTATGACAGACTACATCTAATGTTCTACTACACGGGGAAACAGCTCAAAGCTCTTCCACTAAAACCAAACACAAGACAGGCGTGTTCACTTTCTCTACTTTTATTCAATACAGATCTTGAAGTCTTAGAGAACTCAGACAGAGGAGGGAAATGGAAGTTGCGGGGGGTGGGATACAAATAGGGAGGAAAGAATCAAAGCGACCTTATTTTCAGATGACCTGGTAGATCAGAGACCCTGAGATTCTACTTGAAGAATCTGGGAAACTTGTAGATCTGGGAAACTCTTGCAGCAAACTGGAAGGTTGCAGAATCAACACACCCAAGCCATCAGCAACGAGCAGATGCATGAGGAGGGAGTCAGGAGGTCAGCTCTATTCACGCTTGCTCTAAAGAAAGAATGCTCTGGAGTAAACCCAACCAAGGAAGGGAAGGACCTCTCCAGGGGAAACTTTAAAGCTCCGATGAAGGAAATCCAAGACAGTTGAAGATGGGAAGACTCATGCCCGTAGATTGGGGGAATTAACACTGTGAAAATGGCCGTCTTTACATTTTTTTGTTACATTTATTTGTTTTTTATATTTATCAGATATCAGGTAATATGAGCTCCAAGCTTAGCAAGAGACGCTGTCTCAAGGGAGGAAGGCAGAGTGTGAGAGAGAAAACCTTAAGTCATCTTCTGACTTCTATATGTGTGCACACAGGCACATGCTCCCACGCGTACATGCTATAGACAAAAATATACACAGACAAACAAAATTTAAAAAAATTCTATTCCAATCACCATCAAATGATATAACTTATTTACATGTGTCTGTGGTGTATTTGTCTACACATGTTCATGTGTGTGCATGCATGTATGTGTGATGGCTTATCCCTGTGAGTGCCTGTATGTTGGACAGATCAGATGTTGATGTCCATGACTTCTTCGGTTGTTTTCTTCCACCTCTCTCTCTTTCTCTCTGTCTCTCTCCCTCTCTCTGTCTGTATCTGTCTCTCTGTCCCTCTGTCTCTCTGTCTCTCTGGTTGTTAATGTGTGTGTTGGTGTATATGCACATGGTGGTGGATTTTGCACGGCCCCCTCAATTGCTCTCTGCTTTGTTCTTTAAGGTAGGGGACTCGCACTGAACTGGGACATCACCAGTTGGCTAGACTGGCTTACCAGAAGGTCTTAGACATCCTCCTGTCTCCCCCCAGCTGTGCACATGGGTGCTGAGAGTCCAAACTCTGTTCTTTATGCTTATGAAGCAGCCACTTCATTGACTAAGCCATCTTCCCAGCTCCTAACTGGCCCTTTTTTCCTGAGACTTTTCATTTTTTTTTTTTTTAGTTCTACAATTTTTGAAGAGCTGAAGAAACTGGGGCAGTGTAAAAGACCTTAACTTAGCCGTGTAGTCTGGATAATGCTGGGACTGAGGCAAACAGTGGAGAAAGTGACAGGGATGGGGGAGGTGAAGAGGTAAGGGAAGGTGACATTTAGTGCCTTAGGTTCTTCCCCAACACCCAGGCAGTTGTTTGTGACGTGCCAGCTGCAGTTTATGTCTTGAGATCCCCTTGACTTGGTACAGATTAGCCATGGATTTGACTGGAGGAGGAAGGGTCTTGTTGGGAAGGTGGAGGAGAGCTCCACTTAAAAACTATGCGCAAGCCAGGCACAGTGCTATGTACCTGTTGTCTTAACTTGTTGTCTTAACTTACTTGAGGTCAGGAGTTCAAGGCTGACCTTGACCACATAGCAGCCTTGTCTCTTACATGGACGGGACTCCAGCCTGAGAGTAGCTAGCATTGAAGGCCTCTGTGCTGCTTCCCCTCGTACAGTCGGGGTTTGGAGGGGATCGAGCTCAGTGGAAGCATACTTGCCTGGCCAGTGCAGGGCTTGCTCCGTCCCCAGCACCCAAAACAAAACAAAAGCCATTAAAGCAGAAGTCTTGCATTATATATATGTGCATATATAATATATACTATAAATATAAATGTATGTATTTTTAAAAGGCTTGTTTTTATTTATGTGTATTGTGTCTGTATGTCATATATGTGCAGGTCCAAGAAGTCTGGAAATGGATGTTTCTGGAGTGAGCTGTGATGACAGTGACCTGACTGATGTGTGTGTTAGGACCTGAGCTCAGGTCCTCTGCAAGAGCTACAAGTGCTCTTAACCCTGTGGCATCCCTCCAGCCCCTATTTCTGTTTTTTGAAATAAGGTCTCACATATCCCAGGTTGGCCTCAAACTCACCATGTAGCTAAGGCTGACTTTGAACTCCCGGTCTTCCTGCCTTTGCCTCTCAGTTCTGCGATTACAGGTGTGCACCACCATGCCTGCCTCTGAGTTTTCTTTTATAGGTTTGCTTTTAGTTTTCCTTTTCATTTATTACTGTGTCTTATATCTTAAACGGTGACATCCCATCTGAACGTCCACAGTGAGTGAACAGCTCTCCAGCTGGGGCAGTGTTTTTAGTGTTTGAGTGGAGAACTCTATACAGGACCCATGGCCTTCTCTTCTGTTCCCTACAGGGCATCAATTGAAGAGAAGTACGGCAAAGATCTGCTGAATCTTTCCAGGAAGAAGCCATGTGGACAGTCCGAGATCAAGTAGGTGCCAGCGGGTTTCTGCCTCCTCTGCTGCCTGTGACTGCAAGCACAGTCGAGCGGCAAATGCAGTATGATACATGGAGAGAATGGATATTTCCCCTGCTCCTTGCTTTCCAATCGTGAAAAATGTGCCTCTTCTTGAGATGCATTTAAGAGATCTTAATGGGACATAGGATTTGTGGTTTCAAGTTACCACATTTATTTTTTTCAGTGCAGTTTAAGGTGGACCTGGATAGGGATTTTGCTTACCCGAAAGATGTGAAAACAGACCCTTGCTAAAATACAGCGAAGTGGAACATTTAGTTCATAACACACACACACACACACACCCCAGAGGCACATGTGCACACAGGCACATAGACAGGCACATTCATGCGCAGGCTTATGTGTGCACATGCACATGCCTATGCACACCCACAATTCAACAGTACAACAGCAGAATTAAATATAGTAGCTTTTTTGTGCCAAAATGAACAGATCTAAAAAAAAAAACCACTCTCAAGTGTATAAAGTATATTTATAAAAGAGTGAATTAAAAGCTTAAGAGGAAATTTTTGGAAATGTTCTTGAAATTCTGAGGAAGAATCAGATGGAAATGAAGTCCCCAGGGGCTGGGGCCAAGCTTAGGGAATGTTAGTCAAAAGACAATGATTTCCGAGCTGGGACTTGGCTCAGTGGTTAAAGCACTTGCTTCACAAAGCATGAACCATAGCTCAGACCCCAAAACCTTTGTACATGCTGGAGGGACACAGATACCTGCCTGTAATTCTAACCCGAGAAGCTGGAGACAGGGGATCCCCAGAGTAAATTATATACAGAGACTGGTCACATCAGTGAGCTCTGGGTTTGATTGAGAGACCGTGCCTCTGTGAATGAAGCAGAAGAGTGATGGAGGAGGATTCCCATCATCAGCTTCAACCTCAGGCCTTCCTTCACATGCACACACGTGTACTCACATATGTGCTCACACATGTGGAGACGTGCACGCTCACACACACACGTAAAAGGGCATGAAGGTTTTAGTTAGGAGAAATAAGTTCAAGAGCTTTATTGCACAGCGTCGTGACTGTAGTTAACAGCAATGTCCTGTGTTCTTAAAAAGAACCGAGACCAGATTGTAAGCGCGGCTCTACAAAGCAGGGCAAGGAATGGAAGTGAGGCAGTGGCTATGTTAGTTACTCTGCTGGGCCGTTCCACAATGCACGAAGATTTCAAAATCCCACATTGCACATGGTGAAGAGGCACTACTCTGTCTGTCAACTAAAAGACAGAATTTAAGAAAGGAATAAGGTTAGCCTGTAGTTTCTGACCAATAAGTATATGCCCAGTGTAATGGCACATACCTTTAATCCCGCACTCAGAAAGCAGAGACAAGTGAATCTCTGTGAGTGTGAGGTCAGAATAGTCTACATAGTGAGTTCCAGGATTGCACAATGAGACTCAGTCTCAGGGGGGAAAAGTATGCGATGGTTTTCTGACCAAGGAGTCTGTTAAGAGCCAGAGTTTGAGCTGGGGCATAGTGATTCGCTCCTGTCTATAATGCCAGCACCTGAAAACAGGAGGCAGGGTGATTAGGACTTTAAAGCCAACTTTAGCTACACAGCAAGCCTGGGCTATGTGAGATGCTATCTTCACACTTGCAAACACACACACACAGATATACACACAGAGATATACATACATATACACACATGCACACACAATCACATACACATATATACACAGACATACACAGACAAGCACGTGCACGCACACGCACACACACACACGGATGTATACACAGAGATATACACACATACACACACAGATACATACATATACACATATACATACACAATCACATACACATATATACACAGACATACACCGATGTACACACAGAGATATACGCACATACACACACAGATACATACATACATATACACATAATCACATACACATATTAACACAGACATACACAGACAAGCACACACACACACATGGATATACACACAGAGATATGCAAACATACACACATATATACATACATATACACATATACACATACAATCACATACACACATATACACAGACATACACACACAAGCACACATGCACACACACATACACACACACACACACACACACCCCACACCCCACAGACACTCACTCAGAGTGCACACTAGGATTTGAGCTGTCTATTTAACTGCTTTGTTTTCATATTCAGATGACAACATGTTCTTAGGAGAAAGGGATCACGAGTGCTCTATTTCCACTGGGGAAGGTAAAACGCAGAGTTCCTGTATTTTGCTCTGCTCAGGGCAGACAGTGAAGAACTGTCTATGCCTGGGAATGATGAGGTTTGTCTTACGTTTTGGTCTTTCACTGTCTCCGGAACTCAGGGTATTCATGGGTCTAGAGCCTCCATGATACTATGTAGCCACAGAGAAGCATATGCAAACATTGAAATAAAATCACATAGACGATTTCTAGAATTGAAATTATGTCTGTTGCTTTTCAGTACCTTGAAGAGAGCCCTTGATGTCTTCAAGCAGCGTAAGTTAATTATCTAAAAAATATGATATTTTATGTGTCTGAGTGTTTTTGCCTGCATATGTGTTTTATGTACTGTGTGTGCCTGGTGCCCATAGAGGCCAGGAGTTGGAATTATGGTGGTGGTCGTCAATCACCTCATAGGTGCTGGGAACAGAATATGGGGCCTCTGGACTGTTGAACCATCACACCAACCCCTAGTGTAAAATTCTATTCTGCCCTTTGTAAACTCCACATCTTTCCTCTAAGGAAATTCTAATTTGAACAGCAATTTAGCATTAGGTTAAAAAAACCAAACAAACAAAAAAACCTTCAGAACAGCCATGAGGTGAGAAATGGCTCTGCAGGGTAGAAGGGAGCTGCAGACGCTGCACATTCCAGAGGCTTCACACCCGCCTGTCACTGGGAGAGCTGTGGTTACCTCACCTTCATGGGCACACTGAGGTCCCGACTCAGGAGTTCAGAGCAGTGCTGGGATTCGATGTGCTCTTAGCTCCCAGATGGGAGTGACGCCCTGCAAGTACGTTCCGTCCTTCCCTACCTCAGAGACGTCCTTACGTCCTTACGTCCTTACGTCCTTACGTCCTTACGTCCTTACGTGAGTGCTTGCCTCTACTCCACCTGATTCAGCCAGACTCCCCCAACCCCTTACGTGTTCTTGAGGCTGTTCTGTCCCCAGAGGCACTCACAGGGCTTCAGTCACGGCTTCTGAGAGAGTCTCCCATCACTGCTCCCATCTCTCTGGGAGAACTAGATCACAGATGTATCCACATGCGGCCTCTTTCGTGGTTCTAGGGACCTCGCTCAGTTGTCAGACCTCCTTGACCGGTGTTTTACCCGGTGACCCCAGCTCCACAGACACTTTTAATTAAGACAGTCTTCAAAGAACATACCACCAGGTCATTCTTTCCTTCTGTTGTAATCTGGCAGGTGGTTCCTTCCACACTCCCCTAGACCTGAGGTCTCAAAGGATACCAGCAATGTCCCTCTAGTCCCCGGTGTGCCAAGGGTGAATCCTGATGCCCACCTCGGAGTGTCCGTTGCTGCTGTTTGGTTGTGAGTCTGACTTGGAATGACGCCAGCAGATTTTATTAGTTATGGTGATGTGGTGACCACCAGGAACCGGGAGATCTGGGCTGAGACTCGTCACGTTGCTCTTGAAGGAGTCCTGCCCAGCTCAGTGTTCCAAAGACCCTTTGCTTAGAACCTGCTTCTGGGGCTTCCTCACAGGGCATTGTCAGGTGAAGGGTGTCAAAAGGCACGGTGCGTGTGACTTATGCCTGCAGTATTTCTGTGGCTAGTTGAGCGCGGTTCCAACAGAACCTTTGCTGTCTGTGTCCTCTCCTGTCATGCATTGGTATGACTGTCATATCAAGGGGACTTCTAGCCCATTACATGGGAGATTTTCCCCTGCGGCAGCCATGAAGTCTCTTCTGCAGTGGACGCTAGCCAGTGTCTTTTAATCCAGTCCAGTCTCTACCCTATCAACCCGGAGACTGTCACGTCCTCTAGGCTGAAAGCTCAGTTGGGACACCTGTCCCCAGGCTCCCCAGCCTGTCTTCCCTGTGCCTAAAGCCCAGCTTCCCACCACCCCCATTCGCTTGGATTCATTTACCCCAGTAGTTCCCAGAACCCAGGGAAAGAATTACACTTGTTTGTTTATAATAAAGAATGCTGCAAGGGAAATGGGTTCAGGGAGGTGTAGAAGGGGGATGTGAGGCACTTTCATGCCCTCTCTGAGCACACGGGGCAGGAATGGGCCCAGCAGGCTTCAGGCACAGCATTGTGTTGGGATGAGCACACCACTCAGTAGCCTCTACTTGCCTGGCTATTAGGAAGCTCTCAAAGCCATGTCTGTTTTGTTTTTTATGGAGACATCATTGGATAGGCACTCGGGTTAGTGGATTGAGTAGGAAAGTTAAGTGAGGCTCTTCAGAGTCTTCCCAACCCTTCAGCGTATCATTTCTATCTGCAGGACATGGAGCAGGGCCCCTCCTCTGGAGGGAATTGGGGCCTTTGCCCTACTAAAGGAGATAGAATGTCTTTATGGCCTATTGTAGGCAGAGGCAGATTAGTTTCACTATCTTCCTTGAGTAAGTCAGTAGTGGAACAGAGCACACACACACACATTATCAATATGACACACACAGACAGACAGACACACACATGACACATACACACATACACTATCAATATGACACACACATATTATCAATATGACATACACACATACACAGACACACACATTATCAATATGACACACACAGACAGACACAGACACAGGCACACATATTATTAATATGACACATACACAGACACAGATACATATATTATTAATACGACACACACATACACACATATATACTATCAATATGACACATATACACATTAGCAATATGACACACACATACACAGACAGATACAGACACACATTATCAATATGACACACACACACATACTATCAATATCACATAAACATACACCCAGACAGACACAAACACACTTATTGTCAATATGACACACACACATTATCAATATGACACATATTATCAATATGGCACACATACATACACTATCAATATGACACACACAAACATACACAGACAGACACAGACACATATTATCAATATAACATACCCATACTATCAATATCACACACACACACACACACACACACACACACACACACACACACGCGCGCGCGCGCGCGCGCGCGCGTGTGCGCATACCACAGGGCTACAGGTATCAAAGGTAGGGAAAAAAAATACTCCTTTCAACGTCTCCATAGACAAAGATTTCTCCTTAATTCAGTGATGGATCTACTTCTCGGCTTCGATGCAGTGTCTTACCGTGTTCCTTCTTTTTTTTTTTTTTTTTTTTTTTTTCGGAGCTGGGGACCGAACCCAGGGGCTTTGCGCTTCCTAGGCAAGCGCTCTACCACTGAGCTAAATCCCCAACCTCACCGTGTTCCTTCTTTATATAAACAGTGCGGAACCAAGTGTCTTTAAGCAAGGAATGTCCGCATAGCTTGGCTCGCCTCGGCAGTTTACTCCTCTGCTCATGTTTGCCTCCCGTCTCCTTGTTTCTGTCGTGCTAGCACGTGCTTGCAATCTTAGCACTCAGGAGGCAGAGCGGGAGGATCATGGGAAGCCTGGGGTGCCCTGCACGAAGCTACGTCAAAGTAACAAGTAGCAGAACAGAACACAAAGCCCTCAACTGTTTTGTTTTTTCTTATTAAGATAATGTTAAATGTAGTTCGGGTGAGACAGCTCACTCTACAGAGAGGAGCTCAGGTCCTCTGCAAGAGCATCTCCTAACCACGGACAGTGTCTTCAGCTCCTAACCTTGGTTTTAATCCTTCATACAAACTCAGATATGAGTGTTTTTATATAATACACTATCATATTTCTTTAGAATTGGCTATCTATTTAATATCTACCTCAGTTCATAGACGTCTGCTTCATTCTTATAAAAAGAAATTTGGCCATCCAGAATGCCAGATTTTCTCTAAAAAGCTTGTTCCATTTCCCCCACCAACAGTGACACTTTTTCAAATATCACCAGTACCCAGAGGGTTTTTGCTTTTCTAATTTTTTTTTCAAAGCTGAAAGGTTAAAGGCCATGAGGTGTGCTGTGTTTAAAGCTCTACCCTTACAGGGTCCTGAAGTCCAAATGGGTTTCTCAAGGATGCATTGCCCATTTGTCCAGTCTTTTGAATTTGACATTGTTATTTTTTAATATGGTGTGTATGTAAGGGAATGTGTATATGTACATATTTTCTTCTTTATTTGTGAAAGTACTCTTTTTTGAAGCTGGGAATTTTAATCCAGTCCCCCCCACCTCCAGAAACTGATAATTTAAAGCAGTAAATATATGAAGCATTTAAAGAATACAATCATCTAGTTTGAGCCGAAAGGCATCAGAGCCATTTGTGCCCAACGAAAAGATGAACATATATTTTAAGATACATAAGGTATTCATAAATCAGTACTAGAGTAACTATGGCTTTTAGAGCCCAGTGTATACCAGGTTACCCATTAACAGTGTACAAATCCAGCTTGTCTGAACTTAATACAATTAAAATAATAAATTATAACCAGAGTACTTTAGAAGTCATACTTACACATATGTAATCTGAAAAACATGCCTAAATAATTTGAGGAAAAAAGAGAAATAACGTAGCAATTCCAACATACTCAAACTGACTGATGGTGAAAATCTCATGTCAAAATATGGGACAAAACCTGGACAGTGGTGGCTCACGCCTTTAATCCTGCCATACAGGAGGCAGAGGCAGGTGGATCTCTGCCAGCCTGGTCTACAGACTGAGTTCTAGGACAGCCAGGGCTACACAGAGAAACCCTGTCTTTTTTTTTTTTTTTTTTTGTTCTTTTTTTCGGAGCTGGGGACCGAACCCAGGGCCTTGCGCTTCCTAGGCAAGCGCTCTACCACTGAGCTAAATCCCCAACCCCAGAGAAACCCTGTCTTGAAAAACAAACGAACAAACAAACAAACAAAAGAGGAATGTTTAGAATTAAAACGAAGTCTACTTAAGAATAATTAGTATACAGACTAACCAGGTTGAACTTCCAACTATATCTTTAATAATATTTTTATTCATTCTTTGGTCATATTCTTTCTCCCAGATTCTCCCCTACCTCTCTAGCAACAAAATTTATATTCTTCTCTCTCTTAAAAACAAAAACAAAAAACCACCAGTCCACTCTGTGTTGCACAATTGCACCTGAGGCCTGGCTGCCCTGGAGTGTGTTTGCCACCCAGCCTCACCCTACTCATGGAAGCTGACTCTCTCTCTCCCTGTGGCTATCTAGGTTAGGAGCTTCTTGGTTAGGAGTGGGACCATGTGTCCACTTCTCTTCCTCTGCACCAGGATTTTGTCTAGCTCGAGCTTCTGCAGGTCTTGTGCATGCTGTCCAGTCTTCTTGAGTTTCTATGTGCATCAGCTCTATAGTATCATCCACCACCTCTGGCTCTTAAATCTTTCCATCCCCCTGACTCCACACAGACCCCTTGCAGAGAGAGGGGTGGGACACCTCACTTAGGGCTGAGCCCTTGTGAAAGTGTTTTTTTTTTTTTTATAAAGATTTATTTATTTATTACATATCAGTACACTGTAGCTGTCTTCAGACACACCAGAAGAGGGCACCAGATCTCATTACAGATGGTTGTGAGCCACCATGTGGTTGCTGGGAATTGACCTCAGGACCTCTGGAAGAGCAGTCGGTGCTCTTAACTGCTGAGCCATCTCTCTAGCCCTGTGAAAGTGTTTTAAACATAATTCTTTGCAATATAAGTTGCTAACTTCATTTCGTGTGTGTGTGTGTGTGTGTGTGTGTGTGTGTGTGTGTGTGCATCTTCTAACATACAAAGTTATTTTAATAGTACAAGTTAAAATTATTTTCTTAATGACCTAGAGGGATGCCTCAGTAGGTACTTGTCAAGACCGAAGTTCATATTCCAGGAACGTACATAAAACCAAACATGATAGTGCCTGTCTGTATCCCAGGTGGGAACAGGAGAAGTCTCAGAAGCTCATGGGCTGATTAGCCAGTGTGCACAGAGGCAAAAACAAAGAGACACTATCTCAAACAAGTGGATGGTGAGAAGCAGCCCTCAAATTTCTCCTCTCACCTCTACATAGGTACTGTGTTCTTGACATACACGGAAAATGTACGCACACACACACACACATACACACACACACACGATTTTAAAAATTTTAAGTTTTTCTTAGGTCTGTCTTTCTAACCTTAATGGCGTGCTTCAATTAGTCGGGTTTTGTTTTGTTTTGCTTTTTGCTTTTGTTCTTAAATTTTGTTTTGTTCTGTTTCTGAGACAGTTTCTCTCCAAGAAGGCCTAGAACTCACTGTGTAGATCAAGCTGGTTTTGCCTCTGCCTCCCAAGTGCTGGGATTAAGGGTGTACACAAACCATACTCAGCCTAATTTGAACCAAATTCCAGGTGTTTTTCCCCCACGTCCTTTCTCTTGTAAAGACAAATAACTGTCAGAGGCCAAAATGTTGTGTGAACGTTTGATAAATGTTTAAGCTCGTGAGCGGCCAGAGATAGGAAGCTCCCAGAGATCGTGAGGAGGGGCCAGAGAATCGAATCTGAAGTTGTGGTGGTCTTAGCAAAGGTCTAGTTCTGTTTCTCTTGCTGTGATAAACTGTTCTGATAAGAGATTAGGGAGAAAGCATTTATTCAGCTTACAGTTGCAGCCCATCATAGGAGGGCATTCATCACATCCACAGGCGAGAGCAGAGAGTAATGGTTACTATGCTCATGCTCGCCCACCCACCTGCCTGCCTGCTCTCCCTCTCTGGCTTGCTCGCTTGCTTGTGCTCTCTGGATTTCTCCACTTTTATACAATTCAAGGTCTCTGATTAGGGAATGGTGCTGCCCACAGTAGGCTGGGACTTTCATTGTCAGTTAACTTAAGATAACCACCCACACATGTGTCCACAGGCCAACCGTCCTTCACTGAGACTCTCCTCCCAGGTGACTCTAGGTCATGTCAAGTTGACAATGAAATCTAACATCTCAGGATGTAAGGTTATTGAGTAGGAATCTTGGTTGCGTACTCCCAACCCCACGCCCTGGGCATACACTGGGATAGTAACCGTTAGTGGCGAGAAAGTAAGCTAAAGACTTAGCTTTGGTCTTGACAGCCAAGGCCATGTTGGGCCCGAGAAGGACCTCAATGGGTATTAGTGACCAAGAGAATTATCCTTAATTTTGCTTCTTGCTCCAGATCTGTATGTATAGTTTTGAATAGTTGTGTGTATCTTTGAGTTTAGACATATGTGGACCTTGACTTTTTTTTTTATTCGCAAATTCTTTTTACAGAAGTGGACAATGTAGCCCAGTGTCACATTCAACTTGCACAGACTCTGAGAGAGGAGGC
This sequence comes from Rattus rattus, assembly GCF_011064425.1. Lineage (NCBI taxonomy): Eukaryota > Metazoa > Chordata > Mammalia > Rodentia > Muridae > Rattus > Rattus rattus. Next base: position 54,253,427 of record NC_046168.1, on the reverse strand, counting down.
CAGGAAGATGGAAGAATTCAGGGAAAAGCAGAAGCTGCAGCGGAAAAAGGTTGGTTCTGCGTGTGCGTTCAGATATCACCTTTTTTCTACGGAGAAATCTCAGGTGTGTCTGTTAGGAAATTGCTCAGCGTTTGGGAGGCGGAGGCAGGCAGGGCTCGCTCTCTCTGAGTTCTAAGCCAGCCTGGTCTACATAGTGAGTTCCAGGATAGTAGGACAGCCAGTTACACAGTGTGACCCTGTCTCAAAAAAAACAAAACAACCAAACAAGAAACAAGAAAAAACAAATAAACCCCCCAAACAGCTCAACTTGGTTCTCATCCCTGATACCATCATAACCTTTGTCTGGCTTGAGAAATTACATACTGGAGTCTCCATGTAGAGACTCAGTCTAGGAGTCTATGTCCTGCAGCTAAGCCACTCTTCCCTTTGTACTTGCAGAAGCGCTGGAGAAATAGCTGAGTTAGTAAAGTGCTTCCCAGACAAGCATGAGGCTGTGAATTCAAATGGCTAAGAACTTGGGTAGAATTCTTGCGTGACTCAGTGGTTCTGTGTGCGAGTCTCCTCTTTCCAGATCTACTGGCCCCGTTAAGAAGATGGCTGGAGGTCCTTTTACCCCCATCGGCAGGATCTAGCATATCCTAGCTAGTGAGCTTCCAGGTCGTCACAGGGGAGGGTGAAGACCTGGAGGAGGCTCACACTTTCCTTGAAGCTCGTGGTGCTATAGAATAATCCTATTCTGTGACAAGAGAAACCACGGCCCTGGGAAATTCAAGTCGGTTGTCTTCACAGCAGCTCTGGAGAGGATTGCTATTTTGTGTGTGTGATTGTTTGCCTGCATGTGTGTGCGCGCCGCATGGATACCTGGTGCCTTTGGAACCGGAAGAGGGCATCAGATACCTTGGAACTGGAGTCACAGACTGTCGTGAGCCTCAAGTGGGTGCTCAGAGCTGAACCTGGGTCTTCTACAAGAGCAGCCAATGGTGTCAACTGCTCAGCCATCTTTCGGGCAACCACAGGACTTTTTCTTTTTCTTTTTCTTTTTTTCTTTTCTTTTTCTTTTTTTTCTTTCTTTTTTTTTTTTTTTTGGCTTTTGGAGACGGGGTTTCCCTTTGTACCCTGGAATTCTTTCTGTAGACCAGGCTGGCCTCAAATTAAGAGATCCCCCATTTTATTTTTTTTGTCTCCCAAGTGTTAGAATTAAAGGTGTAAATGTTTGAGGACTTAGAGGAATCCAGAAATAAATCCAAGTTTATGTTATAATGTTATTTAGACCAGAGCAGCCACAATTTTGACTATTTTGTTCTTGAACAGCCTGTTCATGCAGGTTTTAGCCAGTTGGAGCCCTCCCGAGAATGAATGTCTTTCAAGTCTGGAAGGCTGACACCAAGGATTTCTCTCCAGGTCTCTGTGGACACTGGGGACGCGTCACCCTTCCCAGAGGTCCCTGTGACATGCGTGCTGTGTCCTAGCCTTTGACTTTAGCCGATGTTGTTTTTACAGTCTGTGCCCACAGTCAGTGTTGAGGCTGACTCCTGCCCTAACTGGTCAAGCTGAGCAACGTTGCCTGCAGTGTCCAGTTGGAATCTGGGTTGCTCTGGCTTTGCCCACAGGAACTTAAGGGCCTCCCTGACTGTTATGTCCGCCATAATTTCACGAGCTGCTTTTTCCCTTTGTGGTCTCGAGAAGCCTCAGCTGGCCTCCCACTCACCATCGAGCCGAGTCTCCTGCTTCCCCCTCACGAGGGCCAGGACTACAGACACGTGCTGCCAGGCCCAGTTTAAGAGCTGCTGCTTGCAGAGCACCACCTCTTCCTGTTTCTCAGCCAGTGCTTGCACAACGTCTCTTACAGTGAAGGAAGGACAGACCCAGGCGGCCTTTCACACGTTCTCTCAAGCTGTGCACCACACCTGAGGTCGCATCTCTCCCAGACGCTTCTTCCAAGTGGAATTGTCACGCGTGCTATACTCACTGGATAGCACGTCCTCTTGTCTGACATTGCCTGGTCTGTCATCTCTTTTAGGAAAGTGTAGGTTGTTTTGGTTTTGTTTTGAGATGGGGTCCCCCTGTGTAGCCCTGGCTGCCCTGTAACTCTTATATCTTCAGGTCTCTAACTCATGGAGATGCTTCTGTCTTCCTTGTGCTGGGATTAAAGGTGTGCACCACCGTGCCCAACACCAGGCTTTTTAAAAGTTACTTAAAGTATATATATATATATATATATATATATATATATATATGTATATGTATATGTATATGTATATGTATATGTATATGTATATGTATATGTATATATCTTCAGACACACCAGAAGAGGGCATCAGATCTCAATATGGTTGCGAGCCACCACGTGGTTGCTGGGATTTGAACTCAGGACCTCTGGAAGAGCAGTCAGTGCTCTTAACCACTGAGCCATAAACGTTACTTTTTATTTATCGATTTTAAATATGCTTTTAACTGAAATAAAATTACATCACTCCCCCTACCCCTTTTCCCTCCAGCCTCTCTTAGCGGCCCACTTCGGAGCCCTTCATTGTCCCCTAGCCACAAAGAGTTATTTTTAAAATTTTTAATTATGTGGTACATGTGCATCCCTGTGTGGGTTTGTGTACTTGTGTGCAGGTGCCCATGGAGGTGTTTATGAACGACCTGATGAGTGTGTTGGAGACAAACTTGGCTCCCCTAAACCGCTAGTTCTCTTCAGCCCTGACGTGACAATTTTTGTTTCTTTTATTTTCTTTCTTTCTTTCTTTCTTTCTTTCTTTCTTTCTTTCTTTCTTTCTTTCTTTCTTTCTTTCTTTCCTTCTTTCCTTCTTCCCTTCTTTCCTTCTCTTTTCTTTTCTATTTTAGAGACAGGGTTTTTTTTGTTGTTGTTGTTGTTTTTTCCGGAGCTGGGGACCAAACCCAGGGCCTCGCGCTTGTTAGGCAAGCGCTCTACCGCTGAGCTAAATCCCCAACCCTGAGACAGGGTTCTTTACATAGCCCTGTCTGTCCTGGCACTCCCAGAGATCTATCTGTCTCTGCCTCCTGAGTGCTGGAACTAAAGGCACGTGCCACCACACCTGACTGAAATGACAGCAAACTAACTTGGAATTTGGGAAGATGGCTCAGCAGTTGAGGGATTACTGCCACTGCAGGGGACCGGAGTTCCTTTCTCAGCGTCAATGGTAGACGGCTCACTTGTGACTCAGCTCCAGGGGCCTGCGATCCTTCTGGCCTCCACGGCACCTGCATTTACACGCACGTCCTCACACATAGGCAGGCACAGACATACAATAAAAAAAATTAGAGGCTGGGGGTGGTGGTGTCTCCCCCTTGGAGACAGAGGCAGGCTGGTCCCTGTGAATCCAAAAACAAGTATGGTTCCAAGTCAGTGTGAGTCACCCCGTGCGACCTTGTCTCAAAAAAGGATGGGAAGGGGTTGGGGATTTAGCTCAGTGGTAGGCGCTTGCCTAGGAAGCGCAAGGCCCTGGGTTGGGTCCCCAGCTCCAAAAAAAAAAACCAAAAAAAAAAAAAAAAAAAAAAAAAAAAAGGATGGGAAGAAAAAAAATAATTAAAAAATTGAGGAGATGGCATGTCCTATGTAGAAACAGTAAAAACTCAAGAAATGTGATACCTAAGTCAACTGGGCTCTGCATAGATGTCTCCACTGAGGGAGGGGTTCCTTCACGTGGTCAGGTGTGCTGAGCGCCCTGGCTCTAGCGGGGAAACCGGCTGGCTCTGCATGGCTTCTGGAACATTCCCAAAATGTTACATAGATCCCAGCGTTGGAGTCAGAGCAGCAGTGGGGAGCAGCAAGCGCTCAGTTCCAGTTCCATTTGCAGCAGGAGACACTTTCAAAACATTGAAAAGTCCAAAGTTTACTAAGAAATGGTAGTTATGTGTTTCACAATGAGCTCGGGGTGACTTTGAGTAACTTTTTTTTTTTTTTTTAAGAATCTATTTTAGGGGAAAAATGTGCAATGCTAACTTCCCTTTTAAGAATTGTCACACTGCATGCTCTGGCCTTCCACTTCTTGGAAATGGAGCCATTTCCACTTCTCAAAGGCCCCAGTCGGTGCTCACATTTCTTGTCTTTCTTTCTTTTTCTCTCATGATGTTGGTTGATCCAGGATCTTGGTTCTGCTAGGCAGGTAAGGTGTCGTGCTTGAGCTGTGACTCCACACCTAGTTTACTGATTTATTTTAAAAAAAAAAAAAAATCAACAAACTTTTAAGTAGAATGTTTTCTGCCTTTAAAAATATTTTTCTTTTAGATTTAAAAAAAAATAGTTATCTTTAACCAGGTTTGGCGGTACAAGCTTTTAATCCCAGCTATTGGGAGTCAGCAGCAGGCAGATCTCTGGGAGTTCAAGCCCGGCCTGGTCTGCAGAGTGAGTTCCAGGACAGCCAGGGCTACACAGTAACACTCTGTCTCAAAAACAAAACAATGTTTCTCTTACATCCATTAGTGTTTTATCTGCGTATGCCTGCATGCATGTGTCTGGTGCCTGTGGAGGTTAGAGGGAGATTCCCTCGGACAGGAGCGGACAGGAGCTGCAGATGCTATGAGCCACCATGTGTGGACTGGAACGGAACCCAGATCCTCTGCAAGAACACAGAGTGTTCTTAATTGCTGAATCATCATTCTAGTCCTGTTTTCTGATCTCTGTGACTGTGTGTGTGTGTATGTGTGTGTCTTGCACATGTGCATGCACAAACCTGCATCTGATGTATATGTGTCCGTGCCACGGTGCATATATGATAATCAGAGGACAACTTGCAAGAGGCAGTTCTCTCCTCTCACTGTGTGGGCGCTGCAGATTGAATTCACATTATCAGGCTTGGCAGCGAGTGTCTTTATCTACTGAAACGTTTTATTGGTTCTCATTAATTTTTTTTTAGTAAACTGGGGCCTGGGAGATGTGGGTAGGATGGCTGGTTAGATGTTTGTAGCTTGTAGCTGCTCACTTCTACACGTAGTGTTTTCTTGAGGATGAGCCCCAAGGCGGACATGTTATCCTGCTAAGCACAGCACATAGTCAGGCAGACTGATGTGACATAAAATCAGGTTAAAATATGAGAGTCTTGCACAGTAGGGGGGGGGGAAGAATGTCCCATCTGAACATCTGGTAGGGACACACGACTTCACTTGGGGCTGGTGAAGCTCCTGGAGGAAATCATCCTTATGGTAAAGCCAGTAGTTAGAGGCCACTGCTGAGGTAATGAGAGGCAAACCTCTCATTCCTGGGGGGTGGGTGGGCAGGGAACGGAGGTAGTCCTCGGACCTCATTCTTAGTATTCCACCTCAGAATTACTTGGGTCTTTCTCAAATCTCTTATTCCTTTCCCCCTTCTTCTTTCTTCTTTGACCTTGTAGATGACATAGTTGAGTTTTTTTTGCATCCTCTTTGCTATCAATAATAAAACACATTCATATTAGATTTGGTCTGAGCAGAAAACCCAAGTCCTGGATGAATGTCCCCCACCCCCACCCCCAAAACACCTTGAAGAGAATTTGGACTCACGGAGGTCGCTGTGAGTGGGACACCTGGAAGTGAGCATGGACAGAAGACGACTTAGGTCAAGGTTCCTTAGCAGGTAGAGATGGACCTGACATGCACCCACTAACTCCGAGTGGTCTGGAGCAGTGTACATCACCCCAGCGACTGGAAATTGCCCCTATCTCCTTAGAGTCAATGGATGCCTTCTAGGATCTTGACAACTTTCAAATGCTGGCGTGCCTGTGAAGGCAGAGGGGGATTGTGGGAAGTGTAAGTCACTCAGCACTCGGAAGTGTCCAAAGTAGATGCTGTATAGAACTGAGGGATAAGGAGACATATTGGGCTGTCAACGATAAACTGGTGTCAACAATCAACTACACACATAGCGACGTGTGTATTTGGATTAAAAGAGTCACGGTAAAGCCAACACTCCTAACTGATCTGCTCAAGGAGCCTCAGAAAACTAGCTGGAATTATTAAAGGAGCGAAGCTAACTCATGCTGGGAGAGCCACCTAGTCAGAACCTCGGCTCCCCAGCTGCTGTGGCCAGGATCTGTTGTGGGGCTTGTGTTCATGTGGGACTCACGTTGGAGCCTGCCACTGTGTCTGCATAGCCTTCTTCCTCAGCAGAAGAATAGCTACTTCCTGCTATCTCTCTTTCAGAGAAAGCTAGAAGGTGAATTCTGGGATCCTTGAAGCTCCCCTGATGGAATTTCACTCATCCCATTGAAGTGAGGCCACTCTTAAGTATTTCATCCAAATACCTTGAAAAGCCACCCACGCTTGTCTGTTGTGGTAATTCATGTGCCACCACCTTCCAGCAACACCAGCTTTCTTATCTACTGTCTTAGTTGCTTTCCCACTGTGGTGCAGACACCATGAACAAAGCAACTTATGGAAGAAAAAGTTCATTGTTGCTTACAGCTTTACAGGGTGATCCCCGACGTCATGGCAGGGAATATGGCGACAGACAGACAGGCATGGAACTGGAGCAGAAGCTGAACGGTTACTGTTGAGATAACAACCACGAGGCCAAGAGAAAGCTAGCTGGGAATGGTGTGGGCTCAAAACCTGCTCCCAGCGACACACCTCCTCCAAACAAGGCCACGCCTCCTAATCCTTCCCAAACAGTTCCACCAGCAGGAGGGGTGGGGGGAAACCAAGCATTTAAATATGTGAGCCTATGGGCCGATATCCTCATTCAGACCTCCATACATCATCAGGAAAATGGAGATGTAGCACTTACACAGAAGAGATACAGTGAACGTGAAACTGTTGCACATGGCAGCGCTGGATAATAGGGGATCTTTATCATAAGTAATCTATAGTATTAACTTGACTAACAAATGTCCAGCTGTCACAAGTGCAATGAAGACAATGTGCTCAAGGGAGATACATAGAGTTTACCTTGTTGGGTTGAATGAGGCAGGGGATCCTAGAACAGTTTCTGTTAACAGTGCTACAAATACCTCCATCATTGTCACCTCTCCACCCCTCCTATCCCTGCTGCAATTTGCTCAAAAAGCATTTGTCATTGAGGGGACACAGAGTGGAGGATGAGTTCCTATTTTGCCTGCACTGACATAGCTTCTAGACTAAAGATTCTTTTAAAATGCAGATGATATTTTCACAAAAATTTAAAATTCTCTCTTGAAATCAAAGTTCTTTGATTCTAGGTTCACAGAGGAAAGCACCCATGGTGACCAGCGAGTTCCTGGTCAGGTCTTGAGTATTCAGGGCCTGCTGTGTGAGTGCCCAGGTTAAATGACTAGCCGTCATGGGCTGGCTGTGAGTTCTCAGGCAGAGGTTAGCTCTGTTCTGTACTTGTGATGTGGGGTTAATAAAAGGCACATCTGGCTTCCGAGTGCTGTGAGGACTAAACCAGAAAACCCACATTGAAGGCTGAGCCCTTGAGACGAGCTGCTGTTAGCAGTAACTTACAGTTTTTATTGACAGTGCCCGTGTTCTCTTTTACAGACAGAAACCATCATGGATGCTGCCCACAAACAGAGGAACTCGCAGTTCAAGAAAGCCATGGACGTAAGTCACGCCTGCCGCTGCTGTCATTGTAATTGTCACATTATCTGAGAGTCTGTGGTGTGCATGAGTATGTCCCTACTCAAGTGGCGTTCCGACTATGTCATCTATCGCGATGGCGTTAAGGAAAACACTTGGCTCTCCCTCCTGTTCTTTAAGGCCTCAGGAAGCCTGAAGATGGGAGAGTAGGTGCAACAGTGCTTGGTTTCCAGTTAGCTGGTGCAGAACTCTGTCCTCCAGCATGGCTGCCTTCTAAGTCGGAGTGGCCGTGGCTACCAACGTCCCTGGCAAGAGTGGACCCAGTAACATTCCTTTGGTTCACAGGGCAGAAAAAGAATATTCACAGGTGTCTAAGGGCTTCACAAAGCCATGTTTTCAACTAGGACACATGGACAGAGATAGCTCTGGGGAGGGGCAGACTTTTTTTCTGTGTTATAGTTAACTATATGTTGTCCCTGCTTCTATAGGCGACCCTTCACCCTTGTTCCTATAAATATCTCCAGTCAAACTCACTAGTTCACTGAGCTAGAGTTGGGTGGAATCATCTCTTTGTCTGTGTTGGTGCCTGATGGGGGGTGAGTAGATGGTTATCTCTGCTGGAGAAGTTAACATGACACCTGGAAAAAAAATAAAACAAGTCCAGTTAAATATTTTAGGCTGTGATACAAAAATCACGTGACACACATATACACACAAATGTACACACACAAACATACACAGATGCACAGGCACAGACACATACAGAGACACACACATAGAGACACACACACATAGATATATACACACTCTCCTTCTCCCTCCTATCTAACTATCTATCTATCTATCTATTCATATACATACAGACAGACACATACACTATTTATCTGTATTTGAACTTTTCCCCCCATGGCATTTCTAATTTTTGTCTGTTGCTCATTTTACTGAATGAATCTTTTGTGTTTTAAGATATCTGGAAATTTAAAAAAAAACCCTTTCCTTTGATTTATTTATATTAACTAATTTAATTAATTTCCTTTAATTTGTTAACAATGCCTGCCAAGCTAGGGATAAGTCGATGTGGCTCCTGTCTGAGCTTTTCATGGGTCTGTTAGTGCCTGAGACAACAGAATCTTCTCTTAGGACACACGTTGCTGTGTACATAGATGACGTGTGATTCGCGTTTGATCCCTGGTCCACACGGAGGAAGGAGAGGAATGACTCCCACGGTTGCACTCTGCGGCGTGGCATGCATTCCCTGTCCACAGCACCTGTAACTCCAGCATACACTCAAAAATAATTTTTAAAGAGGATTTTGATTTCTCTATAAATCTTTATCAAATTATTTTTATTTTATGTGTGTGAGTATTTTTTTCCTGGGCATAAGTAGACGACTAGGGGCAAGAAGACCAGAAGAGGGTGTTGGGGGTCCCAAAGCTGGAGTTACAGGTGGTCGATTATGAGCTGCTGTGGGGGAGCTGGGACTCAAACCTGGGTCCTCTGAAGAGCACCAGCGTTCTGACCACTGAGAAACCTCTCCAGCTTTTCTCCATAAATACTGAAAAAGGTGTGTGTGTGTGTGTGTGTGTGTGTGTGTGTGTGTGTGTGTGTGTAAGAGAGAGAGAGAGAGAGAGAGAGAGAGAGAGAGAGAACACGTAGCTGTCCTCTATGCATGCAGTACACGTGTGAAAGTCAGAGGACAACTTCTACAATGTGGGTCTCAGGGGTCCAACTGAGGTCGTAAGGCTTGGTGGTGTGAGCTCTCAGCTCTCTCCATAATTCCTTTTTCTCTGCTTTGTTTCTTGGGGTGAAATACACAGGCCACAAGACATCCATTTGAGAAAAAACACACTTGTCTGGCTCTGCCTTAAGTTGCTCACTATGATCTCCAGCCCCACTCCTTTTCCTGCACACGACACAATCGTATTCCTCCTCAGAGTTGAGAAGGCTCGTCTGTAATGCCATTTAGAGTTGAGAAAGCTCGTCTGTAATGCTGTCCTGGTTTTAGGTCTTCTTTATCCACTCATTTGGATTGACTAATGGGTCAGGGACGGTGGGACTGTGCTTTCACAGTTCCTTCCCTTCAGCCTCACCGCCCTTCTCCCTTTTGTTCTCGTTGTCCTAGCAAGGAATCTATGTCACTCAGATTGTTTTTTCTTTGAGATAAGATGTCCCTGTTTTAAGATATTTCCTTTATCTTCTGCTCAGTCATATGCCTTGGGTGCTTTTAGGATTCTTTCCCTTGGAGTTTAGTTACCACTAATCTGTAGGTTATATCTTTTTTTTTTTAAAGTTGGAATCTCCCCAGTTACGATGTCCTCGAGTGTATTTTTAGCCCGTCTTCTCTCCCAGGATTCCAAGTCCATGAGTGCTGGCTTGCTTCTCTTTGTACAAAAGGTCCCAGAGGCTCGGTTACATTCTCTCAGCCTTTTCTCTGTCTTCAGTGATGGTTACCTATGCTTGCCAGTGTGATTGGATTAAAAATACCAAGGACGGTATTAATAACATTTACTTCCGGAGTTTTTCTGTGAAGGTCATTCCCCAGAGGCTGAATTAAGGATTCATGGTGACACCATCCTACAGTCTGGGCTGAGTCTGAATAAAAAACCATAAAGGGCGTTTCCCATTCTCTGCTTCTGGTCCAATGCACTGAGCTGTGAGGGGTGCCAGGCTCTGTTGCCATGGACTCCACTCTGTTGCCATGGACTCCACTCTGTTGCCATGGACTCTACTCTGTTGCCATGGACTCCACTCTGTTGCCATGGACTCTACTCTGTTGCCATGGACTCCACTCTGTTGCCATGGACTCTACTCGGTTGCCATGGACTCCACTCTGTTGCCATGGACTCTACTCGGTTGCCTCGGACTCCGCCTGACCCTCTGCCGTGATGAACTGTGACCCAAAGTAAACCCTTCCTCCCACCCGCTGCCTTTGGGTCTCCACCATGAGGGAATACCAAAACCACTCTTGACCACGCTAGGCGATGTTTACTCCTGGCTGTTCGTTTAGGCCTCACCGCCTCTCTCCTTCACCGGGCTTCTGCGTTTCTAAGCTGCTTTTCCGTTCTGAGAATTTCCTCTTCGGCTCTTTTAATCTTCTATTTCTTTGCTTAGCTTTCCTGTAGCTTTGCCGTGCTGCTTTGCTTCAGATCGTTTGGGCGCGTGGCTATAGAATGGCAGTCAGGTCATTCGAACATCTATCGGGATCTGCTGGTTGCTTTTGTCCATTCCATGTGATTATTATTTTTATTTTTTTGTTTGGGCGATACTCAATTGATTCGGTATGTTTACGGTATCATTAGAAAAGCGTTGGGTTATTTAAGTCATGTTTTTCTGGTTTCCTGTGATTGCGCTCCAGCACAAGGTGGGGCAAGAGCCTTATTTCTGCTATCTGGGGATATGAGTTCAACTTCCCCTCTGGCCACACCAGAAGCTCTGACTTCTCACTGCTCCCACCCAGGATGGGCGGGGCCTGATTATTATCATGTAGGTCAAGCTCAGGTTCCCCACGTGGTGTCCACTGCTACTTCTTGGAAGAAGAGACACTGAAGTTCCTGTCCCTCAGGACCACTGAAGTGATGGTCCCTCAGCAAGGCAGCTGGTGCCTCGTGTAGCCTGGTAAACAGATAACCTTGAACTCCTCACCCAGGTGGCCTCTCCCCGGCAGGTGCTGGTTCTTTACCTTTCAATATTTTTTTTTAAATATTGAGTTGTTTTTTTTAATATGGTTTATTGTTTGGGTCATAAATATGACCAAAAAATTCCAACAATATTATGCTAAGAATCTAAGACTTTACCTTCAGGAATCATCCAGAAGCCAGAACAAAGACGTGAACCTGTTCACTAGCTATAATAATGAGAACTATAGCAGTTTAGTGACTGACAAAGGGAGAAAGGCTATATATAGTGGGTAGCCTTTAAAATCCAGTTAGAGCCATGCCTGGTGGCTCATGCCTTAAATCCCAGCACTTGGGAGGTAGAGGCAGGTGGATCTCTATGATTTCAAGGTCAGCCTGGTCTATACAACAAGTTCCAGGTTAGCCCAGGCTACATAGAGAGTCCATCTCTCTAAAGAACAAGAACAATAACAACCAATCATAAAGACCAGCTAGACGGCCCAGCAGTTAAGAGCGGATGTTCTTGCAGAGGGCTTGTGTTCAGTCCCTGGGGCCCATAACTGCCTGTAACTCAGGGTATTTGATGCCGTCTGACCTCCATGAGCACTGCCCTTGAGGTCCTTGTGCTCACCTGCACACCATGCAGAGACACAGAGTTCAAAATAAAACTAAAATGAAACGATCTATAAAAATATATAGTTGTGAAGAATATGTTGCAACATGGAAAAACTACTTATAATTTATTAAACAATAAAATAGAAAAATGAGTAATTTAATAACATTAAAATTCAAGACACTTTTAGTAACAATGGTATACTCTATACATATTCCAGTATTTATTTCCTGCATGTGTGTCCATGCACATGTAGGAGTCAAGAACAACCAGCAAGGATGGGGGTCTCTCATTCCACATGTGGGTCAGGGATTGAACTCGGGTTGTCAAGCCTTTACCACCTGGGCCATCTTGTGACCCTACTTTTATGATACACAAACGGGGGTGGACATTTGTGGCTTGGATACCATGGAGCTGCTCAGTCTTTCTAATGCACGCTGCACTTTTACAAATCAGTTAAAAGGGCTGGGGCTCAGGTCCAGTTGCAGGCCACATGAGATCCAGGGTCAATCCCTAGGACTAAAGGGTCAATGATATTCCTGGTAGATTGCAAAATATAAGTGTTTGGAAGCTTTCATGCATTATTTGTAGGGTTAAAAGACGCGATTGTCACAGTTTTGTTGTATAAAATAACTTGAGATAACTATTTTGTATCAGCTTGAAAAAACAAAATAAGAGGTAGTCAATGGATAAACAGGTAGAAGACATAGAAAATGAATTAAGTGCCGCTTTAGTAATGAGAGGACAAAAACAGGTTGTAAATAAGATAATAGACTAGTGTCTTAACTGGGGCCGTTCTTGCTATGGTAAAACACCATGACCAAAGCTTGTTGAAGTTGAAAGGGTTTTTTTTTGGCTTACACTTCCCCACCCCTGTTCATTATTGAAAGAAGTCAGGTCAGGAACTCAAACAGTGCCAGGGTTGGCACCACTCACAATGGGCTGCGCCCTCCCCCAGTAATCACTGGTCAAGAAAATGCCTTACGGCTGGATCTTACAGAGGCATCTCCTCAAGGGAGCCTGTGTCAAGCTGACATCAAGTTAGCCAGCACAACTAACATCTTAGTGTGAGTACTGAGAAAGATAAAACGCGCTGGCTGTATTTGGTGTTGGTAGGGAAATGTAGACTTTCAAATTATTTCTGGGAGAATTAAGCGGGACCGCCATTTTAGAGAAAGTCTGATATACATGCCTTTAGAAATTGATTATTTTATATTTATCTTCCTTTCATTACACACAGTACTGTGCACAGAGCATGGTGTGCATGTGGAGATCAAAGGAAAGTTTCCAGGAGTTAGGTCTCTCTTTCCACTATGTAGGCTCCAAGAATCAAACTCCAGTTGTTTGGTTTGCACCAAGTGCCTTTCCCTACTGAGGCATCTTGCCAGCCCGGCTATACATAGTTTTGGCAGATAATCACACGTCTATGAATTGATCCTGTACCCTCCGGCCGCCGGCGCTTCCCGAGGCGGCAGTCGGGGTGGTGTGTCGAGAGCCCCCTCTGGGTGCCCATGGGACCCGGGCCCGAGTGCCTGGCTCGCCGGCCCTCTGGCGATACATTGTGTCTAAAGAAAAGGAAACTGATAAAGTTTTAGGTATAGAAATAGCATATACTATATGCTAAAACACTATAGCACAGAGTATGATATATTTTGTAGCTGTGTTCATGCATAAGATGAATTAACTATGTATATGTGATTTACAGCCATTAAAATTGTTATAAGCTGGGTAGAGTGGCACATCCCTTTAATCCTTACACATGGGAGACAGAGGCAGGAGGATCTCTGTGTGTGGGAGGCCAGCCTGGTCTACAGAGTGAATTGCAGATCAGCCAGGACTATATAGAAAGACCAGTGTCATAAAAATTAACCAATCAACTAACAAGAAAATAAAACGAAACCAAATCCAGTATGGTGGTCCATATATGTAATCCCAGCAACTCAGGAGTCAGAGCCAGTAGGATCATGAGTTCGAGGCCAGCCTGGTTTACATAGGGAGTCCAAAGGCAGCCTGAACTTCATAGTGAGACCGTGTCTCAGAAAACCAAGGGCTTAGATGTGCCAATTGTGGAGTTGCTTCCCTAGCAGTGCAGGGGTCTAAGGTCCATCCTCAGAACCACAAAGAACAAAAATGGTCATGCTCAGCAGAGAGAAATGGCTTCGAGATACTTTGTAAAAAGGAATTGTTACATGGGTCTCTTGGAATGATTGTCATGTGTTTTTATAATTACGAAAACCAGGAACTTACTATTTCCACACATAGAACATTATGTGATAACCATTTAACACATAGCCCGCTGTGGAAGCCTCTGGAAAGCTAACTCTAATTTAATTGTGGAAACTTAACTATGAGAACCGTAGGGAAGTGTGTATAACAGGGACACAGACTGTCTGTCTCTTCAAAGGAGCCATCATCCTTTGGAGATCATCGACTATTGAATTTTATCAGTTTTATGGGTTTAATTTCACGTCAACGTGTACTAGTTGTCAAAGTACAGTTTATATTTTATCTTGTTTTCATATGCCTTTGAAGATAAATTATCCTATATGTATAATATAAGAATCTTTCCTTTATAGGTGGGGAATCAAAGACACAGAGATACTAAGTAATTTATTTTAAAACATCATAGATAACGGGGAGACTAGGATTTGAACCTCTGCACTCTGGTTCTCACACTTGATCCCTGTTTAATGGGCAACCACAGAGGAAGCAAACTAAGGAAAGACTTGTGTTTTTGATTGGGAGCTTAACCTCTAGTGTCTGAGGCATGTCTCCAGTTAGGACAGGACATTCTTGGTCAAATTTAACTGTCATATTTATTTATTCACCAGTTGTTTGATTCATAGCTTTATTAGAGTCTATGAAGTGATCCCATAAATATTAGAGTTTATGAAGTGATCCCATAATCCGGGTTGTAAAACTGACATAAGATAAGCCATTGGCTACTTTAAACTCTGTAAAACAGAAGTCTTTAAAAAAGAAACTTGGGGCCAGGCGCGGTGGTGCATGCCTTTAATCCCAGCACTTGGGAGGAAGAGGCAGGTAGATTTCTGTGAGTCCGAGGCTAGCCTGGACTACAGGGTGAGCCCAGGACAGCCAGAGCTCTGTTACACAGAGAAACCTTGTCTCCAAACAAACAAACCAAAACAAACAAACACGAACATACTAAAGTGAATGGAATAATGGATGGCATTGGTGTGCAATCCCCGCCCCCATGCATGGCAGCGGCTGGGGACTCTAGAAAGCTGTTGCCTGTTTAGAATGAGAAGAAGTTGGGCTCCTGTGACCAGGTGTGCGCATAGATTCTAAGGATTCCGGGTGTTACATAAATGTCGAGTTACACATCTTAGAAGTTATATACATGGGTTGGATACGATCGTATTGTACTGTATAATTAGGTCAAGGATAAAGAGAAATTATAAAAATCAGTCATATATATTTCAAATCACATTTCTTAGTCGTTAGAGCTCATGTGCGTCCAGGCAGAAATGGCAGCTTTTTATTCTCTTTGTCTGGGGACAACTCCACGAATAGTTTGGAAAAGGGTGAGAACTGGGGTGACTGCTCAAAGGCACTGATGCAGGAACCTTTCCTCTGAGAGCCTGATGGCCAGCGGAGACTCCAGCACCAATCAGAGCTCGGTTGGTGGGCGTGGCTGGCGTGGGGTCTGGGTCAGCCTTTCAGACCTTACACCCTGCTCACCTGTCCCCATCCTCTGTTTACACAAAGGCCAAGAAGAATTACGAGCAGAAGTGCCGGGACAAGGATGAGGCGGAGCAGGCTGTCCACCGCAGTGCCAATATGGCCAACCAACGACAACAAGAAAAGGTACGCAGCACGGCCCAGAACCGGAAGAGTCAGAGATTCCCTCGTGTCAGCTTAAAGCCAGCTCGGGGTCGGGTGGGATGTACATGCAGGACGCTCTAGTTCTCAGAAGGCTGAGGCAGGAGAGACATGAGTTTAGTGCCAGTCTGGGCAGCACAGTGAAAACCCATCCCACAAAACAAAACCAAAAAGCTTAAATTATTAAAAAAACAAAAAAAACAAAAAACCCAAACAAATGAAAACAAACAAAATAAAAAACCTTATATCCCAAGTCTCTGAGAAATAGCTTCTTTAGTTCTAGTCTTCAGAACAGGAAAAAGCAACATTTTGAGGTTGGGCAAAGCACCTTAGAGGCTCACTATTTAGGAAACTGTGGAATTTTCGGGAGGGTTGATTTTTTTGTTTTTTATTATTTCTTTTTTTTAATGTCTTCAAAACTCAGCCCCTACATTCTTTACTGACTGCTGCTTCCTGAGGGCAAGAATTATACATCTAATAATACAACTGGAATAACATTATTAATAAATTAAATGATAAATTCAATACTATGGCTGCAGTGATGGCTCAGCAGTTAAGAGTACTGACTGCTCTTGCAGAGGACCTGAATTCGATTCCCAGCACCGACAAGGCAGTTCACAAACATCTATAATCCCAGTCCCCCGGTGAACAACACCCTCTTTGACCTCTGCAGGAACCAAGCAAGAATGTAGTACATGGACATACATGGAAGCAAAACACTCATACATACACAAAACAATAAAATAAAACTTAAAATGAATTTAATAACATAATCTGAATATAATAACCATAGCTTGAGGGCAAGAGATACATCTCTAGGAAGACATAGGATATCTGTTTTCTTTCTTTTTAAAAAAGATTTATTTATTTATTATATATGAGTACACTGTAGCTGTCTTCAGACACACCAGAAGAGGGCATCGGATCCCATTACAGATGGTTGTGGACCACCATGTGGTTGCTGGGATTTGAACTCAGGACCTCTGGAAGAGCAGTCACTGAGTGCTCTGAACCACTGAGCTACCTCTCCAGCCCAGATACCTGTTTTCTGATGAGAAGCTTGAAGAATAGAGACTTGCTTCTGAGGACTGAGGCCAGACCTTACCTCTCCATTGTTGCTTTTACCTGTGTTTGTTCGTGGAAGCGGGGATGAGCTTTCCTAATCTCTTTCTGGTTTTGGTCCTCACAGCTTTTCGTGAAACTGGCCACTTCGAAGACTGCAGTAGAGGACTCAGGTGAGAGGGGACATGCTCTGGCAGATGGGGACGGTTGGTTGGGGGCTGTTTACATTACTCTGAGTCTGTAGGAGTAACAGGCACCGGAAAGGAACAGCTACAATGTAACAATGTAACAAGCCCGTCCAGATCCTCAATCTAGCTCCCCGTCCCCCACCACAGACAAAGCGTACATGCTGCACATCAACATGCTGGAGAAGGTCCGAGAAGACTGGCAGAGTGAACACATTAAGGCCTGCGAGGTAGGTGCCCGGGACCGGAAGCAGCTCGGGATGGGGCACGTCTTCCTTCTAGAACCCGAGAAGGAATTTAGCACATTGTGTTTCATTCAGTCACTGAGCATGAGGAGGGAGTTGGAAATCGAGCACTGAAGTGAAGAACGGAAGGGATCGGAATAATTTCCTCTCCTCTTCATCTTTTTGCCTCCTCCTCCCCATCCTGACCTCACTGTCCAGCTCAGTCCAGAGGTTTAGTCTAATATTTGGTTAGCCCAGACATGAGACGGCTACATCAGTTAATGGTAGGCTAAGCATTGTAATTTCCCCGAGAGTCTTGTCTGTACTTGCTGGCCTCTCAGGAGAGTACACAGGCCTCCATTATTTTCAAGAGGAAACAAAAGATACAAGCTAGAAAGTTCCTCAACTTTCTGACACCAGTTTTTAACAGTGTCCCAGTAGAATCAGCACTATCCAAGGACTGAGTAGAAGTGTGGATTCTCAGCCCACTCCAGGCCTCTGGAGTCAGGAACTCCCAGGGTGGCAGCCAGCAGTCTCTGTGAATCATAGCCCTCCTTAAAGTGGAAAGAGGAGCTGAGCTGTTTCCTGCCCTGTCCAGGCCTTATGCTGCACAGCTGACCCTTTCTCTACACCCTTGACACAATCTCCTCCCCTTTTGGTCAGGAGCAAACTCACTTTTTCTGTCCTTGTGCCTGTCTGTCTCCCTGCCTCAGGCCTCTCTGAGTGTGTATCTCTGTGTGTCTCTATGTGTGTGTCTTGTGTGAGTCTCTGCATCTGTATCAGTGTGTGAGTGTGTATATATCTGTGTGTGCGTCTGTGTGCCTTTGTGTGTGTATCTGTGTGAGTCTGTGTCTGTGTGTGTCTGTATGTCTGTGTTTGTGTGTGTGTGTCCATGTGTCAGTGTGCCCCCCCCCCGCCCCCATGTCCTGGAAGTCAGGCTTAGGACTTCATACTTGTACATGTTGATCATTAAGATATGTCCCCAGTCCCAGCCATATTTTTTCCTGTATCAGGCTAAAGGTTACTTCTTTACACCTGCTTTCTCCTCTCTCAATATAGGCTGTTTGTTTAAGTCATAGCCAGTCTAAAGATTTATTTATTTATTTTATGTATGTGAGTACACTGTTGCTTTCTTCAGACACTTCAGGAGGGGGCTTTGGATCTCTCTCATTAGAGATAGTTGTGAGCCACCATGTGGGTGCTGGGATTTGAACTCAGGACCTCTGGAAGAGCAGTCAATGCTCTTAACCGCCGAGCCATCTCTCCATCCCCATAGCCAGTCTAAATAGATGCCCCTTCTTGATATATGCCTGTATGTATACCTGTTTTTCTGTAGGTGTTCGAGGCCCAAGAATGTGAAAGAATCAACTTCTTCCGAAATGCATTGTGGTTACATGTGAACCAGCTGTCACAACAGTGTGTCACAAACGATGAAGTAAGTCAGAGGCACTCTCGGAATGTTGGGTTTCGCATGTTAGGATCATCAGAGCAGAAAGAATCATAAACGTTTCATAGTTCTCCCTCTCCCCCTTCCCTGCTTCCACTGAGGTACAGAGAGATAGCGACTCAAACATTGCTATTGCCTGTGTGGCTCCCGGTTCATTTTTACCACCGTGACGCTAATTAAGAAACAGAGTTAGGAGTAGAGAGCAGGTAATAAAACCCAGACCCAGTTGGATGTGTGGAAGACAGAAGAATGTGAATCCCAAAGAGTCCTCAGGGCGGAATGCTGTCACCCAGCCCTGTACCAAGCATCAGCAGACTGAGCCGTGCCCGGGCTGGTTCATCCACTCCAGGGTGAGAATTTGCTACAGTATCATCATGGCGCTTAGCCAGAATTAACCTGTGCACAGTCAGGGTAACTGGGCCCCCAGATAGCAAAGACATCAGACCAGGTTATCTTAGTCCTTGCTAGATCATTCATAAGAGACACTGACGTTAGAAGAAAGGTCAGATGTCCAGAAAAACTGTTGAACCGAAGGGAAGAACTTAGCCTCAGGGTAAGCACTTGTGTTAGCATCTGTGTTTGGCACTGGGACTTGGCCATGGGAATTAAACCATGGGACTTGGCATATAGTTTCTTAGTTCCAACAGTACTTAAAAAAAAGTCTTGGGAGTGTTTTTATTTTCAGAACAAAAGCTGGGAAACAGTCAACTGTTTGTGAAAGTTCCTCTCACATAGAGTGGAGCCGTAATATTGTCAATAGACGTCTACATAAAGCTTCTTCTTGCTTGTTTCCTATCAGATGTATGAGCAAGTCCGGAAGAGTTTAGAAACGTGCAGCATCGAGAAGGACATCCAGTATTTTGTGAACCAGCGGAAAACCGGACAGGTTCCCCCAGGTGACCCGGGCGGCATGGTGTGAGGGACGGTTACGTAGCAGTGTCAGCCTTTCTTGTCCTGTGACACAGGAACTGTCTCTATGACTTCTGCTGCTGTAACAAATACTCCTATATCAGCCTGTGAGAGGAAGGTGTATTTTGGCCCGTTTCCGAGGCTCCCGTACAACCGTTGAAGCCGTTACTTTTGAGGCTGTAGTGAGGCAGCACACTGTGGTAGAGTGGCGGAGCAGACTGTTCATTTTACAGCCAGGATGTGAAAGAGGAAGAGACCAGGGCATGCCTCCAATGACCTCTTCTGATGTGGTCATACTGTGTGATACTTCTTAAACGTTCTATCACCTTCCTTTGCTGCTAAGCTGGGGACAGAGTCTCTAATACACATGGGCTCCTGGGGACCATTCTAGATCTCCCTACCTTTTTCCTTCTCTCCCTTGCTTTCCTTTTCCCTCTGTCCCTCCTTCCCCTATGTTTCCCTTTCCTCCTTTCCCCTCCCCTCATCTCGCCTCTATTTTTTCCATTCCTGTCCTTTCCTGTCCTTTCCTGTCCTTTCCTGTCCTTTCCTGTCCTTTCCTGTCCTTTCCTGTCCTTTCCTGTCCTGTCCTGTCCTCTCCTCTCCTCTCCTCTCCTCTCCTCTCCTCTCCTTTCCTTTCCTTTCCTTCCTCCTCTCACCCCCTTTCTTTCAAGACAGGGTCTCATGTATTCTAGGCTAGCCTTAAACTTGATATTTAACTGAGGATGGCACTGATTCCGGGTCTTTTTGCCTCCATCCCCCAAGGGACAGGCCCAGGGACAGGCACGTGCACCCCAGCCTGTCTTAGGTAGCGCCAGGCAATGAACCCAGGGCCCTGGGCATGCTAGGCAAGTGCTCTACCAACTGCGTGACAGCCCAGCCTTAACACGTGTCTGACGTCTTGTGTCTTAGCACCCATCATGTATGAGAATTTCTACTCTCCTCAGCGGAATGCAGCCCCACCAGCAAAGACTGCAGGGCCCAATCCGGCAAGGTAATAACGAGCTGCTTTTCATGTGAAGAAAAAAAAATATTTTAATAAATGCCTGTACTATCAGTGACCTAGGACATTGCCATCTATTTTTAATTGACCGGGTCCATTGCATGGAAAAGGTGTTGCTCCTAATATAAAGGGTCTGTAGGGGAAAGGAACTTCTTTTTCACACAGTGTCGGGGTTGGGGGTGGTGGGTAGGGGGTAGAGTCTCATCTCTTGAGTTGTCCATCTAGCCTTAGGAAGAGCAGAAAGTGTTTGAGAGAGAGAACAGAGCATACCGTCAACAGGAAGGACCATTAGCTGACTTAACTCTCATTGTGAGGTAGAGCTTTCTCTCACTGTATGTACGAAGATTTTGACATTCCGGGAGACCAGGAAATCTTCTTCCATCATCTGAGATGAAGATCCTGCTAGCAGGCCCTGGGCAGAGCTCTGCACTCTTTACTCCTGGGCATCCTTATGCCCTCTGGGTTTCTGCAGGTCAGAGCTGCAAGTCCTTTGCCTCATCTGAGCCTTCTGCCTCTCTAGGATAGGAACCAGGTGATTACAGCATGATACGTCTGTAGCACGCAGTAGGGAGTTACAAAAATAATTAGAGCTCACCTGAAAGACTCTGATTTTCATCTCTTACAGGAGAGGACCTCTCCCAGTTCCTAAGCGTATACCAGGTATGCCACGGGAAGAGCCTCTTGTGACTTTGAGGTCGGGTGTTCTTTAAGATCGACTAGCTACAATATGAAAAGAACAGCCAGGCATAGCCGCGCCCGTGGTGGCACATCCCTTTAATCCCTGCACTCAGGAGGCGGATCTCTGTGAGTTCGAGGCCAGCCTGGTCTACAGAGCAAGTTCCAGGACAGTCAGGGCTACACAGAGAAACTCTGTTTTGCAAAAAGCCAGCCGGCAAGCAAACAAACACCAAACCAAACCAAACCAAAAAAGAACCAGGTGTGTCAGACTTGTTGACCCCGAGACCTGGCTCTGTCAAAAATAGTATCAATGTTTCGAGTAAGGTTTTGAGTTTGCGTTGGGCCATGGTCAAAGCTACCCCAAGCTGCATGTGGCCCATGGTGGCAGGCTGTCGTGCCTGATAGGATTGAGTTCCTAAGAGATTGTATTGTATTTGGATCTCACTAGAAGGCTTTGCGTTTTGAGACAGGGACTCACTGGGCAGCCCTTATACTGGTGCACACTGCCTGAAAGGAATTGTTTGCGGGTCACGTCCATCTCCCGTCTCCTCTGCAGTACCTCCAAGAGAACCACACACAGCAGCAGCGGTCTTTGCCCGTTGTGTTCCCTTGGTTAATTACCACGTCTTTGCAGAGGGACATTTTGTCTTTTTTCCTCTCCCTTACCGTAGTATTAGATGCCTAGCGGGTGCTTAACAATGAACCATTCCGGGCAAGAATGGTTGAAGTAGCTGTGTTCAAAGGGGACTCAGGGGGAGGGTCTACTTACACTGATTTGGCCTCTCAGTAAAAACTTAATGGCTGTTGAAAATTTTTGGGCCGGCAAGATGGCTCAGTGGGCAAAGGTGCTTGCCCTCAAGGTTGGCAGCCTAAATTCAGTGCACGGCGCCCAAATGGTGGAAGGAGAGGACTGACTCCCGTTCATTATCTTTCAACTTCTGTATATGTGCTGAGCACACACAATAAATAAATACTAAAAAATTAAAAGGTAGCGGTTGGAATGATATGTTTAGATGATATTTAACTTCGTTTTTATCCATTTTTTTTGATGACGACTTTACTGTGGCTGCTAATGTGTAATGTGGGCGGGAACGAAAAAGAAGTCCTAATAGTGATTTCCGGAATGTTCTCGGGCTTGTAGTCATGACTACTAAGCATAGGCTGTGGTGTCCACACTTGGTATTTTGATGTATTTAATCATTAGAAAAGGGCAGTTTCCTTGAAGTGGAAAGCTTTTGGTTTGAAAGTGGTGAAAGCATTGGTTCTCAGATATCCTAAGGCTGAGACCCTATAATACAGTTCCTCATGTCGTGGCGATTCCCCAACTGTAAGGTTATTTTTTGTTGCTACTTCATACCTATAACATTGCTATTATTATGAATTGTAATGTAAATATCTGACCCTTGCAGGGGTCATGACCCCCAGGTTGAGAACCACTGGGCTAAGGTGACCCCCCAGGTTGAGAACCACTGGGCTAAGGTCTTAACAAGGAGAACGATCAGCTTAAGTCTGTCCTGTGCCCTTCCCTCTGCAGATGACCCTGATTACTCTCTGGTTGAAGATTACAGTTTGCTCTATCAGTGACATCAGAGGTGGTAAGAGTCTTCAGTCTTCCTGGCATCCTGTTGCTCTCTGGGTGATTTGATTTCAGGAGCCTCCAGATCTGAGCACCACCAAGGCCAGGTCTTGCATCAGGCTCCCTCAGGCTTGCCTCTAGAGCCTGCAACTGCAGGCTGACTGGAAGGAAGCCTATTGGGGAGAGGACACTTCCCCTTTGGTTTTCACAATTTTACAGCTCTCTAAACCTGCTCAGTCCTTTTTGTAGCTTTTATACAGCTACACGTGAGCATCTTTGGAAGCTCACACACACACACACACACACACACACAACACATGCATGCACACACACACATGCATGCACACACACTCATGCGCACACACATACACACACAGCATACATGCATATACACATACACACATGCACACACAATATACATACACATATACACACATACACACACGTGCAACC
This sequence comes from Rattus rattus, assembly GCF_011064425.1. Taxonomy (NCBI): domain Eukaryota; kingdom Metazoa; phylum Chordata; class Mammalia; order Rodentia; family Muridae; genus Rattus; species Rattus rattus. The sequence goes on along the minus strand of NC_046168.1, from coordinate 54,230,329 downwards.
ACACACACACACACAGGCACAACATACGCACACACATACACACATACACACACATGCAAATGCACTCCACACACACACACACATACACACACACGCATGCACAGGCACAATACACACACACATGCATGCACACACACTCATGCACACACACATACACACACAGCATACATGCATATACACATACACACATGCACATACAATATACATCCACATATACACACATACACACACGTGCAACCACACACACACACACAGGCACAACATACGCACACACATACACACATACACACACATGCAAATGCACTACACACACACACACATACACACACACACGCATGCACAGGCACAATACACACACACATGCATGCACACACACTCATGCACACACATATACACACACAGCATACATGCATACACACACACACATGCACACATGCTCACACAATACACACACACACACACACACACACACATACACTATTCTCAGTCTGTAAATGTTGTCCTTATTTCCTGAAGAGGAGAAATCAGTGGAAACCCTGTAAATGCCCCATCACAGTCTCCAAACAGAAGGGGACCAGAGGGGTCATTATGTGCCAGGTCACAGGTTGTCATCTGAACTAGGAAATCACAAGGATTCTTGGAGGATTCAACATTACTACCCAACCATAGCTGCAAAGGTGACCACCAAGTGTTCTCTGGGCACGCAGCCACAATGTGCAAAATGCCTCAGAAGCCAAAAGCAGCACTGAAGGAAACGCTGTACATTGTAATTTTGTCCAGGCAGGCAGAGCCTGGCATGTAACTCCATAGGGAGTACAGCATCGAAGGAAAAGGGGGGAGGACCTATCCTCAAGAAAAAAAAAATTCATTTCTGCTGGGCCTTAGGGTTTCTCATCTGTCTGTAGTAAGACAGGTCTTACTTCTTTGGTCAAAACTATATGGACGAGTTGGGTCATATGCATTTTGTTTTCTGATCTTGGGTCCTTCTGGGAGTGACAGGGAGAGTGGGTGGCTGGATGCAGGAAGTCATGTCATGGCAGACCTGGAAAAGTGTCACTTCAGCTCTTCCTGGTATCGATGACATTACTGTCACTTAGGAAACAAAACAGGTTTTCCGCCCACCCCTGCTCTCTGGCTATTTGTTAAGTCTTGTGTTCTACTCAGCAGATAGCACTGGGAGATTAGCAGATCAAACATCGCTTCAGGTCCTCACCACCTACTTGCTGGCTTTTCCCCAGTTAGCTTCATAGGACTGGAGCCAAGTTGTCTCAATTAAATAGAATAATTATCTGGTATCAATTTATATGAAATATAAGGCCTTGCGTTGCTTCATAAATATGTTTAAGATGTGAGTAACTTTGCTATAAAAGAGATGGACACTGAAGATGTAGAATTTTCCACCCTCTAGATAGGTGTGAATATGATATATTATAAATTGTAGTCTTTACAACTGGTCATAATATCTTCTTCATGTGTCTCTCTCTCAGGGACAAAGCAGGGACATAGTGAATCACCCATCAGCAAGTCTACTCTCTGGATCATAGCAGAGACGACAGCTGTGGGACCAAGCACTGGCAGCCCCAAGAGCTTATTAAATAAATTATATATATTTATATAAATACACATTTTACTTCTTTGTTTCCTGCTCACATCTTGATAAAGCCCAATGCTACAAGCTTGAGACCAGCATTTGACGTAGATCTCAGGTTCCCCTGTATCCAGGAATCTGATGTGTGAACTCGAGAGGTTAATGCCTCTATATTTAATGAGCAGTCTCTCTCAAACTGTATAATTTTAATGTCTGCACCAAGGTCAATGAATAGAGGCTCAGCTTGCTCATAGATGATTGTCACAATTTCAGAGAATTTTAAAAGTTCTCTCTCTCTCTCTCTCTCTCTCCCCCCCCCTCTCTCTCTCTCTCTCTCTCTCTCTCCTTTTCCTCCCTCCCTCCTTCCCTCCCTCCCTCTCCATCTGCCACATGTGTGCAGTTGCCTGCAGAGGCCAGGAGAGAGTGTTGGGTCTCCTGAAGCTGGAATGACAGGCAGCTGTTAACTGCCTGAGACGGGTGTTGAACTTAGGTCTTATGGAAGAGTCACGAGTTCTCTTATCCACTGGGTCATCTCTCCAGCCTCAGTTTCAGAGAATTTTAAGGAAAGGATCCTGGTTTATTTAATTCAGTTATTACACTCTTCACATATTTGAACGTACCTTAGGGGTTGAATTTCCCAGGAGAATTAGGCATTAGTAACTTGTTCAGTAGTTGTTGATCTTAGGTTTTATTTCTGTTTTTAACTCTAACATGCTTAGTAAACGCAGATTATATAATTTTTTTAATTTAAAACACGTGCATCAAAAGTATCAGTGCACGGGGTATTACCATGAAGACCTCCCGTGGCGACTCTCTGCTCGCTGTTTTCTTTGACCAAACACACTCCTAAGTTGGTATGAATAGGTCATTCAGATGAAATGTCTGTGCTGTTTTCTTTCAGAAAAGAAAGCTTTTCTCAGCTACTGCTTCTGTGACATGAAGAGAGGCCCCGGGAGCAGCATAATCCATAACCAAATCTCATCAATCATGAAGACTTTGATGTGAACCATTATCAAAAAAAATTCTTTTTTGATATTTTAAATTTATAGTCGACTCAACCTAGCTGAGTAGAGTTCTGCAGAGTCCTTTTTCTTTCTCCCCTCGGAGAGTTTACATACTGTTCCAGAAGGAAGAATTATTATTTCCTGGCTAGCTACTAAGGTTGTGAGTGTTTTCTGTCGGGGAAGCAAAGCCACTCTGGATTCTGAGTGTTGGCTTGAGCAGGGCTGCAGAGGATGGTGCCGGTTTCCAAAGAAGCAACTTGGGCTGTGGGAAGGAGGGCTGTGGACAGAGGGCCCCTCCCTCCATGGTGTGCTGTTTAAAATTGCCTTTGTTCTTAGCTGGAAGAGGAAGAAGCATCTGACTGGACTCGCTCCTTTCACAGATCCAGCAGTGTGAGGAGATCAGTTTCCTTACAATCCCGACAGCCAACGACAGAACCCCTCCTAGGGCACAACTTTCTGGCACAGTGCTGTTCTAGCCCTTTGTGGGGCTGCCATGCTCATGCAGACTGAGTGAGGAGTGAAGATGCTGGGCCAGCATGGTGACCTGAGCTCCATCCCTGGAACCCACATAAAGGAGCAAGCGGATGACCTGCTCCATATTGGTGCCTGGCCTCCTCATGTGTGCATGGCAGTGATTGACATGTGCAGGTGCAGACAACCCCTGCCCAGACACATACCCACACCACACACATACACACACACACACACACACACACACATACACACACACACACACATACACACACACACAAACACACAGGCAAACACAAAGACACACAGACACATACCCACACACACACTCGCACACACACATACATACACATACACTCACACAGACACACAAACACATTTAAAAAGGATATTTGGCTAACATTTTTTCAGCCAGTAAAATGACTAGAATTTAAATGTCAGAATTATTTTTATAAAAAAATGCAGCGTACTGAATAAACCACAGACACAGACACATGCACAGAGATCTTTTAATCTGTGAGGCCCTGGATTGTAAAGTGCCCTCTTGTCCGTTTCTAGGAAGGTATGATGGGGCTGCCGATTACGTTTGTGGCAGTCTGTAGACTGATTCTGAGATAGGAAAGTTGAAAAAAAAATAGATTCAAAAATATGTTAATTTAACAATTCCTCAAGAGGATTTAGGATTTTTAAAGCCCCTATTCAATCTCAAATATTTACAGAAAGTCTCCTCCTGCTGTGCTCTGGAACATTTAAAGAGGCATGGCTCAGTGGTTAAGAGCGCTGACTGCTCTTCCAGAGGGCCTGAGTTCGATTCCCAGCAACCACGTGGTGTCTCACAACCATCTGTAATGAGATCTGATGCCCTCTTCTGGTGTCCGAAGACAGCTACAGTGACTCACACACATGAAATAAATAAATCTTAACAAAGAGGCATTCTCACAGCAGGGAGGTCATGTGTATATGGCATTTTACACCCAAGAACGTGGACACTTAGGACAGAGTTTTTAGTATTGCTTCTCATTGGCATGTTGTAAATGTCTGTGCCACAGCAAAGGACAATCACATTCCTGTCCTTCCCCAGGACGTTGGACAAATTGATTTAAATAAGATTGAACCCTGGGCCTGGTAATCTCAGCATGCGGGAGGCTGAGGCAGGAGGCTGGTGAGTCTGAGATCGGCCTGGATACACAGTGAGAACCCCTTCCCCACACAGAGATCAGTTATTTCTCAGCTTCAATCTAAGATGTGCCCGGCTGTGGCAGCCTCGCAGCATGGCAGGGGATTTGCACCAGTTGGGCATCGTTTTTGAGGAACTCAGGTTTGCAAAGGTCCATCGACTTCCCCAAACTGGATAACCTCAGGAAGTTGTCTATTGCACATAGAAGATTCTGTTTTTAAGTATATTATTTATTGTTGGCCTTCAATGATCTGTATTTTCTATCAATCAGCATAACTGATGTAAGCGTGTTTCATGAGTGTAAAATAATATTAATTTTATGGCTTTTTCTCCTGCTTGACATGAAGTGAAATAAAAGTTTCTGATGATTTGGGATTTAATTTGTATTCGTGTGTTAAATGTACATCTCCTCTCAGATGTATGTACTTCCGTGTGTGTGTGTATGTGTGTGTGTGTGCACACACGTATGGTATATGTAATATGTATGTGGTGTGTGTGTGGTGTATGTGTGTGTGGTCTGTGTGGTATGTATGGTATATGCAATATGGTGTCTGTGTATGTGTGTAGTGTGTGTATGTGTGGTGTGTGTATGTGTGGTATATGGTGTGTGTGGTGTGGTGTCTGTGTATGTGTGTAGTGTGTGTATGTGTGGTGTGTGTATGTGTGGTATATGGTGTGTGTGGTGTGGTGTCTGTGTATGTGTGTGGTGTATATATGTGTGGTGTGGTGTGTGTGTGTGTATGGTGTATGGTGCGTGTGTGCGTGTGTGTGTATGAGAGAGAGAGAGAGAGAGAGAGAGAGAGAGAGAGAGAGAGTTAGTTTGGGCTCCTGCCGCTCTGCACGTGTGGAGTTTAGAGAGTTGATTACCTTGGGTGTTGCTCACTACCTTCCACCACGTTTGACACGAGGTCTTCTGTTACTTGTTACTGTATAGCAGCCTAGCTGGCTCGCTTTGGGGATTTTCTTGGCCCTTTTTAAAGATTTATTTATTTATAAGTACACTGTAGCTGTCTTCAGACACACCAGAAGAGGGCATTAGATCCCATTACAGATGGTTGTGAACCACCATGTAATTGCTGAGATTTGAACTCAGGAACTCCGGAAGAGCAGTCAGTGCTCTTAACTGCTGAGCCATCTCTCCAGCCCTACTCCTACCCACACTGTAGAAGTCCTGGGATTACAGATGTGCCTTACTACATCTGGCTTCCATGTGAGTTTTAGGGATCAGAACTCAGGTCCTCACACTTGCAGGGCAAGTACTTTACCCACTGCGCCATCTCTGCGTAGTACCTTGCCTCTCCCCTCTTCTCTCATAGATCTAAAGCACTTTCCTAGCATCTAATCAGTAAACAATATATCCTACCCTACGGTATTAAAATTTCATGACAGTGGCAATTAGGTATGTGTTTAGAGGAACAATAATGAAGATACTGAGAAACACTAGTCTAAGGCAATGTTAAGTGCAATTTCATATGACATGTCAGGCCCTCTGTAAACTGGACAAACACTGTGGTGTCAAGGGCAAACCCATTCTTTGAGTCCATTCTGCTGGGGAGAAGTCTTCCTCTTTCCCCAGAGTAGAGAAAAATGGATAGTTTCAGTTCACTGGCTGGCCTTTTGGAGGCATGGTAACATTTAGAGTTCAGCTTCAGCACACAACGGTAGTCATTACATCACAGGGGGTCAGCGGACGGTCCTTGTGTAGTCTCATTTCTCTAATGGTGAGTGTTCTATGGCCTAGCAAGGAAGCACTGGGGTGGCCCACTCCACTGGATGAGTTATCCTAGTTACACAATTCTGCACCCCCTGCTGTAGCAGTGTCGATTTCCTTAGAGGTACTAGTAAGAGATACAAAGTTGCACATTTTTTTGCTAATTTGCGTAAGCCCACCCACCCACTTCTCCTCTAGTTCTCTGCCTTCCGTCTGCCCTGTTTGGCCCATCATCCTTCACCTTGGGTTGTGTCTCCCCTCACCGTGGCTTGGTGACCAGCTGAACAGATTTTGGCAGTGTAGCAGCAGGCCACACCCACATAAACAATGAATGCAGAATCGGGCTATTCTCAAACCATGCCTGAGCCTTATCCTTCCTCTGTCAGCTGGGTTGAAGGAATTGCTGTTAGACAGATGTGAGGTAAAAGAGATGGCATAAATGCAAGAGAGGAAGGCGACTGATGCGTTTGCCTCCTCTGTCAAGGCAAGGTGCTTGAGCCTTGCCTGCCCATTTTGAAGCAGGTTCTTGCTGTATATCGGTCTTAGGGTCTTACTGCTGTGAACAGACACCATGACCAAGGCAGCTCTTATAAGGACATTTAATTGGGGCAGGCTTACAGGTTTGGAGGTTCAATCCAGTATCATCAAGGTAGGAGCATGGCAGCATCCAGGCAGGCATGGTGCAGGAGGAGCTGAGATTTCAACATCTTGTTCCAAAGGCAACCAGGAGAAGACTGGCTTCTAGGCAGCTAGGATGAGGGTCTTAAATTCCATGCCCCTAGTGACACACTTCCTCCAACAAGGCCACACCCACTCCAACAAGGCCACACCTCCTAAGTGCCACTCCCTGGACCAAGCATTTTCAAACTGCCACAGTGTCTGAGGCTGACCTTGAGCACAGGATCCGCCTGCTTCTGCCTCCTGAGTGCTGATCTTCTGGTAAGTACCTCCACTCACAGGCAGAATGGACTGTTTCCAGTGTACGATGGATGGCCGATGTGCCTGCCTGACTACTCATGGGATCTGAAGGAACTAAAGCAATGTAGAACTGACATAATTGCTTTTCATATTCATATTTACACTGTGCTTTTTACAAAATGCCTATCCTTGTTGTTTTTGTTGACCTCTTTAAATGCTGTCGCAGCTGCTCCGTGGCTCCTCCATTATTCTCCGGGTGTCCTGAGATTGTGATTTCCCTCGGTGCAGCGACGGCAGCAACAGCAGCTGGTAAATGCTGTGTCCAATGACAGCCTTAGGGCTATGCTTACCACGTAGTTTTACATGCTAGTATGTCGCATCAGCTCTTTTGCCTGAGTTCCTCCTGGCAGTAGGAGAGGCCTCAGTGAGGGCAAGGCTGCAACTCAGACATGGTCAATCACCATCTTTTCCAGCGACAACTTTGGCTTCTGGCTGGCTGGAGCCACGGCATGATTCTGTCTGGACACTTTAAAGTACCGTGTCTGGTGTCAGCTGTCTTAGCTTGAAGTCACCTAGAAGGACATCCCGAGAGAAGGATTTGAGATCACACAGTGTAGGAAGTGGGTATGTTAACCAACCAAAGAGTACACATGGAGGGACCCATGGCTCCAGCTGCATATGTAGCAGAGGATGGCCTTGTCGGATATCAATGGGAGGAGAGGAGGAGAGGCCCTTGGTCCTGTGAAGGCTTCATATTCTAGAGGAATGCCAGGACAAGGAGTCAGAAGTGTGTGTGTGTGTGTGTGTGTGTGTGTGTGTGTGTGTGTGTGTGTGTGTTTAAGCACCCTCATAGAAGTAGGGGGAGGGGGGATAGGATAGGGGTTTTCCAGAGGGGAAACTGGGAAAGGGGATAGCATTTGAAATGTAAATACATAAAATATCCAATAAAAAAAGAGAGGGGAATGAGCACTCTATTCTACACACACACACACACACACACACACACACACACACACACACACACACAGGAAGTGGGTACATGAAACAGCAGTGAAGGAGGAAATGAGATTAGAAGAAGGACATGGAGAGAAAGCTTGCTTTCAGGGCTGGCAAGATTAGCAAGATGCTTCAGTCCAAAAGGTGCTTGCCAAACCAGTCTGAGGACTCAAGCTTGACCCTTGGAACCTATGGTAGGAGGAAAGAGTTGATTCCTGAATGTCCTTTGAGCTCTGTGCGCATTTATGTCTGTGCCACATGGACACAGAGACAGACAGGCGTCCCTGCCCCTCTCTCCCTTTGGAAGTTGCCATTGTGGGGGACTGGGCTTTAATTTCCCTGGAGGAAACTGGAAAACGAGACAACACAGACCAATCAAAGGATGACACTGTATTAGAAAGTTGGACCTCTGAAGTGCTATAACCCCAGTGACTTAAACAAGAGAGATTCACTGTCACAGTTCTGGGGTTTGCCGTTGGCCATCGAGACATAGGCTGGTTCAGTCTGAGGACTAACACGGATGAGTGTGTTGTGGGCCTTTCTCTCTGAATTGTAGACAGCCATCTTTTCTCTTTCCAGTGTTTTCTTTCTATGCTTGTCTACCCGCTCCATCAAGGATAACAGTTGCACTGAAGATTCATCCTTAGGATCGCCTCTCTAAAGATCCCAACTCCTAACCAAGCCTCATTCTGAGATCCTGGGGGTTTGGGCTTCAATGTGAGTGTTTGGGGAGGGGACACAATTTAGCTCATAGTTTTATTTCTATGCTAACTCCTAAACTCATCAGGTGAGGGTCGGTCCTGGTTTGCTTTATTTTCCTGACACACCCAGCCTACCCTGTATGTGGCCAAAGTGGGCTCTGGCACAGGTTGCTGGGGTTGGGTATTGGACATTCAGAAATGTAAACGCTTAGCCGAGTGTGGGGGTCCATGCCTGTGATCCCAGCATTTGAGAGGCTGAGGCAGGAAGTTCAGTAGTTCAAGGTTAGACTGGGCTCAATGAAACCCTCCTTAGAGAGCGAGTTGAGGGTGGAGAGAGCTAGGTTTGTAGAGAGCTTACCCAGTATACATGAAGTCCTGGTTTTGGTTCTCACCATCAGCATGGTGGTATACGCCTCTAATCTCAGCACTTAGGATGTGGAAGTAGAAAGATCAGAAGTTCATGGTCTTTTTTTTCTATATAGTGAGTCTGAGGCCAGCCTGGAGTAGATTGAGAGGAAGATACTTGTATCTGCGGTTGCTCTCTCTCTCTCTCTCTCTCTCTCTCTCTCTCTCTCTCTCTCTCTCTGTGTGTGTGTGTGTGTGTGTGTGTGTACAAGCAGAAGACTGTGAAAGGAGGAATAATAGAAAAGGATACTTCTGCATGTTTTTCCCCCTATGGAAACAACAGTCTGCTAATGGAAGAGATCACATTTGTGCAAGAATCCGATAAAACAGGCAAGCTGGATGGACCCTTTTAATTTACATGCTAACGGCCTCAAGATACTGAAAGAATTCTAGCTTAAATTAGCAGGATTTCACATCAGTTTCATAACCTGTATTTAGTAATCAGGAATGATAAAATACAACCGCCTACAGGGTGCTGTTCAGGAAGTAATTGACTACAAGAATCAATAACGTCTCAGAAATACTGTGCAAGAGTTGTCACTACTGGGGAATGACCACCAGAGGGCAACAGAGATCCCGGCATGGGATCGTGGAGGTGCATCATCCTGCCAGGCACAACAGCTGTCCTTTGAACCCTTTCATGACAAGCCCTGTTCCAGACACAGGCTGACTGCTATGTCATGCTCATGTCAAGTTGTTTGCAAGGTCATAACATGAGAATCCCAGTCCTTTTATGGATGACTGACTCTTGTTCAATTGTTTGGAAATGTTCTCTTGAGGTTCAAAGTGTTCTTACTGTCTCAAAGTTACAATGAAAATTAGTTCAGTCTATTAGAGGGAAATCTGAAAAACATTTATAGAAATTAAGAACAAGATTGTCTCTTTGATGAACACTTCACACCTATGATCTATCTTATAGAAAAATATACACACAGAATGGGTATCCTGGCATAAGCTTGTAATCCTAGTAGTTGGATGGCAGAGGCAGTGTGATGTCTGTGAGTTCAAGGCCAACATGGTCTACCGTCATAGTGACACCCTGTCTCCAAAGCAAAACCAACAAGTAGAACACACACACACACACACACACACACACACACACACACGAAAGCAGGAGGGCTATTTGAGAGGTAGAAAGGATCACTAGTATTAATTCTGTTTTGCAGAACAAGTAGGTGGTACTCGGAGAACTTTAAAGACTAAAAGGATCAGGGGAAGGCAGTGAGAGTGTTCCAGACTAGGAGATGACCAAGGAAACCATATGGATAGTGGCTAGGAATGGTGACATCTGTGTGTAGTTGTAGGCACTCAAACTGAGGCAGGAGGATGACTTGAGTTCAGGGAAATGATGAAAAGTTTTGGATAGGTATGTCTACCTTTCTCCTTAAAAGATTACATGGTATCCCGTAAACATACAATTGTGTATGTACTAACAAAATAAGGAAGACAATATATAGACAGATTTACATAGGGTTCATGAAGATACTATGCCATTTTATATAAGGGATCTGAGGTTTTGCATTTTGGCTTTGTGAAGGTAGCATCAGAGGTCTGCGGGTCCTAGAATCAATTCTCCTAGGATTAGTATATGCAAAGGCCTGGACCACCAAGTCCATCTACATTCTAGGAAGCTTGATATGTTTTGTTATTGAGGATTTGGGGTTACAAAATTGGAGTGTAGCTTTATGGCACAGAACTTGTGTAGCTGGAGGTCTGGGTTAGTACTTAGCTCTGTGAAACAAAACAACTGTCTCTTCCAAATCTCCTACTTCAACCCAACAAACTGTTTAATATAATTCAGGGACAAGAATCACACAGGAGCTAAATAGCTCAGGTGTAGAGCACTTGCTTAGCATATACAAGGTTCTGAGTTCAAGTCCCCACAGCACATAAAACACTAAACAAAGATTTACCTATAGAAAGAAAGAAAGGAAAGAGAAAAAGACCAGGAAAGTGGCACAAGCCTTTTATCTCAGCATTCCGGAGGCAGAGACAGGTGGATCTCTGAGTTCAAGGCCAGTCTGGTCTACAGAGCAAGTTCCACATAGAAGAACCCTGTCTCAAAACAATAGCAGCAGCAGCAGCAGCAGCAGCAGCAGCAGCAGCAGCAGCAACAACAACAACAACAACAACCGAACAAGTAAAAACCATACCACACACATTGATTTCTTTGTCAAGGGAAGAAGTCCTTTTTCTTCCCTTGTTCCCCCCTCCTGCTGAGATCTCCCTGCTTCTGCTGGGGTTAACGGTGTGTCTCACCGAGCTCAGCCCATTCAGTTTTTCATGCCACAGTCCTGGAGTTTTTATTTTAGGTCATACTATAGAGTGGGTGGTTAATCTTTTCACCCCTCTTGTAGATTATCACGTGTTGCCTTATCCACACCTCTACCCCCCCCAATAGAACAACTCGTATTCATTAATTCCATTCAACAGATATTATCTACTATTGCTTTGGAAGTCCTTGGCCCACATCAGAGAAGGAATTTGCCTACCAGGAGGGTTGACCTTTCAGGAGGGCTGACAGACTCTAACAGTAAACACCTTTTAAAGTACTTTAGAGGCATCTCATGCTCCAGAGATGAGGCCAGCCTTGTTTTTTTCCTTTTATTAAAATCTGGAATTGTCAATCGAAACACAGTATGCAAAATGTACACTACTTTCCCCCTCATTTCTTTTTGCCTTTTTGTCTGTCTTCTTCTAGCCCATGCTCCTTATCTAGCCTGCAAATTTGTATAGTAAGTATCACATCGAGATGTCTGCTAGAACCAGGTGCCTTTCATAACTAACCAATTCAATTCTTGTGACTTGGAGATGGAAGTGTCATCATCTCCCTTCTACAAAACAGCAGGTAGGAGTTCACTTTGGATGGACATAATGTTTCTTTCCGGAAACGTAACGTAGATTTAGGCTGACTCGAATAGGTATAAAAATCAGATTGCCAAAGCCTCTTCTGGCACTTCATGGTTCATGTCGAACGTCTTTCTGCCCGCTGTGGAGGCAGAGGGGAGCTCTGAGCACATCCTGCGGCCAGCCGCGGAGCTTCAGTTTACGGTTCACAGGGCGTGGCTGGAGGCGGGGCGAGGGCTGGGCCGGGGCGGGCCTTGAACAAGAATGGGCGGAGCCTTTCGCGCACAAGTAGTTCCTTACTAGTTTGTCCCAAGTTGCAGCCCGTACGGGCTCCTGTTGCCGCCTCCCTTGCCCAAGTGGTGGAGTGCTTGTCACGTGACATTCAGGAGGCCGGAACTGGGCGGCTTGCGTGAATTGCAGGAGTTTGACAGAAACAGACCGCGACGTCGCGGAGGCAGAGTGTATGGCGGAGGCTGTGAAGCCCCGCCGGGCCAAGGCCAAGGCCAGCCGGACCAAAGGCAAGGTGAGGATGCTGTCGCTCCCTTGCGAGCCCTCTGCAAGCCGCGGGTCCCGTGGAGTCCCGTGGGTTCGGGCTGTCAGGGTCGCTTGACTGTCGCCCTGTCCTGACTTCACTGGGCTTCCTCTCCTTTGCTCATCTTCTTGGCTTCCCACAGCAACGCCTGGCTCCGTGCGCCGAAGCAGTTTTTTCCTCCTTTGCCCCATCTTTCACTTCCTATCTTATCCTCTGTAACATGGGAACAGGTTCTGGAAATGCACGGAGACCGGACGTCCTTCGCTTGGGAAGTATGGTTTGTAGACAGCAGTGATGTGTCAGACCTCTTCGTTTTCCAAATTTCAGAGCCACAGTATTATTTCCCGTGTACCTGATTGTTTTCAGTGTGCCGCGAATATACAAAACTCAACACAGGGCAGAATCCAGACAGCAGGGATGGATTTGATTTTTTTTTCTGGATTGTTGCACATCAGTGTGGTATTAGGTTGCATTTTGAGATTTTCACGTTGCTCCTGTAACATTTGCTGAGGCGAAGAAATTCAGTTCTACCCTAAGGTGGTGGTCAGACCCATCTCTATCTATAACTATGTATATTTAAATAGGGTTTTAATTATGTAGCCCTGCCAGGCCTGGAACTCACTATATACCTCAAACTCCCAGAGGTCCTGCGAGCCACCACACCAGTCTGCCATAACTTTGATTTATCCAAAACAGAATTTACACGAATTGAAACCAACAATGAAGATGGTATTATTGGTATAGAGATTTCCTTCCTCAGAATTGGTGGCATTACTGAGCCCAAAGTATAGCTTCTTGTGTGTTTGGGAACAAGTTTTAACTGATTTATGGGCACTTCATTTAACAGAGTGTAAATGAAGTGTGTGGGTCACTTTCTGTAAGGTGGTATGGATTCAAAGGAAGTCCAGGAAGTGAAGTGTCATGTGCTGTTGTGTGGAGGTTGCTGTGGCTTCTGGCTTTGTCTCAGAACCTGGCCTACATTCCTCCGTGTTAAATACCTGGTAGGTGACTCCAGGATGACAGGTTGTGGTCATGTATTAGGTATTTACTACTGGATAATTTAGATATAGCCCTAATAATGTTTTTATTCTTCTAGTTTGATCGTCTGTAAAAAATAGCACTTCCCCCAATTCTGAGGATCTGGTGTTCATTTATCTCAGTAAACATAGTTTTAAGAAGAACAGAATCTTGAATTTGGATTTGCCCTGAAGACTTAATCGATTTTGTAGTAAGGCAGAATGATGACGCCAGAGGTCATGAGACTCAGCTGACTGAAGGATGAGGATGGAGTTCAAGGCCAGCTGGGGTTCATAATGAAATCTAGGTTAGCTTGATGTTATATGAGGAGACCTGTCTCAGAAACATTGTATCAAATTGTAAATTCTAACAGGCAACAGGTGCATCTGGTAACTGACGGGGTGGATTAGGATGTTTCCTGGTCAACCCTTCCCACCTGTGCTGGTGGGCCTCCTTCCCCTGGCCCACCGCTCAGGAAGTTGATTTCTTCCTTTGTTTCTTCTAGGCATGGATTATTGTTGGAATAAAGTTGGGCAATGCTGTATATTATTATTTAAGCCTCTTTTGTGCCTTGTGAAATGCACTTATTGTTTCCCACAAAACAATTCTATCCATTTGGGATATAGGAGAAAACCCTTAGGCCTCAGTGGTGCCTATAGTCAGGAGAAGGCAAACCAAACCCAACTAAACAGCCCCCATCCATATTGAGACACAGGCTAGAAGGTGATGTCGTGGAAAAAGAACAATCGTGGTAGAGGTTTGGAGTATTTGTGAGAGGCTTGGGTGGGTTACAGTCTCAAAGAGTTGGGCAGTGCAGTCCTTATTCAAGGGGACGTTTGTTTGTTTGTTTTGAGACAAATCCTCAGTTTGAGACAAACTATCAGCTCTGGTTGTCCTGGAACTCACTATGTAGATCAGGCTGGCCTTGAACTCTGCACGTCTCTACCTCCCAAGTGCTGAGATTAAAACTATTTGTTCCCTTCCACCCTTGTTAAGGAGACTTACAAATGAAGGTGTTGCAGATTGGAGGCATTAACAGACCATAAACCAGTGTGTTCTGTCCTTGAAACTGTAATGGGACAGTGTGGCTAGGGAGGAGTGAGTGGACAGTAGTCAGAAAGGCAGACCCTTGTAAGGAGTTTGGCTTTTCCTCCGTGTGACAATTAGAATCTGTGTGGGCTTGAGCAGAGGAGGGCAGGATCTGACTTAGGCTTCAAGGAAAACTCTGTGCTTGCATGGTTGAAAAGAGACTAGTAAGGGGTATTAATGTGAAAACAGTTCAGATTTGGGAGTAGGAGATTAATTCCAGAGCCAAATATTCATGCCTGTGGCCTAGGAACACAGACTTAGGTTACCTGGGACACACTTTCTAGTGTGGTAACAGTTTCATTAAGGTTTTATAGTTAATCCAAGAAAGTCAGAAATCAAATAATTAAAAAATGTACCCGCGGGACATTAGGGGGTTGGGTCACAGTGAAGTGGGGAATCTGCTTTAGGCCTCAGGGTTGGTGGAAGCCAGGGCTATGTAAAATTTGAAATAAAAGTTTGTTAGTAGCATAGAGGTGTATTGTAGGGTTGGATGTGTGAATCTAATTTTCTGGATTTAGCCTGAGGCTGAGATGAAAATTTGCCAGTAATTAACACATAGTTGTGCAGATGGTAGAGAACTGGAGGATCCAGAGATGGAGGCCAGACAGAGCCTCTCATGCAGGGCAAACGGGGCAGGGCATTTGCAGGGCATTTTCATAACATGTGAAACACTCCGGGTTCTGTCCCCAACACTGAAGCAATAGCAAAGCCAACAATAACCATACTGATGGCATTTAAACCAGAAGCTGAATTGTTTCACTTTGGATTAATGCTTTAGTAAGAAGGCTGGTAGGATGGCTCACTTGGTCAGGGAATTTATATGTGAGCCTGGTGACCTGGGATCAAATCTCAGAACACAAAGACAGGGAGAAGGAAGGAACCAGCCACTGAAAGTCGTCCTCTGACTTCCACAAATAAGGTCCATCTCCCCTGCCCAGCCCTGTCTGTCTCTGTCTCTCTCTTACACATTCATATATTCTCATTCTCTCTCTCTCTCTCTCTCTCTCTCTCTCTCTCTCTCTCTCTCTCTCTCTTTCTCTCGGACACACAGAAATGTGCATGCACACATATATTAATAATAGATCAGGAAGTTAGAAAAGAAATGGTCAGACCTGACTGACCTTCATTACTAAGAGGCTGGGAAGAAGAGGAGCCAAGAAATGAGCAGACAGTGAGGCGGGCTGTGCTCCCGCTGAGGCGGGCTGTGCTCCCGCTGAGGCGGGCTGTGCTCCCGCTCAGGCTTCATGGAGAAAGTGGGTCTTGGAAGCTGAGGGAAGAGTGTGGGAGGGAGGGAGAGATCAAGTCGGTAACTTGCCTCAGATGAGGGAAGCAGGGTTGGCAGGTGACCAGAACAACACTAGAAAAGTAGCAGCCCTGGGGACAGTAAGAGCCCCATCCTCACAATGCTGTCTACTTGTGTGTGGCAGTCTTTGCCCAAAAGAGAGATGGTAAAACTGTCCCCAGAGCTTTGATCTGACACTTGTGCTGGTGTGTCTATCTCTCCCTCCTTTCAATTGGTACTACACTAGGCATCGTGCTACGTGTGTAGCATGGATCACACACTTAAAGATAAACCACACTGGTTTTAAAACACTCATAACAAGCATTGCATAACATATAAAAATTGAGCCATTGAGATTTATGAAGGAGTCCCTCATTGTCTTTTAAGGAAAGAAAGGAGTTCTAGGTTTCCTTAAAGGAGTATGCAGAGAGAGCTGGAAGGCATAGTAGACATTCCCACCCATGTTTCAGAACAGACATAACTGCACAATTATTTTCACATTGCTTAAAGAAGTACGTACATGATAGTGTGCACATGCACATTCAGAAGTGGACACCTTGGCTTCGGTCTCCGGGAGACGCTGTTAGTGACAGCGCCTGTGTCCTTCTAGTTTAGCTTTGCTCTCTTCTGCCTTACCACAGCAGTCCAGAGCATTTGACTGTGACAAGCTCAAGGTTCAGGAGTACAAACATTTCCAAGACCAGAAATTATGTAAAAGTTTTAAGAAAGAATATGAATGTGAGCACAAACATGAGCAAATTCTCCAAAAGAGACAATTGTTTCCCTCAGAGGAAGAGGGTACATCAATAAGAGAAGCTCTATGGGGGCTGGAAAGACGGCTCAATGGTTAGCAGCACATGGCAGCTCCCAACAGTCTGTGACTCCAGTCCCTGGGAATTAGACACCCTCTGCAGCACCAGGGACATGTATGGTGCATGGGCAAAAGACCCATACACATAAAAATAATATTCTTAAAATTAAAATAATAAAAGTAAGTCACCTGGCTTGTCTCATGTACTTGTGTGACGCTGTGTTTAAGTAGATAATAGACAAGCTACCTACCATCTTGTCAGGCAGTACATTTTCTCCCCTGCCTGCCTTTCCTCAGAGATGCCATTCGGTGACAACAGAGGTCATGAGTGGTCAAGCTTGGATTGCTTGTGTAAGGCACCACAGCCACTTGGTCAGCTCCAGCACTTGGGCTTGACAGTTAGAGAAGAGAGGGGCTTGGACCTTTCATTTTTGTCCACTTTGTCTCTAGTTAAGTATGTCCTTCCGTATTCATTATTGACTTACATTTCTATATCACTTCTAGATGTTGTTGTTGCTGAACGACTTTTAGTTTTTATCTTCCGGTTGTGCTGGGGATTTAATCCAAGTCCTTCCTTGAATGTGAGTGCTACCACTGAGCTAGATTTATTCTCAGCCCTGAATGAATTTAAAATCGTTTCTCTATGTACAAAAATTGTATTGAGGTGAATAAGGAAGAAACACAGATTGTTTTAATCCACTTGGCTATTTTTATATCTAAGGGCTGGAGAGCTGGCCCAGTGGGTGAGGGGACTTGCTGCTCTTGCAGATCCGGTCTGGTTCACAGCACCCATGTTGGGAGGCTCACACTCTCTCCTAACATAGTTCCAGGACTCTGATTCACCTTTCTGGCCTCCATGAGTACTGTGTGCATGTGGCTGCACATCCAGACAGGCACACACGCACACACGCACACACACACACACACACAAATTAAAAAAAGAAACAAATTTCTTAGAATTACAGAGACATGAATTTTTGTGCCAGTGGCTTGTTAACACACTGAGTTGTTTAGATCTTATTTTCATAATCTGTGGTGATCATTATATTCACAATATGGCGTCTAGCACCTTTTTTCCCCTACACATTTAAAGTAGGCAAAGTAACTGGAAGTTGACTGGCTTTAACCAAAGTGGAGTTGCAGTAGATTCCCACCTTCCTATGGAAGTTCTTCTGAATTATTCGTTTTCCATACATCCCGAGGACTGTGCAAGCCTCTGAGTGTGCAGAGTACATGGTTCGCGTAGGTGTTCGTCAGGTAGTGTGATGGCTTCATCTCGGAATCCTAGCATGAGAAGGAGTTGAGCGTACAGCTGATGCTGGCTCTGGCCAATTACAAGTGGTTCCTGCTAGCTCAAGAAATACTAACCACAGAGTCAAACACTGAGGGCTTTGGACCTACAAGGTCCCGAGACACCGTTCTGCTCTCCAGGCGCGTGTCTGTTCGGGCAGGCAGAACGTAGTCATCTGGGAGGAAGCTGCCACAGAGCTGACTGGTATCCAGTATTTCTTTCTAGCAGTCTTTCCTTAAACACTTTTCTTTTTGAGCTTCAATTTGAGAAAACCGCTTGTTCCAGCAAGCCTGCTGAGCACACACTTGACAGATCATGAATCCTTACTTGTTTTCATGTAGCGTTTTCTTATCTATTGTTTGACAGTTGACGGGTTGACTTTTGTTAGATCCGCATTGTTGGCTGACCTGGATCTAACGCCCAGCTGCTGTGAGTGTGGGATGAAGGAGTTTGGAGATGCACATTGAGCCTTGAAACATCGTTATCTGACATCAGTGGGAGGGAAAGCCTTGGTTCTGAGGAGGATTGATGCCCCAGGGTAGGGGGATGCTAGAGCAGAGAGGTGGTACTGGGAGAGTGGGTGGAGGAGCGCCCTCATGGAGGCAAAGGGGAGGGGGTGAGGGGGAATGGGATGAGGGATATCATTTGAAATGTAAATAAATCAAATGCTTAGTTAAAAATAAACAACTAGATTGTGAACAGGAACACAGGCAAAATCCCAGAAGGAGACAGTTGTTCCCCTCAGAGGAAGCAGGGTACGTTAACAGCCGTTAAGAGAAGTTCTGTGAGGGCTCAGTGGTTAGCAGCACTGGCTGCACTTTCAGAGTACCTGACTTAAATTCCCAGTGCCCACATGCAGCTCCCAACTCCAGTGACTCCAGTCCCCGGGAATTCGACACCCTGTGCAGCACCAGGGACATGTACAGTGCACAGGCAAAAGATCCATACATATAAAAGTAAATATTATTAAAATTAAAATAATAAATAATAATAAAAACTAAGTTACCTTGTCTCATGAGTGTTTGTGTGGCTCGTGAATGTTGGCAGCTGTAATCCTATCATGTTCTGCTTCACAAACACCTATCTTCTCCCAAATATTTCAAAATAACTTATTGTTTTGGCTATTAATCTGTCAATTTTTTTTTTTTTTGGCTGAGATTCAGAGCAGAATAATTAGCAAGCATAGGTGATTTGTTTGACTCTCTTGCTTAAAATTTCACAGCAAAACCGAACCATTTTAGTGATTTCATTTGGGCGCTTAGTTTGTTTGAATGTAACAACTTTCTGTTTTCTTTCTGGAGAGACCCATCTCGCTGTATCTCCCTGGCTGTGTAGACCAGGCAGCCTGTAGCTCACATGGAGCAGCCTGCCTTACCTCCTGAGTGCTAGGAGCACCTCTATGCTCAGCCTTTAACATAATAGCACTTTACAGTGTTATGTAAATAAAATCTCCATATTAAAAAAAAATCCAGCCTGGCCTATTACTGTGTTACCTAATTACTTTTTATGTGTAGTGTGCGTTTTGCCCTTCCACCTTGTGAGGGTTGTGTGTTGAACTCAGGCTGTTAGGCTTACAACAGACGCCTTTGCCTGCCAAGCCATGGCGACAGCTCAGAGGCATTCTTTTAAGATCACAATTATAATTGTTTGTTAGTCGCTTTTTTCTATTGTGTCTCTGAGGTACAGCCTCATGTAGCAGGGTGACTGGAGTTCTCTGTATCTGAGGATGAGTCGGAGCTCCTTATCCTGTTGTTTCCTTCCAAGTACTGGGTGTACCATGGTGCCGTACCGTCATAGACATTTTTTAATTTTTTAAGATGATTCACTGTCACATTTCTGTTAGTATTATTAATTGTACAAAATAATGTGATATTTTCAAACATGCATGTAACATACTTTGATCATATTTACCCCTCACCCATCCAATAGTTATTTTTTATTCTACTTTTTTGAATTATTTATTTTATATACGTGAGTACAGTGTCCCTATCTTCAGACACACCAGAGGGCATCGAATTACAGACGGTTGTGAGCCACCATGTGGTTGTTGGGAGTTGAACTCAGGACCTCTGGAAGAGCAGTCAGTGCTCTTAACCACTGAGCCATCTCTCCAGCCTCATAGTTTTTGATTTTTTATTTCAGACAGTGTCTCTCTCACTATGTAGCTCTGTCTAGCCTGGAACTCAGGGATTTACCTCCTGCTATCTGAGTGCTGGGTTAAAGGTGGACTCCACCAGGCCTGGATCACAGTTACCTTTCCTTTGAGACAGGGTTTTACTGGCTTTGAATTTGTAGTCCTTCCCCTGCCTCTGCCTCTGAGTACTAGGCGATATCTATCTCCACGACTCCCATTAATTATCCAGTTACATAACTATGTCTTCTGTGCCACAGAAGAGCTTATCAAAACTAATAAATTAACTGGAATATAATAATGTTAATTAAAAAATAGAACATATTTGCATTTCAAGTTTTCTCCCTGAATTATTAGTCTTTGTCCCAGGATGCATTCTGGAATCCCATGTTGGTGCAGTTAGCAGCTCTCTAGTTCCTTCATCCTCCATCCCCTGCTCACCCTGCCCTTTTCCTCTGTCTGTCTCTACAATGGAGTGATTTTGTAGGTGGTTGGATTTTTCCCGTGCTAAATTGAGGTTCTGTGTTGCTAGGAAGGACACCACTGAAACACTGCCTCTCTTGGAACATTGTATCAGGAGAGGTTTGCTGAGGAGTGCTTTCCTGACTATGCTAACTCACTCACTTGGTGATGGTGTGTTTGCCAGGACTCACTATTTTTTCTTTTGTAATTATGAAGTACCTGAGCCTGTTTGTTACACTTTTGCTCAGGTTCTGGCCCAGTCACTGTCCCATCTGTCATGCCTGTGGCACCGTGTCATTACTGCCACTGTGGTTTAAACATATCCTCAAGGATGGCTCATATGTTCAACAGTTGCTTCCCAGAACAGTGACGCAGGAGGAGCTGCGGCCCAGCAGGGTATTAGGGATGCCTGCTGAAGGAATTCACGTGGCTCCACTGGACCCTGGCAGTTCTCAGGAGGGTTGTTATAACAAGCGTGAGCTCGTCCTCTGCTCACTCCAGCTTCCTGTCTCCTGCAATGCTTCCCTGTTTCTGGAGAGTTTGCTGTCATGATGTCGTGTGGCTTAAGTCCTTACAGATGAAGCACCGTGCTTTTGAACTGTGGTCTCAATACACACCTTATACGTATCCAGCTTTAAGCATTTGATTGCCAGAATGGCAGATAGGGCTGGCACCCGTCTCTGTTTTTCCTGGTCCTTGTATGTTTGTTGCAGTTCTGCATGCAAGGGTGGTCACTGCTCACTGGGTTTACTTTTCATTTGTTCAGTATTTATTTTAGATCACAGGCTCTTGTTTTGCATGCTATCCTCTAATGCTATGGTTTTGCTGTTGGTTTGTTTGGTGCTTGAGTTACTGCAGCCTTCTCTTGGGTTTGGAGGGAACATGTTGGTCAAATGAAGTCACACGTGCGGGTCTGTGACAGTTAGAGATGGTTTCATTTTACTTAGCCTCTGGTAGGTGATCCATTTAAACATTTCATCTTCATTTTTGGATCATTTGTTGCTTATTGTGGTATCTTTTTCTTTTTAGATTACATTAGTGAATGTTCAAATTGAATGTGCTCACAATGGGCAGTACAAAGTGTAAGACAGGGTGTCTCTGAGGTGGATTTGCATTCCATCTGTTAAGTGTGAGAGTTTTTTTTTCTTGAAGGAGGGAGGGTTTTGTTTTGGGCCTCAATGTGAAGGAGTTGTACATTGTAGAAGTAAGGCCTGGTGGCTCTCCTAGTGGCAGCAGCAGGAGGAGGAGGCAGCCACTCTCATCTGCAGTGGGGATCTGAGACAGGTGACTGCTGACGCTCAGTGTGAACATGGAGGCACTGCCCACAGTCATGACAGGTCTTCCCACCTCAGTTAATCCTCTGAAACCCTTCTCACATCTGTGGTGTGTCTGCTGGAATGATTCTCTATTCTCTCTCAAGCCCACTTCTCCTCAACTTGACAACAAAACATCATTTTAAAGTCATAGCATTTCATCTTTGGCCTCACATCAGTCATTGTAATCTAATAACTAAGATTACTTTAATTCAATTAAAAGTCCCCATAGTCTTGATCACTTTGAACAATATTTGGATGTCTAAAGTCTAGACTATCCTCTGAGAGTCCAGATAGTTCATTAACTGTGAGCTTGTATAAAAGAAAAACATGATACAAACCTCATATATAAACATTCTCATTCCAGAATAGAGGAATGTGGGCATAGGTCCAAGGAAAGATTGTTTTGTCCAAAGTTAGATATGAACCAAGAGATCAAACACCAAATTCTACAGGTAGATATCCAGCATCAGGGCTTGTGATGACTCAATGGAGGTCCATCAGAATGAGCTTCAAGGACCCACCAGCTCATCATTAGGAGTGCATGTGACGTCATTCTTTGGCCAGCTCCAGTCTATAGACTTGCTTGGTGGATGTCCAGCATGCTGGAGTAGCCAGTGTACCTGAGGCTTTACCTAAACAGCTTCCTGCAATGCCGTTTTCATCCCTTCCTCAGGGAATTTGTCCCTGTCATATGCTGACAGACTGCAGTCCCTTTGTGGAACCACGGTATAAATTTCCATGACCTCCAAATCCTTGCATCCTTCATACCTGCAAAGCTGTTAGCACATGATGACATTGCTGGTCTCTGCGGCCATCTCACCGTGTCGTCTCCTCACGTTCGAGTTCAGCTGCAGCAGCCTCGTGTGCCATTGAGGATGCCCGATGCATCGTTTTGAACCTGGGACTCCTGTGTTTCATTTCTAGTTCAGGCTTTCTCTTTTCACATCAGTTTACAAATTTATAGTTGGGGATTTCCTATGCTGAGTTACTGTCCTCAAGGGAGCTTCTCCTGTTGTCCCAGTGAAGAGAGGGAGGCGTCTTCTTAATGGAGGCAATCCCTCCACTGTTACTGGTGTTTTCCAACCCAGCTTGTGTACTCATATTCTCACTGAAATGCATCTTTACTTATTAGGAATCTTTCACAGACTCATGTAGAGAAAAGGAAGAGGCACCTTTGGGAGTATACATTACATCCTATAATTGCATTCCATTTTAAAGTAAATTTCTATTAGGCTCTGTTCAGTTATGGTCCCAGTTCAAGCAGAAAGCATGGCAGAAGGAGCACCTTATAGGGTGCTAAAGGCAGTGGGGAGGCTGATTCACTGGGCGCGGCCCACACCATACGTGGTCAACAGGCATGGAGCTTGCTGATTGGTTGCTTTTGGTTTCCATTATCAATTGCTGACGACAGCGGTGGCTGGGTTTAGCTCTTAGACTTCAGAGGTGCTTCTTTGGGGTCTGTTCATGGTTGCCACATGTCACTGAGGAAACCAAAGTTCTCTTATTAATAAATTTAGAACTGGACACAAAAGAAACTCAAGGGCAGTTTTACTAGAGTTTAAGAGACACTAAACGGCAGTTTAGGCGACAATCCTGGCAGCTGCCAGGAGAGAGAGAAAATGCAGTGTCTGAGGTCGTAAATGGAGACAGATGGCTCGTTGAGGAAGGAGAAAGCTTCCTAAGAACAGAGTGGGCTCGTGAGCTGAGGAGAGCCCTCAGTGTCAAAGTTTAGATATTTAGGGATAGCTTAAAAAGTCTTCACGCTGAACCATTAGCTCTTGTTATATTTCTTACCTTGCTTGTAGGAAAAGAAGAAGCATGAAGCCCTTCAGAGCTCTGACGCAGCTCTCCTTTCAGAGACGTGTAGAGAGCAGGGAATCCTGTCTCCAGCTCCTGAACTCAAAGGGGATGGACTGAATGTATCGGCTGCTTCCCAGCTCCACAGCGATGTGTGTGGATGGAATGAAAGCGAAATGTTTGATATACCACTCACCTCCTTGACTGTAGGGGATGAAGGACCCCTGATACAGGACACAGAGGACCTAAAGGACAGGGGCGAGGTGGCAGCCCGTGATGGAGATGATGAAATCGAGTTGACGGTCGACCCTGGAGACAATGTCAGAACTGAAGGTGACCCTTCCAAGAACTTTACAGAAGTAGAGGAACGCACACTCATACAATGTGGGTCTCCAGAAAACACACTGCAGTCTGACTTTCCCTGCACTCAGCAGGAAGGGGCAAGTTCACAAGTCAGAGAAAGTCCGACTAGGAAAGAAGATGCGAAGGCCCTTGGCTGTTCAACGGTGCTTCAGGATGTTAGCTTGCACAGTCCTTATGAAACCAAAGAAGTTCCTCAGCCACCTAGAGTGAAGAAACTCTATCCCGAGTTGCCGACTGAGATTGCTGAAGTACCAGCATTGGTGGCAGTGAAGCCATTGCTCCGTAGTGAGCGACTCTACCCAGAACTCCCGTCACAACCGGAACTGGCACCCTTCACTAAAGAGCAGCTCAAGCTCTTGGAGCCTGGCTCATGGCTGGAAAATGTTGAGTCTTATGTAGAAGAATTTGATAACATTGCTCATCAGGACAGACATGAGTTTTATGAGTTGCTTTTGAATTACTCACGATGCAGGAAGCAGTTGCTGTTGGCTGAAGCCGAGCTGCTCACTCTGATGTCTGACTGCCAAAATGCCAAGAGTCGACTGTGGAGCTTTAAGGATGAACAGATGGCCGTGCAGGTACCGTGACTGTGTGCGTCGAGCTTCAGAGCCTGGGAGGTTGGCAGTTGAGCTGCCTTTCCCGAGGTGCTGTCTAGGATTTGATCTGTGTACTAAACTTACACTGGCCCTGGCTTCATCAGTCCAGGGACCACATGATCAAATGGCCACGGGAGCAGGCATATAACATGTAGGGGAGGGGCAGAGTGGGGTGCATCTCAGTGGAGAAGCACATGCCTAGTCTGGAGGGGCTGACAGCTCTTGACATCTAATTGACACTTTAATGATTGTGAGGAGTAGGATTGCTTCATCTCAGGATTTCTCAGAGAAGCAGGAATCTGGATTTTTGCATGAAGGATGCTATCTGGCAGTGTTGGCAACTAACTAAATAAAAATACACGCAGATACATATTCTACAGAGTTCAAGCCAGCAAGCCACGTCTCAAGATAAAATTCAGTCCATAGACTCTACGCTTTAGATTTTGGCATAATGCCACAGATGTGTAGTCAGTGGACTGGTTGGAAAGTGATAAGGAAAGTCCATTAGCTGTCACCCCGCCCCCAGGAGACCAGAGCCACCATTTCCTAAGGACCCAGGAGGGATGGCAAGGAAGAGAAGGCCACTTCTGACAAGTTTGCCATTGAGGGTAAGCTGGAGGAGATTCTGGTGACACATGTGACTTGCTGACCCCTACCTCTTATTTGTACAGAGCCTTGCATATCTTTTTGTAGATTCTGTGGTAAGAGACACATTTGGAAATATTAAAAAAAAAGAAAGGAAGGTGGAGGAAAAGCTCAGTGGAGAAATCAGAGCACTGTTGCTCTTGCAGAAGACCCTGGAATGTCTTCATCCCAGCACGTGTGTGGCAGCAACCTAATGAGTCTAGTTCCAGGGGACCCCATGCCCTCTTCTGCCCTCTGTGGGCAGCTAGGCATACACAACGTGCAGACGGAACAGTCGTACACATAAAATCTAAGGAAAGGCTGGACTGGCGTGTGGCGGGAGGAATTGATACAAAGGAGAAGGAGTCCTTTTGAGCAGACAGAGTGAGGTAGACCTAGAGATATTTTGGGCTACTGTGGAGTTGAGGGAATGGCACGTTGGCCTTGGTATTCTTAGCATAGAAAGTAAGATACCAGTTGTGAGAGTTTTAGGAATACATATTACTGTTCACTGACTTCACAGAATCATTTTTTAAATGATCGATTTATTTTATGTATATTGGTGTTTTGCTTGCATTTCTGGGTGAAAGTGTTAGCTCACCTGGAGCTGGAGTTTCAGACAGTTGAGACCTGCCATGTGGGTGCTGGGAATTGAACCTGGATCCTTTAAGAGTAGCCAGTGCTCGGGTTGGGGATTTAGCTCAGTGGTAGAGCTTGCCTAGGGGGGCATAAGGCCCTGGGTTCGGTCCCCAGCTCGAAAAAAAAAAAAAAAAAAAAAAAGAGTAGCCAGTGCTCTTACCCACTGAGCCATTTCTCTAGTCCCATTGGGTCACTCTTTTCAGTATTGCTTTGTATGTACAGTGTTGTCCTCACTGTGTCGTGTGCACCATGTTGGCCCTCACTGTGTCATGTGTACAGTGTTGGTCCTCACTGTGGTCTAGGCTCTTTGAGATAGTGCCAGAGCCTGTAAGTCTTCCACCTGCTGCCTGACTGGATGAGATGCAGCCGGTCTCACATTTCATCCTTTATCTTCCACTAGGGTATCTGTGCAGATCAAGTGAAAGTTTATGGTCATCACCACTACCAGAGAGTAGAGATGAATGAGAATGCCCTGGGAGAACTGAAGAAGCTATTCGATGCCAAATCTGAGCACCTCCACCAGACCCTGACCCTCCATTCCTACACTTCTGTGCTTTCGAGGTTGCAAGTGGAGTCCTATATCTACACACTGCTCAACAGCTCAGCCATTCTGAGGTCTGTAGCAGTTTATCAGGCAGACCAAGGTACGTAAGCCGCGGAAGCTTCCCTCTTAGAAAGATTTATTTATTTATTATGTATGAGTACACTGTTGCTGTCTTCAGACACACCAGAAGAGGGCATCAGATCCCCATTACAGATGGTTGTGAGCCACCATGTGGTTGTTGGGAATTGAACTCAGGACCTCTGGAAGAGCAGTCAGTGCTCTTAACTACTGAGCCATCTCTCCAGCCCCCCTCTTATACTTAACTGTGAAAAACAATTGAGGGTGCAGGCCTCCTGAGATGACTGGATCCTAACTGGTCTCACTGTATCCTTGTGTATTTTTCCTTCCCCCTCAGTAGCAGTGTAGGAGCAGGTCTGTTTGCTGACATTGCTTGAGAAGTGTGAGGCCTCCTTCCCATGGCTACCGTTTTCTTCCTTCAGGAGGGAGAGAAGGGGCCTCTCTTTGCCTGTGCTAAGCTCTGGCCCAATGGTTTTGATCCCCAAACTAATCATCAGGAAACCTTTTCTTTTTTTTAAAGATTTATGATTTTCACTATAGTTACTATTAGATTTACGTATTTTATGTGTTTGAATGTTCCACCTCCATGTCTGTCTGTGTACCTCATACCCGGTGCCTGCAGAGGTCAGAAGATGTACTTGGGTCCCTTGGCTTGAGTTACAGATGGTTGTAAGCTGCCATGTGGGTGCTGGGAATCAAACCCTGGTGGGCCCTTTGCAAGAACAAGTGCTCTAACCACTGAGCAAACCCTCCAGTCCATTTTCCTGTTTCTTGTACTTTTTTCTTTGTTTGCTCAGTTTGTTTTCTTGACTTTCTTTTTAACTGATGCTCTATAATGTTCTGAAGTAGAAATTCTAATTTTTCTCATGGTAGTTGCTTGCTCTGACACATTGCTAGGACTTTGTGGGGATCATTTTGGGAGAGGGAAGACATTCATTTCCATGATGGCAGGGAAGTCATGAAGGCAGGTATAAGCAGCTGGTCACCAGGCATGAGGAACACAGACAGACAGACAGACATGCAGGTAGATCTCAGTCAGGATGTAAGACCTTAAGAGCAGCCTCCAGCGGCCCCCTTCCTGCAGGCTGCATGACCTGCACTAATCCCCATCACTGGGCACCGAGTGCTGAGTAAATGTTCAACCACACGTTTGCTCTTGGCTTTGGGCATCTCAATTCAGTATGCACTGGGTTCACCTTCAGAGGTCCCACAGCCTTTAACCATCTCAGCATCACTCTCGGCTCACCTAACACAGTTTCAGTTTTGCTCGTAAAAACAATAAAACAGGAAAGAAAAGGAATAAGGGCAGGCATAGCAGTGTAGGTCTTTAGTCCCAGCACTTGCACTGCAGGGGTGGGGACGGGGGCAGGGAGTTGTAGTTCAGCCTGGTCTACAAAGGGAGTTCAAGGGAAGTTCTAGGTCTAGACAGAGTGAGACCCTATCTCAAAAACAAGCAGCAAGCCAAACAGAAAAAGAGTGAGAATAAGAGAGAGATGGGGAGGTGTGTGTGTGTGTGTGTTAGAGAGAGAGAGACAGAGAGGCAGAGAGACAGAGACTGTATGTGTGTGTGGGGGGAGGTCACACCACAGTGACAGGGATGCTAGAGGAGACTCTGCAGATACTTCTCTGAGCAAAATCCCCTTGTGAAGCCTTTATAACAGTTCCAAGAACAAAATAAAACCTTGACCTTGTGTAACATTTTAGAGTAGTGGGAAGACAGTTTGGTATAGTATATGACAAAGAGCAGGGAGGAGCCAGGGATCATACATTGAAAGCTGTCAAATCATAGCACAGACTGCTTGATTCTGTATCAGACAGAACTAAGGGAGCTGTGGCCTGATTCAGGCTGTAGGTTCTAGCTTGATGGCACAGGGCCTTGTTCTAACATAACCAGCAGGGTAAGCATCAACTCCCCTCGCTCCATGTCTAGGCATCTGGGGGGCTTGAGGTAGGGTCACCTGGGCTCCAAAGTTCGTGGGTAGCCCTGTTTGTCTAACTCGAACACTCACAGCTCCTGGTTTCTGTATGGGGCTGGTTCCATCTGCTCTGTTCCTGCAGCTCTCCTTGGTAGAGGTCCTGTGGTTCTGGTACCTTCAGTATCTTGAGGTCTTCACTGAAACGTAGGCTCTGTGTCCCCCACTTTACTTGATGGCCTTGCACTTCCTTCTGACAGGGAACTGTCTAGCCTTACTCAGCAGCTGTCAGGAACCTTGAGGAAGACACCATGCTCTCCTCCCCACACTGTTTCATGTGGCATCCCTACAAAACCTGTACTGTAGACAGTGGTGCTGAGTTCTGTTAGCCTGAAATACAGCTTGGCGCAATTGTGCCCGCACCTCAGCTCGCCGAGCACACACTCGCCTAGGCGGTCTCGATCAGGAAGGAAGCCTTTCAGGGCACTCCCAGTTTAGGCTCTTACCCTTTAAATATGCGTTCATTTTCACAGATTGGGTTTTCCATGTAAGGGCCTTGCCTGCGGCGTCTTCTATCAGCTCAGTGAGAACACTAGGTTTCTCTCTTGCACTGTCTTGTCTGCAACATTGAACTCACCCCTTTCCTGGGGAACCCACGCATCGCTCAACCCTTTCTGCTGCCCTTGTTGTTCTTTCCCTGTAGACCTGGGTAAGGAAAGTGAGCTCTTATCTGTAGCTTCAGTACTGCCTGTCTTGAGAGCTTCTCCACCAAATGATTATCATTTTTGAATCCAGTCTCCTTCAAGTCTTCAGAGCATGGACAGAATGGCCAGAATACCACAGGAATGATCTCTGTCCCAGTTCCCAGGAGAGTCCTTGTTCATCTCTTAACCTCTTCATGAGCCAGGCCTTCACTGTCTACATCTCTCTTAACACCCTGGTCTTTCAGACGCCCAGCAGAATGGCCCCCTAAGTTCTGCCTGTATCAGTTCAAGACTTGCTCATCCAGTGGCTCCAAACCCTCCTGTGCTTGTCCAGTA
This sequence comes from Rattus rattus, assembly GCF_011064425.1. NCBI lineage: Eukaryota > Metazoa > Chordata > Mammalia > Rodentia > Muridae > Rattus > Rattus rattus. Next base: position 54,200,986 of record NC_046168.1, on the reverse strand, counting down.
CGTGGTCCCAAAGGTGTAAGGACCGCATGCCACCCTTGTTACAGCAACAACCCTGCCCGCCCCGTGTTGCCATCATTGTATTGTGTTGTATTGTATTGTACTGTATTGTATTGTATTGTATGTATACATCATTAGTCGTATTGTCTTGTACAATTGTGTTGAATTAGTTGCTTCTTTGACAAGAGACAACTTAAGTCCAAAGAGTTTATTTTGATTCACAGTTCAGTGGAATACAAGTCCTCACAGAGAGGAAGACATGGTGACAGGAGCACTGTCAGGAAGTGGACAGCCTCCTTGGGTGTTTATCTGAACTAAATGTTTTACACATTTTGGTTTTTTCTTTAAGTGGAGAAGCTAAGAGTCCACCTTCCCATTACAAGGGCTCATTTAATCTTCTCTTCCTTATAGTTTCTAAGCTGACGGAAAGCATCCCCTCTGACGTGTGTCAGCTGAAGGAGTGCATTAGTGTCTTGTTCATGTTCACCAGGAGAGTGAGTGAGGATGCCCAGTTCCATGAGGACATCCTGCTCTGGCTGCAGAAGCTGGTAAGTGAACAGAAACAGGCGTGCAAGCTGTTTATTGCTTGGGTAATTTAACAACCATTTATTTCATATTTTTTCTTCTATAGCTTTTCCAGCCACTTCATTTCATGGTTACTGACTTTTCTTTGATGACACATAGTTAACAAGTTACTTGTCTTGTTACTCTGTCTCTTTAATGAACTCTGGCTTTCAGGTCAGAGTTGAACTCTGGAGGAAATGGCAGACGGAAGTCTGCCACATTTGAAGACCAGCTGTTGACTCACCAAGTAATTATGTTTGATGATGAACTTTAGTCATACTTTACACAAGAAGGGAAGTGTCAGAATTTGGAAAATTTAAGCATCTTACAGACAGAGTTATGTCTGGATATCTAGAAATCTTGTATGCACTTGACTCTGAGTAAGTGCTCTCCTACCTCACTGTGTCCATGAATCTCTTAAATCCACGAGTGAAACATGGGTCCTTCGTTGTTCAGGTGTCAGTGCTACAGAGAATTGGCTGTCCTGGAGATCACTTCTTTCTCTTAAACCACATTCTTCGGTGTCCAGCTGGCATTAGCGAGTGGGCTGTTCCTTTTATACAGGTATGATGGTGATTTTATGGTTCTGGGGGTGGGTTTTATTAGGTCTTTAAGAAATGTCTGATAACCGCCCCCCAAGGCCTAACTGATATTTAAATAACATTTTAAAGATTTATTTCTGTTACATGTATGCCATATGTGTCTGCATAAGTTTATGTGCACTGTGCATATATAGCATCTGCAGAGGCTAGCAAGCATTGATACCCTGGAACTGGAGTTATAGGTGGTTGTGAACTTCCTGATCTGGCTGTGGGGAACCAAACCCTCTCTCTGGAGGAGCTACATGGAGTGCTCTAACCACTGAGCCATCCCTCTAGCTCCCTAAGTAAAACCCTTGAACCAGGAGGAGGACGTGTGTGTGAGAGTCAGTGTCAGAACTTTCTGGGTCATCAGAGTTGAAGAAATTAGGACAGGCCTGCAAAAGTAGAGAAGTAACCTAGCTTGCTAGGCTCACACATGCTTAATTTGTTAAGATTTCGGTGCAGGCCGTCTTGCCATGGCTATTTTTCTTTTCTATCCCACAGTACAGATGAAGTGTAATCTGTTACCATGGCAGAGAGGCCCTAGGCTTGCTGGTAATTCTCCTACACTTACAGTTTGACCCTGTCATTTAGTCTCTCTCTCTTGCCGAGCACCTTTTGGCCATTTTTATTATTCATAGCAACCACTCAGATAGCAGGAACCAAAATGTATGCCAAGGTCAACTCAATTCCTTCATATTTCTTAACTTTAGTATTTCTAGTGGCATGGAGCCTAAATAATTTTGAAGAGAAGAGGGATGTTTTGTTTTTGCTTTGTTTTTTACTGGTTTAAAGCAGCAGTGTTGTGCTTTGTCCCAGCTGTGTGGGTGTCTGCGGTTGGCCGCTCACCCGCTGCCCTTAGACCGACTGTGGCTATGTGCATGTAACCGTGTGCACCTAACTGCTCCAGCCTTGCCTCGTGCTTTGGCTTAGGCGGCAGGGTTGGCCTTGTTCTCTGACTGCCATCTTGGATGTTAGATTCGTATAACTCAGCTTGAGCTGGTTTTCTACAGTAGTCTTTTTTCATTTTCTGATTTCAGATCAAAGTGTTGAATAACCCTTCAGGGGTCTTTCATTTTATGCAGTCCCTGGCCCTGCTGATGTCTCCTGCCAAGTAAGTGTGGAGAGCCTTGTGAAATAGAAACTGAAATACTTCATCAAAGGACGGCTTTTCTCAGCTGCCCGAGTCCAGAGCAGGCTGCTAAGGGAAGGAAGCACTGTCACTCTAGGATTTAACACTGCAGATTCTCTTTGCGTGTGACGGCCCTGCCCCAAAGTTATGAACCTAGCCACTTAGTAACCATTTTCTCTGCCCTCGTTCAGTGTGTTTGTCTCTCGTTGTGTGTATTGTTGTGAAAGATGCCCTAGACTGCGATAGTGTGTTTCTTGGAAGAGTTTAGTGTTAGAGGGGGATCTGTAGAGCTGAAGCACTGTAGAAGGAGTGTAGCAAAGCGAGTGAGTGGTCAGACAGCTCCACAGTGGATGAGTTGGCTTGGGGAGTGAGTTGGATTCCTGGGGTGAGTGAGAGGGGCTGAGGCAGAGGCCCCAGCTCGGGGTGTGCAGAGGACTGGGATGTAGGTAACTGCAAGTGACAGTAACAAAGGGAAGGAACTGGGGTGGAAGGTGGAAGGCCTTGAAGTTAAAGACAAACTTGGTAAGGCTGGGCTGTGAGCCAGGGGAGGGTTCTTGAACAGGGAGCAGACATTGTGTTTAAGAAGATTAGATAGACCAGGGGTTGTGAGGCTCCAGGGGTTGTGAGGCTCCAGGGTTGTAGGCTGTGTTTGGAGGATCTTTAGTCTAAGGTCAGCCTGGGTTACACCAGGACAAAGAAAAGGAGAGCGTGGTGGTTAGGACAGTTGGGAGGAGAAGGAGGAGGAGGAAACACTTCATTGTGTCATTGGTGGGTACAGACGTTTGCATCTCTGGGCTCAGGCTCCTAGCTTTTTTTATTTTTGATAAGATATTTTTTTTAAGATTTATTTTTAACCATGGGCATTTGTATATGTCTGTGTGTTGGGGGTGTACGTGTGAGTGTGGGTGCCTGTGGGGGCACTAAAGAGGGCACTGGACCGCATGGGGCTGAGTTACAGGTCCTTGTGACCTGCCTGACATGAGTGCTGGGAGCTGAACTTGGCCATCTACAAGGGCAGCAAGTGCTCTTCGCCACCGAGCCATTCATTTCAACTTTTTCTTTTCTTTATTTGAAATGGGGTCTTACTATGTAAGACCTGGAACTTGTTACCTATCCCAGGTTGGCCTACAACTAGTTATCTAGCCTAGGATGAACTTGAACTCAGAAATCTGCCCATTTCTGCCTTCTGAGGTGGGATTTAATGCTAAGTATTATCATTCTTGGCCTAGGTTTTTACACGTCTGCTAATTTAAACCACTGGCCCGGTGGGTGACCCCTGACCTCTCTTTAGAATAGATGACCTATCATGTGCTCAGGTCAGGCCGGTGGGTGACCCCTGACCTCTCTTTAGAATAGATGACCTATCATGTGCTCAGGTCAGGCCGTCTCAGCCCTCCATGTGTCAAAGTCACGTCTGTTGTCTTTTAGAAACCGAGCAGAGTTTATGTGCCACATGAAGCCCAGTGAATGGAAGCCGTCATCTTCAGGGCCAGCCTCTGGGAACTGGACACTTGTAGATGAAGGAGGGGAAGAGGTAACTTGTGTTGGTTTGTTCCCTTAGTCAGTCTTGAGCTCTTTCTTGCCAGGCGTTGTTCTAAGCACTTTGTCCTAAGTCTCGATTCTCCTGGAACAACCCATGAGATGAATATTCCTGAGACCCATTTTACTGATGGAGACCCCTGATGTGTGAGGGGAGGGAATGGCCTCAGGTCATGTGGTCATGAAATGCAGAACCTCTCGAGCAGGTTCTCCTGCCAGTAGCCAGCCCATTCTGACATCCTCTACAGATGTGCTCGGGGACAGAATCTGGAAGCGGAAAATGAAGTAGGTGGTATCTGTGATGTTTACATTAAGGATTATTTTGCACAGTAGCAGATTCCTGAGACCAGACAACCTGCTCCGAATACTTTTGATGAAAATTTAATGACCAAAATCCAGCTGCTCAAGATAATTTCCAAAAACAAATAAAAAACCCGAAAAAACTAAGATAATTCTTGTTACTATTTCTTTCTTGCACAAATTGTTAGTGGTGTATATCTGAGGAAGTTTTCTTCTGCTCATTAGCAGTCCTGGGTCCTGGTTCTGGCGGAACTCCTGATTTGGCCAGTATGGTGGCTCAGCAGGTCAAGACACTTGCCACCAGGCCTGGCAGCCTGAGTGGTCCTCGCTACCCACTTGATGGCAAGAGAGAATGACTGTACCAGGCTAGAAAGCAAGACACCCACTGCTTTGTTTTTCCCCAGAAGACCAACAACAACACAAAATAAAACAAGTGCCTTCCTAACAAAACAGGGAAAACCCAACAAAGCTAGAGCAAGCAAGGGAACCGAAACCAAGAGCAATCCAGAGGAGCCTAGTACTTGAGACAGTTACGAGGTCAGCTGGATGGGAGGTCTGTGAGGGAAGCCGCCATGGTTCCTTCACTCCTCTCAACACTAGCTCACAAGGCTCACCTGAGCATGTCATAAAGCTGGGCCCGTGCGTAGATCCGAGTGTGCTGCAGCCTACGGAGCCACACATGGTTGCTCTAGGAGCGTCTGAGGCTCTTGTTAGCCATCATATGCATCACATTCTGTTCTGCATTACGTGATATACCTGAAGTAAGTTAGCTTTATAAAAAGTTTTAACAAGATGACGATTTTGGATGCTGAACCCCCTCCCCCCCACACACACACACAGTAGCATGGCACAGGCACTGGTCGGGGCTTCATGTAGATGGCAGGACACAGAGAATCTCATCTCAAAACAACAAATCTGGGAGCTGGATAGGGCCAACTTTTCATAGCATCCTTTTATGAGAACGTGCCTTTGTGTATTTTAGAGGAGGTACCATCAATAATTAAGAGCTCTCACTAGGCCTTGTCTTTTCTTTTTTTAGTTTATTTAACGCATGAAAGCTCTCCTGCATATATATCTGCCTGCCTGAAGAGGGCATCAGATTCCCCTATAGATGGTTGTGAGCCACCATGTGATTGCTGGGAATTGAACACAGGATCTCTGGAAGAGCAGCCAGTGCCCTTAACTCCAGCCCCTAGGCCTCATGTCTTAGAGGTCACACATTAACTCTCAGTGCCACTAAGCTTGGGACTAAGCTCCAGATTCATGAACCATGGGGCAAAAGCATAACTAAGCTGTAGTGGAGACAGTCGATAGAGTAGTGCATATGGGACACAAGTTAGCTTGATTTCTAGGGTGACTTTAAGGCTCTCCTTAAAAGATACCAGTGGTGTCCCCTGAAAGATCTTTGTGCGCAGTTTTTTCTTGCCCACAGCAGAGCCTGAGGCATCTGTAGCAAACACTAGCTGCTGCCTCCAAAGTCTGTTGAGCATGTTAGTGGGCCTTGAACTTAGTAGGAGAGAACTGTGGCTCCAGATAACGTGGCCTGCAGTAGAATATGCTGCTTTAGCTGTTGACTGGTCTGAGCAGTGAATCTCACAGTAAGGTGGACACTCCAGAAGGTTCTTTTTGTTTTGTTTTCTTGAGACAGAATTTCTTTGTGCAGCTCTGGCTGTCCTGGAACTTGCTCTGTAGACCAGGTTGGTCTCTAACTCAAAGATCTGCCTGCCTCTTGCCTCTTGAGTGGTGGATTAAAGGCGTGTGCTGCCACCTCCTGGCTCTAGAACTTTTAGTCTTGTCTTCATGATAGAAATTTGATGAGCGTAGTTCCGGGCTCTGAACAGTGGATATGATCCAGGTACATGTGAATTATACTTGGATTTCAGAGGACTTCCAACTTGGCTGCAGGTCTAAGGCTATTAGGTCACTGGCCTTGAGGAGGAGTCTGCGAGGACCATGTTGTGATTTGTCGTTACATAACCACGTCCTACAGTGTGACCTCATCTGGTTAGCTGATGTGATTTGGTATCTTCCCTTAGGATGAAGACCCCGAGACCAGTTGGAGTCTCCTTAATGAAGATGACTTGGTTACCCTTTTGTCCCAGTTTCCCTTTCATGAGCTCTTTCAGCATCTTCTTGGGTTTAAAGCAAAAGGTAGATCAATCTCTGTTGTCATAACTGTGGCCAGGCGCCACACAGGAAGCATCAAGTCCTGCTTCCTGGGGGGCTGCTGATTGGTGGTTTTCCTTTGTCCACTTGTGCAAAACCTCCTCTCCCTTGGGTTATAATTTTTTTTTTTACTCGTGCTTAAATGAAGGCTCACTAGTGCATGTGTTACCTGTTTTAACTACATTAATGTACATTCTTTCAAGTTCCCTACTTGACTGTGGTATTGAAGCAAGAGACATGCATGGGTTAATTCCTCCTCTCCTGGCTTTCTCACTGAATCATACATCTGTGTTCTGCAGTGTTTTGTTATACTAATTACATTCCCCCCTTTACCCGTTTCACTTCTAGGTGATTATTTACCTGAAACAACAAGGCCCCAAGAGATGATGAAAATTTTTGCCTTTGCCAACTCATTAGTGGAGCTTCTGGCTGTGGGACTAGACACCTTTAACAGAGCCCGCTATAGACAGTTTGTGAAGCGCATTGGATACCTGATCAGGTAGTGCTGCTGTCGGCAGTCCTGTGCTGGTGTCACCTGCTTAGACACAACACTGTGAGGGACCGTCATAGAAGTGAGGTAGTTCTCCTTCCAGCTGGCTCCAGTGAAAGCATGTGAAAGACTCAGCTGACTGGTTACATGACTCTCCTTAGAGTTCTGACTCTCAAAGCTGCTGCAGAGAGAAGGGTCAAGGAAGACGCAGGCCTTCACGTCTTTGTTCCCTTTCTGTCCATAGCCTGCTTCTTTGGAATTGTCACTGACTGAACTGTGGCAAGGACAATAATTCTTTATGGCTATTGCTTCTCTGCCATCCTTTTCCATATCTTACTGTAGTTTAAAATACTTAGAAACATTTCAAAGTCTTAAATAAGTCACTCTATATTTGAACTGAGAGAACTTCATGTATTTGAGTGAAAGATGGGCTTATGGTTTTATTAGCAAGTGTTTGAGAAAATTTTGAGTTTATGCACTGCTTTTCTCTAAATCAACTTCATACCCTTTTCTACATCTTCGGGGTTCTTTCTGAATTGTTTTCTATAGCACATACATAGCCTAATTTTTTTTTTAAAGATTATTTATTTCATGTATGGGAGTACACTTTTGCTGTCTTCAAACACCCCAGAAGAGAGGGCATTGAATCCTGTTACAAATGGTTGTGAGCCACCATGTTGTTGCTGGGATTTAAACTCAGGACCTCTGGAAGAGCAGTCAGTGCTCTTAACCACTGAGCCAGCTCTCCAGCCCTGGCTGGCTGGCTGGCTGGCTGGCTGGTGGCTGGCTGGCGGCTTGCTTGCTTTCTCTCTCTCTCTCTCTCTCTCTCTCTCTCTCTCCTTCCTCCTTCCCTGACTCTCTCCCTCCCTCTCTCTCTCTCTGTCTCTCTCTCTCTATCTCTCTGTCTCTCTCTCTCTGTCTCTCTCTCTCTCTCTCTCTGTCTCTCTCTCTTTCTCTCGCTTCTCTCTCTCTCTCTCTCTCTCTCTCTCTCTCTCTCTCTCTCTCTCTCCCTCTCTCTCTCTCTCTCTCTCTCTCTTTCTTTCTTTCTTTTAATCCAACCTCTTCTCTCAAAAGAAACTTCATAAAACTGTAAAAATCTTTCACTTTCCCAGTTTTGTTCTCCAAACTTGAACTGATTTATAGTCATTTTAGTCATATTTGTGAAGATCTATAGGATGTCCTCAAAGCCTGGGGTCCCTTAGACAGCTGAGATCCTAGTATTTGTATCTATACTGTGCCTTGTAGCCCTCATGTAGCTGAGGGTGGCTATGAATGCAGCCCAACATGAAATGGCGGACATTCTCTTTCCTTATTTACCTGTCCTTATGCCTTCCGCTAAGGTCATTAGCATGAGGATTGGTTTCTCTTTGTTTCTGTTCAGAACTGAGCAGATAGTAGGTGTACAGTTAGTACATACTGAGGATGTTATTTCTTCTCATGTTATGTAATGGTGTTGCTGAGTGAGAGACTGAAGAGTGCCATGTTGTTTTCCCTCATACTCAGGATGACCCTTGGCTATGTCAGTGACCACTGGGCACAGTATGTGAGCCACAACACAGATGTGAGGCTGACACTACAGCCCTACTCCATGGAGAAACTGCAGATCGAGTTTGACGAGCTGTTTCTCAGAGCTGTCCTACATGTCCTGAAAGCCAAAAGGTGAGAGGCAGGGAAGCGCTGGGTGAGAGCTCCTGCCCGGGAAGCAAGGCGAGCATGGAGGTCATTGATTGAGTGGGCCCTAGAGTATGACTTGGTGTGTTTCATCAGCTTTTTATCTTGGGTAAATTCTTGGCCTTAGTTTCCACATCTGTGTTGCTCTTAAACCTGAATGTGACCCAACACACATCAGTATCTTGGAAACAGCCTCTGTGATGGATAGTTTTATATTAACTTGATACAGACTACAGCCTCTGTGATGGATAGTTTTATATTAACTTGATACAGACTACAGCCTCTGTGATGGATAGTTTTATATTAACTTGATACGAACTACAGCCTCTGTGATGGATAGTTTTATATTAACTTGATACAAACTACAGTCATCAGAGAGGAGGGGCCTCAGTTGAGAAAATGCCTCCAGAAAATTGGGCTGTATGCAAAACTTCAGAGTGTTTTCTTTATCAGTGATTGGTGGGAAGGGCCCAGCCCACTGTGGGTGGTTCCATCCCTTAGATGCTGGTCCTGGGTGCTATGATAAAACAGGCTGAGCAAGCCACGGGGAGCAAGCCAGTGAGCAGCACCCATCCATGGCCTCTGCATCAGCTCCTGCCTCCAGGTTCCTACCTTGCTTGAGTTCCTGTCCTGACTTCATTTGATGATTACCAGTAATGTGGAATCCTAAGTCAAATAAACCCTGTCCTCCTCAAGTTGCCTTGGTCATGGTGTTTCATCACAGCAGTAACCCTGACTAGGATAGCTTCTCTCTCATTCTGGTCTAATAAGGATCTTTGGTTCAAAACCCAGCATTTTTTCTTAATATTCTCCATATGTCTGAGAGGTCTCATGTATAAATTTATGATAATAATGTTGCCTTTGTTTTTGTAAGGCTGGAATAAATTGATGTATGCAGATTGAACATCGGAGCATGGAAAGCTCAATGATTAGAAGCTTTTCTCGTGTTTGTGGCTTTTCATAATAGGGTGCTTCTGTTTAACAGCCTTGGCTGTCCTGGAACTTGCTCTGTAGACCAGGCTGGCCTTGAACTCACAGAGATACACCTGCCTCTGCCTCCGGAGTGCTGGGATTAAAGTCATGTACCACCACTGCCCAGCAAGAATGAAAAACTTTTTGTGTTAATATAAGTCTACATTTGACCTAATGTAGACTTTACAGGCACAGTAAAAATACTGTGTAAAGTCATCATTATGGCTGTGTACATAAAGTATACACAAACATCCATCCGCATGTAATCCTTGGATCCTGTTCAGATTTGTCCCTTCTCCCTCTTGACTGGCCTGTTTCTCTCTCCAAATAGCCCTTGTTCTGCTGAGTACGGTTACATTGTGTGTGTACACACTTTGTTTATGGACATCTAGCTCCATATCTTGGTGGTTGTGGATCATCCACCAGGCTTTCATGTTTAGACCTCAGTCTCTTCCACGGTACATACGATTAAATATGTGCAAATATCCAAAATGATAAAAATTCCCCAAATCTCAAATCCTCTTGGTACAGAGCATCTGGGATAAAGCATTTCTCTCTCCATATTCTTGTTAGAAAAGTAAGTGGCAGGGCGAGCGCTGGTCTCGCTTCCACTTCCTCAGTGTGCTGAGGCTTGCTGATACATGAGCTGTGCTGTCGCTCTTTATCCTGTGCAGACTTGGCATTTGGCTGTTTATGTCTGAGATGCCCTTCGCTGACACATGAACTGTGCTGTCGCTCTTTATCCTGTGCAGACTTGGCATTTGGCTGTTTATGTCTGAGATGCCCTTCGGCACGCTGTCGGTCCAGATGCTCTGGAAGCTCTTCTACCTCATGCACCAGGTGGAGAGTGGGAACCTGCAGCAACTCTGTGCCTCCCTGCAGCCGGTCGAGTGCAAGAGGCAGCTCCAAGGTACCTGAGCAGGTGCTGTCTCTGTGTGCCTCACGGCCACAGTGTTAGTCCTGCTTCTTGAAGCACTGTGGTGTGATGACTTTGACACTCAGGGGACTGCTTCACTTTTCATTAGTTAGATGGGAGGTAGCGTATCTCAAATCCAGATTTCACCAGGTCCAACTCTGGGCAGTAAGACAGTGATCTAACTTTGATGAATCACCTTTTTGCGTATGTAAAATTCTAGTCAGATCGCCATGCCTTGTTAATTGTCTTGAAGTCTGTCAAGGCTTGTGCCCAGTTGTTCTATTGATTTTTTTCTGTTTTTTTTTCCTAACCATATTGGTTTTATGAAGTAGGTAAGAGGTAGACAGCAATCCTTCAAAACTTAACTGTGTAGCACAGAGGTGGTGTAGCACAGTGGTCTGCATGTGCAAGGTTCTAGGTTTAATCCTCAGAGACAAAATAACCCCCCAAACCAAGACAGCAAGAATTAGAGTGAAGATTTGAGTGGATTTTGATGCATACTAGCACTGACATGCGGATATCTATGTGATAATGTTAAAAATGTTCTTGCAGAGGTCCAAGTTTGCCTCCCAGTACCTACAGGGATGGTTCCAGGGGATGCAGCACTCTCCGGTCTCCTCTGAACTGCACATGTGTATTACACATGCAGGCAGAACTACCCATACTTATAAAATAAAAAGAAGTGAACCATTTTCAGCCAGGCATGGTAGTGCACGCCTTTAACCCCAACAGTTGTCTGGCCAGTCCAGCCTGCATAGTCAGTACAACCAGGGCTGTCTCACACAAATTAAAACTAAAACTAAAAAAAACAAATTAGACTATTTAGTTAGATACAAAGATATTTCATTACCCTTCATATTAAAGAAAATATGGAATAAAACCTAATAGAATACTAATAGTATTAAAAACATCCCAAAATCTTTCCTCAATTTTTTTTTTTTTTTTCCGGAGCTGGGGACAGAACCCAAGGCCTTGCGCTTGCTAGGCAATCGCTCTACCACTGAGCTAAATCCCCAACCCCCTTTCCTCAATTTTTAAACCTCTGCATTGCTTAAAAGAAAAAGCACATTCACTGTCGGTGCTCAGGAGGCAGAGGCAGGCAGATCTCTGAGCTGGGGGCCAGGCAGATTTAGTGAGTTCTTGGACAGACAGGGCTATGTAGTGCTTGTCTCAGAGCAACAGCAGCAGCCCCAGCAACAAATGCAAACCAGGAGAAAGGGAAGCATACTGTACAAAACCTAAACAAAATCACATCATTGGCAGGTTTGTGCAGTTATGCATTATTTTTTCTTCATTCTCTTTATTCTGTGTATATATGTTCTACACAAGTCTACTTTTGTTTATTTGCCTTCCTATTTCAAGGTTTGTTGTTTTTTGCACTTCTCTGCTTCATAAAATATTGCCACACTGTCCCGGGAGGTGCTCACATTACTGTTTCCATAGTTGAACGTGGCCTACCTGCTCGGAGGGTTTCACAAACTCTTGCCTGGCTACCAGTTCTGTGGGTTAAGTGACAGACACAGGTGAGAGCCCGTCGTTCCTCGGCAGGGCCGAGGACGGTGAGCATGGTCTCTGACTCAGGTTAGTCCTCTCCTCGTTAGGCTGCTTCTGTACTGCCATCTTCTGTCCCAAGTATTTCTGTCCTCAGACTGGAGTATATTTCACAAATGGACTTTTTGTCCATATCTTTTTGTAAATATTTTGCTTTTTTGTGCCTGTTTCCTACCTGTATTACAGATTTATCAAATTGATAAGTTACAAAGTTGTGTATTAAAGTATAATATTGTTTACACAGCATCCTCGGAGAATGAGGCTGAATGGATTATGTACTGTTTGTTTTATCTAGTTTCTTGTTCACAATCTTAGTTTACAAGCTGCTCTGCTGGGTTTGGAGTGCCATGCCTATGCTGAGCAGTTGCTGGCCGTGACAGTTTGCAGTCATAGTGTCTGCGCTCCTGTGGCTGCAAAGGAGCCCAGGAAAGTCACCTGTGCCTGTGGACTGGGAGTGACACCACAGCAGCAGTGCTTTGCACTGCCTTGGGTTGTCCTCCAGATTTGTACCAAGTTCTCTGCTTCATTCTGTCTTTTAAAATAGCTTTGGAGAGGTGAGGCATAGTTTAATGTTAACTTTTTGCTTTGAGTCTACACTATATTTCTGTCTGTTGGGACCTCAGAGGCCAGCTGATTCAGCTTTTGTACTGGTAGGGATCCGTTTTGGAAAGAGGAAGCCTTTCTACCTATTTGTAAAGTTCTAATTTTTATGCCATCTTTCTTTGTGATAGTGTAACTCAATATATAACCATACTTCTACATTTTATTTTTTGATGTGAACTGCAGACCCAGAACATGTTGCGAGCTTTGAGAAGTGTCTTTCCTCCATGAACAGCTCAGAGGAGATCTGTCTCCTGACGACCTTTGCCCAGATGGCTCGGGCCAGAAGAACTAATGTGGACGAAGGCTTTATTAAAATCATTGTTCTAGAAATCTATGAGGTTAGAGTATGAACTTTTGTCGATACTCTGGGCCTTCTGGCCATCCATTCATTCTTGGGTATGGCTTTTTAGAAACCTGACTTACTGAGCTTCCACAGCTCCTATGATGCGAGGGAGAATCACAACGTCATTCGCCATAAGGACTTTTCAAAATTTGTATTTTATAATTCTATTTCCCATTACGTTCTCTTGACATTCTATGCAAACTTTTGGTTTTCTATACATAGAGCTTTTATTGTGTCTACTATAGCCATACAGCCAATGCCACCTCAGTGTTCCTGCCAGTGACATGGAGAGATGACCTCCAAGTCACTTTAAGTGAGAGTGCAGAACATTGAACTTGGAGGAAGTTTTGGGTTAGCTCTGCTATTAGTTGCGTATCTTAAACGGAAACGGTAACTTGCCATTTGCCTTTACCTTTTCACCACACAGTGAGCAGTGGAGTGAGGGAGACCCTCGCTTCTGTTGTCCCCTCTCTAAGAGAGGAGCGACACAGGACTGCAGGGGTCTCAACCTCCCTGCATCCCAGACCCTGCGATGATGTGCAGTTATGAAGACTGCCTAGAAATGGTGGGATACTCAGGAAACCCCTCTTCTGCCTCCTCTGAGGGAGTCAGCAGTGGGCAAGCCCAGTTCTGATGCTCATTTTGTAAACGGGCACAGTGAGCTCCTGAAGACGGTGGTGGTTTAGCTTGGACGACAGTCCCATAAACTAGGGTTTTAGAAACTCTTAGTCTTAGGTTTTTGTTTTGTAGGAGAGATTATGAGTTTCTATAAAATATATTAAAATGATTTTAGTGATTTATGTACATTAATAAGTATTAATAGGTATTTGCCAGAGTCCAGCTCCAGGGGAATTCTGGGCTGTAGGATGGAGGTGTGGCTGAGCGAAAATGAAGACAGTCACCAGGTGCTGACATTTAAGCAGGTGGCTCCACACAGCTCGAACCGCCTTACTTATTTATGCAAGGTCCACAGCATTCGAGCAGGAGCAGTTTTGACTCAATGTCTCCTTAATCACTTTCCACGGATCATCAACATTTCCCCGTTTTGCTTCTTTTCCTCTTCCGCACTCCTTGTCGTCATGAATTGACCTTCACTCTGTATCTAAGCATCAATTAACCTTTCCTTGTGTTCAAACATGCGTTTTCCGTTGCAAGCCAAATGTTACATCCAGCCAGCACCTCCTATCTGGCAGCCGAGAGGCTGCTACAGAAACGAAAGCCCTTCAGGCTCTGCGGTCAGCCTTTAACAGAATGATGCTTTTACATTTTATAGTCAGCAGAAGGTATGATACCGTACCTAGAGTAACACTTCTGGGTATGAATCTGATTTCTGTGGCCCACATATTACCTTTGTGGAAACAGCAGTGTAGTCCTATTCTTCATACGTTCTCAGAATGGCAGTGATTGAAACCTGACTCTCTTTTTTCCCCCAAAATTAGTTCATTAAGTTTACATCCTGATTGCTGCCTCACCTCCTGGTCCCCCATTACACACTCCCTCCCCAGCTCTCCCTCTCCTCTGGGTATCTCCCACCCTGGCACATGAGGGCTATCGCATCCTCTCCCACTGTGGCCAGACAAGGTGGCCCAGTTGGATCCTGGCTGCTGGGATCAGGTTTCTCTTCTTCTGAGTTTCTTCTTATACTTTTGCCTCCGAGAGGCCTGGGAAATTTAGATTCCTTTGCCAATTTTTCTTTCTCACTGGAGGGATATCTGACCTTTTGTGCCCTTTATTTTTTCCGTGTATGTTCCATAAGTTCTTAATGCCATCATCTACGTTCTTAGAATGTAGTTATCGCTTTAAAACAGTTAAGCAAGAAATCATTAATCTCAGTGACTTCCTCCCGATTACTCAGGATGACTGCAGAGGCAGCCAGGGATAGCCCGGAGAACCGGTTTCTAGGATAAACTGCAAAGAGGGCTTTGTTTCTCTGTAGACATTTTCAGAAAAATTATCAAAGACTTGTGCAAGAGACTTTTTCCCAGTAAACCAAACCACAGTCACAACTGACAAAGTGAAACTAATTATTGTCATTAGAATAAACACAGTGAAAAGCCAGGAGGGCTTGAAGCTTGAGCACTCCTTAGGGTCCTTGCAGGGTCTGTGGCAGCGTCTTGTCTACAGGTCCTTTCCAGGTGGGTGGAGTCTCAAAGGCCCTGCCACAGGAGCTCCATCTGCAGAACACTCAGTGCTGTTCTCAGAGGTTACAGCATGCATGGCTTCCTCCAGGTACTCATTTGTTTCATCACGAATGAGAAACTTGCTCTTTTTTGAGATGAGATTTTACTGTGTTGCCCAAGCTGGCCACCAACTAATGGACTTGAAGGATTCTCCTAGTTCAGGCTTCCAAATGTTTGTGGCTTCAGGCCCATGCCCACCGGGCTTTGCTGGGGTTTAGTCTCTGGGGTTTAGTTGCGCTCGGGGTGTAAATAGTTGCCACTTCCCTGTTTTCTCTCTGACACCTCTAGCCTCAGGTGGGTAGTTTGCTAGCTCAGGTTGACAGGTTTCTGAGGCTCAGGGTGAGGTTATGTTTTGTGGGGAAAACTATGGAAATGAGTTTTAATTGTTAATTAGTATTAAAGCTGTCATTTCTCCCGGCTCTCATTTAGGTATCTTACGTCATACTGTCCACCAGAGAGACTTTTTCAAAGGTTGGTCGAGAGCTTTTGGGGTCCATCGCAGCTGTTCACCCTGAGATTATTTCTGTCCTTTTGGATAGAGTGCAAGAGACCATTGACCAAGTTGGAATGGTAAGAACGATGACTATTTGGCATTTTAAAGGAATCCTGAAGCAGCTGGGTATCATGGTGCACACCTTTCATTCTTGGAGAAAGATGCAGGTGATGGCAGCCTGGTCTACAGAGCAAGTTCAGGACAGTCAGGGCCGTTGCACAGGGAAACCCTGTCTTGAAAACCCAACCGAACATACAAACAAATCATTAAAAGACACCGTGAAGTGAGGAAACCCTGGCAGTACTAGGAGCATCGTTGGGAAGGACTCTCCACCAAGTGAAGCCCAGGTGCAAAGGTTCCTGAGGCCCAGTGTGTTGTACAGGGCTGCCTCCCACCGCTTGTCGTCGTCAGGCCCCTTTGCCGTCCTCATGCAGTGTTAGAGCTTTATTGGCTAGAATTCATCTGCCCCAGCACTCACTGGCGAAGGTGGCATAGCCATGGTGCGGCCATCGTTACAGCTAAGCTTTGAGTGTTTTTCTCATCTCACAAAGAAACCGTCTTCACAAGGCTTCACAGACCCTTGGTTGCCATTCCTTATCTGCATCCTCCTTGGCCCTAAGCAGCACTGACCCGCCTCCTTCTGCACACAGCTGCCTGCTTCAGACATTTTATCTCAGTGTTCTCACAGCGAGTGGTCTCTTCTGTCTGGCTTATCTCACTTTGCAGAATGTATTGTAGTGTTCCTTCAAAATTTCCTTCCTTGAAGTCTTGAGTAATAGTTCACTGAATTTCTGTCTCACATTTTGTTTATCCATTTGTCAGATGATGAGCATTTGGCTTCTTTCCTCCTTCTGAATTATGAGTGTTGCTGTTATGAGCATAATTGCCAACAAATACATTTTGAGGGACTTTAGTTCTTATTTTATTATTTAGAGAGTATCAGATGGTCAGGCAGTGCCTTTACCGCTGAGCCACCTCACCAGTCCTGTTGTCAGTATAGTTCCAGAGCACAGAACTCAGAAGTGTGTTTGACGACAGTCTTCCAATTAGTACCAAATCATGTGTGTGTGTGTGTGTGTGTGTGTGTGTGTGTGTGTGTGTGTGAGAGAGAGAGAGAGAGAGAGAGAGAGAGAGAGAGAGAGAGAGAGAGAGAGAGAGCGAGCAAGAGCACATGTATAATTTATTTTTCCAATTTCGTAGTTCAAATATTGGCTCATTTTCAGAATGCATATTTTTGTATTGTTAATAAATCCATTTATTATTCCCGTAACCTCTTCAAGGAAAATTAGTGGGGTTTTTGGTCTTGCAGTAAAAGCATCAATATATTTTAAACCATTATAAGTTATATATTGTTGAAACAGTACTAGAAGATTTCCCTCCCTACCTCCCCTCCATTTCTCTCCTCTCCACTGAGTCTTGCTAGTGCAGGCTGGCCTCAGAGTTCACAGTGATCTCTTGTTTCAGTCTCCTGAGTGCTTGGATTACAAGTGTTTGCTACCGCGCCTACTGGAAGTGTGATTTAGTAGTGCATGGCTTAGTTAGTGCATTCTGGGCAAGTGCTCTAACACTGCTGTCAGCTCTCTGCCAGCTCTATTTTCTAGGATTCCTAACTGGTGCTTCCTGTGTAGTTGCTAATGCCTTGCGTTTCTTGCCTTGTCTTATGGTATTGACTAGAACCTGCACTCCAGAAGTGTGAGTATCGCTCTTGTGTCATTCCTGTGATAGGGGAATGATTAACGCTCACCAATGCCTAGCATTATTAGTTTATGGTTTCTGTTAGACACCTACAGATTCAGGCAGGACTCTCCTATTTTTGAAGTTTCTATTGTACAGCCCCAGCATACTGTGCGGACTTAACTCTAGGGCAGGGCTGCTGAGATAGGAGGGTTAGGAACTGGGAATCCACTGCCGACGTTGTAGTATCACTCGTCACAGATAAACAGACACACAACACTCAGTTGTATTAGCCAGGGTACTCTAATATAATAAAGGAGCAGAACCGATAGATTGAATTTATATACAGATATAAAGGAGGTTTATTAGAGTAGATTACGAGCTGTGGTCTGGGTAGTTCAAAACGGGCTGTTTCCCATTGGACAGGCCAAGAACCTGGCAGTTGCTCAGTCCATGAGGCATGATGTTTGATGCTGGGGTTCAGGGGTCCCTAGAGAGGCTCCGGGTCCACAGAAGTGGGCTCTAATACCAGCACAGGGGTGCTACAGCAGCAGGGTGGATGAACCTGCTAGCGAGAGTGTAAGCAAATGGCAAAGCTTTCTCCTTCCATGTCTTTCTGTATGTGCTGCCATAGAGGGTATGGCCCAAATATAGGGCAGGTCTTTTCATTGAACAGCCCTGTTTAACACCTTGTAAAAGGAGTCAGTTAACACAGTGACTCTTGCCTGGATTCCTAGTACTTTGGAGGCTGAGACAGGAGAATCACAGGGAGTTCCAGGTTAGTCTAGGCTACATACTGTTACAGACTACTCTGGGCTATTGAGTAAGACCTTGCCTCAAAAAAGCCATAAAACAAAAATGACGTTATAAAGTTAGTTATTTTCCTGATCACTCTCTTAAAAGAAATTTTATTAATACCAACTTGCATTTTCTTAATTTGTACACACAGGTAATTTAAAAGTAGTATTGTAGACTTTTTTTTCCCCACAAACAGGTTTAATCTAGAATATTTTAAATATATGTCAAGTAGAGGGCTATCAAGATGGCTTAGCATGCAGAGTGCTTGTATGCAAGCATGATGACCTGTGTCATCCCTAGAACCCACGTAAAGGTGAAAGAAGAGAGCCAGTTCTACAAAACTGTCCTAGAATTCCCATGTACACCCACACCAAGCCTGTTCATGCCCACACTTAGGACTAGGGGACACACATGCACATGTGCACACACATTCTGATAAATAGAATTTCATACTGAACCTAGCATCCAGTTTCAGAAGCTATCAGCTCTTGGTTTTGTCTCATCTGCCCTCACACTGACGTATTAGCCGTCTCAACACCAGGCTGCTCTCACTGTACAGAAGAGAAGAGTCAGTGCTCTATCATCACTTGAGATTTGTGTTCTGTATGGTATTTACCTGGATGGAAACGCGACGATTTACTAAAAAGCTCGACCTATGCGAAGGCCTGCCTGTGTTTAGGTTTATCATTAGCTTAAAAATGCATTTAGTTTTATTTGCTTGTCCATGATGATAATTTTATTTGTCTCAAAATCAAATTCACCTCCACATCCTTTCCAAGGAAAATTTGCATACAGTTTAATAACGTTCCTGCGTCTTTAATGACTGTTTTCTCTTGAAAAGGTCTCTTTATACTTGTTTAAAGAGCTGCCTTTGCACCTTTGGCGGCCCTCTGCCTCGGAGATAGCTGTGATTCGGGACTGGCTACTGAGCTATAATCTGGCAGCAGTGAAGAACAAGCTGGCCTGTGTGATCCTAGAAGGACTGAATTGGGGATTTGCCGAACAGGTACGCCATTTCTGAAAAGTAGGAGGCTTTACGTGCACAGGTTGAGGAAAGGATTCCTTTTAAAGCAGTGACATTTCTGTGCTGCTGCTAGGCCGGCAGATTGTTTCAGCTGTGAGAGTTTAGACTCGTCCTCTCTCCCCCACCCCTCTGGGGATTGTACCTAGGACTTTGTACATGCCTGGAAGACACTCTACCACTGAGCTATAGCCCACAAAGTATCTTTTCTTTAACTCTGTTGGTATTCTACATTAGAAAGCTCCTAGTGCTTGGGCATTGACTCAGTTGGTAAGGTGCTTGCTGAATAAACATGAGAGCCCAGGTTCCATCCCTAGCGACCACGTGAACACTAAGAGCCTGTCATCTACTGGAGAGTGGACACACTGGAGAGCGGACACACTGGAGGGTGGACACACTGGAGGGTGGACACACTGGAGAGGGGACGCACTGGAGGGTGGACACACTGGAGAGCAGACACACTGGAGAGTGGATACACTGGAGAGGAGACGCACTGGAGGGTGGACACACTGGAGAGCGGACACACTGGAGGGTGGACACACTGGAGGGTGGACACACTGGAGGGTGGACACACTGGAGAGCAGACACACTGGAGAGTGGATACACTGGAGGGTAGACACACTGGAGAGCGGACACACACACTGGAGAGTGGACACACTGGAGGGTAGACACACTGGAGAGCGGACACACTGGAGGGTGGACACACTGGAGAGTGGATACACTGGAGGGTGGACACACTGGAGGGTGGACACACTGGAGAGTGGACACACACACTGGAGAGTGGACACACACACTGGAGAGTGGACACACACACTGGAGGGTGGACACACACACTGGAGAGTGGACACACACACTGGAGAGTGGACACACACACTGGAGAGTGGACACACACACTGGAGGGTGGACACACACACTGGAGAGTGGACACACACACTGGAGGGTGGACACACACACTGGAGGGTGGACACACACACTGCAGGGTGGACACACACTGGAGGGAGGACACACACACTGGAGAGTGGACACACACACTGGAGAGTGGACACACACACTGGAGGGTGGACACGCACACTGGAGAGTGGACACACACACTGGAGGGTGGACACACTGGAGAGTGGACACACACACTGGAGAGTGGACACACACACTGGAGGGTGGACACACACACTGGAGGGTGGACACACACACTGGAGAGGGGACACACACACTGGAGGGTGGACACACACACTGGAGGGTGGACACACTGGAGGGTGGACACACACACTGGAGAGTGGACACACTGGAGGGTGGACACACACTGGAGAGTGGACACTCACACTGGAGAGTGGACACACACACTGGAGGGTGGACACACACTGAGAGTGGACACACACTGGAGGGTGGACACACACTGGAGGGTGGACACACACTGGAGAGTGGACACACACACTGGAGAGTGGGGACACACACTTGAGAGTGGACACACACACTGGAGGGTGGACACACACACTGGAGAGTGGACACACACACTGGAGGGTGGACACACTGGAGGGTGGACACACACACTGGAGGGTGGACACACTGGAGAGTGGACACACACACTGGAGAGTGGACACGCACACTGGAGAGTGGACACGCACACTGGAGGGTGGACACGCACACTGGAGAGTGGACACGCACACTGGAGGGTGGACACACACACTGGAGGGTGGACACGCACACTGGAGGGTGGACACGCACACTGGAGGGTGGACACGCACACTGGAGAGTGGACACGCACACTGGAGAGTGGACACGCACACTGGAGAGTGGACACGCACACTGGAGAGTGGACACACACACTGGAGGGTGGACACACACACTGGAGAGTGGACACACACACTGGAGAGTGGACACACACACACACTGGAGAGTGGACACACACACTGGAGGAGTGGACACACACACTGGAGGGTGGACACACACACTGGAGAGTGGACACACACACTGGAGGGTGGACACACACACTGGAGGGTGGACACACACACTGGAGGGTGGACACACACACTGGAGGGTGGACACACACACTGGAGAGTGGACACACACACTGGAGGGTGGACACACACACTGGAGAGTGGACACACACACTGGAGAGTGGACACACACACTGGAGGGTGGACACACACACTGGAGGGTGGACACACACACTGGAGAGTGGACACACACACTGGAGGGTGGACACACACACTGGAGAGTGGACACGCACACTGGAGAGTGGACACGCACACTGGAGAGTGGACACGCACACTGGAGAGTGGACACGCACACTGGAGAGTGGACACGCACACTGGAGGGTGGACACACACACTGGAGAGGGGACACACACACTGGAGAGGGGACACACACACTGGAGAGGGGACACACACACTGGAGAGGGGACACACACACTGGAGAGTGGACACGCACACTGGAGAGTGGACACACACACTGGAGGGTGGACACACACACTGGAGAGCCGACACACACACACTGGAGAGGGACACACACACTGGAGGGGACACACACACTGGAGAGCCGACACACACACTGGAGAGGGACACACACACACTGGAGAGGGACACACACACTGGAGAGGGGACACACACACTGGAGAGGGGACACACACACTGGAGAGGGGACACACACACTGGAGAGTCGACACACACACTGGAGAGGGGACACACACACTGGAGAGGGGACACACACACTGGAGAGGGGACACAGGCTGCTCCACCATGGAGCTTGTGGCCTTCACAGGTACACACACTGTCGGGTTGGGGGTGGCCAGCACAAGTCTTCCCTTTATCCTTAGACCATTTGAGGGTGCTGTCTTATCTCTGCTACCTACTTCATTTCCTCCTGATTGTGTCCACTGCCCCAGGTCTCTTTTCCTTCTGCAGTTTGTCCTGTATGCCATTGCCAGAGTTGTTTTCTTAATTATGAGTTTGACTTTATTCTGATCTCAGCGCTACAAACTCCTAACAGTGTGACTCTTAAGTTTCCTGAACTCTGGGCATTAATTGCCCATCTGTAGATATTAATATTAATAGGCTTTCTCATAGAGTTACTACAATAAGCTAGAGACACTGCTGAAGTTAATTCCTCAGTTTAGATTTATCGATAGTTATTATTAAGGGCTGGCTATATGTCACGTCTTCTAAGAGACATGCTAGTGATTTTGACTGTTGCAGTTTCCTGCCTCTTTACCTGGGTCTTATTAATTAGCTTATTGATTAGAATACAAACATTTGGCAGGGACAAAGGGCAGAAATTAGCTCTCTACAGCTGTGTGGCATCTTTTGAGCAAATCGTTTAATGTTTGCAGTTGTCTTGTATGGTTCGCATTCATAGGAAGGTGTTGTACAGATGGGGAGAATAATTCCAGGGAGCCCTTCTCACGGGGTGTTTCTGCTCCCTGGGCGTCTTAGGGTGTCCACTGCTCTGAAGAGACACCGTGACCAAGGCAACTCTTATGAAGGCAGACATTTAGTTGGGGCTGGCTCACAGTTCAGAGGTTCAGGCAATATCATCATGGAGGGAAGCATGGCATCGCGCAGGCAGACTGGATCTGAAGGCAGCCAGGAGGAGAATGTCTTCTGTCAGGAGCCAGGAGGAGGGTCCTCTCAAGTGTACTGGGTGGAGCTTAAGCCTAAGACCTTAGAGGCCACTCCCACAGTGACACACTTCCTCCAACAAGGCCAGACCTCCTAATAGTGCCACTCCCTGGGCCAAGCTTGTTCTAACCACCACACTGGGATTCCTCTAGGACTTCTCTCACTGAAGAGCTGCTGTGGTGAGAGCCACTGGGGTTTCTCTCCAACTCCATATTCTCCAGCCTCCAAACGGAACACCTTTGCCTCCCATTTCCCAGATGTCTGCATGCAGAGTCCCCTGATTGTCTCCTCCCTCCTGTGTTAGAGTCATGGGTCAGCCTCCATGAAAGGGCCAGGGAATGGAGATTTTGAAAACTGGAAAGAAGACTGTTCGGAAATGTTGTAGGCTTGAAAGGTAGTATTTCTGCATGGTTTTGAGCATATCATTAACGATGAAACAACAGAGAGAGTGTAGACTTCAGGTAATAAGTGTTGTCCTGTGTGATTAATCATAAGCATTTTATGGTAGGTGGCAGTGCTCTTAACTATAATGCAGGTTCTTTAGAGGTTGTTGGATGGGGTGGGCAATTATAGTCTAAGATTCTTGTTTGGGGGTTTGAGGCTACACATGTCTTCGTGCAGAGTACTTGCCTTGTAGCTTTGAGGGCCTTCCCCTATTGTCATTTTGTAATTTCACTTCTAGGAGATAAGAGTTTGGAAACATTTATCTTCTCAATCCAGTGTCTTGCTTTACTGGTTTTTGTGGTTGTTTAAAGGACTACTTACTGAATACAGTACGATATGGTTGTGAATTTGTTTGTTTGTTTTTTCAAAAGGGTAACCTTCATTTGGATCAAGCATTGCACACTGAAGTGGCCTTACTAGTGCTCGAGGCTTATCAGAAATACCTGGCACAGAAGCCCTATGCCGGGCTTATTTCTGAAAGCATGAAACAGGTATTAACTCTTTGTCTTTACTGAGAACATAAGTGTCCACTTAAAACCTGCCTGGGAAGATGAAATTATAGTTTTGGTTTTATTTCTGTCAGTTCAAGATACTAAATTTAATTTTATAGATTTTAAAGATTTTTCTTTCTATTTTTTAATTGGATATATTTCTTTATTTACATTTCAAATGTTATTCCCTTTCCTGGTTTCCTGTCCATAAGCCCCCTAACCGCTCCCTCTCCCACATAAGGGTGTTCCCCCCATCCACCTCCCCTTACCGCCCCAACATTCCCCTGCACTGGGGGTCCAACCTTGGCAGGACCAAGGGCTTCCCCTTCCATTGGTGCCCCCAACAAGGCCATCCTCTGCTACATATGCAGTTGGAGCCCTGGATCAGTCCATGTGTAGTCTTTGGGTAGTGGTTTAGTCCCTGGGAGCTCTGGTTGGTTGGCATTATTGTTTTTATGGCGTTGCAAGCCCCTTCAGCTCTTTCAATCCTTCTTAAAATCTGTCTTTACTTGGAGATACGGTCTCACTGTGTAGCCCTTGCTGGCCTGAAACTCATTATATAGACCTGGTTGGTCTTGAACTGACAGAGATGCCTGGCTCTGCTTCCCAAATTCTAAGATTAAAGACCTGCCCCACAACACATGGCAAAAATAATCTTCTTTGTGACCATTAGTGTTTCAGAATTTGGCTTGAGTTCTAGAGAGTGTTGGTGCTTACGTGTGCAACTCAGGAGAACTGAGTGTCATTTTTTAAAAATTTGCAGATTGGTAGTTAAATTATTGGTGGCTTGATATTAGTTTTTATTACCACTAAATTGGCAAATGATACCAATAGGCCCCCTAACTTAGATTTGTAGTGTATATAGTGTATAGCACAGTGGTCTTGCATTTCAACCTTTCTATCCTCTGCTTGCTCTGAGATCACGTTCACAAAGCAAGTAAGTGGGCTGAGAGTGGAACATTGCTCTACTAAAGTGACACATTCTCTTCCCAGGGCATCATCAGTCTCACACAGAGGTGGGCAGATGAAGTTACTAGCCTATGTGTATATGATTAATATTGCTTAAATGAATGATTGTTTCAGGTTTCCTATTTGGCCAGTATTGTTCGATATGGAGAGACTCCTGAAACCTCATTTAACCAGTGGGCCTGGAATTTAATCTTGAGGTTAAAATTACACAAAAATGATTTTGGAAGACAGAACTTTCTGGTCGTTCCCTTCTGCAACACAGTACCTGACATGACAGAATCCTCCATGTTTCATCCTCTCTTGAAGGCTGTGAAATCAGGCTTGCCCATTGGCTGCTATCTCGCTCTAGCTGTGACAGCTGTTGGCCACAGGTACTGTCTGGTGACCCTCCAGGGTAGCTTGTAGGTAGGAGTTCTAGACTCTCATCTTTTCACATCCCAATCCTGAGGCCTTCGTTAAACCCATTGGGGATTAATTAGGGTCAAATATGAGCCTTGTTTAGTCATTTATAAAGGGAGAGTAATGCCCAAGTTCATTAATTAGGGTCAAATATGAGCCTTGTTTAGTAATTTATAAAGGGAGAGTAATGCCCAAGTTCATTAATTAGGGTCAAATATGAGCCTTGTTTAGTAATTTATAAAGGGAGAGTAATGCCCAAGTTCATTAATTAGGGTCAAATATGAGCCTTGTTTAGTCATTTATAAAGGGAGAGTAATGTCCAAGTTCACTGCTGTTCATTTGCCAGAACAAACGTGAGCTCTAACCCATCTTAAACTCCCTTGTAGGAGTTTAGGTAGGGTTTGTCTCAGTCCTCTGTCCACCGAGCTTATGCTTAGTAGATGAATGTGGTAGAATGAAGGGACGGTAGGAAGGGCACTTGGTGGGGACAATGTGAACAGAGTCGATTGAATGGGTGGGAGGACAAATTTGAAAGTAGGTAAGAGAGGGTGGTTGATGTAGAAATTCTAGGAGGAGGAGTGGTCGTTTAGACCTTTAGGCCTAACACATTACATTGTTCCCAGGAGCTCAGGTGCCAAAATAGTTCCTCACCTCTAAGATGGAAATGACTATTAACTTGTTTTATGAAGCTTAAGTTAGTCACATACTCAGTACATGCTCAGAACAGTGTCTGGCTTGTTGACTCTTTAATTCTAGCTTCCCAATTTTGGTTCTTGACTCCTGGATGCTGTATTCATCCTGAGACTGGGTTCTCATTCACTGCTGGGTTCTTTCAGTACATAATGATTACTGATGGGAGTGAAGGGGACGGTAAGGGATGGTGATTACCCCAGAAGCTCATTGTTGAGGATAGTTTTTGCTATCCTGGGTTTTTTGTTATTCCAAATGAATTTGCAAATTGCTCTTTCTAACTCTCTGAAGAATTGAGTCAGAATTTTGATGGGGATTGCATTGAATCTGTAGATTGTTTTTGGCAAGATGGCCATTTTTTACTATATTAATCCTGTCAATCCATGAGCATGGGAAGTCTTTCCATCTTCTGAGAGCTTCTTCAATTTCTTTCTTCAGAGACTTGAATTTCTTGTCCTACAGATCTTTCACTTGCTTAGTTAGAGTCACACTGAGGTATTTTATATTATTTGTGACTATTGTGAAGTGTGTCATTTCCCTAATTTCTTTCTCAGCCTGTTTATCCTTTGAGTAGAGGAAGGCTACTGATTTGTTTGAGTTAATTTTATATTCAGCCACTTTGCTGAAGTTGTTTATCAGGTTAAATAGTTCCCTGGTGGAATTTTGGGGTCACTTAAGTATACTATCATATCATCTGCAAATAGTGATATTTTCACTTCTTCCTTTTCCAATTTGTATCCCTTTGACCTCCTTTTGTTGTCTGATTGCTCTGGCTAGGACTTTGAGTACTATATTGAATAAGTAGGGAGAGAGTGGGCAGCCTTGTCTAGTTCCTGATTTTAGTGAGATTGCTTCATGGTTCTCTCTGTTTTGTTTGATGTTGGCTACTGGTTTGCTGTATATTGCTTTTTACTATGTTTAGGTATAGGCCTTGAATTCCAGATCTTTCCAAGACTTTTAACATGAAGGGGTGTTGAATTTTGTCAAATGCTTTCTCAGCATCAAATGAAATGATCATGCAGTTTTTTCTTTGAGTTTGTTTATATGGTAGATTACGTTGATGGATTTCCATATATTGAACCATCCCTGAATCCCTGGGATGAAGCCTACTTGATCATGATAGATGATCATGATTGTTCTTGGATTCAGTTTGTGAGAATTTTATTGATTATTTTTGCAATGATATTTATAAGGGAAATTGGTCTGAAGTTCTCTTTCTTTGTTGGGTCTTTGTGTGGTTTAGGTATAAGCATAATTGTGGCTTCATAGAATGGATAGTATTCTTTCTGTTTCTATTTTGTGGAATAGTTTGGAGAGAGTATTGGTATTACGACTTCTATTTCAGACTGATAGAATTCTGCACTAAACACATCTGGTCCTGGTCTTTTTTTGGTTGGGAGACTTTTAATAACTGCTTCTCTTTCTTTAGGAGTTATGGGTCTGTTTAGATTGTTTATCTGATCCTGATTTAACTCTGGAACCTGGTATGTGTTGAGAGAATTGTCCATTTCATCCAGATTTTCCAGTTTTGTTGAATATAGGCATTTGTAGTAGGTTCTGATAATGTTTTTGGATTTCTCCTTTCTGTTGTTATGTCTCCCTTTTCATTTCTGATTTCGATAATTTGGGTACTGTGTACCCTCTGGTGTGTCTGGCTAAGGGTTTATCTATCTTGTTGATTTTCTCAAAGAACCAGCTCCTGGTTTGTTTTTTTTTTTTTCTTGGTCGATTTCAGCCTTGAGTTTGATTATTTCCTGCCTTCTACTCCTCCTGGGTGTATTTGCTTCTTTTTGTTCTAGAGCTTTTAGGTGTGCTGTCAAGCTGCTGACATATGCTCTTTCCTGTTTCTTTTTGCAGGCACTCAGCGCTATAAGTTTTCCTCTTAGCACAGCTTTCATTGTGCCCCATAAGTTCGGGTATGCTGTGCTTTCATTTTCATTAGATTCTAAAAGTCTTTTTTCTTTATTTCTTCCTTGACCAAGTTATCATTGAGTAGAGCATTATTCAGCTTCCATGTGTATGTGGGCTTTCTGTCATTTTTGTTGTTACTGAAGACCAATCTTAGTCCATGGTGGTCTGATAGGATGCATGGGGTTATTTCAATCTTTTTGTATCTATTGAGGCCTGTTTTGTGACCGATTATATGGTTAATTTTGGAGAAGGTATCATGAGGTGCTGAGAAGAAGGTATATTTTTTTGTTTTAAGATGAAATGTTCTACAGATATCTGTTAAATCCATTTGGTTCATAACTTCCGTTAGTTTCACTGTGTCTCTGTTTTGTTTCTGTTTCCATGATCTGTCCATTGATGAGAGTGGGGTGTTGAAGTCTCCCACTATTATTGTGTGAGGAGAAATGTGTGCTCTAAACTTTAGTAAGGTTTCTTTTATGAATGTAGGTACCCTTTCATTTGGGGCATAGATAATTCAGGATTGAGAGTTCATCTTGGTGGATTTTTCCTTTTATGAATATGAAGTGTCCTTCCGTATCTTTTTTGATAACTTTTGGTTGAAAGTCGATTTTATTCGATATTAGAATGGCTACTCCAGCTTGTTTCTTGGGACCATTTGCTTGGAAAATTGTTTTCCAACCTCTTACTCTGAGGTAGTATCTGTCTTTTGTCAATGAGGTGTGTTTCCTGTATGCAGCAAAATTCTGGGTCCTTTTTACGTATCCAGTCTGTCAGTTATGTCTTTTCATTGGGGAATTGAGTCCATTGACTTTGAGAGATATTAGGGACCAATGATTGTTGTTTCCTGTTTATTTTTGTTGTTAGAGGTGGAATTAGGTTTGTGTGTCTCTCTTCTTTTAGGTTAGTTAAAATGAGATTACTTTCTTGCTTTTTCTAGAGTGTAGTTTCCCTCTTTATGTTGGAGTTTTTTATCTGTTATTCTTTGTAGGGTTAGATTTGTGGAAAGATATTGTGTAAATTTTGTTTTGTTATGGAATATCTTGATTTCCCCATCTATGTTAATTGAGAGTTTTGCCAGATGTAGTAGCCTGGACTGGCATTTGTGTTCTCTTAGGGTCTGTATGACATCTGCCCAGGATTTTCTGGCTTTCCTAATCTCTGGTGAGAAGTCTGGTGTAATTTTGATAGGTCTGCCTTTATACGTTACTTGACCTTTTTTCCCTTACTGCTTTTAATAGTATTTCTTTGTTTTGTGCATTTGGTGTTTTGACTATTATGTGACAGGAGGAATTTCTCTTCTGTTCTAATCTATTTGGAGTTCTGTAGTCTTCTTGTATGTTTATGGGCATCTCTTTCTTTAGGTTAGGGAAGTTTTCTTCTATGATTTTGATGAAGATATTTACTGGTCCTTTAAATTGGGAGCCTTTGCTCTCTTCTATACCTATTATCCTTAGGTTTGATCTTCTCATTGTGTCCCGGATTTCCTGTATAAAGAGGGTTTTTCGAGTTTTGCGTTTTCTTTGACAGTTGTGTTGATGTTTTCTATGGAATCTTCTGCCCCTGAGATTCTCCCTTCTATCTCTTCTATTCTGTTGGTGATGCTCACATCTATGACTCCTGATCTCTTCCCTAGGTTTTCTATCTCCAGGGTTGTCTCCCTTTGTGATTTCTTTATTGTTTCTATTTCCATTTTTAGATCCTAGATGATTTTGTTCAATTCCTTCACTTGTTTGGTTGTGTTTTCCTGTAATTCTTTAAGAGATTGTTGTGTTTCCTCTTTAAGGGCTTCTACCTGTTTACCTGTGTTCTCCTGTATTTCTTTAAGGGAGTTATTTATGTCCTTCTTAAAGTTCTCTATCATCATCATGAGTTGTGATTTTAAATCAAAATCTTGTTTTTCTGGTGTGTTGGGGTATCCAGGACTTGCTGTGGTGGGGCAACTGGGTTATGATGATGCCAAGTGGCCTTGTTTCTGTTGCTTAAGTTCTTGGACTTGCCCCTTGCCATCTGCTTATCTCTAGTGTTAGCTGGTCTTGCTGTCTCTGGCAGTGGCTTGACTCTTCTGTAAGCCAGTGTGTCAGTTCTACTGAGACCAACTCTCTCCCAGGGGGATCTGGGTACAGAGAGCTGTGGCACAGGGTCAGCTCAGGGAGCAGGCGGAAACCGGAATGATCCTGTCCCAGACTGTTCCTCAGTTCCTGTGTCCAGAGGGCTCCTGGCGGGTTCCTCTTGGGCCAGGAATGTGAACAGAAGTGGTGGTCTCACCTGTGCTCTCACAATTGTCAGCACGTCTTGGAATCCAGCTCTTTCCCACTGGGATCTGGGTACAGGGTCAGCTCTGGGCTCAGGTAGAAACCAGAAGCTATAGATCAACTTCTATTTCCCCTAAATTTATTCAAATAATTATATTTTGAATTCAAAATAATAAATCTCTTAAGTCAGGTAAACTAAAAAAAGTAAAATGAGAAAATATAAAATACAGTTCAGAAGTATTAGAAAATAATACATGTACCTGTATTACAAACTGAAGTAAGACAAAAATCAGCCACCCAAGAAACAAAACACTATTGTGTATTGTTAGTCAATAATATTGGTATAGATTATCTCAAAGGAAAAGAAGAAGTATCTGACACACTGCAGTCTGGGTTGCCAGACCCAGCTCACTTCATAGTGTTCCCTTTGCTGCAGTACCGTCTAGGACTCTTAAGCAGGGCGAGCTTTGGCTCTCATCTTGTTCCTGGGACATCTTGTAAATCTGGGCACAGTGCTTTCAACTTTCTCATCTAATGAGAGGAAAATAGCGATGAGATATTAAGAACTCTGCATTTCAAAGTTATAACTGTAGAATTTCTGTGTGTAGGTTAGTCATAAAAGTTTTGGGAACGGAGACAATCCAGTGTGTATTTCACTGGAGAAATATAATTTTATGAACATGTTGCTGAATACTCACAGTCCTCTTTGTTTCCTGTAGCATTGAGAAGTTCTGTGCAGAAGGCATCCCACTGTTGGGCGTTCTGGTGCAGTCCCGGCATCTGAGGGCAGTGGTCCATGTCCTGGATAAGGTCCTCCCTGTGTTCTACCCCTGCCAGTACTACCTTCTGAAGAATGAGCAGTGAGTATGTCTCAGACGGCAGTGCCCCGCAAGGACAGGCGCCCCTTTCTAGTTTCAGCAGTATTGTGTTTGTTTGCTTGGTGGTGGTTTTTTTTTCCTCTCAGTTTGTAGAGAAAGGTACAAGTATTATTTTCCAATACATTTGAATGTATTTTCTTATCTTACTGCTTTTTTTTCCATTTAAATGACTACTTTTTAAAAAAGTCTTATTTTTACTTTTGACTTCATGTAATCTGTGTGTCTGTGACAGTTTGGGCACATACTTGCAGAGGCCAGAAGAGGGTATCAGAGCTCTCTTGGATCTGGTTGTAAGACACCTGGTGTGGCTGGGACCACACTTGGGTCCTCTGCAAGAGTAGTACATGCTGTTAACCGATGAGCCATCTCCAGCCCTCAGGAGTGGTGGATTTTTTTTTTATTGTTTTTATTTATTTATTTGCTTAGTTTTATTTGTTTAAATAATTTATTTTTATTCTTTATGAGGGTGAAAACTTCTGCACTCTGATTTAGAACGTAGTTGATGAATGTTGTTTAGATTAATGATTCTAATTTTATTTGTTATGAAAGGTATTTCCTATCTCACTTAATTTAGGACGTCTTAGAAAGCCTATTAGTATTTACAAGAGCAGTGTTTCCTTGAGAGTCTTGGAATAATGCTCCTCCCGTGTAGCAGCAGTTGTGACAGTACTTGAAACATACTGCTTGTGTAGCCCACAGGTTGTGGGCGGATACAGTGAATGGGAAAGAGGGAAGAGATGACCTGTCCAGGAGGCAGGGGTTGATCATCTGGGGCTCGGCGGAGAGCAGTGAGAGGGGAAGGAGATCAGTAGACCTGGCAGGCAGTGTGCGTAGGATAAGGGGCAGTGTCAGTTTCCTCAGCGAATGCTCTGGGTCCAGTATCCCCCAGAGTCGCTGCTGACAGTTCCTGAGGAGGCTGAATTACAAATGCATCCCACATTCCTGAAGATTTGATCTTAGTAGAAAGAGTTAGGGATACTTAAAAACATTAAAATCAGCATCCCGCACACTTAGGGAAGATTGGGAACTACAGAGCTTAGTGAAGTTTCTGCCTAGAAGCCTAAGACATGGAGGGGACAATGATATTTTAAGGTATTTTCTTCCAACACCCTTTTTGTCTGTATTTATATGATGTTGACCTGTTCATTACAGTGCTATAGAGAAATTTAATTCCTTTTAACATACCTTAAATATGAAGATTTTTTCTTCCTGAAATCCTTGAAAATTTATCAGAATCCCTAAATAGCACTGTGTTCTAAAAATGGAACCAATGTAATATTTTTCTGTTTCCTCAAAGTAATTGTCTGCTGGTAATGAAAAGACTCTGGGCATATAGCTCAGTGGGAGAACACTTGCCTAGCATGCTCATGGTCCTAGATCCATTCCTAGACACCATCTACCCACTGCCCCAAGTCTGCTGTGTGGTTCTCTGCAATCCCAGCATTCTGGGAGCTCTGGTGTTCAAGGGCAGTTTCAGCAACACAGAAGTTAGAGGCGAGCGGGATCCATGAGAACCTGTATCAAAACAGCAAGAGGAAAACAAAGCAAGCAAAACCCCACACAGAGCTGGTAGCAATGCTGCCTGATTATATATGTGTGAGGTCCTTTGTGCTCCCGCAGGTTTTTGTCGAACCTTCTCCTCTTCCTACACTTGGACAGTGGTGTTCCTCAGGGGGTCACCCAGCAGGTCACCCACAGGGTGGCACATCATCTGACAGGAGCCATCCATGGAGACAATGTGAAGCTTCTCAACAGCATGATCCAGGTCAGGGTCATTACCAATCTCTCAAGATACTTCTCCTCTTCACAGAACTGGTGGTCTTAGCCCTTATGGTGTGGGTATTCCAGTCTCTTGGTACAGGGGGACACATGGGAGCGCACAGCATTTTGAACATGCTTTAACAGTGGGAGGGAGGGTGGGTGTTGACCTTTCACATCACCTGAGCTGCTTCTTCCTAGGCACACATATGTGTGAGCACTCAGCCGGATGAAGTAGGTCCTGTGGCTGTGTTGGAGTTCTGGGTCCAGGCTCTCATAAGCCAGCATCTGTGGTACCGAGAACAGTCCATCCTCTTTCTCATGGACCACTTGTGTAAGACAGCTTTTCAGCTGATGCAGGAAGATTGTGTTCAAAAATTGCTCTACCAACAGCACAAGGTAACTTTAAGGAAATTAGTTTCAGCCATTGGCTAAATACTAGCTGTTAAAAGGGTCTTATAAATATACAGTTCCTGGTAATGGTCTGTGGCAGCTCTTTTCTTTTTAACTAAGTCACATGTTAATATTGTCTTCTCTTGGTGGTCGTAGTCCACTGCACAGATCCCAGAGAAGGCACAGAGGAGCACACAGAGGGCCTGCAGTTCTCAGTGCCTGTCCTGTGTGCAGCCCGGGACTGCTGCAGCCGACAGTCATTTCCACAACCCTACCCTTGAAATCCTTTTTCAGTTAGTATGTACACATTGTCATGGCACTTTCATACATGTATATCACATACTTTGCTCATGACTGGGTCACTGCTGAATTAATTCTACCGGAACGTTAAAGAACTCACTGCAGTGGCCTCCATACGGTCTGCCAGACTCAGTCTGTGAGCCAGTGTTACCCTGACAGCAGGAACATTTAGATGATAAAGAAAACCGCAGATGAGTTCTCTGATGAACAGAAAACCATTCTGAGGGGTTGGGGATTTAGCTCAGCGGTAGAGCACTTGCCTAGCAAACGCAAGGTCCTGGGTTCGGTCCCCAGCTCCAAAAAAAAAAAAAAAAAAAAAAAACCATTCTGAATAAACTGAATTCAGCAGCATCATGAAGTCTGTGTCTTGTTGGAATCTTCAAGTGTAGAGGTAATTGCTAATACCCTTGGTAGAGCCGAAGTCCTTTCAAAGACTCTGTTGCTCATCTTCTCCCTGATGTAGAATGCTTTGGGTTACCACTGTGACCGGAGTCTACTCTCTTCCTTGGTGAACTGGATTGTGGCAGGAAACATTACTCCTTCCTTCGTGGAGGGCTTGTCCACGTCCACACAGGTATGAAGCCTACTGAGGACCATTTATGCTCTTTGTAAATTTTAATTTTGTTACCATCCTTACTGAGGTTAGGTCAGGGCTGAGAGGAGAGAGGTCAAGAGTGGGTGTTAAGGCAGGTGGCCCATGCTTCATACTGATTCTGTCATTTGCTAGCCCTGTGCCTGGGCTACTGCGTTCTGTCTTGAGTCTCCTCAGAGTCGGATGAGTCGGATGAGTGTAGTTGAACCTGTGTGTGAAGCCCTCGGAACAGACCTTAGTCAGGACTCACTGGGCTTCGGCCTTGCTGTTGTCAGAAGAGACAGCAGCAGTGGCTTCATCATTACTGCCGATCTGATGTGGCATAAGGCCATGTCTGTCTCTTAAGCCAGTAATAACATCCTTCAGTCTATAGCTGGTGCTCCTGGGACTGTGCGGACAGCAGCTCCTCACTGCTGCTGAGACCGATGCCCATCCCTCCACTTCTGCTTTTCTGCTTCACTGAGACTCTGAAGGGCCATCTTTCTTGCCTAACTCTAGAACATTCTCTGGTACAACACTCTACCACCAAATGCAGTTCTTATCATTTTCCCCCTAGATCAGTGACTCTGAAACTGTGGGTCCTGACTCCTTTGAGGGGTCAAATGACCCCTTCACAGAGGTCTCCTAAGACTATCAGAAAACACAGATATTTACATTACAATTCATAACAGTAACAAAATTACAGTAATAAAGTAGTAATGAAATAATTTTATGGGTGGGGGTCACACATGAGTTGTGTGTATCCGTATTAAAGGGTCTCAGCATCAGGGAGGTTGAGAAGCACTGCTGTAGAATTTAGCATTTCTTCGTTTCCTGTTTTGTCTTGATTGTATACACGTGACAAGAACATAGACACATGTTAAGTGCTTAGGAAGCTCAGTATTTGTTGCTTAAGGTCTGCACGTGTGTGTTTTTCAGTGCCATAGATCACGTCCAGGGGCTTGCACATGCTGGGCAACGCTGTGTCACTGAGCCACGCCTTCAGCCCTAGAAAATAGCCCAACTTGTGCACAGGACATTATCAGTTGGAACTAGTGGCTTCTTTTAGTCCCCTTTGTTTGGTGTTACAGGTTTGGTTTGCATGGACTGTGTTGAACATGGAATCCATCTTTGAAGAGGACTCTCAGCTCCGAAGAGTTGTTGAAAGGGAATTGGTTATAAATGCTTTTAGCCCTGACCAAGCTCTAAAGGTATAGTAGCCTGAGTTACAGGGCGCGTCCTACACTCTTAGCTGAGCCCTTCAATGTAGCCTGTTAACTCCTTGTTTTCTACCGTGAAGGTTCAGAAAGCACAGTCACTGTTCAGCTTCTCAATCCTCCAATAGCTGAAGGGCGTGCTGGCTTCTCAGGTCCCCACCCTGCGATGGAGGAATATGCTCCTGGTCTGAATGTAGGGGTTGCTGTTGCCCTTGTGTCCCATGTGTATCTGGAACCCCTTGTTAAAACCTGTCACAAATCAGGTTCCTGATGCTTGCTTTAGAGGTTTTGAGTCTCTGAGCCTGCATTGGAATGAGGAATTTCTTTTAAAAAGTCTCGATGAGTCTCTTGCTTTCTTGCTCCTGATTCCCATCTCTCCCCATTCCCCTCCTGCCTCTCTCCATGTGCTCATGGCGGGCCTCTACTCTTCTACTCTTCCACTCCCATCTCTAGCTGCCTTTCTCTCAACTCCCCTCCCCATGCCCTGAATAAACTCTTTGGGGGGGAAGGGGTGAAAAAAAAAAAAAAAGTCTCGATGATCAGTCTGTGAAACGGGCCGGACTAAGGCTTCTGATGTAACGGTGATGTAATTTCTGGAGCCGTCATAGAGACTGCTTTCAGGTTTCAGAGCCTGTCGGGATTCTTCACTCCCTAGAAGCCCTATTAAAATCTAGGTTTTGAGGTTGGGAAAATCTGACAGGTTCACTTTGGTTTGTCAACCATTCGACTGCTTTGCTCTATGAAGTTACAATTTTATTTAAGTTTTTGCTAGTGTATGCAGCAGCTGTAAGGGCTTTACCCTAACATTTCATGTGTGCCTAGACTGTAATTCGATAATACCCCTCCCATGACTTCTCCTCTCCTGTCCTGCGGATCCTGCCACTTCCCAGCTGCTTCCTCTTCCTCTTCTCTCCTCCTATCTACCCATGACACAGCGAGTTTAATTAGGTTTACTTAACCTTGCTAGTGGCTCTTCAACTGAAGCGGGGGAGGGGGCTAAAAACCCCAAGTTTCTTTTTCTCCCCTTTATCCACAAGGAGGGGTGGGCCTTAGGAACCTCTCTTCCCTTCATGATACTATGTTGTTGGACCTATTGTGCAAATGTGTGCAGGTATAGGTGATGTGGGTGCAATAATGCCACATCCATGTCATGACCCAAAGACAGTATAGTGTTTTATATGCAAAGGAATTTCAGAAGTAGACATGAGAATCTAGGATTTTTTTCCATTTGTTTGTAACAGGGTCTCAGGTATTCACTGGCTATCCTCCAATTTCCAATATAGTTAAAGATGACCTATGACATAGTTAAAGATGACCTATCACATAGTTAGTTAAGGATGACCTATCACATAGTTAGTTAAGGATGACCTAACACATAGTTAGTTAAGGATGACCTATCACACAATTAAGGATGACCTATCACACAGGTAAGGATGACCTATCACACAGTTAAGGATGACCTATCACACAGTTAAGGATGACCTATCACACAGTTAAGGATGACCTATCACATAGTTAGTTAAGGATGACCTATCACACAGTTAAGGATGACCTATCACACAGTTAAGGATGACCTATCACACAGTTAAGGATGACCTATCACACAGTTAAGGATGACCTATCACACAGTTAAGGATGACCTATCACACAGTTAAGGATGACCTATCACACAGT
Organism: Rattus rattus; assembly: GCF_011064425.1. Taxonomy (NCBI): domain Eukaryota; kingdom Metazoa; phylum Chordata; class Mammalia; order Rodentia; family Muridae; genus Rattus; species Rattus rattus. Next base: position 54,164,437 of record NC_046168.1, on the reverse strand, counting down.
TAAGGATGACCTATCACATAGTTAAGGATGACCTATCACATAGTTAGTTAAGGATGACCTATCACACAGTTAAGGATGACCTATCACATAGTTAAGGATGACCTATCACATAGTTAGTTAAGGATGACCTATCACACAGTTAAGGATGACCTATCACATAGTTAAGGATGACCTATCACATAGTTAAGGATGACCTATCACACAGTTAAGGATGACCCATCACACAGTTAAGGATGACCTATCACACAGTTGAGGATGACCTATCACACAGTTGAGGATGACCTATCACACAGTTGAGGATGACCTATCACACAGTTGAGGATGACCTATCACACAGTTGAGGATGACCTATCACACAGTTGAGGATGACCTATCACACAGTTAAGGATGACCTATCACACAGTTAAGGATGACCTATCACACAGTTGAGGATGACCTATCACACAGTTAAGGATGACCTATCACACAGTTAAGGATGACCTATCACACAGTTAAGGATGACCTATCACACAGTTGAGGATGACCTATCACACAGTTGAGGATGACCTATCACACAGTTGAGGATGACCTATCACACAGTTGAGGATGACCTATCACACAGTTAAGGATGACCTATCACACAGTTAAGGATGACCTATCACACAGTTAAGGATGACCTATCACACAGTTAAGGATGAGCTATCACACAGTTGAGGATGACCTATCACACAGTTGAGGATGACCTATCACACAGTTGAGGATGACCTATCACACAGTTAAGGATGACCTATCACACAGTTAAGGATGACCTATCACACAGTTGAGGATGACCTATCACACAGTTGAGGATGACCTATCACACAGTTGAGGATGACCTATCACACAGTTGAGGATGACCTATCACACAGTTGAGGATGACCTATCACACAGTTGAGGATGACCTATCACACAGTTAAGGATGACCTATCACACAGTTAAGGATGACCTATCACACAGTTGAGGATGACCTATCACACAGTTGAGGATGACCTATCAATCACACAGTTGAGGATGACCTATCACACAGTTGAGGATGACCTATCACACAGTTGAGGATGACCTATCACACAGTTAAGGATGACCTATCACACAGTTAAGGATGACCTATCACACAGTTGAGGATGACCTATCACACAGTTGAGGATGACCTATCACACAGTTAAGGATGACCTATCACACAGTTAAGGATGACCTATCACACAGTTGAGGATGACCTATCACACAGTTGAGGATGACCTATCACACAGTTGAGGATGACCTATCACATAGTTAAGGATGACCTATCACACAGTTAAGGATGACCTATCACACAGTTAAGGATGACCTATCACACAGTTGAGGATGACCTATCACACAGTTAAGGATGACCTATCACATAGTTGAGGATGACCTATCACACAGTTAAGGATGACCTATCACACAGTTAAGGATGACCTATCACACTACTGCAGTTGAACCCAGAGTCTCTAAGCAAGTGCTTTCGGCTGAGCCCTATCCCCAGTGCTTTGGGTGACTCTGCACGTAGGCTTTTATTCTGGGGTCTTTGGACTATCTTCACAGAGAAAGCTGGGCCCCGTTCTTGCTGCCAAAGAGGTTAAAATGTCAGGTAGACTTGGAAAATGTCTTAATGTCTTTTTCTTACTGAAGTAAAAGCAAAATGTTTAACTTAGCAAGAGCAAAGTGACTTGGGTTGCGTTTGTCTGGGGTTGCTAAGGCTCTGCTGTCTTGTAGAAAGCCCAGGCCCAGCTGAAGCTGCCCATCGTCCCGTCTCTGCAGCGGCTGCTGATTTACCGCTGGGCCCACCAGGCTCTGGTCACCCCTGCTGATCATCCTCTTCTGCCACTCATTTGGCAGAAGTTCTTCCTCCTGTATCTCCATCGCCCAGGACCACAATATGGGTATGGTACCCAATGCTGTAGTAAGTTTCTGGCAGCTCACTCCTATCTGTATGCTGTGGAATGTGAGTCAGTCATTCTCTTCTGTCATAGCTAGGATCCTCTGTGTTCAATAATTATTGAATAATTTCTCTTTACCCTCCTCTGCTCCTAATATGTCAAGGACAGCACGTGGGAACTGGGCAAGGTTCAGCAGAGGACCTCTAGAGGTGTATAGGGAGAGAACTTGCTCCAGACTGAGGCTACATATATGAATTCTCTGGGGCCTATGCAAGGGGATGCTGAGGTCCTACTGAGGAGCAAGGTCTAGCCTGTGGAAGCTGTGTACTGATACCCAGCATTGCTCTTCAGGCCCTACTCAATTCCCAGCCCCATTCCTTTCCTTCACTCCTTCGAAACATAAAGAAAAATGCTGACCTTTTGTTACATCTATTGTCTGTTAGATTTCAAATTCTTCAAAAACAGAGACTGTCTTTATTCTCGAGGTGTGCTGATGTCCTGCCTTTGTGTGGTTTCAGTCTCTTCAGGGCCACTTTCACGTGGTCGTTTCTCTTCTCTTTAGGGATACATTCCAAGATGCCCTGTGGATGTTTGAAGCCTCAGTTGGTACTAAACTTTACATATATACCTGTGATAAAAATTCGGCTTATAAATTAGGCATAGTAAGAGATAAACAGCAACAAGCAGTAATCTGATAACCAGCTGCGGCAGTGCACTCTGGTAGTACATGCAGTGACAAGCTCAGCAGAACAGTGCTCTGTGATCAGATTGCCCCTGGAGGAGCAGGGCCTGCTGTGCAAGCCAACTCTCGAAAGTGTCCTCTGGCTTCTACGCTACTGCCATGGCATGCATGCGCCTTCACACAGACAGACAGACAGACACACGTACTGCTTATGTCTAGACTTTTCTGTTTGGTATTTTTGTACCATGGTTGACTATGTGTCATTAGAACTGTGAAAACAGAGCCAGTTGAGAGGAACTCTGTTCATCATCTGTTTGGTTCCTCAAAATAACTTCTGAGGTACAAAAAGGGAACTTGCTCATTGACTGCTGTGTTATGCCTCTCAGAGCAATTTCTGCTCAAAGGTTATAAGCTCTGCTTACATGTTTTTAAGGTTACCTGTGGATGGTTGTATTGGAAGAAGGTTTTTTCAAAGTCCCTCGAATGTCAATTTGTTGAAAGACATGAAGAGACGACTGACAGAGGTGGCTGACTTCCACTATGCTGCAAGCAAGGCCCTCCGTGTTCCAGCAGAGGGCAGTGAAGGGACACCAGAGCGGCAGGCTGCCACCCCTGGTTTCCTGACTTCCCCAGAACTGCACAGGGAGCTAGTGAGGTAAGATGGCTGCTGCTGTTTGTGCACAGACACTGCACTAGAGCCGCCCCTGGCTTTGACACAGCCTACATGAGCTCTCATCGTTAGAGTCTATGTGGAAGGTGCTGCTGGAGACATCTGTTGAGTGAGTCTGAGTGGTGCTGCAGAGGGCTGTGACACCCTTCCCCTCCTCAGTGTGAGAAAAGGAGGAGGCCAAAGCAGATTGGTCATAGCAGGAATGTAACACCAGAGCCTTCTAAATGGCTGTTTACAGAACTCCATCCTAATTAATCCAGGTATAGATTCACATGTCCCTCAGTGATTGGAACTTTGTAGTGAGCCAGGCTTGCTTACCATGGCTTCTGCCTGTTTATTTAACTTAGTACAAATGGCTGTCTTAGAGCAAGACCGCATAAAAATGGCTGTCAGGCATTGTCCTCAACTGCACAATACCTTGGTGAGTGAAGAGACTCAGGTCTCAGGCTTGCCTTGACCCTGGATCCTTAGGGCTTGTCTCAGCTTCTGTCCTGAGTGATTAAAGGGCCCCCCACTCTTTGCCCCCCCTCCCTTTTTTTTTTTTTTTTTTTTTTTTTTTACCAGTTTTGCTAGAAGGTTTTTTCTTGGAACATTTTAGGTCTTTGGTACTCCCGCTTCCTCTCTTCAATTCCCTGAAAGTAGCCATCCATCTTGTTGAGAAAGGAGTGAGAAGAGAAAAAAGTACATACACACACACACACACACACACACACACACGTATGTGTCTGTCTGTCTATCTATCTATCTATCTATCTATCTATCTATCTATCTATCTATCTATCTATCTATCTATCTATGTCTATATATTGGGCCTTGTCTGTGTCTTTCATCCTTGACACAGTATCCTGATTATAAGGGAGGTAATTTTCCACTTTGTTGACCAGAGCTACTGCAGGCTGTTTTTTGGTCATCTGTGCCTGCCAACGACTTCTCTGTGTTGTTTTTCAAACAATGCCTTGGATACCAGTGATGTTAGTTAATAGCTAGCTGTAGTCTTTGACAAAGCAAAACAGAAATAGACTGTTAAAACATTTAAAATAAAGACAGTTTGTAAGCCCAGCTTTTAAAAAATGTTCCTTTTTAATGAGAGCAAGGTACACAGATCCACAATGTTATTTATGGTTTCCTTGAGACAGGGTAGCCATTGCTGTTAAGCTGGTACGTGCCTGTAGTCGGGTGGAAACTAGCTTTGGGTATTTTCCAAGCACTGAGGCTGACCATGTTTGTTTTGAACAGGATTAAAAGCTCTGAGCTCAGACTGGCTAGGCTGTGGTATAAGCACTCCTCCGACCGTCTCTGTCTATTCCCACATCTGGAGCAGGGCGCTCAGCCCCATTCAGATCTTTGCATAAGCAGGCTCCAAATCCTGTTTTAATGATGTGTGAGGTCTTCACTGTGAGTTTGCAAGGCGAGGCGGTGGCTGCTAGACACATTTCTTCATGGAGCCTTTTTCACTCTCACAAGGTGGTACCAGAGTTCTTAGCAATGTAAGAAACTCCATTTGTTTGCATATCGTTTTACATTTTATGCACTTGTGTTTTTATCTTTTAGGCTCTTCAATGTGTATATATTATGGCTAGAAGACGAAAATTTTCAGAAAGGGGATATCTATATTCCTTCCTTGCCAAAGCATTATGATGTTTACAGGCTAGCAAAAGTGATGCAGAATCAGCAGGTAAAACTATGAGAATGCCGTCTGAAAAACATTTCTAAATGGAAATTGAACCAGCTGTAGTCATCACCCAATAGTAAAACTGCTTACTCAAGGGGTGGGTGTCACAATAGTCATTCTGGTCAGTGCATATACAAATCTGACAGGATATTTTCTCGTAAGTGTCCTGCTGTAACGGCCGTACCTGAGCCCCACGCTTGTTCTAGAGCTTTCTGTAGTCTGAGGAACATAGCCTTTGTCCTGCTGTGTCCTTGCCCATTTGAGCTGTGACCAACTAAACACTTAGGCACACTCTACCATGAGAGGCACAGGGATGAGCTCTGTCCTGTCTTAGGCTCAGGAGGTGATGGAGAGACTTCCTTGTCACTGCCTGCTTCTGATTGTCCTGTGTGTCCTTTTAGGTTGCCTGGCAGACACAACTGTATTAAGTCTTTTCAGCCCTAACTCCTAGTCAGTTTTCTCCGAGTTTCTGTAGCCAGCCTGGGAGGAGGAGGCAGAAAAGCAGGGAAGAAGGCCTCTGTCCAGTGTATTTTCATCCAGGGGCTGAGTTTGGCAGCTGTCGACCCAGACTTAGAACCTGTAAATTCCAGTGATCGTATAAATACGTTAAGGTTATTTATTTGGGTTTTAATTTTCTGTGTCTGAGTGTCTTACCTGCATGTAAGTCTGTACAGCCGTGGAGTTGCAGATGGTTGTTGACTGCCACATGGGTGCTGGGAACAAATGCGGGTCCTCGGCAAGAGCAGGAGTGCACTGGACAGCTGCCATCATGCTGGCCTTGGAGTGTCTGTTCATGTGTACAGTGTGACTCGGCCCCCACAGCGGAGAGTGGCGGATGAGTCTGCTGAACCCGAGTCCTCCCCTTTGTTTGTTTCCTTTCACAGTTTGTTGAGAGACTGGTTACTGCTGTCCACAGTGTTCTCTCACTCTGAGTTCTGCTGATTTTACATAGCAGCAAAACTTATTTTGTGGAGTAGCTTAATATATTTTTGTCTTCCATATTTTTTTTATAAATTTGCATTAATTTAATCTGGCTTAATTTAATCCAGATTAATTTATCATTCATGGATTCATTCATTGTTTTGCTCTGTAGCTCAGGTGGACTGCCGCTCATTGTGTAGCCCAGAAGCCTTGAACTTGCAGCTAGTGCTCTTGCTTTAACCTCCTGAGAGCAGAGATGACAGGCGTGAGCTGCCATGTTGACTTTCAGTATCTTTATGTTTTTAAAAAACATATTAAAGATATCATTTATTATTTTTAGTTACTTTAAGTGTATGTGTATGTCTGAGGGGTGGGTATGTCTGTGTGTATTCTATTCTGCACTGAGGCCAGAGGCTACAGTTACAGATGCTTTGAGCCTCTAATGTGGCTGCTGGGAATTGGGCTCATATCCTCTGCATGAACAGCACACATTCTTAACTGCTGAGCAGTCTCTCTAGCTCCTACATTTATTTTAAAATCTCACTTTAAACTATATTTTATTTTCTTTACGTATTTTATAATGCATATAATTTAGTAGCTTAGTAGTATGTGTATTAATATACTATTTAACTAGTACATTGATACAGTTCATTAATATACATATAGTGGGCCGTTCAGCAGTTTTTTTTCCTAGTCATGGTGTATAGGCAACCAATTTTGTAACTAGTGTTAAGATTGTTGGTAGGTCTTTGCAGTTCAGTTCACACTAATGCTGGAAGCCTCAAGGAGCCCCTCGCTGTGACTGAGTGTCTCACTGAGCCTATGATTCATGTGCTCAGTGTAAGTGCTTGTCCCACCCAGGACCTGTGGATGGAGTACGCGAATATGGAGCGCATCCAGCATGAGTTCCAGGAGACAGTTGCTCTGTGGACACAGGCCAAGCTCGAGTCCCATTCTGTGCCTTGCAGCTCTTCAGCCCAGCTGGATTTCACTGACCCTTTGCTGGGTGAGTACTATGACATCAACCCTTTGAAAGAAAGAATGCTTGAATCAGTGTTAATGAAGGCTAAGGTTTCCACACTTTATCTCTCCAATGAGAATTGTTCTTTAAGAGTTCCTTGTTTGAAAAAAAGTTATAAAAATAAAATACATTGTTTAAGTTGCTAGGGAAAAACAGATGTTTTTTTTTTTTACTTGTCTGCCACTAAGGGATAGAACCCAAGCCCTGAATGGCATAAACAAGATTGGTGATGAATTATCTTTCATGAAGGAAGTTTAGAGGCAGGCGGCTCAGAGCAGTAGGATGGCCCGGTGATGCGTGAAGCTCTGTTCCCTTCTCTTGCTGCCTCGCAGGCCTGTAAGTGACCCTACCTCCAAATCTAATGACTGCTCACCTTGTCCTCTTTGCTTGCACATTGCAGCAGCAGGAAGGAAGTCTCCGTACAAGAGTTGCTTCAAGAGGTGCCGATAGATTGTCTAGTTAACCCTCACTGGCCCAGACCTGACCACACATCTGTCTGCCACTGAAAGCGAGGCCTCCCACTCAGGACTCAGTTCTTTCCAATGCTTTAAATATAGCCAGTCTGGGGCCTTACCATGGGATAGAAAGGCTTTAGGTTCTTTTTTCCTTTTCCCCTCCCTTCCTCCTTCCTTCCCTCCCTCCCTTTCTTTTTGAGACCTGGTCTCACTGTGTACCTCTGGCTGGCCATAACTTGCTGTCTTAGATCAAAAGGAACTCACAGAGATCCCCCTGCCTCTGGCCACTGAGTGCTGGGGTTACAGGCGTGCTTCTTTAAAGGCTGCTTGTTTCTTACATTGATTTTTCTAGAAAGACTGTGCATTTAAATTATAAGTTAATGTGTCAGGCCAGGTAACAAAGGCCATTTAACCTACAGTTGCTGTATATGCCCAATTTTAAAACATGAAAAATTGTATCTGTTTATCTTTAATATTAATTGTGGAATATATTTTTACAATGTATGACATATAACAACATTGTAAATTATTGTTAACATATTATGATTACAGTGTACTGAACCGTTGAGGTGATCAGTGGAGAGGCAAGGATGTGCTTTATTTCAATTGCCCCAGTCTACTTGTCAGTTAAGGAACAAAAGGTCCTCTCTGGCTTGAGTTCACATCTGTTGAACAGTTTTAGCTAAGGCACCAACACTTTCTGAAATTCCAACATTTCTCTCCTTGTTTTGTGATTGTACAATCTGTATGTACACATATGAAAAGCTCTTTGGAGAGGAACAGAGGAGGATTTGAAAGCTGCCTTCAGCTTACCCACATGCCAATGACTGGCTTTGGCACCCACATGGTGGGTGACTGAGGCAGGCAGCCATTGGGGTCGGTGTTTAGAGCCGCTGACCAGGGTGGATCCAGATACCTACAGGGGCGGCTGCCAAAGGTAGTGATGAGAGAAGCTGCTCAGCAGACTGCTTCCTGAGGGAACAGAGCTTAAGTTACTGGGCTGGCTCTGTCTGTGACCATCAGAGAAACTAACTCTTGTAACTCCTTGGGGCCAGTGAGAAAGAAAAGGAAAGAGAGAAAATCAATCAATCTCTCTCTCTCTCTCTCTCTCTCTCTCTAAAGGGATGAAACAAAAGGCAGAGTCCATACACACAGATATTCATGTGTGCATACATACAGGCATATAGACCTACAGACAGACATATATACATTCACACACAGAATTCATAGAGCAAAGCTGCAGCAAGCAGGCTGCAAGTGTTCCACATATACATACTTAAGTGCACACAACTGGTGGATGGAAGGAACTTTGGTGGACGGGAGAGGATGCCAGCCACAACATTTTTTATTTCTTCTATCACTTATAAATATATCCCAGCAAAACCTTTCAAGCACTATTTATTTACAGTGTGATTACATTCTAGATTTCTTCTAGTGAATGATATGAAAAAACAGTGTGTGTTCCACTGCCTTTACAAGAATTAACATTACATAGTTCAGGTAAAGAAAGCAAATTATTCTTAAAAAAGACTATATCCATTCATAACCAAGCAACTTGCTATAGATTAATGAAGAGTGAGCAACCAAGGTAGTTTTCCTAGCCAGTTTCTCTTACTTGGCAAGTAGCAATTTGCAGTTACAAAGAAAGAAGTAATTATTTTATTATTTGTCTTTAAAAGTAATCTTGTAAAAATCTTTTAAAAAATCACAAATATAAATTTTTATATAAAAATCAGTCATATGTACCTTCAACCCTCAAAATGCATATCTACTCATCAGCAACTCTTTTTTTTTAAAGATTTATTTATTTATTATATATAAGTACAGTGTGGCTGTCTTCATGCACACCAGAAGAGGGCATCGGATCCCATTACAGATGTTGTGAGCCACCATGTGGTTGCTGGGATTTGAACTCAGGACCTCTGGAAGAGCAGTCAGTGCTCTTAACCACTGAGCCATCTCTCCAGCCCACAGGAAACTTATCTTTTTATTTTTTCTTTTTTTTCGGAGCTGGGAACCGAACCCAGGGCCTTGCGCTTGCTAGAGCTAAATCCCCAACCCCAGCAACTCTTACTAAATCACATCAGGAAGCTAAAGGCAAAAGTGGGTGTAAGAAATCAGTCACCGCCAGTCCAGTCTAAGCGAGAGTCATGTCCGCCACGGAACTTGGTAAGGTCGAGTGGCTCAGAAACCCTGGCACCCACCTGAGGATGGCGGGTTTGACCTACTCTCTACCAGACTCCTGGCCTAGAACCCATGACCACAAGTCTCCATATAAAGGGCGTGGGCACTGGTCACTCAGCACAGAACAGAGTTCCCCATGCTAACGAGCTGTCTGGATGGGCCCTGAGGGCTTAGCCGAGGCTTCCGGGCCTGGACATCCCTTCCTGAGAAAGGCCTTTGATCTCTGGTCCACCCTGAGGAAGTGCCATGCGTCTGTCTTCTACGACCAGTGAGCAATGTGGACAAGCCGGGACTGTCTCTCATCAGGGACTGCCGTGGGGGACACGCAGTTTCCAGTGATGACTGAATGCCCAGGAGTTAGGGAACCCCGGCTTTGGCCTCAGCCCGCATCATTTCCCAGCCATGCCGGGTCCTCATCCTAGGCTGTGTCTTTCTGCCCACTGAGAGGTGTATCAGCCTTAGCCATCGCCTGATGCTGGCACAGGGTGAAATGCAGCCTAGTGCTCTGCGTTTAGTCTGCCTCAGCACAGTTCACACCCCACTGGTGAGATGGAACAGGGACCCACAAGCCACTGGGGGGTGCCCTTTTTAAATCTTAGTTCTTGGTGTTGGACTACTGATGTTTGTGTAATCAGCAGTTGATGGACCGATCTATCTCTTCAGCTGTGCTCCTGATTACCTACCTCCTAGTAGCCTATTATTAGATTTGTGGGATTTATTCAGAACTCAGAAGAACCACACGCTTAACCATCCATTTAAGTGCCTTCTGATTAAGGAGCTATTCTGAAAGTCTCTAACGCTCTTTTCAGAATTCACAGACCACGGCTTTATCTACTTAACGCATTGCCACCCGTTGGCATCCATGACTGAGTGTGGCTTTTCTTTCAGCTAAAGAAAGGGTCCTAAGTAACCTACAGAGGCATGAGGCTCCACATCCTCCTCTTGTTCTGCACCCCATGAGGCCTCCTGTGCCACTCATTGCCTCAGCCGTGCTGCTGGCCCAGAAGGATGCCACCCAGCTGATGTGCGCAGACCTGAATTTGTTGCAGCAGCAGGCCAGGTAAGACGTGGACGGGAGAACTGTACTTCCTGCTGTGGCTTTTTCAGCCCTGATGACCTTGGACGTGGGCTGGCTTCCCATCAGCGTTCTTGCCACTGCACAAGTCCAGTAGTTTACTCTCAACTGAGTTGTGACAAGTATGTTGGGTTTTGTGGGTTTTTTTTAAACATTTCATATACATGTGTGTTTCTGCATGTGGGTGTGAACATCGAAACCCAAGCCCAACAAAGGCCAGAAGTGTTGGATTCCCAGGAGTTGGAATTACAGGCAGTTATGTGCTACCTCAAATGGGTCCTGGGAGCTGAGCGTGGGTGCTGTGGAAGTGCAGTTGTCGCTGTAGTTCAAGCTTTGTCTGTTCCAGTTCTAGCTCCCAAGTGACTGACTAAAAGCTGTTAAGTTTACTGTCAGGCTTCAGCACTGTGCCTGGCCGATAGCCATCTCTCCCAGCCCTCTAAGCTATCTGCTTCTCAGCCGCGGGCCCCGCGTGACTTGCAGTTTGAGGCTCACTCTGGCTTGCACTGCTCCATGTGTGCCCTCATGGTGACCTGCTCATCACAACCCTTCTGGACCTTCTGCCTCATAGCCACCTCTTTCTCCTCCTGGGACCCCTGGCAGGGAAACTGGTCTTCCTGTGTCCTCTGCCTAGTTGTAGGCTGGGCAGCCTTTATCACCAGTCAGAGGTAATTGGGAGTGTTCTTGACACGACACCAATCCAGGAGAAGGTTCGATACTCACCACAGTGCTCGTGTCCGACTGTGACCAGAGCTCGGGGCACAGAGTGTACATTCAGTGCCAGAGGCGTCCTCCATCCTGTGGTGCATGTGCTTGCTGACCCACCTCTCCAGTCCCGGCATCGTCTTTTCATTTCATGTTGTATGGCGCTCTCCTGTGCTGTCAGTCTCAGATGTCTCCTGTGGGGTTTTTCTGACTCAGACATTTCATACTTCCTTTCTGACACATACTTCACTGTGTGACACTGCAGAGCTGCTCTTGCAGGCTGCATGAAGCTCGCATTCTTGTGTCAGGCGTTGCTCTTCTCCCTCAGTGTTTTAGAAAACTGACATTGATACCTGGTCACAGGGCAGGAGAGTCATTTGTTCAGTTACATGGCACATACAGAAGAGCCGACTGTTTAAGGTTTGGTTCTTACTTGAGGAGTGTGTGTGAACAAGACTTTTATTAACAACAAGCTTAGTTTTATAAGTTCCTCGAGTCTTTTCTTTTATTGACAGTTTTCTTTGGCTACATTTGATTCAGGCATTTGATGATTATATGTTGTACACATACATGAGTATTTGCTAATATATTACTGTCATGTTATGTCCATGTGTGCATGTGTGGTAATGTGTGGTACCGAACTACAAGCTATGGAACGGTCTGAGCTGCCATGTGGATACTGGGTATTGATGATATTAAACCTAGGTCCTCAGGAAGACCAGCCAGTACTATTGAGAGCTGAGCCCTCTCTCTAACCCCAGCCTCTTGATCACTTTTAACATAGCCTTTCTTCACTTTGTTTTCCCATGTGGGTTACTCTTCAGAACTGCCACTCTCCGGGAGTCGCAGCAGGTTGCCTTGGACGGTGAGCTGTTGGAGGCCATGCCCAAACAGTATGTTAACCGAGAAGAGCAGGCCACCCTGCATCTGGAGTGCAGAGGCAGCAGTGGCAAGAAGTGCCAAGGAGCAGCGGTCGTGACAGTTCAGGTGAGGTTCTTTCATTTCTTCATAATGAGGGGATTTTAATTGAGCCCCCCTTATATTGGCATATTGTTGCGAAAGATACAAAGGAGAACACGTGACCTGTGTCCGGACCGGTTTTAGAGTTTTATGAGAGCGAAAATACACAGAGAGCAAACTAGATTGTCTTCAGTTTCGCAAGCTAACAAAAGACTCATTTGTGTACAGACGTAGCTCTAGGGCGCAGTCCGTGACAGGTGTATCCTGCAGGAGAATCCTTAGTGAGGAATCCAAAGGAGGAGCGTTCCCAGGACTCCTGAGTTTAAGATTCCTACGATGCTACTTTGGGAGCAGTTAGACGACATAGTGGAGTGGATTTCTGTGTTGCTGTTAGGTCCGGTGTAGATCAGTTAGTTTTAGGTGTTCTGGGGATTACTATTCCCCAGGTCAGGGTTCACATGGGGAAGGTAGTCGCCAGTGATTACAGGGCTGAAGCTGATGGTAGCTACTGAGGACAATCGAGGGAAACAGACTTGGGCAGAGCTTGCCAATACATACATGAAATATGTATCAATCTGTTTAAAAAATTCAACTACCTGTTGCTGTTACACCAGCAGTGTAGACAGAGGTTGGTTCTGAGATGTCGTTAGTTCAGGATGGGCCCTGAGCCTAAGCTAGCCTGGAGAGCACTTAACTTCACATCAGACTCTGTCTAAACGTTTTCTGTCTTATTGGACTCTCCCAATAGTGCAGTGAGGTGTGTGTTGTTACCTTCATTTCCATAGGGGGGTACCTCACCCTCTACAGCATTACCTGAGCTGCTGAAGGGACATCTGGAGAAGGAGTGCTTGCAGCCTGACTAAACTCGCATACAAAACATAATACTTCATGGTAGCTTTGAGAACTGAGCCGTTTGTCCACTCATTCTTGAGTATCTTTTAGAAATGCCCACCCCTTCCTTCTCAAATCCACACTGAATGTTCCAGTTTATTCCAGTTTAGAAATTCCCTCCCCTTCCTTCTCAAATCCACACTTAATGTTCCAGTTTATTCCAGTTTATTGCTTTACACAAAGTTCAGGGCTTGGAGTTTTTGTTTTTGTTTTTTTTCATGATAGAGCTTCTGTGTGTAGCCCTGGCTATAGACCAGGCTGGCCTCAGGCATACAGAGATCCTCCTGCCTCTGCTCACCGAGATGTAAGGGGCAGGCCTCTCTCTCATGTGAGCAGCCGTGGTCTGGCAGTAGATGTTAGCACCAGGCAGGGCAGAGGCAGCAAAGCCAACACTGACTGTCTCTTCCTCTCCAGAAAAGGAGAGCATGGTTGTGTGTAAGAACTCCTGAATTGAAAGTTTTTTGTAACCTGGTGTTGTATTAATTTTGAGATGAAAAGGAATCTCTTGTGAAAATACTTTCGAAGTGACTTTCTACTGAGGGAGGTGAGCAAGGTGATAGAGTAAGCACAAGCATACACAGTGCTCGTGCCTTCCTCTCTCAGAGAACGGCTGATGTTACTCAGTAAGGGAGGGCACGAGGGCTCAGTAAAGGTGGTGGGGATAACGGGTCCACGGGGGCAGGTGTGGAGGCTATGTCTGGGGCCATAACTTCACTAGAAACATTCCAGTCCTGTAAGGGAAGTTCTAGTTTTCTCTGGCTGTACTCATTTGTCCAGTGCTCTGACTGTTGTTCAGTTTGGGAAAATCCAGAAGTGGAGAATTGTCTCCAGTGGCAAATTTGCTAAAAATGCAGATGTGTCAGTGGAACTAAAACATGGAGAGAGCAACCAACTTGTAGTCGAGACTTGAAAAAAAATATAGAACCACTCCTAATTGTCTCTGCATAGTACTTTCTGGTTGATATTTTTAGGAATCAAAGATAAATTATGTTTTATCGTATTAAACATTAACAGCTAAGAGCATGGTAGAATAAAAGGGAAACTCACACCAAGAAGTTTGGGTTCAGGCATGGAAGGACTTCATAGTTCTACACCTAGCTGTCTGTCTGCCTACACCAATCTCATTTTTACCCTCCAGGCCTGTCCCTCCTACTCTTCCTCTTTCCCACTCTCCATAGTTCTTCTGTGCAGTCCCTCCTCCCTGCTCCCTGCAGTCCCTCCTTCCTGCTCTGTGCAGTCCCTCCTCCCTGTTCCCTGCAGTCCCTCCTTCCTGCTCTGTGCAGTCCCTCCTCCCTGTTCCCTGCAGTCCCTCCTCCCTGCTCCCTGCAGTCCCTCCTCCCTGCTCCCTGCAGTCCCTCCTCCCTGTTCCCTGCAGTCCCTCCTCCCTGCTCCCTGCAGTCCCTCCTCCCTGCTCCCCACAGTCCCTCCTCCCTGCTCCCTGCAGTCCCTGCTCCCTGCAGTCCCTCCTCCCTGTCCCTCCCTCCCTGCTCCCTGCAGTCCCTCCTCCCTGCTCCCTGCAGTCCCTCCTCCCTGCTCCCTGCAGTCCCTCCTCCCTGCAGTCCCTCCTTCCTGCTCCCTGCAGTCCCTCCTCCCTGCTCCCTGCAGTCCCTCCTCCCTGCTCCCTGCAGTCCCTCCTCCCTGCTCCCTGCAGTCCCTCCTCCCTGTTCCCTGCAGTCCCTCCTCCCTGCTCCCTGCAGTCCCTCCTCCCTGCTCCCTGCAGTCCCTCCTCCCTGTTCCCTGCAGTCCCTCCTCCCTGTTCCCTGCAGTCCCTCCTCCCTGCTCCCTGCAGTCCCTCCTCCCTGCTCCCTGCAGTCCCTCCTCCCTGCTCCCTGCAGTCCCTCCTCCCTGTTCCCTGCAGTCCCTCCTCCCTGTTCCCTGCAGTCCCTCCTCCCTCCTCCCTGCAGTCCCTCCTCCCTGTTCCCTGCAGTCCCTCCTCCCTGCTCCCTGCAGTCCCTCCTCCCTGCTCCCTGCAGTCCCTCCTCCCTGTTCCCTGCAGTCCCTCCTCCCTGCTCCCTGCAGTCCCTCCTCCCTGTTCCCTGCAGTCCCTCCTCCCTGCTCCCTGCAGTCCCTCCTCCCTGTTCCCTGCAGTCCCTCCTCCCTGCTCCCTGCAGTCCCTCCTCCCTGCTCCCTGCAGTCCCTCCTCCCTGCTCCCTGCAGTCCCTCCTCCCTGTTCCCTGCAGTCCCTCCTCCCTGCTCCCTGCAGTCCCTCCTCCCTGTTCCCTGCAGTCCCTCCTCCCTGTTCCCTGCAGTCCCTCCTCCCTGTTCCCTGCAGTCCCTCCTCCTTGCTCTGAGCAGTCCCTCCTTTGTCCTGCTCTCCTGAGGAAAGTCTAGCCTTGTTTTCATTTTTCTCACACACTGCAGCCCACTCCATACTTCCCACCTAGTTTCTTTCCACATATATTGCTTTGAGCTGTGGAGACAATTTAAAGTGACTCCCTTCTCTTTGTGTTTATTGCTACGTACCCAGTAGCTTAGCAGTGTGGGTCTGAGCCACCATGCTAGGCTTCCTGCGAATAGCCCTCATATTGCTCATTCTTCCACCATTCATCTCTCTAGTCTCAGCTCTGACTACACTTCCGGGCTTTAAACCCATATTGGCTCTCCAGGTCTACAGCCCTTTATAGCCCATTTTGATTTTCCTTTTACAGAGCAAGAGAATCCCATTTTGAAACTCTTGACTATTTCTCAAGCAGTCCGGGTTTAGCCACTGAGCTTTATCCACTGTCTGAGATACACGTGGTCACACTGGTGCACACCCTGCTGCTTCTGTCCTGTTCCACACACGCCTTGCTTAGCCTTCACATCCACTGCTGCAGCGTGCATTGTGAGAGGTCTGTTCTGGTCAGACTGACGATCTGTCCCTCTCCTGTACTTAATGTGTCGTAGTCACCTTTCCTCTTCCCCACCAGGCAGATTCTGTGGGAACAGTTTCCTTACTCGTGTGTATCATCTCTCCATACCGTCTAGGGCACCACGGGCACGGTCGTGTCAGGCCGTGACAGTGATGCTGCGTGTGTCATGAACTCTGTGGCTGTCCGCAGGCTTTGAGTCACATGAGCTCAGTGACTTGTCTTCATATCTGTGGTGGCCGTGCTTCACTGTCAGCAGGTGTGGTCTGCAGCCTTCACGGAGCCTTCCCTGGGCTGCTGAGGGAGCTCTGCAGAGAGCGTTTGGCTGCGTGATGTGGTGAGGCTTTTTCTAGTGCGCTGCACTCGTTCTTTGCTTACAATTATCTGCTGGTCTTAGGCACTCTAGTGCTTCAGGGACAAATCCCACTCGACTCTTACTTGGCCGCAGGCTCCCATCATAGAAGAGCAGAAGGATGTTGCATGTGTGACCCTAGATGACCTTTGCATACTGTAGACTTCTGAGACGCTTGCTTACAGTAGCTCAGTAAACTTTACAGACTGAGAATGAGTTACAGAAACGGGCTCACATTTACTAACAGACTTTCCAGGTGACACAGCTACGTCCGTCATTCGGTTAGAATCATCATGGTCCATCACAAACCAATTTTCAGTGTTGTTGTTACTGCTATTGTTGTGTTGCCTGGGATTGAACCTAGGGCCTCACACATGCTGGACAAGTGCTTTATCACTGAGCTCCATCTCCAGTCCTCATGTCCCCCTGTGTCCGGGACTGGTGTTTCTCAGTCAGTGCTGCTTTAACTGTTTCTGAAGACAAGCAGTGTGCACCACAGGAGTTGGTAATGATGGGAAGACCTCACTTAAATGACCATGTGCACTACTCTGTCTGACTCTGTCATCATAGAATCCGTGAGCTTGATTGAGCATTTTGTTCTAGATCAGTTTCTAAACATTAATTTCATGGAAAAAGTCATTTTACAGTCAAAATTTTCAAATATAAAAGGTCCATTTATAAAGATTTTGTATTCATTTTCCTAATATCAATTTTCTGGGTATTTATTTCCAGCTGTCTGTGAGTCTTTGGCCTGGTGTAGTTTATCTGGAGATATCTTAGCGAGGCCGAGTGGTCTTCTGGGGTCTCCAGGCCAGCAGCAGCTTTTCACCAGCCAATGATCTTCCCTGAGGAAGTGGAGTGATTCATGAATGGCTCTTTTGTTGTTAGTATTGAAGGGTGTGTTTGCTAGACCCAGGATTGATTTATTCTCAAGTGAACAATTTTTCCACTCCTAGAAAGAAAAGGTGGAAAAGACCCACGGAGGGCCTCCTTCTTTAAAACCGTGTGAAAGGACATGTTTTGGCCAACTTTTCTTTGATTTATTAAAATTACTGGAACGGAGGGGCCCCCACCACGCTGCTTTGATCTGTTTTCTCCAGCGTCTCGGAGTCCTTCATGCTTCTCATACCTATCTTTAGTGGTGGGAAAGTGTGCAGACTTATGCAGCATTGGTGAGTTACATAACAAAGTTATGGTGAAAGGGAAGATAGGTTCGCTTAAAGGTCTGCTGTGTGGAACAGACAGGACTGGTGCTCTTCAAGACTCTGAATGTAGCATTCGTGAAGGTTTCATTTAAACACGTTGTTAAGTTAAGATAGTTTACACAGGGTGTAATGATGGCCGTGGTAGCTGAGGACCAGTTCTGAGTGGGTGGATCCATGAGGAGGTTAAATGCCACTGCTCACCCGTGTGATGAGGAAGTCTGAGAGGGAAGGACTTCACCATCTCAGCTGTGCCTCAGGATCAGTCCCACCTTAACACCGCTGTCCACCAGGTCCTCCAGGTCCCTGCCCCCGACTCTCCGGTGACTGGACCATCTTATTCTGTTCCCACACCTGAAATCTGGCTAAGACCTTTTCCTGTCTGCTCACCTGGCCCTCCTCAACTCCAGCAGCCAGTGTAACAGGAGCTGTGTCTCTCACTTTCCTTTTGACCACGCCCTTCCTCCTACTTAGTTCTGATTTAATAGGAAAGCTACAGAAGAGGCGTTGTTGCGGTGGCTGCCTACTGCAGCGTGGCACTCCATGGCCGAGTACTCAGTCCCCTCCTGCTCTGGCCACCAGGCTGCACAGTAGCATGCATGGCTTTTGGCCAGCTAAGTGTGCGTTCCCTTTTGTCAGTGAACTGGAAGGGCTGAGCTAGTGTCAGATTCTCTTGCACACAGGTGCCAATAGGAATTCCAACCATAGTGATAATCCTTTTCATTAGCAATAAAGAGGCTTTTGAAGATCAGCTTTTAAAACCCTGTCATCCTGAGCATGACTGTGCTAAGGGCTGATACCAAGGTGAGAGGCATAGGTCTCAGTCTTCCTTGTTTCTTGGGTGTTTTCATTCGTTCTGTGTGACAGATATGAATCTAGAGGCACCAGTCAATCACTTTCCAGTTGGGGTACTTACAGTTTTTCTTTTCTACCACTGAAGTAATGAACCCTGTGTGGGCATACAAATGTGAATTCTAGGATAAAAGAATACAGTGTGGTTGGGAAGATGGCATTTGCTGTGTACTCATAAGGAGCCAGATGCCAAGCACCCATGTTAATAATGCAGGATAGATGCAGTAGCCTGCCCGGTCCTCAGTGCTTCCGAGGCAGTCACAGGGAATCCCTGGGGCAAGGTGGTTAGCAAGTTTAGCCCCATTGGTATGTATTAGGTTCAAGTGAGAGAAGACACCCGCCATCAAACTCTTGTGCCCTTGCATCTGTATATGCTTGTGAACACACATGTACATGTGACTCTTACATGCTGTGAACATACATACATACATGTATACCATGTACATACAGACATGGCAAACAAAGTAATAATCATTAAAAAAAGAGCACAGTATATTCTTTGTGATTAGATAGGCTATGCATCTGTGATGGCCTTCTGGTCTAATAACTGTTGCTTTGAAGTTGGGCCCAGGGTGCCCAATTTGGAGCATTTCCTGAAGATATTTTACTATGAGCACTTGTGACACAGAACTCTTCTAGTTAAAAGCCACTGACACCAACCAGGAAGCAACCTCATATCTATCTTTGTGGTGCATCCTGGGCCTAGGATATCCTATGCATCTATTCATATCCTGAAAAGAAGACCAAAAATGCACAGACAAAACCACAGTCAGTTAAGAGGAAGGCTGTGTTAGTAACTACCTCTGGTGGGGAAAGACACATTTTTAAAAGAATAGACTTTTGATAAACTTTTTTCCCCCACAAAGCTCCTTTAATTCTTATTTTTCACATTGTCTTAGTTAGGGTTTTACTGCTGTGAACAGACACCATGACCAAGGCAACTCATATAAGGACCACATGTAATTAGGGCTGGCTCACAGGTTCAGAGGTTCAGTCCATTATCATCAAGGTGGAAGCATGGCAGCATCCGGGCAGGCATGGTGCAGGAGCTGAGAGTTCCACATCTTCATCTGAAGGCTGCTAGCAGAATACTGACTTCCAGGCAGCTAGGGTGAGAGTCTTTATAGTACACACCCACAGTGAGGGACCTACTCCAACAAGGTCACACCTTCTAATAGAGCCACTCCCAGGGGCAAGCATATACCAGCCATCACACACGTTTCCTAAGAGTCAGACCAATTGACCAGGAACTAATCTGTTGGCCAGTTGTTCTTTCTTTGACATGCAGTTGATTGGGTTCATCCCCCTTCCCAACCATATTGCTTAAGAGAAGTTGTGAAAATATATTAAAATAGATATCATTGTCTCTGCAAACTAGCCTCCTTTCTCAGTGCCCCTTGCCCACTACCTACCAAGAGATTAAAAGAAAAAGATGTGCAGGGCAGAAAAATAGAAATATCCTGACCGCCGCTCAGAGTTCTCTTCTCAGTGAGGGAAGATGCTATTTGCTGGTTCTGTTGTTTGATGGGATTTGAACAAGTGAAACATAAGAAAAATAGGATATGTTTTATCAAATATTCTTAATTATTGATAAGAGTTCATCATTAGATCAGTTTATAAGCAAATATATAGACATAAGCTTTGATGTTTTTGTAAGAAAATGCCTTTAAGCCAGGTGTGGTGGCACATGTCTGAAGTGCAAACACTTGGGAGGTAGAGGCGAGGGGATTAGGAGTTCAAGGTTCGCCTGGACTAAATAGTGAGTTTTAGGCCAGCAATGTTATGTGAGTCCTTATAGAACACACAAATGATAAAAGAAAAATTATATTTAATTTCGATTTGACTCAACATAAAAAATGAGTTCTTTAATAGTTCTACTCTAAGTGATGGGGGTTGAAATTAGAGCCTGTGTAGTAGGCAAGTACTCTTATCTCTGAGGGCTGCAGTTCCATCCCTCTCCCTCGCTTTTCTTTTTAAGTTAAGTGTCACGGTCTCTATGTGCAGCACAGGCCGACCTTGAATTCATAATCCTTCTGCTTCTGTCTTGTGCTAGAATAATCCTCGATAGTTTTTGACATATTTTCCTCATTCATTTTACATTCAATCAAGTCGGGTTAAATTGTATTATTGACTGTAATAGTTTTCTCTGCATCATATGCCAGTGTACTTGTAATAAAATTCTAAAAGCATTAGGAGGAAAGAAGACTGGCGAGGGCTGTCTGTGGTAGATCATACCTCTAACCCTAGCACTTGGCAGCTGAGGCAGAAGGATTGCCATGAGTTTGCAGCCAGCTTGGGCTGTAGAGTTAGACCACTTCAGAAAAAAAAAAGCAAACAATAATAACAAGAAGTCTGCTGATTCCTTGAATTGTTGTTAGTTTGAAGGCATGTGCAAGAATGAAGCCATAAGCCAGCAGGTCCATGTTCTGCAGAAAGAAGTGTGGCAGTTCCAAGCAGAAGCCACTCAGCCCCCAGCGCTAAATGTTGTGGAGGCCGCTGTGCATGCAGAAAACCTGATCACGTGAGTCCTGCGGCCTGCCATTCCAGAGTTGGCCTTGCTGTTGATAGAGTCATGCACGTTACCTTACCCCGTTATGTCACACCTCGGAAACCAGGGCTGTGGGTCCCATCTGGCGAGTGCTCTGCTTTTATAAGTGGTTTTACTGGAGGATGGCATCCCTGTCTCTCATAAGGCTATGACTCATGGGCTTCAACAACAGGCGCGACTATTTCTGATGCTCGCCTTATGGCCCACAAACATACAATATTTCCTGTCTGGCCCTCTCGAACTTAGAAACCCGTGAATTGTAAGATGATCTGTACATTGGAACTCAGTGATGGGGTAAGCCTCTTCAGTTTGCCCTGGAGTCATCCTCACCCAGAGGTGACTGCTGTCAACTGACATTGTAAAATGAAGCTCACCACCATTGCTTACAGGGATGAGGCCTTTTCACTTGCATGTGACTGCTGTGGTTTTCTGAGAGCTCCTGGCACACATGTTCCTTTCCTAAAGCCAGCTGGACAAAACTTGGGAGGAAGTTATCTTAATTTCACATCACTGCGCTTCGTGCCAAGCCACTGATCCCTTCAGCAAATGGGGATGGTGGGTAGAGGGCATTGAAGGCCCCTGTGGGGGCTTGGGAAGGATTAGATCAGGTTAACCACAGGTTAGTATTTTTATCACTGGGAAGGTACTACAAAGTGTGAGCATTAGAAGAAAACCTTAGGAAACATTTGTAGGTGCATTTGTTCTATATGCACGAGTATTTTTCCTGCATGGATATCCTTGTTCCACTTGCGTGCCTGGTGCTCACCTCACCCTCAGGCATAGTTTAGATTTTAAAATGTAGAGAGATCAACATACTTATATTTTAAAACAAAAAGTCAAGGTCAAAGTCAAAAGTCAAGGAACTGAATACACACAGTATATGAAAACTTTAATAAATGTCAGAATGTTAATTGTCCTTATAACAGCAGCTGACTTTTATTTTCTCTAGGGAAGTATAAAAGCATTGCTGTGTCTCTAAAGCGACTTTTTAGGTAATTGATGGGCACACATTTGCCACATGAGATATTTTTAAGGTGTTATTTGCAGAGGTCTCTGGAGACTCTTACAGATACTGCCCGAGGAGTGTAGGAAGCCAGAGACATCGGAGAATATGGATTCTTTACTGCAGACATGTTGTGCTCACGTTTCCCCACAGGGCCTTAGTGAACACTTATAAGTTACAGCCTACGCCTGGAGTTCAGAAAGTTGGCATCAGCCTTTTCTTTACTGTGGTGGACTACGTGAGTGAGGAGACCCAGCGCCATCCTCCTACCAGGCAGTTCTTCACGTCGTGCATCGAGATCTTGGGACAGGTAAGGCTTTCCCAGCTGATCGTGTGTGGACAGGCAGTGTCCCCACAGTGTCAGAGTCCCTACAGTCAGAAGCCTCCTGAGAACCGCTGGCTCCCTGTGGTGTTGGTAGGCTTTGGCACAGAACGTTGCTCCTTCTTCAGGAGAGGTTAGGTTACTCACATTTGAAAGACGGGGGCAGCAGATTCTGCCATAGGTTGTTGGTGTTGGTAACAATTACATTGTTAATGTTATCATTTGCAACATAGTTTCCAATTAGTGTTAAAGTTTGTCCTCACCCTGACTCTGTATAGCTAATTCCATTCCCCTCATATTCCTTGAAAATGATGGAGCCCAATGAGTCCTAGTGGCATAGCCTGTAACTCCACTACTTAGGGTCCCAAGTCTGCCTAAGGCTACAGTCCAACCTGACCAACTTAGTAGGACATTGTCTCAAAAAGGTCATAAAACAAACAAAAACCAAAAAAAGGTAGGGGTCATAGGTTAGTGGTGAAGTACTGCCCAGCATGCATGAGAGACTTTTTAGTCCAGTTCCCAGTATTGCTATTCATTTCAACATTCGTATTACTTTTGTGCTTGTGTGTATGTGTGTTACACAGATATGTGTAGGCATGGAGGCCAGAGCTTTGCCACTTTCTGACTTGAGACAAGTTCTGTCACTGAATCTGGAGTTAGGCTGGTCACCTTGTGACTTCTTGTCTCCACCTCCAACCTCTGTCAGTTCAGGCACACATAGCGACTGCGTCTGGCATTTCATGTGGCTGCTGGGATCACACACAGGTCCTCAAACTTGCACAGTATACGCCCTTCTCCCAAGCTGTTTTCCCAGCTCTCTGCAGCTCAGGTTCCTACAAATTACGTGCCTTTTGACGTGTTCATTGGCAAAGCGTGTGTGTGAGTGTGTGTGTGTGTGTGTGTGTGTGTGTGTGTGTATGTGAGTGTATAAGTGTATGTGTGTGTGTATGTGTGTGTATGTGAGTATATGTGTGTGTGTGTCTGTGTGTGTGTGTATGTATGAGTATGTGTGTGTTGCTGATTATTTTCCTTTGTACATTTTTTTGGGGTTTGATTTGATTGAAAGAGTTCTTTGAAGGCTTTTAGCCTAGTGTTTAGAAAGCAATGTATTTTTCTATTTCAGTTTTTTTTCATTTTATGATTCTTTTGTCCACTAAAGTTAAAATTTTATATAGCCATACCATGAGCTCTACCTATAATTTTTTAATTATTTATTTTATGTATGTTAGTGCACTGTCGCTGTCTTCAAACAAACCAGAAGAGGGCATCAGATCCCTTTAAAGATGGCTGTGAACCACCATGTGGTTGCTGGGAATTGAACTCAGGACCTCTGGAAGAGCAATCAGTGTTCTTAACCACTGAGCCATCTCTCCAGCCCCTGCTTGTTATTTTTGTTGTGATCAACATTAGCAAAACTTTCCCAACCCTGAGCTGCTTAGAGAATCACTTAGATTCTAGTGCATTTTAGCCTTTCGGCCACATTAATTTATTATTATATCATTCATTATCATTATTGAGACAGGGTCTCACTTTTTAGCTCTGGACGGCCAGGAACTCACTATGTAGACCAGGCTGTTTTCAAACACACAGAGATGCCCCTGTGTCTACTTCCCTAGTGCTAGGATTAAAGGTTCACGGTTTTTGGTATCTTTTTATTTTACATCTTCATTTGCAAAAATTATTTCAGCTTATTTAGTACCCTTGAAGACTAACTGCTTAAAGTAAGAGAGAAGGGAGAACTGAGCAGCCTCCTCCTTTGCTTTGCCCAGGTGTTTATTAGCGGCACTGAGTCCGAGTGCAGGAAGCTGCTACAGACCATCCTGAAGAACAGGCGGCTGTGCTCTCTGCTCTCTCCTTTCTTCACCCCCAATGCTGCGCCCGCCGAGTTCATCCCACTGTACGAGAAAGTGGCCAAGTGTCTGAGCGAGGACAACAGTGACCTGGTCTTCATGCTGCTCACCAAGGTGCTGATAAGTTTCGGGGAGCATCAGGGATGGCTGCCCCTCCCCATGCCACAGAGCCATGGGGATTGGCCACCAATCCCTTACACATCGCATGGTCTTTGAATAGCCTGACTTTACAGCCTTCCCTTTGTGGGAAGGGGGTGGCTGTACTGTATAGACAGTCTTATTGCACATAGGGTGAATCCCCAAAGGATCACATCCCAGCTTTCTTTGAAAACTTTGTACAGTTATGAAATATTCCTAATGAGAGTTTAATAATCCTTTTAGACTTATCCTGCATCTGTGACTATGTAGATTGGTCTGTGTTACCGTGTGTCAGACTCTTGGGTTTGATTAAGCCCAGTCTAAGTGAGCTCCCCTTGTCCTCATTTTGAGGAGAAGGCTCTGAGAGCACGGCTGTGATGTGAGTAGCAGAGGGTGTCAGTGCTTCAGCCATGCTTCTGTCACACCAATGAAGTGGTGACTCTGGCACTTTTTAGGGCTAAGAGACTGACCTCAGTCCACAGCAGAGGTGAATATGTTTTACAGTGTGGAGAATTGGGAGATTCCAACAGTGTGGATTGTGTAAACTTAGGTAGGTAATGATGTCAGTACAACTACGGCTGTTAGATAAGCTCTTCAGTGCTTCATGGTTCCGACACTGTCAGTGAGGGAGGAGCAGCTCTGAGCTCTGACCAGGGCTCAGAGAGACTTTCTGGGAAGACAGAAATGCATGGAATTCCAGAAACAGAGTGGAATGGTACTTCAGTAGTGAGCTGGTGGTCAGTGGGGGGTTTCTGTTCTTGTCTTGTGTGTGCAGTGTGTTGTGTGTGTCAAACCTAAGGGCTGTGAACATTCAAGGTGAGCGTCGTGCTTCTGATCTGGGCCTTACCTAGCCCCAAGTAAGGTTTGATGTTGAGGAGGTTGAGGCTCTAATGGCTTCCCTCAGAGCTCAGGTAAGGAGTGGGGATGGCGGCATCATGGTGCCCATCGCTCATGTCTGTGCACACTTTAGTTCTGTTAGCAGCAGGGACTGCTCCGCTGCCTTTGGTTTTTAAATTTGCACAGACCTCTCTGCTGCATCTAATTTTCTGACATAAATAAAATGGCTTCTTGTTTCTGTTTTGTTTTAGTTCGATGTTCAGCAGTGGTTAAACAGCACTAAACCCCCTCTGTCTGACCGCACCAGGCTCCTGGAGTCCATTCACTTGGCACTCACTGCCTGGGGCCTTGAACCAGAGGAAGATATTATGATGCCATTTAATCTCTTCTGTAAGCACTGGACTCACCTCCTACTCTACCAGTTCCCTGACCAGTACAGTGACGTCCTCAGGCTGCTGGTGCAGAGTAAGTGTCGTCATGTGGTCATTGAGGAGACCTCAGTGAGTACCATTGCACAGGTCCCATCCAGAAGTGTTAAGATGAGGCCTGAGAAATGGTCCAGCAGGTAGTGCTTGCCACTGGAGCCTGGCGACCAGAGTTCAGTTACTAGAAACCATGGTGAGAGGAGACGTGCGTGTATACGCACACACTCACATGCACGCATGCACACACGCACACGCATGCACGCACTCACATTCATAAACTTTCTCAGTCTCAGCAGGAGGATGGAGTCACCCCTGCCCTCACCTTCCAGTCCAGTGACTTCGGTGGCACTCACTCCTACTTACGTCACTTTTGTTGTCTCTTTACTTTGCTCCTCTTATGCCACATATCTCTAAAAGTTTGGTGTGGGCCATCATTCGTGTCAGTGTCCTCATCGTCACTGTCACCATCACCACCACTTGGAGAAGTGCACGTGTTCTCTGATTCAGGTTGTAAAAGTGATCTGGGAAAAACGCAGACCTTCTGCTGTCCCTGTCTTTTTCTCCAGGCTCCGCAGAGCAGCTGCTGAGTCCTGAGTGCTGGAAAGCCACTTTGAAAGCCCTGGGCTGCTATGCTCCGAGCATCCAGCAGGGGGCGGCCTCCGTGGAGAGCTCTGTGCTTCACAGCGCCTCGGATGTTCTCCTGTCAGACAAGCAGGTGTGTAGCTTTTGCTCTGACACTTTTGTGCATTCTTCCACTTCCCTTGCTGTGAAGTTTTAAACAAGTGAAGCACATTTAAAAGCTGGGTTTGTTTTGTTTTGTCCTGGCGCACGCGTGTGCATGTGTGTGTGTGAGTGTGTGTGAGTGTGTGTGTGTGTGTGTGTGTGTGTGTGTGTGAAGAGCTCCATGGTTTTCTTTCACTTTTGCTTCCTCTGTCCCCTTTGTCGAGACTGCTTTTCTCTTATGCTCCCGCATGCAGTGCTCTCTGAACAAAGTACCACCAGCATCCCCACATTAGCCTTGTGTCCCATCTAAGGCCATCTGCTTCCTCCCAGAGGCCACTCCACGGGTCCCACAGAGCCCTTCATTTTATCAGCTTTATCTGTGGTGGCTTCACATAAGAACTGAACTGCAGCCAGGTGTATGTGACACCACACCAGGCTGCAGTTGAGCTTGAGACCAGCTTGGCTTGTCTGTGAGGCCTCACCACCACAACCAAACAAACAAGTAAACAAAAACAACCTCAGAAATAAGGAAAATATGAGAATTTATTTGAAATAAAGTTCCATTGCTTTAAAGTTTTAAACCTACTTTTTTTTTTTCTGTCTTTTTGTAGTTCTGTCAAAAATCCGTATTCCCTTCACAATCTGTCATGGGCCTGTGCTATAAAGAAAGGGCTTGCAGGCATGGCTCAGAGGTGGCTGCTTTCCTGCTGTTCATGAGGTCTCAGTTTCATCTGCAGCAACAGAAAAGAAGAAAGGGGGTGGGGGGAAGAATACTGCACCAAAGCAGACTTTGAGTGAGCAGTTTTTGGTCCACCATCTCTCGTAGGTAACGGAGACAGTACAGTGGCTTTCTGACTTCTTTTATAAGCTTCGGTTATCCAAGTTGGACTTTAAAAGCTTTGGATTATTCTCAAAGTGGAGCCCTTACATGGCTGATGTGAAGACCTTTTTGGGATACCTCGTGAAAAGGCTGACTGACTTAGAACTAGCCTCCTTGGCCCAGGACCCAACTGCCAGCAGCAAAGAAGGTAGAGTACTTCCAGTGTGATGGGGAGAGTGCTGTCCTTGTGTTAGAGGGCTTTGGAGTAGATTTATTAAGAGATTCTTCTCAAATGTGGAAGAAATGAGATAGGAAAATGTGGTACAGGTATAAGCCTGTATATTCATCAGGCCTTTAATAGTTCACAGTGAACATAGGATGCTTGCTGTAGCTTGTCTGGGCCCTGCCTTGGTGGGGTGGTGGTTTGGTGGAAAGAGGTGTATGCCTGTTGTCTGCTCCTCTTCTTGTCATTTATCTAGTCATTGTCATTCTGAATATAGAGCATTTATCTTGGAAATGGCATTATAAAATTATCTGTGTTATAAAAATTAACTCAGTTCATTGTAACAAATGAAGAGGGAAACACATGTAGTTGTATCAACCATACAGTTTCTATCTCAGCAAAGGCTTGCACAGACTGGGAGGGGGTAGATTTTGTATACATTTAGGATAAAATGTACCCGATGGCCAGAATGAACTGCTTCTTGTCTGTAACGATTGTGCTGTTTCAGTGCTGAGATCTCTGCACTCACAGATCATCCAGCTTTTTAAGCCTTGGATCCTGGTTTTAGAAGACACTGAAAGGTAAATAGTTTTTCATGTACTCAGATGTTTTTTGAAATTTATTTATGTAAAGTTCTAATGATATTTAATACAGGTCATGATGACTTCACAGATTGAATTTTTAATCTAGTGACATTTAAATTGATAAAGTCAAGGCATTTTTATTTAATAATTATTCATCTGGGAATTAGTGATGTTATCTTAATATTAATTTTGGAACAAAGTAAAACACTAATTTCCAATTTTCCACAGTAAGGAAGTTGAATATGTTTGCATACTTAAAAATGTTCTTTTTTCTCTATAAAGTAGCTCTATATATATTGGTGTCAGCATTTTCTGTGATCTTAGCTATTTTTGGAATTGAGTAATCTATCAATTTATTGGGTCGGGAATGACCCCTTAATCATGTAGCTCTGGAGTTAAAAGCTTTGTTTCACAAGTGTGTGGTTCATAAAGATGCTCTCAGTGCTGTGTGGGTGACTGACTGTTCTGTAGACTTACCAAGTGAACTAGATGGACCTCGGCCTGCAGAAATTACAGCAGGCCAAATGCCGTGTTTCATAACGTGACCTCAGGAGCATTGATGTCGTACTCAGATCTCCTTGCTGGACCTGACTCAGGTTCCTCGGGCTACCCAAGAGCATGTCAGAGGGGATCTGAGACTTCATCTTTACTTCTCCTAGACGCTTGTCCACTTCAGGACAGGAGAGCCTGGCTTCATAACAGGCTTACAGTTTGTTAGTTTCTACAAATTAATGCAGCCTATTGATATCAAACTTTGTAGATGAGAGGCAGAATGTCATATAAAGGGGTTCTTTGTGAGGGCCAGATGGCTCGGTAGTTAGGAATGCTCACCTCTCTTGCAGAGGACTGGAGTGCAGTTCCTGACACCTGTGTCAGGTAGCTCACAGACACTAACTCCAGCTCCAGGGGGTCTGACATCCTCTTTTTGTTCAAATACATGCGCACATACATGCATGCAGGCACACACACAAACACACATTCATGTTCTTGTGTGCGTACACATCAATTTTAGAAGAAAAGGTCTTTGGTTACTCTTGCGGTAAATTTAAATCATTTGTTAACATGAATCTTATTTCATCTTATTTCATTTTTGTTTATGCTCTGAGTAGAGGTAAATTATTGTTGGTTTGGCAAAATGGCACAGTGCATACAAAAAGGCGCTTGCCTCCAAGCTTGAAGTTCTAGGTTTAGTCCCTGAGGCCCACATGTGGAAGGAGAGAGCCTCCAAGCTGTCCTCTGCTTCCATGTGCACACTTCTAGGTGCTGGTGGTGCTGGCGCAGAGGGAGAGCAGGGAGAAGCAGCAAGCGGCCACAACTGCCCTCTGCCTTTGCCTCCAGGAGCTTGGAGCTTTGAGGGCCACCAAGTGTACTCTGGGCTCCATAGCTAGAGCCTTGTACAACCAGTCTGAGACCTAACTGTCCCAGGCAGATTCATTTCTTCTGACCATGTGTTTCTTTCCCCTGAAGTAGCCACCAGCGACATTACCCCTGGCTGGAGAGTGATGCCGTGGTGGCCTCCAGCCTTGTGCAACTCTTCACTGACTGTATCAGCTCACTGCACGCGAGTTTTAAAGGTAGGAAGTGTGGTGGTGCCTGCCTCCTGTGCCTTCCTCTTCACTGTCACGGAAGACAAAGAAGCAGACAGGAGGCAGGCCTGCCCCAGTCATTTGCGGGTGACTTTCCGAGTCACAGAGATGATCTGTTGAATATGCCTACTGCCAGCTGTATTCTGGAACATCCTTGCTGGTTTCCATAACAACTGGGCTAATTTGTACCCTAACCCAGTAAGACATGGGGGTTCTTTTTCCCTCGCTTTCTCCCACTTACCTTCCTTTCCCCTTCTTTGTGTGCCCACATGGTACACCTTTGTGTAGATGTGGCGGTCTATGTGGAATATCTGCCCCTGTCATTTTCTGCCTTTTGTCTGTAGGACAGGGAGGACTCTCGCTGAGGCTCTCTCTGTTGGTTGGACTGTCTGGCTCGCCAGCTGCACAGAGTGGCTGGGAGCTGCTCTTCAGCTCTGGGTCACAGCACACACTGCCCTCACCTACCTTTTATGTGGGTGCTGTGAATCTCAGCTCAGACCCTCAGGCTTGCACAGCAGTACTTACCGAGCCACCGTCTCAGCTCCCCATCCTAGGGCTGGAGAGAGAGCCCAGTGCTTCAGAACACTGCGCTCTTCCAGAGGACCTGGGTTCAGTCCCCAGCACTCCTGTTATGGCTCCCAGCCATCTGTTAGTCCAATTCCAGAGAATCCAGCCCCTTTTCTTACCTCTGTGGCCACCGCACACATGTGGTGCACAGACATGCTGGCGAAACACCTGTCTGCATAAAATAAAAGTGAATAAAAGCCAACGTGAAGTAATAGTCAGGATTTAATTTTTTCGGAGCTGGGGACCGAACCCAGGGCCTTGCGCTTGCTAGGCAAGTGCTCTACCACTGAGCTAAATCCCCAGCCCCAGGATTTAATTTTTATACATCGTGTGTGTGCGTGCGTGTGTGTGTGTGTGTGTGTGTGTGTGTGTGTGTGTGTGTGTTGGGGGGGGAGAGAGGGAGAGAGAGTTGGCTATGTGGGGCTGGAGGACAACTCGTGGAAGGTGGGAGTTGGTTCTCTTCCTTCCGCCATGTGGGTTCCAGGAGCCAAACTCTGGTCGTCGCGCTCAGTAGCAAGCACTTTAGCTACTGAGCCATCCTGCCTGCCCTCATCCTGGTTCACTTTGCATTTCTCCGGTGTTTAGTGACGCTGAGCATGTTTTATGTACTGGTTGGTCATTTTGATGTTTGTGGGTTTTTTTGTGAAATGTTGGAATATTTTTGGAGGAATTCTTTCAAGATACTGACTGTATGGAGAAAGAAGCACTAATGGGGTGAGATTGGATACCCAGAGGGCAACATGCCGTGGCTGTGTGCTTGGGTTAAAAGCCATTTAAAAGTTCTGAAGAAAAAAGCTAATCACCGTGAGAATTTGTGATTTGTGTTAGCATTTCTCCCCGCACCCCCAACCATGTCCCTTGAGCTGTGTTGTCTTTCGCACTTTTAGACAAGCTGTTGCCAGGGGACGAAGGAGCCCTGCGCTTGCACCTGCTGCATTACAGTGAAGCATGCACAGCACCCAGGATGCCAGAGTTCATTCTCTACGCCTTTCACAGTGCATACCAGAAGCTCGAGTGGAAGGACCTGCACCCTGACCAGAGACTCATGGAGGCCTTCTTCAAGGTTGGATCCTTGATGCTTCTCCTCTTCTGTGGGCCCCTGTTCATGTCCCATTCTGGTGCCCGTGGTGGAAAGCAGCTGCTGTGGACACCCGCTGTTGTGCTGACGGGTGACTGAGACCATCTGTTAGGCTGGTTCTAAAGCCCAGAGACGGACTTTGCTTCAGCTGTGTTGTCCTCTAGCTTCTGTTGGTGGTTAGTGTTCTGGGGCAGTGCTGTTAGAACTACGATGAATGTGGTATGAAGGAGAATGTGAGTCTGTGCAACTGGATAATTAGATTGTAAGAGATAAAGTCATTGTGGCAATCTGTGACACATCATGATCAAAGAAGGACCCGCAAGGACGGGCTGAGAAATGTGCATGTGCACCTTTGCTGTAGAAGGCCACAGCTATGGGGGCCAGCAGCAGGCAGGAGTTGGTGTCCTCCTGTCCTCCTGGAGCCTGAGGGATGGTGGCTTGCACAGTCATTTCCTTCATCTGCTCGTTACTGTCAGTCCGTGAGTGCTTCTCCTTGTCATACTTGTTACTGTTGAGTCATTTCAGGACTGTAGTTGATACAGATCTGTAATTATTTATGATGATTACTAAGACACGAGGATTACCTACTGTGATTAGTAAAATGTATGGGAGCCTCTGGCAGTTTCTGTGAAGCCCTACCTAGCACTGCTCTTGGCAGCCGCTCTTCCGCAGTCCAGCTCCTGGGAAGTTGACCCTGTGTAGTCGTGGAGGCACAGGTTTAATGACCTGTAAAGGCAGCATTTGAACTGAGAGGGCTGCGTAGAAGGCCAATTAAACTGTGGGTAGCCTGTCAGGGAGTGCTGTAGTTCTGTCCCTCGCAGTTTACTCTAAGGATTAGGCAGCTCTGACTTGCCCAGAAGCCAGGAGGGAGCCCTTTTAGATTGCAGAGTTGATGGCGAGGCTGGGAGCAAATGATAAAAGGATGAAGAATTGTGAGTCACCACAGATTCTAGGCTCGTTGTCGTTTTATAAGTACTGTAGTGCTTTTAACAGTAATCCTTAAAAAGAAGTGTATCGCTCCACATTATTAAGATAAACAAGTGGGAAATGCTGAAGAGAGCTACAGAGACTTTCAGGTTGATCATGTGCTGTATAGTACACCCGAGGAACCTCTGGATAAAGGTTAGGATTCGATTGTGAAGACCAGCCATGTGGAGATACTCATACCACAGCATCATGTTGGAAGTTCATCTTAAGATTATTTACTCCAGGGTGGTGGTTCCCCAAGTGTGGTTTCACGGGCCACATTATGAGCATCAGGAGGGAACTTGCACACCCCTGCTTCCAGTACCCACCCGGAAGTCAGCAGCCCTCAGCTGTTCCAGCAGCGGTTCTGAGATTCGAAAGCTGCTGACTTGTAGAGTTCTGCCTTCCTTGTGCTCTAGCTCACCTGAGGTCTCAGCACTCTTGGCCCCAGGGGCTCGGTGACAGGGACCTTCCATCGGGCTGGGTCAGGGAAGGTCATTCTTCCATCTGGAGTAGGCTGTGAAGCACAAGCACACAGGCTCGAGAGTGCACGTGTAGACTTCCCTGAGAGGAAAGCCTGACCCTTACATCAGTTTATGTAAGGTGAGATCATCAGTGAATATTTGCCATCGGAGGAAAAGTCTTTTAAAAATATGTGTAAAAATGTGAAATACTGACTTATTTCCATTCTCAAGATATATTAAACAACTAAGGAAAGACAATGTTTTTTTGTTCACTTCAGGTGGAGCGTGGGAGCCCCAAGAGTTGTTTCCTGTTTCTGGGGTCTGTACTTTGTAGAGTCAACTGGGTTAGTGTGTTGTCTGATGCCTGGAGTCCCAGCCCCCTTCCTGAGACCCAGAGCATGGTTGTCTGCCTCCTTTTCATGATGGTTTTACTGGCGAAGGAGGCTCAGCTAGTCGACGAGACGGTAGGTCTGGGGTCGGGGAGCTTTGGCTTCTTAGTGTGCCTTTTCCCCAGTGGTGTTTCCACGTGCTTCCCTATCTCGGCATATGAGCTGCACCTTCCCCTGCTTACTTTTCTGCATGGTCCACCGTCTAGTTCTAAATAATCAAGAGAACCTCATTGAGTTAGAATAATTTATTAATTTTTAGTTCAGCCTGCTGTGTTTCTCTTGGGGTTGGTGTTTGTTATGTATCTCCAGACTTCCTCTGAATTCTTGTAGATCTTAATGTACTTTTGCCATGACCTTGACTATTGCTTTCCTCTGATGCTAACCTGAGTACCTACTTCCTTGGTTCCTTTTCTGTTCTTACCATAAGCTATTTTTTTCCCCACAGAATAACTAGAGACATATATTTCTGGGAGAATGAATTTAAAACAACCTGTGTTCCATCTTTAGGACTCACCTTTGCTGAGTCTCCTGGGACAGACGAGCTCACTCTCCTGGCATCTTGTGGACTTTGTGTCATACCAGAGCGTGCTGGGTTACTTCAGCAGTCATTACCCACCATCCGTCATCCTGGCGCAGGATTGCTCTGCCGAGCTGATAGTGAGGCTCTTAAAAGTCTCTGCAGGATTTTCTCTTCCTGCTGACAGCCGGAAGCATGTTGTAAGTTGGAAAAGTGGTTTAAAAGTTGGGGCGTTATTTAGGACCCGAAGTCAGATATGTGCAAGTATGGTTAGCTATGCCTGGTGACTTCCTCAGCAGAGAGCTGGGTGTGGTGCTGTGTGCTCACAGCCTCTTAGGTCCTTTGTCTGACCCTCTTCATTTAATGAAAATGACCCAGGTTCACTAGAGGTCAGACGGGTTGGAAACAGCAGTTGGCGAGCTTTACAATCAGAACGCCGTAGCCTGCAGAATGGCATAGCCACTGACATATCTTTTGGGCCATCTAGTAGAGGTCCTTGGTGGCTTCCTGAGCTGTCCTCTGTACTGTCCAAGTGTCATGCTGTGCTCCTTGGGAATATTCAGGTAACATTTCCTGCTTAGATTCATTTGACCGCCCCCGTCCCCCTCTTTTTGTCAGGACATAGTTCCAAAGTGCCAGGCTTTCACCCATCAGATGGCCCAGTTCCTCAGTGCCCTGGAGCAGGACGGGAAAGTCGCCTTCCCAGCACTAGGGCAGGAAGTGTCTAAGCTTTTGGATGACATCATTACCTTTAACCCACCCGGTAAGTGACCAGTGGGACCAGGGTAAGTGTCTCACAGTCAGGGATTCTTTCTCTGTCTTAGACCTTGTGAGCTGAGGAAGATGGTCAAGGTCACATTTTCCTGATCCAGTCAGTCACTGATCTGGACAGCCCGGAGGGCAGGCTGCAGGGTTAAAATTGGGGAGAGGTTGACTCTGGCAGATGCGCATATGAAGTGATCTGGGCTGAGGTTAAAGCTGCATAAACACATTAAATGACAAGGTGACAGGAAATTTGGAAGAGTCAGCTGTTACAAAGGAGCTCAGAGTCACCTGCTGGTTTGTTCAGACCTGGAGTGCTTTGTGGGTAGCCAGTGAGTGGAGTAGACAGCCTGCCAGTTACTTCTACTGAAAGTAACCACAAATGTTCAATAAAATTTAAAAAAAAATTTATAATTTTTGGTAGAATGGTAAAAGGATAAGGAAGTTTGAAACTGGAAATGAAGAGAGAGGCCTGATGAAGGAGGATGGTGTGCTCAGGAGAGGCTAAAGCCACTCTCAGCCTGCGGGGGTAACCTCTGCTCAGGAGGGCTAAAGCAGCAGCCTGAGGTGCAGCCTGTTTAGGCATGAATAACCCTCACACAAAGGTCACATATCAGATCCCATGCATATCAGATATTTACCCTATGATTTATAGCAGTTGCAAAATTACAGTATGAAGTTGCAAGGAAATAATACTATGGTTGGGGTCAGGACAGTGTGGGAAGCTGTTATAGGGTCGCAGCATTAGAGGGTTGAGAACAGAACCACTGAGGCCAGGGCCTGCCTGACAGAGGAGCCTAAGAAGAGCCTGCGTAAGCACACGGAAGCTCAGGGCATGCTCCTGTGTGAGAATGGGGGAGTGAAGCCGATCCTGCTGCTCTTGATGAGTTCATGTGAGATAGGACACACTGAGAAACCGAAAGGAAAAGAAAAGCCAGCAGGCACTGTGAGAGCTGGGGCTGGTCATGGGTGACCATGAAGACTGAGGACTAGTAACGCCTACTTAGGAAGGTTGTGCTGGAAAGACCTGGAAGAGTACTGGAGGGGAGTCTGGCCAGGGTGTGCTGGAGAATTGACGCTAGTAGTCATGTGTGGCTTGGGGGACGCTCTCTGTTGGCTTTGGTCCTCAGTAGGAAGGCTGAGGCAGGCTTGGATCTGTCTGCAGGTGGTTCATCATAAATCAGAATTGCTGCTGCTACTCATGTGAAACTGAGGTGAGGCTTTTATTACCAAGAATTATGCTCAGCGTTGCATGAAAAAATGCACGCAGTGGCCACCACTCTCTAGTGTGTCTCTTTGTGCTTTAAAGTGACATCCATTTCATTCTGGATGGAGTGAATTTGCTTCAATGGGTAGGGCTTCCAGAGCTCTTACCATTCTCACAGACATAAATACCACATCTTGTGAGAAGTAACCAGCCTCAGTTCTAGTCTGATACAAAAAGTTTACCTTGTTCAAGACAGTGGAAAATAATTAGCAGAAAGTGTGTCTGTTCAGTGGGCGAGACGCATTTCTGTTTTCAAAGTGATGCTCTCCTCTCCATGCCCTCTGGCCCAGTGCTCCGTGACGTGAGATGAAAACTTGCCGTTTTCTCTTGTGCTTGTCTCTTCTTCTCCTCCTCTTTTAAAGGACCCGTTGTATTACCAGTCTGTCTACTGTTTGAAAACTAAGGAATAAAACAGCTGTTATTAGGAACTTTAAAAGGGGGATTTCTTACTTTTATGCTTAATTTTAAGTAGTCCTTATTTTGTGTAAATTACCACCAAATATGAGCATGGTGGGAGTGAGTACGGAGGTGGGAGTGAGTACGGAGGTGGGAGTGAGTGAGCATGGAGGTGGGGCTCTGGTGTTTACCACATGGCTGAGGTCTAAGAGTCACATGCTTTATTTTTTTATGAGCAAAGGCTGGAAAACGCAGACTAATTATTCATGTTCTGATAGGTTTTTTATACCTTCTCAACATATGTCTTATTTTTTTTAAAAAATTATATAATATGTTTAGATTATGTTTTGTCCCCCTTTCCAACTCCTCCCAGATCCTCCCCACCCCCTTCTTACACAACTTTATGTTCTTCCTTTGAAAATGAAAAAACAAAAGACTTCAAAACAAAAATCAAAACAAACCAGTAAAACAGAAAATGCCTAAACAAATCAAAATGAAGCACAAGCCCACCAAGAAGACCTATGCCGTCCCTTGGGGCTGGCCCACTATCCCTGGACACGGTCGATATACCTGGGGCACTCCACTGGGGGACTGACTCTCCTCTTGCTGGAAGGTATCACTTGCAAATAGCCTCTGGGCTAGGGGTGGGTCCTTTGCTACTTCTTCCTCTCCATCCTGGAACCTCATCTGCCTTGAGCTTGTCCAGGTCCCAGGTGTGCTGACATAGTCTTTGGATGAGTCCTGCTGTAACCGTTTGACACTGTTGCCTTGGAGCCACCTACAGTCTTTGTCTTTTATAGTCTTTAAAGCCTTTCCACCTCCTCTGTGTATAAACAAACCCCCAAGCTTTGAGGGAAAAGACAGCCCTCTTAGCACTGCTTCAAAGTTGTTCACTCTCTGCACAGTGACCTGCTGTGGGTCTCTTTGCTAATTACCATCTACTACAAGAAGGGACTGATCTGTGGGTCTAGCAGTCTGTCACCAGAAGTCATTTTACTGCTAGGTTACTTTAGCAGAATAATGATAGTAGGGCTAGGATCTATCTGGTTTCAGGTTCTTGGCCATGTAAGCAGTATAAGGTGTGAGTGAGTCCGTGAGTGAGACTTAAATCCAAAAGGGACGGATGTGGTTGGTTCCTCTGATCACAGTTGTGTCACTGCAACACCAGGGTAGTGTGAGGGTTGGTCATTGCTGTAGGTAGAGGGCTCGTTGTAGAAATTTGGGGTTCCTACCCTACCTTTGACTATTTAATTCCCAGATAAAACACACACACACACACACACACACACACACACACACACACACACACCCTTTATTTTACAATAAGTCTTAATCAGCACAAGAGCTTGGCAGATATCTATGTTATTAGAATCTATTTCCTATCTATAACCCTAAGTCATTACTTACTGTGTTTCATCTGGGCTGCTCGTAACTCCAATTGGCCAGCCTCACAGCCATGCTTTCTTGACTCCTAACTCTTGTTGTCTCTCTCTTCCTCCTCACCTTCTCCCTCTCATCGTGGTCTTCTCTAATGGCCAGGCTGGGAACGCACAGTCCTATCTCAATCCTGCCCAGCTTTAGACTGTAAGCACCTTTATTTACAAATCAGAAATAACTTGGGGGTAAGGTCACATAGTGCCAGTCCCTTGGGTCTGTATGTGAGCTTGCTCTGCATTAGCATTGCAGTGTCCAGCGAAGACCAGCTTCAGCAGCTCGTAGCCGGGGTGCTGGCCGTCCTTCAATGGCAGCTCACGCTGAGAAGCCGGGGTTCACCGTTGCTCCTTCTTCCTGTGGGATTCAGTCGTTTCCTTTCTGTGCAGTTAGTGTCATGGGCATCTCTTTCCACTTGGTGTTCTGCAGGCTTCTTGTACCTTGATAGGAAACCTCTTTAGATGGGGGACATTTTGTTCTATAATTTTGATAACACTATTTTCTGAGCGTTTACCTCAGTTTTTCCTCCTTCCTCTATACTTTTTATTCACAGGTTTGGCATTTTCATAGTGACCCAGATTGCCTGGATTTTCTTTTTTCTTTCTTTAGATTTAATGTTTTCTTCGACTGAGCTATCCATTTCTTCAAACTTTTTGTCAAGAGCTGCATTCTCTCTCCATGTCCTTTAACCTGTTGCTAACGTTTCCTTTCAAGCTCCTTGTTTGACATCTAAGTTTCTCGCTTCCTGTTTTGTTATAGTTTGGGGTTTCTTAGTGATTCGATTTCTTTGTTAAATTCTGCTATCATGTTGAGAATTGTTTTCATTACTCCATTCAACTGTTTATACTTTTAGTCCTCGTTAAGGAGCTGGTTCATCCCTCTGTAAGGCTCTTGAACATTCACAGGGACTGCTTTGGGGTCCTGTCTTACACTTCAGTTAGACGACTTCTCTCGGAGTCTGCTGCATGTGGTTGTTGACTTCTGGAGGATAAATCCTGCCTCGGCTCTTCATGCTTGTGTCTTGGTGTCCGAGTTAAGCTGCTGGAAGTGTGTTCAAGAAGACCAGTGGCTCTCTGGTCTTCTCTCTGTTGGGTATGCGTTTTGTTCTTTGGTTACCATTGCCCAGGCTGGATCTCAGCAAAGCGTGGTGACCGGGTCCCTGGAGAGAGTTCCTATGAGCCAGTGGGTGTCCCAGAAGAATGGAGATGACCTAGAGGAGAAGGACAGCAGGAAAGGGCTGGAGGGACCAGGTCCACACCCAGAGGTGGAGTCCCCGGGACATGGAGGTGAGGTGGGAGGAGGGAGCTCCTACTGACAGGTTACAGCAGGCCTAAGAGTAAGTCTGGAGAAACAGGACTAGAGGACAGGAAGAAAGGGTAACAAAAATAGCTTATCTGAGTCACAGCCCAGTGTGGCCACTGGGGGCCCCTTGTGGTCAGAGTGGTTCTGTGGGCTGGTGGGTGTCAGAATGCAGGAAGGACCCCCCACATCTCCTCACTAAGGTCTCTTCCTCTCATATACTTTGTTCAGGGAACTTGTTGAAGTTTCCAATTTTCCTCTTCCACTGTGTCTGTATCACCTCCTATCCATGCAATCCAGGCGCCATCAGACCCTCCTCACTGGTTCTTTGCAGTCAGACACTAGGACACAAAGACCCTGGACAGCAGCTGAGATAAGAACTGTTGTTCTCATGACCGTGTCCCTGTCCCTGCCCACAGTCTGAGCATGTGTCTCTTTGCCTTTAGACATGGACAGCCAGACCCGCCACATGGCCCTCAGCAGCCTTTTCATGGAGGTCCTAATGATGATGAACAGTGCAGCCGTTCCCACAGCAGAATTCCTCGGTGTCAGTATTCGGACCTGGATTGGCCAAAAAGTGCATGGGTTGGTGGTGCTGCCCCTTTTAACAGCGGCCTGCCAAAGCCTGGCATCAGTCCGCCACATGGCAGAGACCACAGAAGCCTGCATCACTGCCTACTTCAAGGAAAGTAAGAGGACGTCATCTTCTGTTCTCACTACGTTGGCCTGTTCTAGGCAGTCAAAGCCTGTCGTCAGGGACAGCCTTTCACTCTTCCCAAAGAGACAGGATACTGTTGTAATTCTTTCTGCTGGGAATTCTTCACATGACACACATACACATGAATACATATACACATATACGTATGCATACATATACATACACATGTGCATAGACATACAAGTGCATACCATACACACATGCATATATAAACATACATTTATATATATTATATATGAGATAGAAACAGATGTTTTCTATAAGGAGCTAGAGAACATGTGGCCTATGTCTTTTGGGTTCAATTATATGTTTTAAGAGAGAAAAATTCTAATTTGTTTTTTACATTTTCAGAGTATCAGACCAACCATATAATGTACGATGGCAAAGTCAGTTTTTAAAATAAATGCTGTAAATCAGAATTCATATAGTAATGATAGCAATTTCATTTTCCTTACCACTTCTGGTGAAAGGAATTTTCATAGAAATCTTTTTATTTCTCCTTGCCATGCTTTTTAGTAAGATTTATTTATTCATATTTTCTATGTACTAGTGTTTTAACTGCATGTCTTAGAGGGTACTGGATCACTTAGAGCTGGAATTACAGATAATTGCAAGCTGCCCTGTAGATGCTGGGAATTGAACCCAGGCCCTCTGGAAGAGCAGTCAGTGTTCTTAACCACTGAGCCATCTCACCAGGCCTCTTGTCATACTTTCAATTTTAAAGCTACCATAAAAGGATCACCTTTTCTGATCCCCATCCTTTTATTTTTCCTATTTCCTGCCACCAGACTCTGGAGATAGTGATTAAGAGTTGTTCAGAACAGCCCTTCTCCAGTCTGACATCAGATGTGAAATATATACCAGAGTGGGGTTCCAGACATG
This sequence comes from Rattus rattus, assembly GCF_011064425.1. Lineage (NCBI taxonomy): Eukaryota > Metazoa > Chordata > Mammalia > Rodentia > Muridae > Rattus > Rattus rattus. The sequence goes on along the minus strand of NC_046168.1, from coordinate 54,124,241 downwards.
CCCGTACCTGGCCATCTGCCCTGCCCACTGCGGGGGAGCTCCGAACATCACCATGGTGCACCCTCACTCCTCCCAAAGGCTGAGACCCTTCAGGATAACACTCATGATTCACATTCATTTGCTTTCCTCTAGGACACGAGCTGTGCTTTAGTTAGTAGAAATGCTGGTGAGAGGTTGGATTGGTTTGCTAGAAAAGCCTAAGTGTAGAATAGCGTTACAACTCTTTGGTGCTCTGTAGTTGCTAATGGTCACCATATAATGAGAAAGGTGGTTCAGAGAGACACAGTCCTGAGTTGTGTCCCTTCTCTAATAGAGCAGCATCTGGCTTTCTAGTTGAAGCTTCACCTGAACTTTTCTGGCCCCTAGGCACTCTGAGAAGCAGTGTCTTGCAGGAGACTAAAGTGAAACAGCGTTAGGATTCTTGTGTACATGAGTGTATCTTGATATTTCCTCTTGGCGTTCTTTTCTTAGGCTCCCTCGATCAGAATTTAGGATGGGGCCCCATTCTGGTGTCCCTTCAAGTTCCTGAGCTCACCATGCAAGAGTTTCTGCAGGAGTGTTTAGCCCTTGGTAGTTGTTTGACTCTCTATGTCTACCTGCTTCAGTGTCTAAACAGTGAACAGACTGTGAAGAACGAGATGAAAGTGCTCCTCATCCTCAGCACGTGGCTGGAACACGTGTACCCAAGGTGCGCTTGCCCCCTGCTGCTCCAGTGTGCAGCCCCACATGAGGCACAGAGCCCGGGGGTGCGGGAAGGTCAGACAGCCTTCCAGGGGGAGTGGCATGTGCTCGGGAAAGACCCAGAGCTTGCTGAGCTAATTCTCTGAGCAGATTTTTTATTTTTATCTCCTCCCACAAGTATTTTGAGGGGCCAGCCTTCAGTTTTCTTGTAAGTAAAGGATCAAATGACAGAGGACGTGTAGCCCAGTGTCTAGCAGCAAATGTTGGATAAATGGCCGCTCTTACAGCACTGCTGCTTCATTGACGTTTGCCAACTTATTAGCCTTGGTTTCATTCTTTTAAATCTCTTGTGTGTGTGTGTGTGCGTGTGAGTGTGTGTGTGTGCGTGTGTATGTGTGTGTGTGTGTGTGTGTGTGTGTGTGTGTGTGTAAGTGTGTTTGTGTATGTATGTGTCTGTCTCTCTGTGTGAGTGTGTGTGAGTGTGAGTGTGTGTGAGTGTGTGAGTGTGTGAGAGTGTGTGTGTGAGTGTGTGTGAGTGTGTGTGTGTGCGTGTGTGTGAGTGTGAGTGTGTGCGTGTGTGTACACTTGTGGGTCCACGTGAACCATGGTATATGAGTGTGGCAGCAGGACAATTTGTCTGTTCTCTGCTTCCATCATGTGGGTCCTGAGGCTCAGACTCACTCGTCAGGCAAGCATCCCCGGGCCCTGTCGTGTGATTTAGAGTAATAAATGTCTTCCCTCTTTAAAACTCAGATGCGAGTCTCTGACATGAGGGGGGAGAATTCTTACATTTCCTTTGCTCTGACCTCCCCCCCCCAGCTCTGCACAGGAGGAGGCAAAGCTGCTTCTGTGGTGGCACCAGGCCCTGCAGCTGTCTCTGGTTCAGCTGGAGCAGGACGACTCGGTGCTGACGGAGTCCGTCATCCGGATCCTGCTCATGCTGCAGGGCAGGCAGAGCCTTATGGCCGAGGAGAGGCTCAGCTCTGGGATTCTGGGGGCAATTGGGTTGGGCCGGAAATCACCACTGTCCAACAGGTGAGGACTCCTGCTCTGTTCTTCTCTGTGGGCCTCAGACAGTGAGCTGCTGCTGATAGAAGGGCTGCTGGGTACCATGGGAAGCAGGCTGTGCACTCGACGCTCACTTTGTAGTCTGTCACTCTGACCGTTCTGGGTACCATGGGAAGCAGGCTGTGCACTCGACACTCACTTTGTAGTCTCTCGCTCTGACCGTTCTGGGTACCATGGGAAGCAGGCTGTGCACTCGACACTCACTTTATAGTCTCTCGCTCTGACCTTTGTTAACATCGGAGGTCAGCGCTCACTTTGGTAGTCTCTCACTCTGACCTTTGTTAACATCGAGGTTCCGAGTGGTTGCCCGAAGTATGGCCGCCTTCCTGTCAGTTCAGGTGCCTGCAGAAGACCAGATTCGTCTGAAGCCCAGCTCTGAATTACATCTCACTCCGAAAGCTCAGCAGGTCAGTGACAAAGCCTTAAAGCTGTAGGTTTCCTGGTGCCCCTCCTTAGAAGGGGGTGGCAGCTCTAACCTGTACCCTCCAGGCCTGGGTCCTGTAGGAGCATGGCTGGGTCCCGTTGCGCTCAGCTCAGATCTTAAACTGAGTTTTCTAGGCTCAAGCCTAGAGCAATGAAGAGGCCAGGCCAGGGCAAACTGGGCTAGGGTTGTTTGGTGCTGGAGATGTGAGAGAGCTTTCTGATACCTGAAAATGGTTCACTTGACATAGTGACAGTTGGCTGATTGTCTGTGAAACCAAAGCAGTAGTCCCTGTCCACCAGACTGGAGTGACCACTGCAGACTGGTGCTTGAATAGCAGATGGGAGCTGTGAGAGTTACAGTGTACACGGAGCACATGCAGGCGACAGGTCCCTGGGCTGCTTCCTGTCGCCTGTCTCTCCTCACTGGCTGCTGACCAGGTGGAGAGCCATCCTTGCTACAGTGAGAGTGGTCGCCTTCCTCGAGTGATTGTTCATGCTGGGCTCTAAAACATTAGTCAGTTAAGTTTACTCCTTTCATCCTAACAACCCTGGGCATAGAGTGGTGATGAGGAAATGGGGGTAGGGGTTGGGGGGGGGAATGCTAGGTAATCTGTCCCAGTTCACACCCTAGTAGGTCTCCAGGCTGCTCCCCATTTCCCACTCAGCAGGATGTCTGTGTATGGCAAGAGCTCAGGGCATGTGAGGATCAAAAGCTAAGTGTGGTGGCACACACCTCTGATCCTACTCTGGAGCAGGAGGACCTCTGAGTTCAAGGTCAGCCTGGTCACCACAGTGTTTCAGGACAGCTAGGGCTACATAGAGAGACCCTGATGTCTTCACGAGGCCTCAAAGCTGGGCAGGTGAGCCCTGTGTGGGCAGATGGGGAGTCAGCGGAATTCATACATGGTATATTTGAGGAGATCTCAGCTCTTCTGAATCTCAGCTCTCAGGATTCTGCTGTGCTTGTGACTATAGGTCACATGGGCCTCTCTTCTATCAGAGCTGAAATGCAGCTTCCTGACATGTCCTTGCTTACTTGTCATTTCAAATGACTGCTCTTGGGCCAGCTATTACAGTAGATCGTTTAGGGGCTATATATATATATATATATATATATATATATATATATACACATATACATATATGCATGTATATATAATATATATTATATTTAGTATTATATCTATATATATACATATAAACAGAAATGGGTGAAATATCCTATTTTAAAGTTTTTTTTTTACAGTCCTAAGTTGTGCTTAGGGCTGACTTGGTAATTTATTTCAAAGCTTCTAGCTTATTTACCTTACTAAAGAAAAAGTCTCCCTCTTCTATTCTGAACCAAGCAAATACACACACACACACACACACACACACACACACACACACACACACTCACACTCACACTCTAATGCTGGGGTTCCCAAAGCTGGAGGGAGAGGAGGCATTGCAGCAGGCGTTCTGGGGTTGGGGTTATGGGACATCTTCTGAGTCTCACAGGTGACCTAGTTGGGTACTTTGCGGACACAGCTCCTCCTCCTCGGATCACTGTTTGCAGGCTTTGTTTCCCCATGCACTGCTTCTCTTTGTTCTCCAATGAAAGGAGGAGAAAAGGAGGTGATATAGTTAGAGAATGCTTTTATTTTTGTGTAGCTGGGGGTTATGGGAACATGGTTCCCTTGAGTCTGCTCTGTCTGTGGAGGAACTTGGCTTGTGAGTGGTGGTGGCCAGGTTGGCAACCTTACAGTTTGCTGCCAGCAGTACTCAGCAGCTGCCGTGTTAGGGTTTCAGTCACCGTTCCCTGTGATGATGTGTAACCTAAGAACAAAGCCAGCAGCCCAGGTACTGCTACCCTAGTGAGATGCAGCAGGGCCTGGGGGTTTCTGTTGGGCTCTGAGGAGAGAGGGCATTGGTACTTGGTGGGGAGGAGCGCGCTGATGGGCCCAGGGAGGACAGGAGCAAGGTGGGCGAGGGCTGGGGTAAGGCAGTAACTCCAGTCTGGCTGCCGCAGCAGCTCTTGGCAAGGGAAGGCTGGATATCAGCATACGGGAGAGAAGGCTGCGCAGGTCAGAGGAGCTGCAAGCAGCCTAGTCCACCACCTCCTGGTGTTCCCAGAGCTGCCTCCAGCACTGCCCCATAGTGGTGGCACGTGCTGCCTGTGGCCATCGGGGCTGTGCACTCCTGAATAAGTCTCCCCCCACTGTGTCTTGTAGGTGCTGGCGGCTCTTGAGTCCATGACGCTGAGTAAGCAGTATGTGGAGTACCAGGACCAGATACTGCACGCCGTCCAGTTTATAAGACACCCTGGCCACTGCCTTCAGAATGGGAAAAGCTTCCTGGCCTTTTTTGTTAACCGTCTCTACCCAGAAGTGCATTATCTGGACAACATCCGGTAGTGGGCGGAAGCCCGCGAAGCACCGCGTTGCCCCTGTGTTTACATTACCTGTGCTCTTGTGCATGTATCTTTGCTATTTCACCACAGAGCTCAGTTCTGCCTGCCCCAACTGAGGTGCAGGGCAGGCATCAGGTAGTCTGGGTGTGTGTGTATTGTCTCTTACTGCCCGGCGGCCATTTTAGTGCGAATGCCCTTCCTCAAGGACAACTCAGTTGCCCTGCGGACAGAACCACTCACATCTCGGGGCTGTGCCATCAGCTCCCTAAGAACAACAGATGGAGCTTTGGTCTGCACTTCCGTCTCCTGCTTTGTTTAAATGTCAGGACTCCTGCAGATCTGACCTCTGTGGGAGGCATGAGAGCCCTCTTTGGACTCCACTGTAGTCTTCCGATGTAAGCATCCTGCATTTCTCAAATGTGGGAAAACACACCAGCTTAAAAGTATTGTGTTACTGCTCTTAGAGTACAGATGATACACTGGATTAATTCAGGAGTGGGTACACACCTGTCCTCTGAGCTCATAGGTGGCTGAAGTGGCATGATCGCAGGGGTGTGAGGCAGTATGAAGTGTGCATGGGGAGCACCTCAACAAACAGAACAGAGCAAAGAAGCCGAATTGAAATGAGTCCTGTGAGGACGGCATGTCACTTAACCCTGCCCACCGTGGACAGCACAGTCCTGTGAGGACAATCATTTAACCCTGCCCACCGCGGACAGCACAGATGGCGACACATCCTGTGAAGTGAGCTTGTGTGAACGCATGTGGCAGCGTCACTGTGGCCGCTGAACTGTGCAGGGGTCTATCTTATTTGGTCCTTGCAGTGGGAGCACACACAATCCTGACCGCAGCCGCCAGGGCACTGGAACCCCTGGGCCCCTCATTCGTAATGCTTTATTGGCCTGGTCTATGTGGAATTCCCAGCTCTTGTAATAAGTCAGAGCTCTCTGCCGGCCCTACTGTCAAGGGACACTGGGACTTTAAACTTCTTCCTTAGGTAAATTCAGATGAAGCTCATGGACACCACGCTGGACACATGTCCAGAGAGGAGGGGCGGGTCAGGGGAATTTAAGAAATTTGGCTTTTGTAAGTAGCTCTGTGCCTCTCCTGTCATTGCTGAGTTCTCTTTACTTGTCTAGCACAGTGCTCTGTTCCCTTCACATCTCTTGCTCACGTCACTTCCTGTAGAGTTAGAAATTTGACTTCTGTCAATATAGTCCTACTTCTCAAAAACGGCCCCAAATGGGTTTTGCAGGTCCAACTTAAAACATGTCTCTCTTTTTATGGGTTAAGGCCTAGAAATATCTGTGTAAAATCAGTGAATGGCCACCAAGAGCCTTGACTAAAGATGGGACATACATTAGTGGGGTCCCTCCCCCACACTTGGAAGCTCGTAGGAACTTCTTATTGGACAGAACAAGTCTGCCTAGTAGACATGTCTTGGAACACCGATAAAGGACATCCTGTTCAGTGGCACTAAGTGTCATTGTCAGGCATCTGTCTCAGCCTTCTTTCTTCTGCTTCTCTCTGCGTTCCAGATCTGTCATCCTCACTCCAGTAGAAGAAGCTTCAGAAGCTGAAGACTGTTGAACAAGCATCAGTGATTCTGAGGCCAGGAAACACTGTGTTTGTGCAGTTTCTCCAAGGAGAACCAAGTTACCAATATCCTAGAATGTGAAATGTGTGAGTGATAGTGTGTACAGTTTAGAAAATCAATTAATTTTGGAAATTTATAATATTTGTAAATTTTATCTGTAAAAAGTATAAACAATAAAATCAGCCTTTGATTGTAATTGAGGAATCTGAATTGAAGGCTACTGTAGATTTTTATGACTGATAATAAATTTATTTGGCTTTGTAACTGGTCGGTAAGAGTGCCACCTTTTCACCCTTGCTTAACATCTCAGAGTTATTTGCTTCAGATTCTATGAGAAGCACTGGGCTAGGTCTTTACAAATATGTAATAATTCAGAACAAAAAGGCTGCCTGCTGCTGAAAGAGAAGCCTGGCTTTGCTGGGAAAACAGTCCACTTTGAGAGTGCAAGCCCTGACATCAGAGACAGTGATGGGCACCTGACGCCCTTGTCACCAAGCAAGGCTGTTGGCAGAGCAGTGTGGAGGTGGAAGCTTCCCAGGGACAGATGGAGCGTTGGTCTCAGTGCAAGCGCCTCTGCCTCTCCAGGCACTGCCCACCACCGTGGAGTGCACACGTGGGGCAGGGAGGGTGCTCTGGCCTCACTGGAGCAGGTGACGGCAGGGTCCAGTGTGATGGTAAAGGCTAGCACCCACTGTGCACTCTTCCGAAACTCGTGCACACTTGACCTTGGCTCTGAACATGACTGGTGGGTGTCTTGCTGGTTAGGCCTCCACCTCTCCTGTGTCCTTTGGTTTTTGGTGTCAGTGAACATCAAGTGTAGAATCTCTCTGTAATTATCCAGCAGTCTTTCTCCTCCAAGGCCAACCAGTGTAAGCTCTGTTGTGTTTAAGCTCTTTGAGTCAGGCTGATGACACTGGTTTCCAAAGGTACTTTCTTCTGAAGCAGGAGACCAATGTCTAGACTCATGGGCAGAGTCATGGCACACATCTTGGTTCCCTTAGTGGAGATCCTCAACACCTGGCAGTGTCTTGGAGTCCACTGCTGGCTCACCTATGCCAGGGCTCTCTGGTTCTGCATATATCGAGCCGGAATGGTCCCTGTAACCTGGCCTGTTTGTTGTGGATCTGCCTGGAGCATCCAGGAAGGACCTGTTCTCCTCTCTGTTACCTCCAAACGTTCCTCCTGTCACATCCCCTGCCCCCACCCCTTAGTCCTCTCTCTGCTAAGTGGCCAGAGTCCTTAGTCATCTTTGAACATGATGTCCAACAAGACTGCTTTTGGGGGCAGAGTGCCCAGGTCAGTCCCCAGGACTGTGTCAAGGATCAGCAGCACCAGAACTACGATAAGACAAACAAGTTGCCTGGGAACACACTCAGCCCTCGGAGATGCGGGGAGAGCGCATCCTTGCCTTAGCCTGGGCCCTGCTGTCACCTTCTCCTCCAAGCAGTGCAAGTCACTCTAACACACACTTGGGGAGCATCGGTTCTCATCATGCACTGTAATTGGCACGTTAATCCAACATTGAGTTACACCATAGACCTCTTTAGCAGTAGTCACTGCCCAAGACCAGTTTCATCGGGTACCTGCCTGGTCAGCCCGGTAGTCAGGCTCTTTGAACCTCATCATGGAGTATACCCTGCTCCTTGCTTAGCTAAACCTCACAGCCTGTATTAAGGTTATAGCTGATCTTGTTAGGTGAGGCTCTTAGAGCCTGACACTAAACAGACTCTTGAAGGAGTCATGTGGCCAGGAGTAGGTCACGTGCTTATTCAGTCAGTCTCCTTCACTCTGCACAAGTTCCTGGTTCCTCATCAGGATAACCTGAAAAGAAAACTTACCCTACTTCTACTCTACTAATGAAAGTGCTAGTGTTGGTTATAACGTATTGTTAAACGTATCTGGTAATACCGCCAAGCACTGAAGAGCAGCTTTCTTTCAGGGGTTTCAGACAATTTACATCGGAGATCAGTACTGTGATGTGTTCACATCTAAAGCCATGGTTTTATTTGGGTCATTAACTGCAATATTTACTTCTTATTCAGTGTTTAGTATTTTCCATGGTTGTACAAAGGACACATTTTTTTTTCCATATGATGGCGAGAAACTGGAAACAATGAGAATGAGTTAAGCGAAATTCTGCAAATAAAGGACTTTGTGATTTGCCCACGCCGAGCCTGTCTCATTGTTTTCAGCAAGCTGCTTGGCGGGCCTTTTCACACATAAATCACATTAAGAGGACTTTTAAGTTAGTTGATTTGTGATGGCTAAGTCTTTGTTTTGTTTTAATATTTGGCCACAATGGTAAGACCTCCAGTTTCAAAGAGAAAATTTCTAACTCAGTGTGTGTGGGGGGGAGTGCTGGCAGTTAGGAAATGGTGTGGACCGGGAGACCATCAAAGCAGGAGCACCCTTAATATCTCTAGGGTGGCCTTGACCTGTGCAGGTGGGCCTTGAAAGTTGTGCAAAGGCTCCCAAGGTCTGGGATGAACAGAAATGGTGAGTGCTGAGAGGCAGGAGTGTCTGCCATGGAAATCTGCCTTCAGTGTCCTGGTGCTACCACTCCTCTTTAGTACCCGGGGTAGTGGACACAAAAGACACACCTGGAATGGGCCACGCTGTGGTTGGAGGATTGGCAGATCACATATAGGATTAACGGTAATTTGTGATTCTCCAATGACAGAGCCATCTGGGTATTGGGCGTGTCTCCCCATCTTCCTGTGGGACCAATTTCATTTTCCAGAGAGAACCAAACCACAGGGCTTGATGAACCAGAAGGTTCCAGACGTGCACCACTTTGGGAAGTGCAGCCTTGAAAGCAATTTGTCTTTGGGATTCTCCCCTCAACTCCTGGCCTACCAGAGGGGAGTTGAGTCCCCAGTGTGATGCCTTTGACTATTGCTTGTGTCTCTGGTCCTTGCTTGCCAGTGGACAGCCTGAGCCTGCTCAGAGGTCAGATTTGGGAGGACAGACTCCTCATCCCATCTAGATCTTGGGGACAGCTCAGAGGATGGCCACAGGCTGTTTCCATCACTGTGCTTTCTGGAAAGCAATCAAAAGGCTGCCCTGTGATGACAGCTCCCCTTGGGCTCCCCTGCTGCCCATCACAGGAACCACCACCACATGGTTTTCCCCTGAGGACTTCTGCTGCTTTCACTTTCAAGAAGGCTACTGCACACAAGTCAGTCAGCAAAGACCACCACCGTGATCAGAGCCCGGCCTACCAGAGAGCAAACAGACTTCAGCTGGCCTCAGAACCAGCTGGGTTCTGGCTGGAAACTTTGTATATAGGGGAAATGCAGATAAGGATCATAAGGTAGAGTCACTAAATGTAACAGCCAGGACAGGGCACACAAGTTCTTCAGGGTATTTAGGTTCACGAAGAAGAATGAAATATGCTGCTTACTTGCAAATGGTTCAGCAAGATAGGCAGCAAGCAAGCAGCGGCCTATGAGCGATGTTGAGTGGTGGTGATGGGCACATGGGTGTTTTTTTTTTTCCAGCTTTTTTGTCTGTTTGTTTGTTTGTTTAGGGAGGGTGGCTGAAAAAGATTTTTAAAAGTCTTGGGAGTAAAGTCTCCTGAAGATACTGCTTAAAGTTCTAGTCCTTTCCCTTCCCTATGGGCTGGCAGGGCCAGCTGATGCTCAACATAGATATTTATTTAAACAACTCCCCAGGTATCCCTGACACAGGTATCTCTCAGGTCCCACTAGGAAGATGATGGATGAAAAGTAGCAGCCCTGCTCAGCGGTACCAGGAGACTAGCACGTTACTCAGTCCCTTGAGTGCCAACTTCTGTTACTCCCACCCCTGCCAAGGCTGAACCAGACCTTAGCACAGTTCCACGATGAAAGTATCGTTCGGGCCAGAAAACAGCACGTAGACAGCACCGCCTGCTAAAGCGAAAACAAAGACCTAATCCATCAATGTCCGTGGTTGTGGGAAAGCCTCTAAATGTACTATCCTTGCTTTTGGGCTTCTGTACTTCTGCTTCTGGCTAACTGTTGTTGTCCACTGAAGTACGTCAACCCGGAATATGGTTTACGTGCTCAAAAGTTCACTAGGAGAACGGCTTGGTGTTACGTTGGGATCCCTAACACTCTGGATAGTCGCTAGCTGCCTAATAGACTTTTTATTGGTTCAAACCCGTGTCCCAGCACAACAGGGCAGCGCCCCCATCCAAAGTGTTCTGCCCACTTTGGCCACACCCTGCCTCTTCCTTCAGGCTCTAGAAACTAATAACTGTGTCTGTACCAGGCCATCTCCACTTGGGTTGTCTCTGTGCTTCAATACCCTTTCGTCTTACCTCCAGTCTCTACTCTAACCGTGGTTTTCCCCCATCAGCATAGCCAATCTATACCATCTTCCCGTATGCTCTTCCAGGAAGCCTTCACAAGGCTGGGTCAGCTACCCCTTTATAAGCATGCTTTTGGACTCACATGTCCAACCTTGAGAGTTTCTGGAAGGGCTTATTGTGGGGCCAGCCATTCTATGTTCTCAAAACTTTCTCTAGCGTCCCTCACATACCAATTTAGGGTTGTATCGCTTGTTCTCTTGGGTGAACAGTAGATTGTCTTGGAGAGGATTCTTTTTACCTTCAGCCTAGCAATTCCCGTCAGTGATGGATTCCTGCAATCTGGGTTCCCAGTTAACAACAGTGAATCTCCCAGCCAGTGGGCGAGGGGGATGGGGCGGGTGTGATGCCTGTTCTTGGTTGCTAACTTGACCGCATACGATCTTAACGAAACCCCAACGACTGGGCACACCTGTGAGACAGATTGTCTTAATTAAATCATTTGAAGTGGGAAGACTTTTGAGCTGGGTCTTTTGAGGTAGAGAGATCCACCTTTAATCCGGGCCACATCTGCTAGCGGTGGACAGACAGACATGGATGATGGATGCTCTCCCTCTTGCTTTTGCTTGCGACTCCATTTCTTCACTGCATTAGAGCCCACATCTTCGGAATCTGATGTCTACTGAAGACTACCTGAGACATCCAGCCTCGTGGGCTGAACTAGTGGATTCTTCAACTTTCCTTGGGTAGGCAGGCATTGTTGGATTAGCTGGACCACTGGAGCCTCCTCCTCTCCCTTTCTCCCTTCCCATCCCCCCCTCTTCATAGATTTATCCCATAAATTCTGTCCCTCTAGAGAACCCTGACTGATAGAGTGCAAGATAAAGACCATTTTCAGTCACTGATTTTAGGGCTCGTTGGTGCAGGACAGCCTAGCTCGTCCTGACCGATAATGATGCCTCCTTCGGTTTCATAACCCTGAAAAAGAATTCACAACACTACACAGTGCGTAATTAGTAACTCATAGAATTTTCTTGGCTCTGAAAGACAGCTCCAGAGACCAATGACGCTCTAATCCACATCCTGACCACATCCTTATATTTTTCCTTGGTGATACAGGCCCTTCATAGAGACGCTCTAATGCTCCTATCTGCAAGCAGGGCCAGACGTCAAGCCCTGTGCTTCCTTAAGAGTTCTCGACGGATCCTGAAATAACTATGAACTGTCAGCACCCTTGGCAGAGTGGGAAGCCTGAAAACCGACTGCCCTTAACATAAAGATACTGTCCCCAGAAAAACATGGTCTCCTTAGCCTCCTGTCTCATGGTTTACTCGGTCCCAAGTGCACCTCTGTCCTTTAACAGGACCAACAAATGCACACTGAAGTGCGAATTAGGAAAGCGCCACTCTTGAAGTTAGCCTGGCTGGGCTTGGGCAAGTGGGGAGACATTGCCAGTCCTCCTGGAGGTTCACATCCTGGGAGGGGGTGCACTCCAGAGAGAGGTCAGAGCCACAGCTGCCTTAACCACTTAGACCCAGACGTCCTTCAGGTCTCCCGGGTTTTGACACACAGCTTTCAGACGCTTTGAGACTATGGGTCTTCAGTCTCCTCTCGGTGGATCCCAGTTCAAGGAAGTGTGGGTCAGCTGAGATGATCACAGGCGGCTGGAACAGTCTGTGTGATTGCAGGAGGCAGGGGCTCCGGGCTTCTTCTTGCTATAATGGTTCCAAGGATTGCTATAGCTCTGAGTTTGCACAGCTCCCGCCTCAGGTGGTTCTTGGGAGTGCTTTGTTCTCCAAAAAGCTGAGCAGTGCCACACCTACCTACAAATTCAGCACATCCAATGGCCCACCTTTTAGCTAGAGTTGGAGTTGACGCGGTCCCTTCAGATCTTCAGGGAGAAGCTGAGCCCCAGATAGGTCAAGGAAGTGTCCTGGTCCGCACTGCAAGTCCATGACAGAGCAGACAGGAGCCTGGACCTCCAGACCTTATGGCTAGTTTCCTGTCTGCTTTACTAAGTTCTAAGTAAGAAAAAACAAGGGGAGTTTTTCCAGAAGTTTCGTGCTGAGACTTGTGTGGGCATGCATATACGTCCAGATTGCTGGCTCCACTGGCAGAGTACCGTGGGCAGGTATCCTGGTCCCCTTGGATGTTGCCTGGCCCACAGCTGCCAAGGAATTATGAGCTGTACAGGTCTAGCCTGGTGGTACTGTCCTTTATTTTTCATGGTGAATGACTGGATGATGGTGGTTAAGGAGTTCCTCACAGCAAACTCGTGGTAGCTGGTAGCCTGGGGGATTCAGCTGGCTCAAATTTTCATAATTGGACTCCTGAGCCTGAGACCTGCAGACAGGAGAAAAATTGACTTACCACCCAGTATTTCACGAGGTCCTTGACTTCCCAAGCTGTGCCCCAGCGACAGGTCAAGGAAGATACCATATGGGAGGCAGTGGAGCCAGAACCAGCAGGGTTGGGGGGTTGATTAATGTAAGACAAGGGGATGCTGCTGGTGACAGCTTCCTTGACCAGTTACCTTCTCCTACAAAGTGACGTTGTCAGAGGCTTCAGAAATCAGCTCCATGTCCATGTCTCAATCTCCCGGGTCTGACTGCTTCCCACCCACTGTGCAAGATGGGTTCCCTCCTGGTCTCTGTGACTAGGACTCAACTCTAACCCTGGGTGCTCTGTTTCCCTTCATTAACCTCAGAGAGTCCCTTCCCCTGGTTGCTGTCAGAACAGAAGAAACAGTGGCCTCTTTCTGAGTCTACTTCTTGGGCTCTTCTGTTCAGATTCAACCTCTCATGCGTGACCCTAAACCATTCCGATTTCCACCTCACTCAGAATCACCCCAACCTTGCCATCTCAACCCACATTTCTATGCTCCCCTATGCCTGTGTCCAGTCCAAATCCCACCTGGCCTTTCTACTCACGGTTTTCTGTTGCAGGATATTTGATCACACTGTGAACCCCGAGAGATTGCGTTATTTACTGAAAAAAAACCACCCCCGTTTCTAGTTGTGGTGCGGCTCAACCTTTTAGCTGCACCTTCAATCCCAAACAGTAAAGGTAAAGTGAGTTTGTAGAAGGAAGCACCCATGTTTGAAAGTGACGTCTAAGTGAGTGGCAGTTTTACTGGGACAACTGTACAGAGACAGGTTGAAGAGAGAACAAGTCACAGCGAGAAGGAGACAGAAGATTAGAACAGATTGTCAAAGTTAGTATGAGGCCAAGCAGAGCGATTCGCTCAGAAGCTGAGAGGGGTCAGATTGAAATCAGTCAGCTGGGAGAGGAGTTGGAGCCAGAATGGCTGAGGTGAACCAGCCAGAGCTCAGAAAGAGCTAGAAAGGGGGAGCTTATTCAGCAGTAAGTGTCAGAGACAACAGTTACTTCGGAAGAATAAAAGATAGTTCTACAGTTTTTACTCTTGGGATGTTCCTATCACCTTGGCCGCCCCAGGATCCAGCCTCCAGCGTGATGTCTTCAGGGCCCTGTCTTCAAAGAAAATACCCAGCTCTAAAGTAGTCATGGCCGCCTGGCTACCCTCTGGGGTGGCTTTACAAATCTCCCTTCACGATCTCAGATGGCCTTTGTGCAAAACTGCATGCACTGGAGCGCAGGCTTGGATTTCCTGTCTCTTTCATCCACGTTATTACCTTGCCATATCGCAGGTATTCGGTGAACATTTGTTAGGTGCGTGAACCGCAGACAGTGATGTGACTCTGGTCTTGTTGTGCACCAGTAAAGGAAATGCATGTATGGTGGGCTGTCAAGACTTGAGAAGCAGCTGGGAAGAGTGCGCTCCCAGCCAGCACCAGGCACAGTGCTCCAGGCACCGTGCTCCCAGCCAGCACCAGGCACAGTGCTCCAGGCACCGTGCTCCCAGCCAGCACCAGGCACAGTGCTCCAGGCACCGTGCTCCCAACCAGCACCAGGCACAGTGCTCCAGGCACCGTGCTCCCAGCCAGCACCAGGCACAGTGCTCCAGGCACAGTGCTCCCAGCCAGCACCAGGCACAGTGCTCCAGGCACCGTGCTCCCAGCCAGCACCAGGCACAGTGCAGGCACAGTGCTCCAGGCACCGTGCTCCCAGCCAGCACCAGGCACAGTGCTCCAGGCACAGTGCTCCCAGCCAGCACCAGGCACAGTGCTCCAGGCACCGTGCTCCCAGCCAGCACCAGGCACAGTGCTCCAGGCACCGTGCTCCCAACCAGCACCAGGCACAGTGCTCCAGGCACCGTGCTCCCAGCCAGCACCAGGCACAGTGCTCCAGGCACAGTGCTCCCAGCCAGCACCAGGCACAGTGCTCCAGGCACAGTGCTCCCAGCCAGCACCAGGCACAGTGCTCCAGGCACAGTGCTCCCAGCCAACGCCAGGCACAGTGCTCTAGAGCTGAGTTCTTTCTCCATCAACAAGGGCCCTTACTAGACACCGAAGAGGAAAGAGTGGACTCTGGGTTAATGTCTTTCTAGATCCTTCATCTAAGTTGGGTTCTTGGCGATTTTGTTTGGGAAGCAGTCAGTAGTAAGCCTTGGAGAATGAGTCTTCCTACAATGGCATCCTTATGGGATGCTTGAGCCAACGAGGGGTGGCTTTAACTTTTGGGGTCGTAGACACCAAGATCCTTGTGTACTGAATGCAGTAACAAGTTAGCTTGGCCTATTGTGGTGTGCAGGAAGGAGGGGCGGGGTGCTTCGGGTATGACCCGGGCGCTGGTCCAGCCTACTACCCTAGCCTCACTCTATGCCTGATTGTTCTCCTTGTACTCCCAGTTCTGAGATACTGGCATCCCTGGGCCAATGAGAAAGGCAGAGGTGGGTGGGTGGGGTGGGTAAGTACTCACCGTGGAGGGGTGTCCTGGGCAGCCAGGTGATCTGTGTGAGGGACACGGAGAAAAAGGAGGTGTGAATTTGCACAGTGGCCTCCAGCCTACGTGTCAGTTGCACACTCTACCCCACCCCACTGTTAGAAGTGGACCCCAGGAAATGCAACATGCACCAGACGGCTAGCTGGCTGGAGGGACTTAACATGGGGTTAACTTGACAGAGGCAGGTGTTAAGAGAGCTGTGGTGCAGCAGAATAAAACTTCCTTTCTGGGGACCCTGAAACGCAGCATGTTTGATAAAGTTGAGGAACCAGGAAGAACGGCAGGGTCACAGCAAAGACAGCAACTGGGGCCCAGAGACAAATGCTCTGTTGCATCCCTGGAGCATTGGAGGCTGACCTAATTGGTCTGCTAGGACTGAGAAGGTCCCTCCCTTTCTGGGGTGCTCAGCAGATGCCGCATCAAGGTCAGGGGCAGCAGCATGGAGATGTTCTCTAAAAGTGGTTGGGCTCCCGGGGCCAGGTGTGCATTTATGTTTTCCAAGCTCGTTGTGTCCTGAAGATTCTTGGTTGAGCTCTCCTAACTTACTAACACCTCAGAATTGCAGGCTATCCTCTGCCTTCTGCAATCTCTGGGGTCTCTGAGAACCCTTCTCACAGGGGTACTGCAAAGATCTGCAGACTCAGCCTCTTACCGGCCGGCAGAGAATCACATCGGAGCATCATTGTGGGAACACATTGTGTTCCCAGCATCATGGTCCGTAACCTCAGGGCCTCCAGATGTTAGTTAAAAAAGTAAGGGAGAAACCTGAGGCCCAACCTTCACAGAACACTGATTTGTGTTCGACACAGGACTGTCTCTGTGTGACTCTGCAAAAGGCAAGATACTCTGCGGAGCCTCAGTTTCCTAGCTGCAAAGAGCCCCGCCTCATGGGCTCCAGGCAGAGAGAAGGGAACTGAGCCGATGCTGGTGCAGAAAGGTTGTTCTGCTGTGCTAGGTCGGGTGAACCGTCAGAAAGTGGAGGGAGCCCTCTCTTCTCCCTCACACCCACCCAGATCTGGGGTGCACCCACCTCCTCGGCGGCGTGTGGCACGAGCACCCAGAAGGCCAAGCAGCAGCAACGCCTTGAGGCCCAGCGCGCCCAGCAGGAGCGCCAGGGTCGAGGCTGCCGGGGTGCCGTGGAAACGGAACAGGTAGACGCTGGCCTCGGCGCGACCAAGGCTATTGGCTGCCGTGCACGTGTAGCGGCCATCGCGGGTCAGCGCGGGCAACTCGGCGGTCACCTGGTAGCCGCGACCTTGGTCATGCATGGCAGCCGAGCTGTTGCCCAGGGCGGGGCCCGACCAGGCTAGGGCAGGCGGCGGCTCCCCCTCGGCCGTGCAGAGCGCGCGGAAGGCATGCGAGGGGCCGGGCAGCACTGAGATGTTGACGATCCGCGGCGCAGCTGCGGGGAAGAAGGTCGGCGTGGGCCACCCCGCAGAGCACAACGCCCTGCGGGAGCGTGAGAGCCGACGGTTTGGTTAAACAAGGGGTAGCGCAACCCTGCCTCGCTCCCCACTAAGAGGAGGCAGGAGGTAAGGGGGTGCCAGAGCTGGGCTCCTGGGCTCCAGGATGCCTGGGTCCTATTGCAGCGAGGGCCTTAGCAAGCTATTTCTCTTCTCTGCCTCAGTTTCTCTGTGTGTAAAATGGCGACCACAATTGCTCCTATTTTATGGGCTCACTGAGATTTGGCAAACTAATACTCGTGTGTTGCTTGAACTCCTGGGTTTGCAAGTGGTGCACACCAAAGGGTCACAACACAGGGAAGGGCCAGTTGCAGCGTGCTCTAGGGACAGGGGATGCGCAGGGTGGGGTGGAGTGGATGGAGAAGGGATGAGAAAGCCTTCAGTGCGGGTGGCGCACTTCCTGCAACCCTTACGGTCTTTAGACTTATTGATTACTTGTTTTTCGATCCTTCCTTGCCAACTGCCGGTGTCTGCGAGCATCTGGGCACCACTCACCAGCCCCAGCCGGGCGACTCCTGGGACTTGAGTTCTGCATTTCTACCAAGTTCTCAGAGGCCTCCCTAGCACCCAGTAAGCTCGCCCACTGGAATGTAGGGAAGTTGGGATCCACACCCCTCAGCCGCCAGCCCGCCTTACCAGTCACGTGCAGCCGGACCCCATGGCGACTCTCATAGCGATCGTGGGCGTCGCCGGTGAACTCCACACGGCAGAAGTAGCGTCTGCTGTCCGCCAGGGCGAGGCGCTCGACGCGCAGGGACAAGTCGTTGCGGCGCGGGTTGCCCAGCAGGCGGAAGCGGCCGTGCAGGCTCAGCGCCGTCTGGCACAGCTCGCTGCCCGGCGCCGCGGTGCAGCGGAACACTTGAGGGCCGGCGTACGGCTCGCCCGCGCGCCAGATGGCCGTCAGCGGCCCGTCGTAGTGGCGGTGAGGGTGCGTGAAGGTGCAGGGCAGCACCGCCACGTCGCCAACCTCCGCGCTCACCTCCGCGGGCACCTGCATGGACCAGCGCTGCGATGGGGCACCTGCGGGTCAGGGACACATCAGACTTAGCCTAGGGGGACCGGGTCCTTAACCTCTGGTGGCATCTCCACTCCACTCCACTCCACTCCACTCCCAAAGGCAGGGCTGCAAACACTAGGACTAGATGATAAAATCACTTACTGAGCTCCTCTGTGTTGAGAGCATTTCCCAAAGCGTCTCTTCGAGTTTTTACAGGTGATCCTAGAGATAAATGAAGAACTAAACTGAGGCACAGAAGAGTTAAATAACTAAGGTCACTGTTAGGTTGAGGCAAAGTCAGTGTTCAACTCAGACCTGCCTGGACCCACAGCCTGCATTACAGTGCCCTAAAGGTAAGAAGCTGTGATTCACCAGGAGGCGCTAACAGTATTTGCAGATGAGAAACCGAGGCTCTAGAAGGGGACAGTGCTTTGAAGCACAGAGGTAGAGTTGGTAGGAACAAGTTGGTAGGAACAATGGAGCCAGCCCAAGTGAACTGCATCCTGGCCGGCTACTTAAAAGGCCAGCATTCAGGCAGAGAAAGGAGAGACCCGCATGGTGGATTCTTTACTGCCTCTGTGCCAGGGCACACTGCATTGCCCCTCCACACCAGGGGTTCTCAACCTTCCCAATGCTGCCACACTTTAATGCTGTGGTGACCCCCAACCATAAAACTATTTTTGTTGCTACTTCGTTACTGTAATTTTGTTACTGTTATGAATCATAACATAAATATCTGACATGCAGATGGTCTTAGGTGACTCCCATGAAAGAGCCAATCAACCCCCAAAGGGCTTGCAACCCACAGGGGAGAACCATTGCTCCCGCCTCACTTTCCCTAACTTCCTCCTGGTGAACCTTCAGAATGTGGGGCCAAGGACTGTGGAAGCTGAACCCTGCTTCCAGTTCACCCAGTGCTGGCAAACCACAGGGTCCTGTGCTGCTGCTGTGGGGGTGGGGGTGCAAGTGCTCAGGCTCAGAAGCTTATGCCAGGGGTGGTACCTCCCCAAGAGGAGGCAGGCGGTTGAGCCTGCCTAGCCGGTGCCCTGGGGCACAGTGCACAAAAGGGACCTTTACAGGGAGCCATTTGAATTGTATTATACACAGTCCCTTTATTTATACCATGCCATCTGTCCTGAAAGTACCCAAGAGAAGAAAGACAGGGCAGAGAGTGTTATAGACGTGTAAATGAAGGCCAGCATCCAGGCAAGTAGGAAAGAGAAAAGCCAATTTTTCCTGATGCTAAGCCTAGTGTTCTTTGTGGTCGGCAAGCCTCATTGGGTTGGGATACCCTCAGGCCACCACTGCTAGGCCATCTCCTGTGGTGCTCACGCACCTGTAGTTAGACAGGATACTCACTCCTGCAGAGAGCCGCCCAGAACCGCCACTCCTGCAGGAGCAGGTACACGTCCATGCAGAAGCTCATTGCAGGGCACTCCTGGACTCACTACTGTTTCCTGATGGGACAGGATGGCTCACTGCCCCTCCCCGCCTTTCCCTTCAGTTCAAGTCCTGTCCTCAGGTGACCCTTGTGAGCTGCACCTGCAGAGTGCAGTTCTCGCGCACCCTGGGCTCGGGTGCTGAATGTCCAATCGGCTCCTGCTGTGGGCCCAGAGCCAGAAGACGACGAGTTAAACCACAGTTCGTATTTCACATGGCCCGTTCTTAGGCTTAATCTCTGGACAAGTTGAATTACGTGTTTGAATTCAAGGGCTTGACGTTTATCCTTAGTTAAGAACTAGTTTGGGTGGCAGCCTTTCAAATTTGGGAAACCTGTGTGAAGGTTGTACTGATCCTGCAGGACTTCTAGCTGAAGAGAGTTTCCTCAGGTCTGTCTGTCTGTCTGTCTGACAGTGTAGCTCACACTGGCCTGAAATTCACTGAATATTCCGATCTGACTTAAATTTACATCGGTCTTTTGCTGTAGTCTCTCGAGTGCTATCTTGCAGGTAGAAATCACCACGTACATCTGATTTTGCTCGTTGTTTGTTTGCTTTTGGATTGGGGGGGGGTGTCTCGCTTTGTGGTTTAAACAGGCCTTGAACTTGCACTCTTCCTGCCTCAGCTTCCTAACAGCTGAGACTATGGATGTGCACCCTCAGCCCCTACCTTCCTGCCCCTTGTGACCTTAGACTTGAACTTCGCATCTTGCAGGCTCGTGGAGTCAAGCACTGCCTGCCTGCACACTGTGGGCATTCATCAATTCTGCCAACATTTACTGGATACTTCCGCTCTCCACGCCAGGTGCTGGGGTATGAACTGTGGGGACAAAGATGAACGGGGTACCCTGTCCTCGAGCTGGAGAGAGATCAGTGAACATGTAATTATGCTGTGCTCTGCCAGGTGCTCTGCTGAAAGATGCAGACAGTATTGCCTTTGTCTGAACACGCATGGTTATCAGCCGCTCGCCAGATCGCTCCTATTCAACCCCTGTTATCTGATGAATCACCCTGGCCAGAATAGTCCTCTCTGAGCACCGAACCCAACTCTGGCTTCTCTCCCCTGTACCCTGCGATGAAAGGGGGTTAGGCTTTCAGAAGGATGGGGGCTGGTGGAAGGAGTCTACAGGGATTGCATATAGCAGGCAGGGGTTGTAGAGCCCGACAGAGAGGAGGTATGTGTGTGTACAGAGTCCAGAGAGTGAATTCCACGGAGACCTGGGCTTAATGGTCTATGCTGAGGGAGTATAGATGTGAAAGACATGGCGGTGTGTGCCGTCAGCCCCAGCACTTGGGGACAGGATTATTAGGAATTCAAGGTCGGTTTTTATCTCCATAGGGAGTTAACGATACTTAGGACCCTGTCTCGAAAAACTGGAAAAGGAAAGCATGAGATATGGATGTCAGAGGAGAAGAGGACGCACGATGGCTATGGAGGCCAGACTACTGAAGAGTGGGGGTTGTTGGGAGTCATTTAAAACACACAACAACATCCCATGGGATGTCGTCACTGGCCCATTTTAGAGAAGGGGAAACTGAGGTTTGGAAGGCCTGAGCGACTTCTCAAGGTCAACTGGTGACTGAACAGTAACAGAGCTTCCCCTGACTGGCTCTGCCTCCCTTATTTAAATTCTTACCTCTCTCTCCCGGTTCCCTCCTACTCCTCTACACACACCCCACCCCCACCTGGTGCTTAGTTGCTTAAGAACAGGTGCAAAACAATCTTTTGTACCCCAAGGGGGAAAAAGACGGTTCATTTGATTAAACAAAAATAAACAAACTGCATAGGAACGGTTTAAACTCCAGAGACACGGCTTTGTTTTTTAAGGCTTCAGGAGCTGATACAGTATCTCCTTGCTCTTTCTCCAACCTTCTCTGTGAACTACATGATACATCCAGAAATATTTTAGCCCACACAGGCTTGCCACGCTTTTCCATCTGCTCATTGTAGTAACATTTGATATGACAGTAACATTTAAGGGTTACAGGGGGAAAGCCCCCCAAAGGGGGAGGGGACTTGCAAGAAAAAAAATACATTTTTGTCCTGAAATTTGGGGAAAATTTGCCGAGCTACCTACTCCTATGATGAACTCCAAAATACCACAGCAACAACGCCCAAAGTAGTCAGAGGCGGCCAGGATTCCAGGTAGGGCTGTGGTAAGGGCTCTGCTGTCAGGGGAGGCATGCTTCTGACATGTTGTTTCAGTTGGCTTTGCCAGGAGAAAATGGTAATAGAGGCTTAACCTAGTCACTCTAACATCAGGCAGCATGCCTCTGTGAACTCCTCCCAGATCTTCATTTGCTGTGAAATGCTCTAAAGTCTGCTCTAAATGTATGGCACAGGTGGTGTTTGCTCTAGGAGCCAAAGGGGACACTGAGACCCTTTATTCAGAGGCTCTGTCTTGGCTCCCATTAGCAGATCCAGCGCCTCCTCTCACTTGCTGAGTGGGTTCAAAAGATAGACGCTCTGTCTTAGGCAGGGTCCTCAGGGTGGCCTCAGGGCAGAAGGTGAGAAGTCCTTAGCAGGTACTGTCCAGAGAACATAGACATCTGCTTCGGCAGAGCTCCTAGCTCCTTGTATCTGGTGACATATACTATCCCTCTAGCAGCTCCTGACTGCCAGCTAAGAGGTGGCAGGGATGATTCCCTGACTGGGACTGTGGTGCTTTCTGTAGGGGCTCTCCTGTGTGTGTTGTGTCTGGAAGCATCCAGGGGTCAATGAGAGAGGCCCACACCCCATAGTCTGGATCAGTATCTGCGTCCAGGGCTTACCAGGGATGGTGGTGGGGACATGCTAGCTTTGGTAGAGCAGAACCTGGGTGACCATTCCAGCTCTGGTCGGGAACATATAAACTGAAATGCTGGAAAGTGATTTCTGTTTCTAAGGCCATTTAAGGCAACAAGGGATGACAGCACACATTCGCTGGAAGGAATCATCAGGAACAATGGAATCCCAGAGCAGAAATGATATAGTAAAAATGCCATTTACAGGAGGAAGCCATAGAACTCATGACTCACCATGACCTCCTGTCAGGCTGAGTAACAGGTGCTTCATTAAAAGATGCCCAGGGATGAAATGACCAACAGTGACATTATGGGGGGAATAAAACCCAGAGAGCTCTGACTCATCATGGCCCTTGCATCGGGCTGTATATTACACACAGATGAAAATCTCATTGTCCTCAATGTTGCTTTGTTTTGATAGTACGTTCCTTAGATGGGGAGGCAGGGCCTCCAGCCCAGGCTCAGAATTGGCTGCAGGACCTTAGGTGAGTCTTGATGCCTGTTGACTTGCTAGGTCCTCCATGAAAAACCATTTCTGGATGTTTACTCGAGCGACCAAGTCTAAAACTCTGGCTGGCTGAGCATGCCAGTTCTTACTGCCGTGAGGCCATTCCTTCCGGGGACACAGGCGGTTCATGGTGACCGCCCACCTTGCATTATCTCTCCCTGACTTCCAAAAGTCATGATCCTAGTATTCAGTAGGCTGACACAGGGAGATCTTAAATTTAGGGACAGCCTTGACTGCATAAGTCCTGGGCCAACCTGGATTATATAATAAGACTCTCAAACAACTAAAAATTTAAGAAAAAAAAAAAAGAAAAAAGAAAAAAAAAACCAACCACTTTCACTAGATCTGAAAGCCAACATTGAGTGAGGTTGACAGTACATAGAATATTTTAGAATTATGTCCAGTTAAAAAGTCTTAGGTATTTAAAAGTAAGTCACCTTCTAACCAGTAACGAGCTACTAGAAAAGGTTCCGCCTTCCAGCTCCTTTAGAGCTGTGCGTCACGTGACCCACTGATGCCCCACATGCCCCACATGCCCCTCAAGGGGGGCTTCAGTTCCCACCTCCTCTAACCAGGATTCAGCTGGGGAGAGTTTAATGCGGTGTCCCAAAGGCTCCCTGGAGTAGAAAGACAAAGGAACTCAGCTGCAGAAGGTGAGTCGAAACTGGATTAGATCAGAATTGGAAACCTTTGCTTCGGGTACAACTGACCAAAGATTTCCACCGGTCCCATGGTGAGGAAGGAGGCAGGAGTTTGCAGGAAGTCTGTGTTGACCATCTGTGAAGTGCTGGACACAGTCGTGCTGCTTCTCAGTGGTGGAGTAAGAACAGGCACCATGCAAGCATCTTTGGATGTTTCCATATGATTACGTTAAAGGTCTACCAGATGGTCCAGCCAGGAAAATGAACTTCATGGTGGGGTAAGGGCTAAAGAATGACACTTTAAAAGAAATCAGGTTGGCTATGGTGACCTTTATAGGGCAGTTCTCTGTGCTTTGAGGGTTGGGCGTGGAAGGAAGTCAGGTGGGGAGTCACAATGGACTGATTGTGTCTCGAGGAGGGATAGCATCACGTCCATGAGAACTGGAGTCCATCAACAACTCATTGTGTTTCTATCCCTTTCCCCCTACCTACCTCCAGTGATTATAACTCCAGTGGACAGGGAGTCAGCCTGAAGAATACAGTTATCTGTATGGGACCATTTTTCTCAAAACCACCTAGGCATGCTAGAAGGGTATTCCCAAGTGTGGCTCCAGTGGTGGTCTCTTGGGCATTGCGGCACCCAGAGAGCCAAGTCATCGAACGTCACCTACAGGTGGCAGGCCGAGCTGGAGTATGCTGCTGATCCCTGATCACCTCGTTCCACCTGGCTCTCCTGTTCTTCAGCCATTTTTTTGTTTGACTTTGCAGGTGGCAGGATAGCTTGTCAGTGGAGAAAAGTTGTGAGGAGGAAGAAGATATGGACAGCAGGAATTATGTCTTTTAGCGACGCGCCTAGAAGGTTCCAGGATGGGTGAGTCTGAGGGATGTGAACAGAAGGCCTGGTTGCTCTCCATCTCCCCTCAGGCATCTCCTTTAGCTCTATTTCTCCTGCCATGTGGGCGTGACATGGCGTGTCACCTGAGTTGATAGAGACACAGAGCCACAGGCTGGTCCTGTCCGGCATCTAGTGCCCACCACATGTAGCTGATCCCTGCCCTGGTCTTCAGGGTGGTTCTGGTTCTTTTTGCTTTGCTTCCCTCCTCTAAGGAGACTTCCTCAGCTGAGCAGGCTTTCCCACAATGCTTGCTGGGAACAGGAAAGACCTACTCATTCAACTTTCCATTTCCTCCTGGCCTCAGTGATCTGGGTGACAGGGACTAGTCCTATGGGGCTCATGAAAGACAATGGCACGCTCACAGCTGATGAATACCAGGGCCAGTGTTTGAAGTTTGCACCTGATATCAGTTTTATGTCCTTTGCAATTCACCGATCTGCCAATCCAGGTCGGGACATGTTTGCTCCCTTAGATCCCACCCTTACAGAAAGACGTCTCAGTCGGATGACCTGGCGAAAAGACAGACTTGACTGATTCCCATCTCCTCCCACTATATGATGGCGGGTATATGTTGGAAGAAAGACGGCTGGATCCACACACACCGATGTTCATATATCAGTTCTACCTGACCCCACACCAGCAGAGTTGACCGACAGCTCAGAGTACCATGACCTTAGCGTACAGCACATGTGATGGCCATGCATGTGTGGAGCAGGCACTGTTTAGAAATGGCTATGAGGAGGATGTCCCAGGCTGGGGTTGGTGAAAGGATTGCTTGGGAGAGAAGGGCTTCTGAGCTGTGTCTTTGTCCTTTGCCCTTGACACTCATTTACACTGGGCATTGGCAACGTGGAGTTCAGGGTCTTGCTGCCTGATTGTGACTCTGCAGGCCATGGATGGAGCCACAGAATTTGCATTTTAACTAATGTGCTACCCTGGTTCTGAATCAGGTAGACCTGGTACCCCTTGAAAAGGACTGTTCCCAGGGAAGAGTTCCCACCCGCCCCACAGTGTTTGTGATGGCCATTCCTGATGGTTAGCATGACTACATCTGGAACGAACTACCATGCAGAAATGGAGGGCACACCCGTGACCCAGATCTGGGGCTGGAAGACACAGGCTTTTGATCCAGGTATTGATGTGGAATGACACAAGATTTTGATCTGGCCTTGAAAAGCTTCTGCCTAGGGGTGGTAGTGCACACCTTTAATTTGGGGCATACCTTTTGCTGGAATCCTACATAAGGGCAGCGGGAAAAGGAAGGGCTCCTCCTTCTTTGCCTGCTAGCGCTTACTTGCCAGCACATCTGTTGGAACCTACTTCTTGTGGATTCCAGCTTACACAAGAAGACCAGCTGAGACACCCAGCCTTGTGAGACTGAGCAACTGGTAGATCCTTGGACTTCCCACTCACAGCTGCCCATCTGTGGCTTAGTTGAACTGTAGACTGTAAGTCATTTAAACACACTCCCTTAATATATAGACACATTCCATAAGTCCTGTGACTCTAGAGAACCCTGACTAGCAACGGTGTTACCGTTAGGCAGTTAGCACAACCTTTGTCTTTGGCCTGATTCCTCACATAGAGCAATCCTCATGTTTGTTCCCACACACCCACCAACTCCTTTCTCCTTGTTCCTGAAGCAGTTGGATGCCAGCAACACCCAAAGTCTGTCCAGAGCGTGTACCATCTTCCTTATTCCGGGGATTTATCCCCCTTGCAGGAAAAGATAGGATGGCCTTTGTATAGTGGTGAACACTGGGGTTTGTGAAATCAGGGCACTGCCCCAAGTTACTCGGAAACCTAAGACAAGGCCAAGATTTGGTTCTCTGCCCCTTATCACCACAGCCTTGTAATCCGTAGCTTTTCTCCCGCACAGACCTAGAGGCCTGTGGGCAAACTTGGCTGCTGAGTTTTGAGGGGAGACCCTAGCTAAGATCTATTCTATATGACTCAGAGTAAACAGGGGACACTCACCGGTCTGGAGCACACAGGCCAAGCAGGCCAGGAGTTGGAGGAACCCCTCCATGCTCTGACGCCTGCAGACCCAGCAGCCCTCTACCCAGCCAGGTCACCACAGAAAACCTTCTTAGTGTGCTGTGACAAAGGCAGGTGGGTGTGCTCGGTGCCAAGTCTGCAGGCCCATTGGACTCTAAGCAAGCTGGAGGAACTGGCAGCGGCAGTCAAGTAGCCAGCGGTGTGAGTAGCCAGGACCCGTGCGCTTTAGTCATGTGGGGAACAAACAGGAAGCTCTGGTGTGAGTCTCCCAGGGAAGAGCAGCAGAGCAGAGGGGAAGAAGCCAGGCTTTGCTTGTCTACCCTCCCCTCCTCTTTCCCTCACTTCTCAACCCCCGCCCTATGTTTTTATCAACTCTAGATGGTTTTCTCTCCCCAACTCCCCTTATTTTTTCCTCTTAAAACTATACTGTTTTCTGCAAACACTCCATCAGAGGGTTGAGGACCCTGTCCAAGTGGTAACGGAGATGTGGCGTTGTGGGAAGTTGTTGGGGTTTGGTAGAAAAAGATTAGAATGGCAACGACTAGCAGACGATTCTGTCTGTGACCAGAGCTCTCTCTAGAGGGTCTGTCTTCTAGTGTAGCACGTCTATGGTTATGGTTGTAAGGATTAACCCTGAAAGGAATCTCATTAACTGTAGATTTGGGGGTCTAGTTGGGCAAGTCATTTGGATCTCTCATAGGTCCCAGGTCAGACCAAAGCTTCTGGTTCTCAAAAAAATAAGAGGCCTCACCATACTATGTGCCGTTGTGTGGCAGTGTTAGGTAGGTATAGGCCACAGCCCTTGGGAAAGGGAAGGAAGGACTCTGGAAGCTTATTTGATGTGTGTGTTGTTGTGTGTATATATGTGTTGTGTTTTTGTATGTGTGTATGGTGTGTGTTAGTGTGTAAGTATGTTATATGTGTATGTGTGTGTTGTGTAGGAATGTGTATGTGTGCATATATATAGTGCATCATAGTGTGTGACTATATGTAGTTGTGTGTGTATGTGTGTGGTATGTATGTATGTGTACGTATGCATATGTGGTGTGTGAGACTGTATATATATGTATATGTGTGTGTGGTATGACTGGTGTTTGATGTGTGGGAGTGTGTATGTGTGTGTATGAGTGTGTGGTGTGTGTACATGGTGTGTATGTGTATTGTTTGTATGTATATGTGTTAGTGTGCATGAGTATATATGTGTGTGGTGTGGGAGTGTGTATGTGTGTAAATGAATATGCATGTGTGTATGTGTGTATGTGTGTGTGTGCTGTGTATGTATCTGTGGGTGGTATGTTTGTGTGAGTGTATATGTATGTGGTGTGTGTATGTGAGTGTGTGTATGTGTGGTGTCTGGTGTGTATGTATGTGCATGTATATGTGAATGTATATGTGGTGTGTGTATAATGTGGTGTGTGTGAGTGTGTATGTGTGTGTAGCATTTTTATATCAGTGTGTATTTGAGTGTGTGTGTGTGTGTGTGTGTGTGTGTGTGTGTATACTGATGGTACTAGAATACCCACAGAGACTGAAGTGTGATGGCCCAGTTATACGGGTGAACTATACTTGTGTGCTTCATTCCACGCAGAGGTCACAACAACAAGGCAGGAACCTCATGTGAGTTCTTCCTTATGTTGGACAGCAGCGGGGTTTGTAACCTTGAGGGGTAAGAGACAAAATGAGATGTAGTTCGTGTGACAAAGGCTTGTGAAAATGATGTCAGACCAAGGCTCTCACTATGTAAAGCCAGCCCATCACTGTGGCAGGATGCCAACAGAAAGCTCCTAAGAGCCTGTCATAGTGGTGGTTTCGTTCCTTCAAGCATGAATGGGAGCTCCATCTTCCTAAGAGAATTTGTGAGGGCCAGGATGAAACACGCCTCAGTAGTGATGCAGCCCATGGTCCCATCCTGCCCATGGTCCTCTCCGGATTTCACTGGCCTCCACCAGCCTTTGGCACAGTCTTGGGAGAGCTGCTCTTCAGGAAGTCTGTACTATTGGGTTAAAAAAATAGTCTTGGGACATGATGGTGATGTGATGGTGATGTGATGGTCATGGTGATGGTGATGGTCATGGTGGTGGTGATGGTCATGGTGATGGTGATGGTCATGGTGGTGGTGATGGTCATGGTGATGGGGGCGGATGTTCACCATGGAGGAGTGGGGTGTGCTCTCTGCCCTGGGGCTTTCTAGCTACACATACCAACCAGTTCCCCTTCCTCTTTCTCCATCTCCCCACTCTCTCTCCCATCCCTCTCATATTCTTTCTTATCATCTCTTTTCTCTCTTCTTTCAACTCTTACTTTCTAGCTCACACCTTACCTGGCCAGCCTCCTACTTACTCCAGTGTTATGGCAACAATGTCCAGGCTGATCACCCTTGAAGGACAACATTTGGAGGAAGGAATCTGGTTTACAAAAGGTTTGTGCTGAGGAAGATGGACAGGCTCAAGCCCTTGTCCAAGCTCCCTCTATGGGATTTAGGAATAGAGTCAGGTTCCAGCTGCATATGTAGCAGAGGATGGCCTTGTTGGACACCAATGGAAGGAGAAACCATGGAAGGTCAATGGAAAGACAAGGCTGGGACCCCAGTGTAGGGGAATGTCGGGGTGGGGCGTTGGGAAGGGGTGGGTGGTTGGATGGTGAAACACCCTCATAGAAGAAGGGGGAGGGGGAATAGGATAGGGGTTTATGGATAGGAACCTGGGAAAGTGGATAACATTTGAAATGTAAATAAAAAGGTATCCAATTATAAGAAAAGGGAAAGAGTCAGGTCTTCAGCACTCAGTGAAAGACTCGTTTTCTTTGTCTTCTCTGCACAGCATAATGGTTCTGCACCCCCTGAAGCTAGCACCTGTAATTCTTTTTAGAGCGACATAGAATATCTCCACAGGTTAAAACCGACCTCACTTTACATGCTTTCTCTTGGTTGATGCATAGGACTAAAGACATGGAGAGGGGGACAGGGTCACCTTCAGGTTCCGTAAGGTTGAGGTTAACGTCTTCACCACCATGGTGACCTTATCTTTAGGGTTTAGAATGCTGGGCAAAAGGTGGGGAGTGACGTAAAGGGCTTAGGGAAGGGCGGGAACTTACAGGGCAGGAGAAGTTGGTAAACTCTGCCCAGGACAACTCCCCGAAGGAGTGGCTTTGCAACACCAGGGCTTCTCTTATCACAGCAGGCCTGGTTTACAACAAGAGTTCTTGAGGAACAATAAATGGAGTGGAAGTTTACCTGGTTACGTAAACAAATGAACCAGCATTTGATATTCCCAAAGCTTGGTATGGGTTTCCAATGTGTGACATGTGTGGACAAGTATAGGCATATATATACCTACCTACACACACACACACACACACACACACACACATACACGTATGTGCACATGCACACGAATATGTACACAAATATGTATCTATCTGTATTTGATGTATATATATATATGAATATGTATATATATGTAGATACACATAGCAGATTCTTAATTGAATGATATTTATGGCTCTATTACTGGACAATAAGCTGATGCCTTCTCTCGGCCTCTCTGGGTTACTGGGTTAGGATCCACGATGCTTGCTTCTTGAAGGGCAGTGTTCAGGAGACAAGAGTTAACAGGACGGAATTGAGTTTATTGTGACCCTGAAGAGATGGAAGGTCCCAACCCACCCTACAGCTCTATCGTGGGTACTTACCTATCCTGGAGGTACACAGGACTTCTCTAGGAAGGGAAAAGCATTGTACATCCAGGCAGGTGGCTGTATGGTGAGCAGGCCTTTGTCACCCAGCGTGTGTATCCTTCGTTTTGCTTTGAAACACTTCAGTGGCCTCCACCCCATCGCCGGTCCTTCTCCCGGCTATTTTTCTTTTACTTGCTTTTTGACAGGATGTAGCATTTATTGGTGAGCACAATGAAGTCCAGGGCGTACGACCTGTCCAAGGGATCACACCTGAAGAGTTATTTGACCCCAAAGCCACTGAAGGTGTCTTTTTGGCGACCATGTCTTCAGATCTTTCCACATTCACATTGATAAGGCCCCTTTCTTTGAGACGTTGATCTGTTGCTAGGGGACTTGAATTTGATCCTGCCTTGGGCCTAATTGTAGATGGTAGATGGCCATGATGACTTGGCTGGTGTGAACCTTGGCCCCTGGATCTCTGGGGCTCCCCAGTGGTACCCATGAACTTCTCTGAGCCTAGAGTGAGGACAGTGTAACTTTAAGACACCAACATCTGGTGGAAAATAAAGTCCCCAAGACCCCTTTGGGCAGTATAAGCAATCGGCTACTTGCACTGCCAAGGAGGATGCCCGTACAGCCCTTGAGCACTACAGCTCCTTGTAGTTAGACATGTGCTTCTCTGTAGGTTTAACCTCACATTGGTTTATATGCTGAACATTGTCAGGTCTGTAGAAAGGAAGACTGGGGACAGGCCAGACAAAGGTCACCAGGTGTTCTGGTTTCTGTCTATAGAAAGGATTGTTTAGCAGTTAACATCTTAGACATGTAGGTGGGGCTTCCCTCTAGAATTTAGAACGCATCAAAAAAGGATTAGGAAAAGATGGGAGGGCAGAGAACAGGGAACGTAAGCAGCTCTGCTAAGGACAACTCCCCAAAGGAGTGGCCCTGAGCAACGGGGCCGGCTGCTTGTGCTTTACTGACAGGCAGATGGTATACACTCTGTCTAGACTAAGACACTTCTGTCTGGGACACATGTTAAATTGTCAAGACACCAGTACGATAGTCATGAACCAAGGCTGTTCTTGGAAAAATGAGTCTGTTCTTGTCTTTTTTTTTTTTTCTAGAAATTTCATGTATGAATGCACTTCCTGCAGAAGGTCTTAAGGTTTTCTGGATCCATACACAAATGCCTAAGGACCAAGGCAAAACAAGACTGTGGTAGTAGGACTGTCTTACTTAGGAGGGCTCTGTGTGCGATTTTATGGCCTAGAGATGATGTGAAAGACATCTGTATTCAATAGAAACCATACTTCAGGCCTTTTAATCCTTTTCTAGGTCAGTACTTTGCAGTGTGATCAACTTTCCAGACACTGGACAGAGGAAGGCAGTGAGGCCATTGTCTTATCATAAAACAATATTGCAGGAATGATACCCTAGGTGTGACGTCTTACTATATTGAAGCTTAGTAGATTAGATTACTGAATGAGTCTACAGTTTACCGTGGGTTTATCAGGATATAATCCCATCATAACAGAGAAGCGTCATTTCCCAGTTCCCCAAAGTGTGCTGTTTCTCTTTCTATCTATGTTCCTTTGCCTCAGTTTTCCCCTGTAGTCTCTGCAGGGAAGGTCGGGATGTATGTGGTAGGGTCTTGGAGGGGAGTTGTGAACGAATGCTGGCATCTCATGGTTCAGGGACCAGGGAAGAGACCATGTGTGCCTTGGTGATGGCCGTGATGATTTATACACGCTGTACCCATGACACAACCTGCTGAAGTGTAGGCAGTACCCCTGTGTGAATGCCCAGGCAAAGGCAAGGGAAGGTTGGAGCATGAAAGAAAGATCAGTTCTCGGGAGCGTGGGCTGCTCTCAGCCAAGTAGTCTGAAGCAGGCTAAATCTGGAGGATGTGAAACTCAAGCCAACCTGTGTCAGGAGCAGCGTGGGGACTGTAGTGACAAGGCAGACAATGGAGGAGCTGCTTGTGTCTTGAGGTAGTGGGGTTAAGGCTTCGGGCTGGTGTGAGTGTTTACTCCTCAGGTATGGCTGTTTCTAGTCTTACCCAACTAGACAGGGCAGCGTTTCCATGCAGATACTCGGGGCCAGAGCAGACTTGGGCAGCTAAAAAGTCAGCTCTCTGCTTGGGTAGAGGCTTTCTCTGATATATAACATGGGGACTTAGTGGGCCAAGCTCTTGCCACACTTAGGCTAGGAGCAGGGACACAGAGCTGAGGGTCTCTAAGTCAGGGTAAATGAGGCCTCGGCCTCTGGCTAGGCTCTGAGGAATGTTCCTCCTATGTCTTGTCAACTTTTCCCCTTCTGTAGAAATGCTATTTTTGACATTCTGTGGCATTTCCCCCCTTCGCCTTATTGGTCATAGCAGAAGGGCTATGGTGCCTTCCAGGAGAGCACAGCCTCCAGGGCAGACATTGGAGGAACCGTGTCCAACTTTGTAGTAATCACCAGGGGACTTTGGGAAACATCTTACTCTATGTAGAGAGACAGTCTTTCACTTTGAGTTCCATCCAAGTGGAATATACTTATTCAGATTTGTTTGACTCTGTGTGTGTATGTGTGTGTGTCTGTGTGTATGTGCTTGTATGATATGTGTGTATGTGTACATGTGTGTGTGCTCATGTGATGAGTGTGTGCACCTGTGTGTATGTATGTGTGTGCTTATGTGATGAGTACATGCACCTGTGTGTGTGTCTGTGTCTATGCCTGTGTATGATAAGTGTGTGTGTGTGTGTGTGTGTGTGTATGTGTGTGTGTGTGTGTGTGTGTGTGTGTGTGTGTGTGTGTGTGGTAGGGAGTTTGACATCAGGTCAACCTTTACCTTAGATTAGTCAAGGTCTCTCGGCTGAGCACAGCACTTGCCTATGTAGCTAGTCTCTCTACCCAGCTTGCCCTGGGGGATCCTCTATCCCCACCTTCCACACACTGGGATTACATGTGGACGTCCACACCTACCCAATACTTATATGGCTGCTGGGGAGCCAAACTCCAGTCCTCATATCTGTACAGCAAATGCACTGTCCACTGAACTGACCCCCAGTGTTCGATTCAAATCTCAGTGAAGAAAGAGTATGAGTCTAAGAACTAGCCTTCAGATGGCCGAGTACCTGGATAGTGTGCACAAAGCCCTGGGTTTGGTCTAAAACCTCAAATTACAGTGGGCGTGGTCAGGAGAACATGGCCCACTGGTGTAACTAATCAGGGCTCACGTGTGAGTTCACAGAGTGACCACCACAGCAAGCAAGGTCTGCACCAGGTCCCCTGTGCCCGTTTATGTTCTGGCTGTTAGCTTGATGTGTTCATGGACTCCTAACAGTGGGAGCAGGGGTGGGGTGGGGGTTTGGAGCAGGGGTTCTCTGACTCTCTTGCCTGCTCTTGGGACTCTTTTCTGAGGGTTGCTCTGCCCAGCCTTTTCCTTGTATTTCCTTTCGTCTTGTTTGGAGTCCTGTTCTTTTCTGAAGAGAAACAGAGGTGGGGAGGGGCTAGGAGGAGTAGGGGGAGGGGAAACTGATCAGGATATATTGTACGAGAGAAGAATTTATTTTAAACTTTTAAAGGTGGGGAGGGGACTGGGTGTGGTGGCTCTCACCTGTAATTGCAGTGCTCCGGGGGTTGAGGGAGGATCAGATTGTTTTTCTAATATTAATAGTGGAAAAGAGATTCCCATGAAAGAGTAGAATTCTCCATGATTTTAATCTCTTTAGAAACATAGCAAGCCAAGCAAATGTTCTATTTTCTGTTGAAATGTAGACATATTTTCATTATTATTTTTCATCTGTTTAGAGTTTTGTTTTTTATTTTGCTACTCTTTCTAAACTAGATGTAATCATTTTATTTTATGTGTGAATGATTTACCTGCTTATATATCTATGTACCACATGTATGCTTGGTGCTCGCAAAGGTCAGAGGAGGGCATTGGATCCTTTGGAACAAGAGTTACAGACACTTGGGAACTGCCTTGTGGATGTTGGAAATTGAATCTGGGTTCTTTGCAAAAGAGGTATGTGCTCTTAGCCACTTCAGTCTGTAAATTATTTATTCTTTAATTAAGAATCTTAGGCACAGTCTCATGAGTTATAGGCTTGCTGTATGGCCTGTGGTGACCTAGAACATCTATTTTCTTCCTCAGTCTCCCTGTATTAAGATTACAGGCACACGCCAAGCACGTCTCATTATATCAGGTGCTGGGATTGAACCCGGGGCTTTGTGCATGCTAAACAACACTCTACCAACTGAGTTACACCCTCAGCTCCTTTCAGCTTTGAGAAACAACACAATTGCTTAAAAAAATACTATCATATATACTTTAGAAGACTCTTTGATCTGATTAAATGCTTTTTGTAGTGTTGCAAGATACAAAAACCAGGACATAAAAAGCTTTTCTGTACACTAACCATAGTGTATAGCTCACTGAAAGGGAAGCCACTAAAGACACGCCATGTGCAACAGCATAGAGGTGGCTGTAGTTAAGGCAGTGTGACGAGAGAGAGAAGTAAAAGATACCCAAATAGGAAAGGAAGAAGTTACATGCCCCTGTTTGCAGGTGGCATGATCTTGTACTTAGAAGACTTTTGAGGCATGGGAAGCCTCCCTCTAGAGTTGCGGGTCAGGGAAGAGGGTCCAAGAGACTCCCAGGGTAGTATGGGTTGTTTCCATCTCCCTTGGCTGCCTCTGACAAGTTGAAGGTAAATCGTTATTGCTGAAGACATTACACATTTTGGATACAGAACTCGGAGAAATAGAGATGGAACTGCCCAATGGCCTCCTGAGGAGGACTGTTTCCTCACAGTATCAGAAGTAGCTATGCCAACTGCCAAGGGAGAAAAGCAATCAACACTCCTACCTACCTATAAAGCCATAAACCAATGACCAACTGGGCAGGATGTGCTGCAATAGTGGTACGTTTATCTTGGGGTTAACCAACAGCTCCCTAAGGCCAGGAAAACACTCAAGAGGAGGAAATTCATGTCTGACACTCAACCAATTTTTTTTTGAGGAAACTCCATATTGATTTCCAGTTTGCCTTCCTACTAGCAGTGAGTAAAGGTTCAAATTTATGACCTCATCTTCTATATCTATCTATCTCATCATCTATCTATCTATCTATCTATCTATCTATCTCATCATACAAACACACATACATACACACACACACACACACACACACACACACACACACACACACACACACACACACACAGTGTAACCAACTAGATCCCAGAAAGATCTTAGATCTTAGAGAAGAACCAGCTACTACTATGTCCTAAACCAATATATTTTCTAACTGTATTCTAAACAGTTACCTTTATCCCCACAGGTAAGTGTAGCTCTCACCCCTCATGAAAAAAGCTCCTTTTCACAGCAGATGGATACTGTTGCAGTGATCCACAAATGGCCAACAATGTAGCGAAAGGGTGACTCTAGAGTGCTCATCCCCATCTACAATGCACACACATATCTATGGCTCAGGAAGCAACCTGAGGGGGAGGGCAGAAAGATTGTCAGAGTCAGAGGAGCAGGATGCCTGCTGCTGGACAGTTTCTTCTGGAAACGACAGGGGAAGTGAACCCATAGAATCTCAACAATATGTTTGTGGAAAAGAGGCCAACATAATGACATCATCAGTCAGCATGCCAATGTGGATGGGCGTCTTCACAAGGCTCCGTTCTTCGGTGCAAAGCTATAGATAATCAATGGCTTCTGAGAGGGGGAGAACCAGCCTTCTCCAGGAATGAGCCAGCCTCTTTATTCAGCCCTTAAAATATGTGCATGAGAGCTACACTAAATGCACTCAGAGATTGTGCGTGTGTGTGTGTGTGTGTGTGCGCTAGATAGATGATGAGGTCATGAATTTCAACCTTAATTACTGCTAGTTGGAATGTAAACTGGAAATCAGTATGGAATTTCCTCAAAAACTGAAACTAGAAAGATCATATGTCCCAACCCTACTTTTTTTATTCTTTTATTATTTTTTTAAGGAGTTCCGGCAAAGTCTTATTAAAGGAAAACTGTCTTGTTTACCTCTCACCTGTCTGTTCTGGCGTGCTTCTAATAATATCAGAATCACCCTGGTCACTGGTAGCCAGTGTGCATACTCTAGTATTTTCCACACGCTGTGCCCAATTCAATGTTATTGCCACTGTAGTGATGGACACCAGTTTTAGCCAACATGGCATAGTATTCTATTTCAGATTTCCTCAAAGCTGGACAGTTGTTGGCGAGGATAACCAATTTCGCTTTGCCTTGTCTGATCGTCTTCATATCTGTTTGTGCCCCAGCACGTACTTTCCACTTTCATAACAAGTTGGAGCCTAGAGTTGATCGACTCCAGAGACTTTTTTGTCTTCGTTGTAGCCACTATCTTCTTGCCTTAGGTGTGGGACAAACCCCAACCAAGATCAGATGCCAAGATGGCCGGGGAGCTAGAAAGGAAGGAGCTCCCCAACCCTACTTTTGAACAACCCTAAAGGACTCTTCGTCAATACACTAGAGAAGCACTTTCACAGTCTTGCTTCTTGCTGCAATATTCTCATAGCCAGGAGAGGGAATCAGCTTAGGTGTCCAACAAAAGATGAGGGGATTTAAAAAAAAATGTGAAGCATGTATATACACAGTGGAATTTCCTGCAGCTGTAGAGAAAAATGAGATCATAACTTACGCAGGAAAATGGATGGAACCAGAAATAATTGTTTTTTTTTTGTTTTTTTTGTTTTTTTTTTTGGTTCTTTTTTTTTTTTTTTTTTTTTTGAGCTGGGGGTGGAACCCCGGGCCTTGCGCTTTCTTGGCAAGGGGTCTCCCACTCAGCCAAATCCCCAACCCCTCCAGAAATAATTGTTAAGCGAAACAAGCCAGACCGAAAACTGCTAATGTCATCTAGCTCATATATGGAAATGTGATTTAAAATGCATGTTCATCTACACTTATATATGTCTATATGCATATTCATTTATGCTAGTGTTTGTAGGTCATGAAACTAGAAATAAGGTCTTAGCAGAGGTGAGAAAAAGCACATAATAGAAAAGCAGAAGGGTATGAAGTGTGGGGATAGATAGCTCAGAGGATGAAGGTGCTTGTTGTTGAAGGGACCAAGTAGGATGTTAAAATGCAAAACAGAACTCATGGCACAATGTTGTGCATGACCCCCCCCACCAGCATTCCAGTGGCGGGCACACCATAATAATATATAAAATTAAACAGTAGCAGAAGAAGAGGAGGTCAACAAGGGAAGAGGAGAATGAATGGGAACATACATGTCATAACATGCATGTATCAAGAGGACAAGCTAAAACCCAGCATCTCATACGTTAACCTAAAAATTATTAGTAAATTTTTTTTAGTTTTTTTTTTTCCAACTTAGAATGGCAGTGCATATCTGTAATGAAGCACCACTGAAGCTGAGACTGGAGGATTACAATTTTGAGAATAGTCTGGACTACATAGTAATTTTAAGGCCAGCTTTGGGTTGATAGCAAATAAGAAATAAGATATTTTATAGAAAAGAAAGAGAAACGCTAGGCATGGTGACTCATGCCTGCAACCCCAGAGCTCTGGAGACTAAGGTAGGATCGTGAGTTTGAGGCTTAGTCTGGGCTACAAAATGAACTCTTGTGTCAACTCAAAGTGCAGATTACTCTTTCATGTCAGTTTAGGAATTAAAAATCCTTCAACGGAATACCACATTTCACCTAGCAGAGTAGCAAACACTTGACGGAAACCTTGTAAGAAGACTTGAGAGTTCTCTCACTCAGCCGCTCTACTTCAGGGGTTTAATTCTCTAGATCTCCTTATGTCAGTGGCAAAATATTGTATCAGAATCTTCTCCTTAGTATTGTTTGGCTGAGGGATGGGTTCTGAAATCTTAATGCCACAGTGGTCTTCGGGGCGCGGGGGGCGGATAAAACTGTATATTCCTTCCTTTATTCCAGTTCCTCTTAGCTCTCCTTTCTAGAACCCTCTCTTATTTTGTAGCGATATGGTTGCTCCAGATCCCGTGTCCTTGCTTTTCAGGCCAGAAAATCGGGCTTTCCTGTCAGGTTAAGCTGGTAGTTACGGCATTAACTATATAGCTTTCTCTCTGGCAAAAAAAATGTCCTAAAAACGAGAAATTTGCTTCATACTATTTCCTTCCTGTAAGTGCCAACTTCCTTCCAGTGTTTGCCTGTTTTTAAGTGCACTCTTGGGCCCGCAGCTCCGCCCACCCAGGACCCACAGCCACTCCCAGGGCCCAGGGCCCAGGGCCCCGCCCACCCAGGACCCACAAAACCTCCAGCTCCCATCCCAGAGTAGGTTGTTACTGTTTTCAGGAAGCTGGTACAGTCAGAGATTACTCAGCTCCACTCATATGCAACTCATTTCAGATTCTGCTTTAATTTAATTTTAATTTTTGAGATTGCATCAGGCCATGGAGATCAGGCTGGCCTTGAACTCAGAACCTTCCTTCCCAGCTTCTTAAGCACTGGGATTACAGGTGTGCACTGCTTCTGGCTCAGTTCCTGAAGTTTTTTTCTTTTTAATCATTCAGTTTGTGCGTACATGCATGTGTAAGTGCGTGTGAGTGTGTGTGAGTGTGTGTCAGGAGACAACTTCTGGGACCTGGTTCTTTCCTTCCACCTGGTTTCTGAGGCAGGATCTCCTTTGCGGTTTCTGCCACCAGTTTCAACTCTCCTCTCTCCATCTCCCATCTCTCTGGGATCACAAACGCAAGCCACATAATCCCACCTGTGGGTTTGGAGCATGGAACCTGGGCTGTCACATAAACATTGCAAGCACTTTAACCCACCCAATCCTGACAACCACTGAGATACATTGATACCACGCTGCAAAGTGCTGTTCTGACTTCATCAAATATTCTATGGCAGGTACTGCAGTGAGAAAGGCTTCAAACGGTGGGTTTTCAGACACAATGTATGGCGGGTGGTATCTTCAGAGCCGAGAGGTTTTTGTGGTTCTTTTTCAAATTGCAACACTGTTTCCCTCTCTAGATAAGAGAAAATAATGACTATGTATACAAACACAGGACTCATGACTCATAGTGAACAAAGCTAGGCCCTACAAGTGACTCACTGCGACTTAAGAGACTGGAGGAAGTGACCAAAGTGACCAGGCTACTCGCGAATGTTTGGTTGTGACTTGGCAGGATTTATCGCAAATGGACTCTGATTTGGGAACGGTCTGAACTTGATTTGCCAGGTCACTGGGAGTCATCTTCTGCTCTCTCTTGTTTACCATCAGGAGGACGTAAGATCCTAGGATGTGATTAGAAACAGCAAATGAATACAATTCGAGTTAAGTCACTCGGTCACGTAAAGTGAGGGTGGGGATGGACGGTGAACAGGACCATGTAGGGGAAGGCTAGAAGTACTGAATTCAGTTGGACCTTACTATGTTCGTATCTCTCCTCCCTTCTCTGGTTAATGGGGTGGGGGTGGACTACTTGTGAGTGACTGGGAGGGACCTGAGTTTTGAAGCTCTGTGCCAGCATTTAAGAGCTTTGAGGCAGCTGAGAGGACTCCATTAGCTGCGATTGGGATGGAAAGTGAATGAATAAGTAAATTAATGAGAAAAATAACATCCTGTTCTTCTGCATAAACTATGGCCATTGACTATGTTCTTGAAGGACCATTCTTGTTCCATAAATATTTAGGGATGAACCAGGCCACCTTGCCCCTCACCACGGGAGATGTCTGTGGACCAGAAGTCAGGAACAGGAAAGGTAGAGACAAGAAAGAAAAGATCTTGAAGAGGAGACCCCTTGATTCTCTTCTTTAATCCCCTACCATCCAGCTAAGGGTTGAGTGGATAGGACATACAGAGAATTCTTATAGAGTATGTTTCTGGTGAGGACACTGCGAGACGTGCTGACATCTTCTCCTGGGACCGGAAGCTGCAACCTGAGGTCCTAGAAACTGGGCTTCCTCTCCTTGACTAAGACCTGCTCCTGCTGTATCATTGGCTTCAGAGGGAAGCACGCTGCGTACATCTGCTTCTCTCAGGGGTGAGGGACTTCAGGTGGGTTAAACAGCCTCTGGACAGGAGCAGGGAGCTTAAACGACAAACAGAGAAACAGCAGGCAAGGCAGCACGCACCTATAATGCCAGAACAGGGAAGCCTGAGAGAGGATGTGAATTCAGTACCAACCTCGAGACTTTGTCTCGCACCCAACCAGTTTCCCCACTCAACTCTGAAGGGAGGCAAAGGGGAGAGATAAACCAAAAGCAGAATAAAAGGGGGGTGTGATCCTAACAACATAAAGGTGGGATTACTAAACTCGTGTGGTAGCACACCCCTATGGTAATCCCAGCAGGCAGGAGGTAGAAGCAGGAGGATCAAGAGTTCAAGGCCAGCCTGGGTTACAGA
Organism: Rattus rattus; assembly: GCF_011064425.1. NCBI lineage: Eukaryota > Metazoa > Chordata > Mammalia > Rodentia > Muridae > Rattus > Rattus rattus. The sequence goes on along the minus strand of NC_046168.1, from coordinate 54,084,158 downwards.
AGATTCCTGAGCTTTGGGAGGAGGAATGGGATATAGAGACCCCATTCAGTGCTGAGCGATCCACAGACTTTTATTCTTTGCACCCGAACCCATTGTGGTCCTCTGTCTTAATCACCATCCACTACAAAATGAAACTTCTCTCACGAGGCTTGAGAGGTGCATTAATCTATGTGTATAATATTAATAAATCACTAGGAGTCAGTTTAATACTCCACCCACTTAGCAGGATGATAGTAGCAGGTTTTCTTCTGGGGCCAATGGCCTGTTTAATTATAGGTCTATGTTGGCCCTGACAATGGTGACAGGTATGGGTCTTATCTTGTGGCGTGGTATTGAAATCCAATCAGAAAGTGGTTGGTTACCTATGATGTCGATGCTCAGCCAGTCATCTTATAACTGTTAGGCTCATAGTTGCGTAACACTGATGACTGCTTTTCTCCAGGGATGGCACGCATACACTTCCTAGTACTGTGAAAGCTAGCCAGTAGGAATGAGGTTTCCAGGTGAGTACCGGCTTGACTTCTCCGTGTTCTATGACTTAAGTGTGTGGTAGCTTCAGCAATAGGGTCCCACGGTCAAGTTCTGGAGAATAAATAAGAATATTGCCAATACCCTGGCAAACATCAGACAGAAGGCCTGAGTGTCTATGTATAGTGGAAATTTCTGGTTTCTTTGGAGACTCAGTTGTGTCATGTGACTTATCGTTTTTTCTGGAAGCCGTCTTGTGAGAGGGTGTTTTGCTGAGGCAGACACTTGAGAGGACGAGTGATGTTTGGAAAGAGTCTACGTGGAACCCAACAGAAGTGAACGGTGCTCTCGCATTGGTTTGCCTCACAAGCCTTTGCTGGTCTTCACTTGTCGTGACTCTGTAGAGAGAAATGTGCCAAAGAACTTCTCGTGGTACTCTGGTTGCTTCCTGTCCCTTCTGTGTCACTCCCTGGTTCTTCTGGATCAAGCCACTGTTGCTGATTCCTGTTTGGAGTTTGCCGATTGGTCCGGAATGATGGGTGTATGAGGTTTCAGACTGGATGGTTGATATCCTGACCATGAAGACTGGACTCACCCAAAAGAACTACTTCTAGATGGGCCAAATCCCCTTGTCCTATTTACCATCTTTCTCCCTTGCTTTTGGTTGGAGGGCTAGAAGGGAGGTTGCAGAGTTTAAAAACCCTTATTGAAGTAGGTTTTGAAAAATCTAAGCCTACGCGTATGAGCCCTCTGGACCAAAGCTCAAAACCAGGCAATTCACTCCTGGCAGTGGGCTTTTATTTATTAGCCTGTTACATGCAGAAGGGGCATTGTCAGAAAACGGAGATCATATTAAGTGAAGTGAGTCAGACCCAGAAAGGCGAATGTAATGTTTCATGATACATAAAAATGTCATGTATATGTATGACATGAAACTGGAAGCAAGACTGTCTGGAGAAAGGGGAGGGAGTGTGGAGGACAAATAAGGTCAATGTAGAGGACACATGAGTGAAAATGTGTTTATCAAACTTATGTATAATAATTGTACACCAGGACCTTAGATGTAACTCCACACTGATAGGATTCCCCCTCCCCAGAAATTAAAAATCAGGTTGCTATATGTTACTTCTTGATTTCTAATAAAAATAGCTTCGGGACAGTGTCATATGGCCCATGTTGCCTTGAAACTTACTATGTGGCCAAGATTGGCCCTGAAACACATCTGCCTCCGCCTCTCAAGTGCTGGGAATCCAGGCGAGCCACTGTACTCAGTGTTAGCACCCCTGTTGATGACCGATGAATCCTGTCCAAGGTGTGCGCCTACTTATGTGTAGCTTCTGCTCCTGTCTTCAGTGTCTGAGTCATGACTCAGTGCTTCTCAACTCTCCAAGGCTGCGACCCTTTAATACAGTTCCTCACATTGCAGTGACCCCCGACCGTAAATTTATTTTTGTTGCTACCTCATGGCTGTAATTTTGCCATAGTTGTGAGCTATGATGTAAGCGTCCGCGTTTCCCAATGGTCTGCTGGGGGTCATGATCCCCAGGTTGAGAACCACTGCTTTGTGTGACTCTGAAACGCACGGTCTCTGCTTTGCTCTGACTATGTCGGCATCTCCATTCCTTCTACCCGTTATGAACCCAGTCCCTACATTTAAGTCACGTTGTCCCCCACGTCACTGTTTCCTGTTCGATCCAGTTGGCTCTCCTGACAGGTGGAAATTTGGGTTATTTTTAAGACGCTGTATGCAGTCTGGAAAGTCCCTCTTGTTGCTCTGATCACAAGGAAAGTCAGACAACCCCTGACCTCTCATCAAGACGAGGCTTTTGAGTCTGTTTCTAAAATAATGGAACTGCTAACTGTCATAGGAGCACCCACAAATCCTTTGCAGCTTTCGATCTCAGTGCCGTGTGTGTGTGTGTGCGTGTGTGTGTGTGTGTGTGTGTGTGTGTGTGTGTGTGATGTAGCACTCATGGTTCTGGGGGACAGAGAGACGATGGCTCAGAAGGAACAAGGAACTTGTCCAAAGGCTCGCAGGTGGTGGGAGGCAGAGGCAGGTGTAAGCCAGGCTGTACTCCTGCTGTGCACCGCAGAACTTTAAAGTTGAGCTGGAACTTAGAACCAGATGCCGAAGTTTCACTTTCTGAGGCTGAAAATGTCCCTTGAGAAGGTAGGTTAAAGGGTATGGTGGGATGGTCCTCATGAAGGTTTTGGCTTTATCCTGTGGGTCCCCTGCCACTGAGCTCAAAGGCAATGGGCAGGCAGTGACTTAAGGCTTTATCTCAGAAGGACAAATCTTTCCATAATTCTGTAAGAATGCCACTTCTGCTCTAGCCTGTAGGGCCCCAGGGACACAATTTCCTTAAATTGAGACAATGCAGCCAAGTTGAAAATTTCCACAGGTGTCACTTTGTCCGTGTAGGACATCTGGGCTACAAGAACCTGGGGTCCTGATTTCTCTAAGCTGAGACAGCGTAGTTCTACTGTCCTGAGAAAAAAAAAGTACTTTTTCCTCTTGGCATTGGGGCTCAAACCTAACACCTTATGAGTTCTAGGCAAGTGTCCTACGACTGAACTACATTCTAAGCTGCAACTTGACACAGCTGGAGTTGCCACAGAGCAAGGAGCTTCAGTTGAGGAAATGCCTCCAAGAGATCCAGCTGTTAGGCGTCTTCTCAATTAGTGATCACGGGAGGGGGACCCAGCCCATTGTGGTTCTCTAAGAAAGCAGGCTGAGCAAGCCATAGGGAGCAAGGTAATAAGCAGCATCCTCCATGGCCTCTGCATCAGCTCCTGCCTCCAGATTCTTGCCCTGTTTGGGTTCTTGTCCTGACTTCCTTTGGTGATGAACAGTGATGTGGAAGTTTAAGCTGATTTAACTCTTTCTTCCCAAACCTGCTTTTTGGTCACGGTGCTTCATCACAGCAATGGGAACCACAACTAAGTCACAAGCCCAGAAGTCTTAATACCCTAGGACACACACACACACACATCTGTGTGCAGCTTCTTTCTCCCTTTATTATTATTTTGTTTGTCTCTAGTTATCCTACCTTCTTCATTTCACACCACTCTCTTGCCCCACCCTCTTTTTCATGGTTGCTGTCCTCTGGCCATATTCCTTCACGACATGTAATACCACGGTCACGTAGGCACATTTATATAGTATGTGAATATGTATACCTTTACACAAATGTGTATAGATCCAGCATTTGGGGATTATAAACTTACTAAGATAGATTGAGTTTTTATCACTTGACCAGGACTTGGTTCTTTACCCCAGTAAGCTTTCGGGAGATCTGATGTTTAAGAGCGATGTTTTATGATGTCTTTGTTACTATTGCTATAGCAAAATGCCTGAGACTAGGTAGTTTTTAAAGACCAGGGACTTGGTGAAAGTGGGAGGGTGGGTGGGTGGGTACACGTGGTAAAGAAGAAACACACAGGGCTGCTTTGTTTTGAAGTAGTCCCTGCTCTGTTAGTAACTAACTCCATCTTCCTAATGATCTAAGCATCTCTTAAAGGCCTTACTTCCTACAGTACCACAACAGTAATCTAATTTCAATATAAGTCTTGGTGCAAACCATATACAAAATCATGTTTTATATATATTTGTGTGCATATATACACATATATTTGAATAATAGCATAACATTCCACAGCATATTTGTACCAAATTTTATTTCAGTTATTTCTCTACCAGTGGAAACGCTGTTTCTAGTTTACCCCCTCTATGAACAAATGCAACAGCAATTCTGAGACCCATGTCTTATGTGCTGGCAATCTTTTTAAAATCACACTTGTATTTATCCCTTGAAATTCTCGTAAGGTATTTATTACATTTTGGCCTGTCCTTCCATTATCTCCTGCCGACTCACCCCAGAACCCAGCAGCTCATCTTCCTCTCAACTTCGTATCCTCTCCGACTACTGTCATTAACTTTCCAAATCCACTTAGATATTCTTGGCCACTGTCTAGTTAATGGCTCCACACCCATAAACACGCATGTTAAGAATGTAATTGGGGCTGGGGATTTAGCTCAGTGGTAGAGCGCTTACCTAGGAAGCGCAAGGCCCTGAGTTCGGTCCCCAGCTCCCAAAAAAAAAACCAAAAAAAAAAAAAAAAAAAAAAAGAATGTAATTAGGCAGCATGATCATTTCGTGAAACAGTAGCTTTCCCTGCTAGGGCTGATGCTCTCCCTGCTCACGGGCATTTGGCCCTTTTTTTATATTTTTTTATATAGTACCAGACATGAAATCCCTGCTGTAGAGCGAGCCTTGGATCCAATGAGAAAGTGGGTGGTTGCCCAAGACAGGCATGCCACTGTTGCCCCCATGGGCACAGCTTGTCTGGCAGGTCAGTATTGTGGCATTTAGGGTTCAGCACTGGGTAAGCTCACTGGTGTCTCTTACCCAATAGCCTACAGAACATTTTCAAGCACTGTGAAAACTAGTCAGCAGGGAGTTTACTGGCCAGTTAGATTTTGATTTTCAATGTTGTGCAACCAAGGTGTGTAGTTTCTTCTGCCATAGGGTCTTATCATTTAGTTATGGTGGGCAGACAAGCCATGGAATCAACCTGCGCTAGCCAGTAACTCACAAAGACGCATTCTGTGCCTGGCAATAAGATTACCATCAAATAACCTACGTCTTTCAGGAGCTGTGTTGCTCATCCATGCAGGTACCTCTGCTCAAGCTCCATGTTTGGTATATATTTTAAAATTAACTTTAAAACTAGTAGGTTTCCATAAAGCGTAGCCCCAGAGCCTTGGCTTTGTTCACTCACCTCCTACACCTTGCTATCCTTTATCCCCCTGCCCTCGTCTCCATTTAAACCTTTACCTGGAGTCGCCCCACCCAGTTATTTCAGGGCACCTCCAGCCTACTGTCCCTTCTAGCTGTATTCTTTGCTTGGGTTTCAACATTGTAGGTTTCCATGTAGCTGTTTTATGCATTTTCATTTTGGTTCAGTCTTCCTCCATACCCTGTGGAGATCATATTCCTACAGAAAGTACCATCAGAGATAGGATTGATAAGCATCAGACTTTTTTTTACTGTGGTTGATACTTTCCATTTCCACTGTGTATAAGTTATAGATACAATGTGTCTATTATACAGGTACACACTAGTAGTAATAAACACGGTTGTTTTTTTAAAAAGAACTAATATGAATGCTTTTCAAACTATTCCATAAAACAGAAAAGGAACCAATTCTACCAGAGTTGTTTTTTACTGAACTCACAGTACCCGGTGGTAAAACTAGAGAAAGACATTTATACAAAGAAGAAAATTATAGACCAATTTTCCTGGTGAGCATAGGTGCAAACATTCTGCCCTGCTTTATGTTTCTGCCTCTGTGTCTGCTTGTCAGGTCCATCTCTCTTGAGGAGAAACTTCCAGTTTGTGGGACCAAGCGGGAGACAGGAGTTCATCTTCCAAGGGCCACCTCCTCTCTGTACCTTGTTACAAGTGTAACCAAGTGTATCAGGTGGAGGCCCTCCCTCCCCACCAACTGTGAGTCTGGGAGGCATGAATTGGGATTCCTTATCACAGAAGGTGAGAGGAATCCAATGTGCGACACTGTCTTCTTGGGCTACACTGTCACCAGTCTCCCTGGCTGAGTCTGCTTGCCACACCTAGTTACCTTTCTGTCCTTTGTTGTCTACCACTGTGTCCTTTTTCTGACTCAATTAGTCAGAGCTGATTTTTATTATTGACAAGAAATATGGCTTGTTGACAGCGTTACTTCTGTACCCTCCTTTACTTACACCCTGTTGGTCAGAGGCCAGCTCTGCCTGCCCTGCCCTCTGGCCTTCAAGGGACATTGGAATGTACACAGAGGCTAGCCTTTCCTCTCCTGTGAAAGAGGAGCTGTCCAGGGGCTGACTGGAAGCCAGCATCCTGATGCATTCACAGCTGATTTCTTGTGTCACAAAGGCCTAGTGTGACTTGGCTGAAGGGCAGTAGACAATGGCTGTCCTTAATTCCAAGTGGCTTCCCTAGAGATGGAAGAGTAGGCTGGGTAGAGGAGGCCGGCTACTCAGGCTCTGCACTGGGGATGGCTGGGGACTTCCCAGAAGGGGCTTTCAAAATACTGTTCGTCCCTCTTAAGAAAATACACACCTCTTGATTATATGTCCTAATTTCCATAATTTATCAAGTGTGACTTTGGATAAATTTAAGGACACTTAGATAGATGCGTATTCAAAAACACAAGGCAAACTGGCAATTGGTAATATATGCCTGTAGTCCCCACACTTGGGGGGACAGTTGCTTTTTGTCACTTGCATGCTGGAACCCTCTACTATGCCATGTTAGATTTGAATTCTTCTTGGCATCTTCCCAGAGTGGTCACAGGCCACAGGCCTTCCCTTCCCTGATTTTTGACTATGTCTGAAAATACCTTTACTGGTCCATCTGGAGACTTATTTCACAAGTTGTGTTCATTATGGACTTTGGAATAGTTTTACACCAGCCTTAGAATTTAAGTCTTAACTTTTAAAGTGCTTCTTTCTAATTTTGAGTTGCCATTCATTTTGAAACATGTGTGTCATATATATGTGTGTGTGTGTGTGTGTGTCTATATACACACATATATTTATAAAAGCAATGTATGTTTAGTATAAAAGACAGAAATGCAGAAATTACCAAGAGAGTAAAAAATGTAATGTAATTCTCCCACTCAAATGAAAATAGTTTAACGTCTTTATTTTTTGAGATCATATCTCCCCCTTCATTCCTCTAAACCCCCTCATATGCCATTCCCTTATCTCCTCTAAATTCATGCCCTTTTTCTTGATTAGTTATTTCTATATATAACGTTTTCTTCCTTTCCCCATATATTTAATCTACCTATGGTATTTTCAAATCTACTTCTAGCAGTATGGGAAAAAAATCACTGCCTTCCAAGGTTAACTAACTTTCTCAAGCTCTAATGAATTCTTTTTTTTTTTTCAGAGTTATGCACTTAAGAAGCCATATTGCCCTCTCTTTGTGTGGTCTCTATTTTGTAACTACCTTATCCATTACTATGTAACTACCCATTACTGTGATTTCAGTAGACCTTGACCCATGATGACCCTTGTTCGTCTCCATCTCTATTTACTATATCTGGGTTTTTTATTTTAATTTCGACATAGGAGTCTTGCTACATTGCTCAGGTTGTCTCCCAACTCCTGGACTCAAGCAATCTTCCCAAGCCAGCCTTCTAAGTGACTGTGACAATAGGCAGGCATCCGCATAGCACACCCAGGCTTCCGCTTAAATCCACTAGGGGATGAACCTGCAGCCTCCAACCTAACTCTACCTATTGTATGCTTATGTATGCAGCGAAAGGCACTTACATTTCCCACGCATCCTTCTTACAATCTGTTAATGAAAACGTTACTAGGTTTAAACATGTATGTATACATTTGTATCCTTTGACCCACTTCCTGTTTTTCTCCCTTAGGAATGTCATAACCTCCATCTCTGGAATGGAACAGTCCAGGGTTCAAGTACGATTTCTTGTATTTCTGTAATCCCGAACGTCTTTGATGCTGCTGTTCATCATTTGAGGACTGGGAAGACACGAGTCCCAGAGGAGAACCCACCCACAGGGCATCACAAACACCATGCACAACTCCACTTCCACTGCACTCCTGAGCCCAGAGTGAGTTTGCTAACTGCACCTTCATCTCCCTTTCACTTTAATCTGAAGTAAGGGGCAGTAGCCACTGTGTGCATAGGACTGAGATGTTGGGGACTGACAGCCAATGCAACTGTTTAAGTAAAAGAACAGGGCAGTAGAAACCGAAGGAGGAGCTAGGATGGGGTAGGGCAGGGCAGGGCAGGGCTGGGTTTGGGGTGGGTTGAGGCTCATAGGACAGGGTGGAGTCCAGTCGGTCCACTGTGGTCAGTGTCCTGGCTTTGGGTCCTCTGACGGTTGTTTTACTCTTTGCTGTTTCTTGGATACAGTATTTACCGAGCCATACACCTTGAGGCTAATCGAAGTTCACATTTGCTGTCCACTGACTACTCCTGTGTATGATAGAAGGCAAAGTTCTGAGGGCTGGAGAGCGAGTGGACCTCAGCATGTCCTCCATCGAGATGTACACAGAAAGCTGTGCAATGGACATGAGCTTACTCACACTTATAATTTATTGAAGAAGAGAGGGGGGCCCTTGGGGGCCTGTGCGGGTCTGCTGTGGGGGCTATAAGCACCAGGAGAACCAGAAACTCCACACATTCTCCCTTCTAGTCACGTGTGTGTGGGGTAGGCATCTAAGCTGAGCTGCTTAAGAATGATGGCTGTAAATACAAATGGATACAGTTTCCCTTTCTCCAGCACCTGCCTGCCCCAGGGGAGTTAGGTCTGAAGCCTCCTGTGATTCCTACAGAGGAATGACGCTGCTGGTGGTGTTCAGGGAGGACTTGCAAAACGGGTGTGGGGATATCAGTGAGTTTAAGAAGCCAAGTCTCCCTCCTTTTGTGAAATTTGGAGCAAGGTGAAGGTCTAGCAGAGGAGATCAGAAGGAGAATGGACCTTCAGCATGGACCTCTTTCCTTGCTCTGAGAAGAACGGCTTTCTCGCCTCTGTTCCGAAGAAAGAGACAGGGAGGTTTCACTTGCATTGAGCTGTGTCTCCACACCAGGTTGAGAAGGCCTTTGGGACTTACTGCTTGGGGGGTTTCTTATCCTTACTTTATTTCTGCCAGTGAGCTAAGGCATGATTCAAGGATAGTCAGTATTCACTCTTTCATCTAATAAATAATTACCCGCAGGCAACCACTGATGCAGGCTGGGTGTGCAGAGGCTAAAAGAGCCAGGCTCTGCTCTCAAGTTTCACTCTCCTTTCTACCTTCCTACATCTGCTCACACCATCCCCTCCACCTGGCCTTCTCTCTATTGGCTCCAGGTTTTCTGAACTAGGGCACCACGGACATTACTGACTGAACTGACCGATGTTGTGGAAACTTCCCTGTGCATTGCAAGGTTTCCAGCAGCAGCCTGGTTTCTATCTACTAGCCGCTATACCAAACTTAGGCTGTTACAGGCAAAGCAACTCTAGACATTGCCAAATGTCTCCTGGTAATGGGACCACTGATCTCTCTGAAATTTATTTCTATTATAACCACATCTTCCACAGAGTTTGCCTCAGTTACTGCTGCTCCTGGTGATTGTTGAGGTTTGATCTTGCTGTGCACTGTGTAACTAAGTTCGGGTCCCCAAGACCTGGAGTCTGCACATAGAACCTATGTGACTTTGACCCAAGTTATTTCTGGTTGGGGAATAAAGACACCGACAGCTAATAGCTGGGAAGAAGAGAAATAGGTGGGGTTTAGGATTCCCAGGCTGGGGGTCAGAGGAGAGCCAGAGAGAGAAGAAGGTGAAGGAGGAAGGAGACGCCACCGTGGGTTGGATGAGTCATGCAAACGTGGCCCCAAGGCCTGTTGGAGTTAAGAGCAGCTCAGATGAAACACAGTAATAACTCAGGGTTATCAATAAGTAAGTAGATTCTCATAGCATAGACAGTAGATCTCTGCCCAGCTCTTTGGCTGTTTGAGGCTTATTGTAAATATAAAGGCTGTGTGTGCCTTTTATCTGGGAACTGAATGATCAAGGTGGTGTAGAAACCCAGGATTGGGATTAAAAATTTCTACAACAGCCGATGCCTGTCTGTAGTCTCTTCCACCCATTGCTGCTACTACTACGCCATTTATCACCCAATTAGTCACTTCCTTCCTCTATCTGTGAGGAGACAGATCGATGAGATGGGCCTGAGGGAGGAGCTTAATACATCTCCTGGAGCGAACTGCCTCAGTTCTGCCAAGGATACCCAGTTTTCTCCAAGGGTCAAGTCCTATGCAGAGACAGATCAACCACACGTCATCAAAGGCACAGAGGAGGCATTCGTGGAGGTTTCTAGACGACAACTCTTCTTGAAAGGAAGCTGAGTTTTATGTTATACATTTATGTGGGGTTTAGTTGGGATGACATGGTAAATAAGATCTGCCCATGTTCTTAAGGCATCTCTAACATTTGACAGTGTCTCCCCTCTACATTGGGAGCACCTATAGTGCTTGTTACTTTGGGGACCTTCCTTCCCTTATTCTCTATTCCCTTCCTCTCCTCTCTCTCCTTTCTCCCCTCCTTTCTTCCCTTTTCCCCTCCCTCTCTTCCCCTCCCTCTTCTCTCTTCCCTCTCCTCCCCTCCCCCTTCCCTCCCCTTCCCCTCCTCCCCTTCCTTCTCCCCCCAACCTCAATTTCCTTCCCTCCGTCCATAGCGTGGACATCAATCATGTACTTCTGCTTCTGCCTCCAGAATTCTGGCACCAGAGGTGCACCCCACCATGTCTACCTTCAGGGGCTCTTATTAGAAAAGCTGAGAGGGTTCCAGAACTGCCTTACCAGTTCTCAAGTGGTATCTTACTGTGCAGCACTTAACCATGTAAGATTCAGGGAGACTGGGGTGGTGAATGACAGCCCGCTTTAGCGTCACGGTAGAAAACTGGAGGGAGAAAGGACCCAGAAGATGGGCACTGTTCAGGGGGGGCAGCAGGTCTGACATATTTTCTACACACCACCACCCCTCCTCAGCAGAGGAACCAGCATCGTCAGCTTTGAAAGGCAGGCAGCCTGGGAGCTGCTGCCATCTGCCTCAACCGTGTGCAGTCTGCCTTCTGAACTTCCCCATGGCACCAAGCCCATGGCATGGGCTGGGTGGCCCCTGGGGCAGGGACAGTGGTTTAGAGCTCCAGGGGTGGGAGTGAATCTACGGGTGGCTAAGTTCCCCCTTCCTCTTGGCAGACTGTGTAGATGCCATGGGAGGTTCCTCCACACGGAAGCAATTGTGTAAGTCAGACAATGCAGCCTGGCTTCTGAAATGCCAGGGGCTTAACTAGGATTAGAAGCACCGATAGCATGTGGTGTTACAAGCTTGGCTCAACGCGGTGGTGGAGGGCAGAGCTCGGGATTTAGGGTTACTTTTGTCCAAGGGGCATTTCTTGCTCTGACGTGGAGGCCGAGAAAGAGTCGTCTTTGACCCTCACTTTCTGTTGGAATCTGTTGTTCACTTCCTTTTCTAGGGTGTATTTGGGAGGCCTCTGAACAACATCCTGGCACTTAGAGCCAAGACCCTATGGGTCTGTGCTGTGGGTCTAACGAAAACATGAAGTAAACTGCTTTCAGGGAACCTTGGTTTCTCAGCGTTCACTTGGCTGTTGAGGTATCAGAAGAAGGCTGAAGTCTTGAGTTTGGGTGATGGGCCTTGCGGATGGCGAGTTCCCCTAGATGCCTGCCAGAGCAAATGCGGAGCCTACCTGGAAGAAGAAGCTATCTCGGGTCTCAAATACGTTCTATAGATACAATTTCAAGTCTGATGCCAAATCACGATAAAAGTAAGCACATGAGGGGAAGGAGGACACAAATGAACACAAACCAGCGCATACAAGAGGCACAAGAGTGCTCAGGCTCCTCCCCTCTCCTCCTTCTCCTCTTCTTCCTCCTCCTCTTCTTCAGATTTCTCTTTGAATTGTTACATCTTCACACTGAATATATTGCACATTGATGTATTTCCTCCCTAAATCCCCTCCTCCCTCTTCCCTCCTCTCTCCTCTCTCCTCTCTCCTCCCTCCTCCCTTCTTTCTCTTCCCTCCTCTCCTCCCTCCTCCCTCCTCCCTCCTCCCTTCTCTCTCCCTCCTCCCCTCCCTCTTCCCACTCCTGTTCTTTCAGCGCTTATCCCTCTGCACAGCCTCACTTCTACTTTCAAGCTGTGATTTTGCGTATCGCGACACATAAAATCTAGGAACCACAAATGAAAATAAAATATCGTATGTGTCTTTCCGAGACTGGCTTAATTCACTGAATGTTCATTATCCGTTACATCCATTTTCTAGTTAATGACATAACTCCATTCTTTATGGCTGGAAAAAAAAAACTTTTTCTGTGGTGGCCGGAGAGAAGGTTCTGTGAGTGAAAGGGTGCACAGGCATGAGGACCCAGCACCCATGTAAAAAGCCAGGAATGGCCATGTTCAACTCTAACTCAGAATATGGCAAGGTCCAAGTTTAATAGGAGGCCCTGCCCCAAAAAGAATGAGGTGGAGAGGAATGGAGGGCTCCCACGCCCTCTTTTGCCTCTACACTCATGCACGTGGATACTTGCATCCTCATACACGTGTGTGCACACACTGTCCTTCTCTGTTTTGCACACCCAGGAGTGCTACAGCTGGGTCATATGGTTGTTCTAATTTTAGTTTTTTCAGATACTGCTACACTGGTCTCTATAGTAGCTGGACAAGTTTGCAGTCAGCTACAGATGAACTACTTGATCTGGAGTTGTGGAACCAAACTCCGGTCCGGTGTGAAAGCAAGCTCTCAGGTGATTCTTGACCTAGGATTGCCGTGCCCAAACTTTAAAGCAGCTTTTCTTATTACACATTAGGGATATGAAGGGCGAAGCTTAAAGTTAGTATCGTCTCAAAGTTATAAAAGTAGAGCCATCCAATTAGACAAGATGGATGAACCAAAGAAGTGCAGACCGACAGGAGCCGGATGTAGATCGATCCTGAGAGACACAGCCAGAATACAGCAAATACAGAGGCGAATGCCAGCAGCAAACCACTGAACTGAGAACGGGACCCCGTTGAAGGAATCAGAGAAAGAACTGAAGAGCTTGAAGGGCTCGAGACCCCATATGAACAACAATGCCAACCAACCAGAGCTTCCAGGACTAAGCCACTACCTAAAGACTATACATGGACTGACCCTGGACTCTGACCTCATAGGTAGCAATGAATATCCTAGTAAGAGCACCAGTGGAAGGGGAAGCCCTGGGTCCTGCTAAGACTGAACCCCAGTGATCGTGATTGTTGGGGGGAGGGCAGCAATGGGGAGAGGATGGGAAGGGGAACACCCATAAAGAAGGGGAGGCGGAGGGGTTAGGGGGATGTTGGCCTGGAAACCAGGAAAGGGAATAACACTTGAAATGTAAATAAGAAATACTCAAGTTAATAAAAAAAAAGTAGTTTTGTAGATTTGATGAACTTGGAAGCCTCACTAATTGAAAAAAGTAATAACAAATATTAGACCCTAGTGGAAGGGCTCAGCACTAAACAACGGGACAAGAAGGCATGTCAAAGAGGAACTCCCCAGACAACACAGAAAGAGGACAAACTGGTAAGACCCAAGTCAAAAGCACCAGTAATGTGAGCTCTAATCAAACAGAGTCCCAAACAGAAGGGGGTGGATGAGAGGAGAGGAAATGGTTAAGAATTTCCCCAAGTTGATTAAAGGCCTATGAATGCTAAGCAGGATAAATGCCACACTCATACCTAGACACTCTTAGTCAAATCTCGGAAGATCAAAATCAAAAGGGAAAACCTTGAAGGCAGATGGGTGCTAAAAGGAAAAATGGAACAAGGGCATGAGAAGTGGACCCCTAAACATGAGAAGTGGAAATGGAACGTTAGCAGAGTATTTTCATTTATTGAAGACAGTGTAGAGCTCTGCACCCTTAGAAACGTCTCTCAGAAACAGTGGCAAATGAAGTCATTGATAGGAAAGCAGGAAGAAGCTAAAAACTGTGCATTAATGAAAATCCTGAGATAACTTTCTTTGGGTTAAGAGAACGAGATCCCAGAGGGAAGAACGAAGAGGGATGGATGTGGAAACCATAAACATATACACAAGTGACCACTCTGTGAGAACAAGCGATGGTGTCTAGCCACATCTGTTTACTTACGTTAGCCGCCTGAACGCTAGGGTGACAGCTGGAAGCCACCATGCTTTGTCTCCCAGTCAGGTTTAAAACGTACAATCCAGCAAGCCAGACCCAGTGGTTGATGCCTGCCATTCTAGCATTACGTAGGCTGAGGCTGAAAGGTCACAAGTTTGAGGCCAGCCTGAGCTACACAGTGAAACATTGTCTCAGAAAAGAAGCAAAAATCCGATCCTGTTAGTTTGTAAGTCATGGGAGGGTAAACAAAGTGAAGAGGCTCTAAGGTCCTTACATCTGCTTGGAGAAAGGAAAAGTTACCATGTGGCAGGCAGTACACACTGTAACCCCAGCACCTAGGAGACCAAGGCAGGGGTGTGAGGCCACTGGGAAGGTAATGAGATACTGTCTCAAATAATATCCCACTCACGTTAACCTTTGATACACCAAGTATATATTGTGATACCAAGATAGGTCACTAAAGAAGGAAGAAAAGTGAAATCCCACCAAGGTGGTATACATAATAGTATATACATATAATAGTATATGTAGTACCACGGTTATAGCTATGAGGAGTTCCTCTCTGTATTCTCATCTCCTGGGAGCTACTCTTCTCATATCTACTTAAATTTACTCCTGACCAGCTATGAATCCTGCTTCTGCCACACTCACGTTTTCCTACCCTGCCACTGGTGCCTATTTTGTTCCTTTATCGTCCAGAGTCTTATTGGTTTGACTCACTCAGGATTACAACAGTTGTTTTAACTTGGAATTGTACCACGAATACCTTTCGTATCGTCTCTATGCTTATCACACCTCCACACGTGGGGAGACACTGAGTAATTTTAACAGGAATAAGTAACTTCAGAAAGTAAGCTAGTATCGACGAGTTATTCTCAGCTGTGAACATGACTGAAATGGTATGTCCTCTAACAGAACTCATAAGGTTACAGAGAGGTTCAGATGGGCTAACGGTGTAAGACTCTCAGAGAGAATCTTCCCTCAGGAGGGAGATCCTCAAGCCCAATGACCAGACCGAGCCCACAGGCTGCAATCTGCAAGAGGATTTTTATTGATCAAGATACACAGGTATCTGTGGGCGTCCCAGTCAATTTGGAAGACTGGCGCGCCTAGCAGAACCAGGGATGGGTTTTTCTAGTGTTTTGGGGAGCAGAAGCAGGCTTACAGAAGCAGATGCATGGTTACAGGGATGTGATTGGTGGAGTAAATGAGGCATACGTATACATTACCTATTTTGGCTATAATCATAACAGTGAGTTAGCAAAAAGTACATGGTAGTCAGGGCTTCCGGGGGGTCAGGGACTTTTTCTTTTTCCTGCCAGGTGGCCCATGGAGCAGTGTCCATAATTTAGTCTGGTTTCTGTATTTTGTTTTCTTTTATGGTCTGTTTCGTCTAAATGATGGGTCAGCTTGTCCCACAAAGCTTGGACACATCTGAACTTTCCCAGGCTTATTTTAGTTCTGACTCTGTGTATCTAAAAACTTACTTTTTATTTTTATAGTTGAGGGCCTTGGGCTTGTATAATTCCCTTTCTGGGAGGGGGTCTTTCAACGGGTATGAGAGAACGTAGGTTATGTAATACACTGATGAGAATTACTGGAAGTAAGAAGCTGCGATGGGTCCAGTAGCCATTGCAGGCAGATAACATGAAGAACATCGACTCAGTCCTAAGGCATGGAGTAGTGGCACACAACCTGGTCGTAACCAGTGGCTCTGTAATTGGACTTAAGACCCACTCTACAAGATGATCGGTACTGAAAACCTAGCTAATTTCTCGGTGCTAGTGGAATTATGGTTATTGAAGGAATAAACCGCTGATTACAACCACTGTTTTACTAAACCAGGATAATCTCTAGCAACAGTCAATAAACATTTATTGTTTAATCTTCAGGTAAGTGTAGTTTTCACCCTTCCTTAAGGAAACTTTTTGCAACCGATGAAGACCATTTGGAAAACCACAACCAAGCAGAGTTCAGAGTTGTGCAGCCCAGTCCCAGTGACTACAACTACTAAACACTTGTATACCTAAGGCTCAGGGAGCATTGCAGAAGGCAGGGTAGGGAGACCATAAGAGCCAGGGGACCAGGGTGCTTTCTGTGATAACATCAGAACCACGGCTGTGACATCTCACCAGTGCAGCTGCCCAAATCAAGGTGAGCAAGGAAGAAACCGATGAGGATACCAAAGTGCATGGAGAGGGCCACCACGAGGGTGCTGGGAATTGAACTCAGGTCCTTTGGAAGAATACTCGGTATTCTTACCCTCCAAGCCAGTGGTTTTGAACATGTGGGTTGCAACCCCTTGGAGGGTTGGCCATCAGATAAACTGAATATCTGATATTTACCTTATGATTCAGTAGCAAAATTATAGGTATGAAGTAGCAACGAAAATAATTTTATGATTGGGGGTCACTGCAACATGAGGAGCTGTATTAGAGGGTCCTTCCTCCATTAGGAAGGTTGAGAACACTACTCTAAGCCATCTCTTTGACACCATGTAAGAGTGAATTTTTAGAATAATAATAAAAATATTCTTTGATAAATTGAGGAACATATACAACATACTATCTACATTGTATATGAGTTAGTTTTGTGCAGACAGTGGCTACCTGGCCTTTCACTTCCAATATGTCAATGCCTTACATTACCTCTTCTGACTTCTTCCTGCCCGTGTAGAACTCCACACAAAGCCTTCTGGTTGGTCTTAGCCCAACAGCTCTGTCTACCTGTAGGGTCTCAGGGAAGCTCAGACGTGCCGAGCCGAATACAATACAATACAATACAATACAATACAATACAATGCAATGCAATGCAATGCAATGCAATGCAATGCAATGCAATTCGATGCAATGCAATACAAATGCAATATCCTGCTGAAGAATGATTTCTTAGGCTTACTGAGCTCTCTGAGATTTTGGCTTATAGGATATCACTGTGTCTCTCTAAGGCAAGTTTCCTAATCGTGGGCCGGCTAGTTTTATATCAGCTTGACACAAGCTAGAATCGTCGGAGAGGAGGGAGTGCCAATTGAGAAAATGCCTTCACAGGACGGGGCTATAAACAAGCTTGTAGGATATTTTCTTAATTAGTGATAGGGGAGGGTCCAGCCCAGCGTGAGTGGTGCCATCTCTGGGTTAGTGGTCCTGGGTTCTATACAAAAACAGGCTGAGTAAGACGTGAGGAGCAAGCCAGTCAGCAGCACTCCTCCATGGCCTCTGCGTCAGCTCCTGCCTCCAGGTTCCTGCCCTTACTGTATTTGATAGTGAAGTGTTAAATGGAACCGTGAGTGAACTGCTCTAGGGAACTTGCTTCTTGGTCATCGTGTTTCGTCACACCAGTGGTAGCCTCAGTAAGACAAAGGGCAACTAATATATTATTACGATTAAGAGATGGCTGTATGGGCTGGAGAGATGGCTCAGCCGTTAAAGGCTAGGCTCACAACCAAAAATATAAGAGATGGCTGTATGATGTGGTTTCCTTTCTCTTAGCCCATGAAACGATAACCACCAGTTTTCCACTTACGTTGCTCTTGAATAAGCATTGTGGGACACCTACACACGGACAACATACACTTTCTTCCCTCCAGGAACCTGAAGATGGTGTTGGGAAGAAAAGAGAAGTAACACAGGCTGAGTGCACAGCCATCCCAGTCCGCCGCTCTGGAGGACTGTTCAGAAATGATACAGACCTAACGACGCTGAGCTGTGGAGGTCTGAAGTAAAGCCATTTAAGTGGTCGGGGTGGAGCTCAGAAAGGTGGTGTGGTTGGGAGTAGGGAGGGCTGGGTAGCCATTAGCTCAGTGTTCCGGAGAGACAGATCTGCCTAGGTTGGAAGCGAGAAGGAGGTGGGGGAAAGAAAGATATAATCAAGGTGGCGGGGGAAAGGCTCATGCGTATGGGAAGTTCATGTTCAGTATGTGACACCTCATCTCCACAGAGGCCTATTTTTGTATGTTGGGCGACGAGTGGCCTTGGTAAGGCAACAGGATACGTGACCTTGCTTCCCTGTCGGGCCCCACCTGAGACCTAGAACAAAGACAGAGCAAGAAACCCAAGGACCCCAGCTCTGCTGTTTCCCCCAGGACCCCTGGGAAATGGCCCTTGATCTCGGCCAGCACACACTAGGAAACAGGAAGCTATTTGGGATTTTATAAACAGCCTCATAATAGTGGCATTTGTCTTCCTGGGGGTGGTTTATTTATTAAGGAAGCTGTTGGTACATGGTTAATAGCTTAGTCAAGCCAGCTAGGCAGGGGGGTGAAAGAACTCTTAGTTTTTACGGTTGTTAGTTGTTGTTACGGTTGTTGTCTTAGTTGTTAGTAACGAGAGCAGGGCTGGGAGGGAAGCATGGGGTGTGCTGAGACAGTTGATGGAAAGAGCGTTTCCAGAGAAGGGCTGATGTCTGTGAGGCATTCTAAACAACACCTTGTACAGATGTAGCGGCTATCGATCCTATTATCAAGCACCTTGGGGACAAACTTAATATCACAGGAGGATAATATCACTGCATGGTAGCTGGGGGAAAGTCTAGTTTAATACAGGACTTGTTAAAGGAGATGTTTCCAAAAAATACTTATTTTCAAATTTGCGTGTGTACGAATGCTTGCCTGTATAGGATGCCTGGTTCCTGAGGAGGCCGGGAGAGGGCGTTGGCTCTCCTGGAACTGGAGTTACATATAGTTGTGAGCCACCAAGTGGGTGCTATGAATAGGACCAGGGTCATCTGCAATAGCAGCAAGTGCTTTTAGCCACAGAGACACCTCTCTGGCCCTGAATACATTAGTATTTTTATTTATTAAAAAATCTTTTTGCCCCTGAAAGGTAAGGAAACATGTGATATCATATTGAAGGAAACAAGTTCTTATTGGATTCAGAAGGATAAAGTGTTAATGAGGACCTTCTAGGGGAGGGAAGTGTGAATGGCTGTCTCCCATCTGGTATAAAATTGGTGGTCATCTTTTGGCATCTATGCAAAGGTATGAACTGAGGATGAAGGGGACAGGATTAATATGACACACTCTCAAATGCTATATTAACCTCTCCCCTCATTTTAGAGGTCATTTGGAATTTTAAAATGCACTTCTAGAAAGATGCAGATCTTATTGACCACAAAGCAAGAGTTAACAGGAGAGAGAAAAGGGGAGGGAGAAGGCGTTTAAGGACTGGGGATGATGGAGGGAACACAAGAGACCTACGGGAAGATGCTTGATGGTGACAGAGGACTTAAAGAGCATTGGTGGTTGGGGAGGGGCATCAAGGAGGCATATGGCTGCTGTTCTAGGCTAGGCATGGGTATCTGGCTTTCCGCTGTAGCCTAGCAACCACACAAACACTCATTTGTTGAATCAACAAATATATTTTTAAATTTTTTATTAATTTTTATTTTGATGAGTATACCATAGCTGTCTTCAGACACATCAGAAGAGGGCATCAGATCTCATTACAGATGGTTGTGAGCCACCATGTGGTTGCTGGGAATTGAACTCAGGACCTTTGGAAGAGCAGCCGGTGCTCTTAACCACTGAGCCATTTCTCCAGCACCAAATACTTTATTATATTAATGACTTGGAGAGTTAGGTGGAATTGGGGGTTATCTGCATAGTTTGAGTGCAGACCTATGAACGTTATTTCATGATCTCTACCCTCTTTTCAGAGGGAGAAAAGAAACCTGCTGTGTTGGCCCTGGAGTCTGAATGGTTCTGTCTTTTCCCATCTGCGTGGCCTTGCAAGAGTCCTTTAGCCTCTAAGTGTCAGCTTCCACCCTTGTAGACTAGGACAACTTCCTCGAGGTTTATTTTTTATGGGGTCTACCTCATACATGGAAGTGCTCATTAAATCTCTAATGGTTTTGATTTTCTGGAAATCATATCTGCTCTTGCCCGAGGGAGCAAAGACGGAGCAGATACAGTCCCTGTGTCGAGCAGCTTAGGAGACCAGGCTAACACTGCAGATAGCTAGTAGAGCTGCACGGTGGCTGGGATGGGCGCTAGCGCAAGGGAGATGACACGGTCCTGGTAGGCTTCATGGTGGGCGTGATAGCCAATATGGCTGCCAACTTGATTACATTTAGAACCAATAAAAATGTAAGATTATGGCCATGCCCATAGGAATATTTTTGATCGGGTTCTTTGAGGAAGGAAGACCCATCCTAAATCAGGACCACACGACCTGATAATATAAATGGTGGCTTCCCTCATAAAAGACCATGGAAGAAGGAAGACTTTGCTTCTTGCCCTTGCCCTCACTCTCACTGGCAAATCCATCTACTCTGCTACTGAGGCAATCCTTCATGGATACCAGAACTTCTTCAGGATTCTGATGTAGACTGAAGATCAGCAGTTCTCCCAGAATCCTCTAGGGTTCCAGTGCCATTTTGGGGTAATGAGACATGCAGCCCTGTAGACTGGGTAATTACCGGATTCTTTGCCTTTCCGTCATGGGACAGGCGTTGTTGGGCTGCCTGTGACTGAATTCAATAAATGTCTGCTCTTTCACAATCCCCACATGAATACACTTCGTTCTCGCAATTCTGATCTTTTAGAGAACCCTGACTAATATGCTAGGTGAGTACGTCTTTAACTGAACAGAAGAAGAAAATTCCAGGTTGAGGAGAAAGCAAAGAGACGAGGAAGGTGGGATGAACGGGTGTGCTAGGGTATTGAGTAGTTTCTGAGGGCACGGTGATGAGCTGAGCCTGGAGGGCACATAGGGCAAATGAGAAGTTCTGAAATTCCATCCTGAGCCCTTTATCCCGTGGTCTGGAGTCTGTTTATGCTTTGCTACTGAAACATTCTAAGCCATGGCTGGATAGACATCCCAGGCTTTATTTAAGAAATCCACGAGGTGGGTTTGGGGATTTAGCTCAGTGGTAGAGTGCTTGCCTAGCAAACGCAAGGCCCTGGGTTCAGTCCTCAGCTCCAAAAAAAAAAAAAGAAATCCACGAGGTAGGCTTTTGGACACACACCCCCCACACACTCGCTGATGTCTCTATGCTGGTTCTTAATATAAAAGACCGTTGACTACTTACCATTGGACAAAAGGGCAGGTCCCATATGTTACCCTTCAGATTCCGTTCTCTCAAACTCCACATTGTATTTTCATGGTGCGACTTCTGACCCTGGTACAAGGTGTTGTGTGGGACTTGAGTGGACACAGACTGGATGGAGAACAACAGCTGTGTGTGTGTGTGTGTGTGTGTGTGTGTGTGTGTGTGTGTGTGTGTGCTCAATACTTTGGAAAGAGGGGTCATTAAGAGTGACGAGAAGATAACTAGTGTTTGCAGATGCATGATCAAACCTAGACTGTGTCGTTTTAATAACCCCATAGCCTTTCTTTACCAAGAGGATGGGTTGTTATTCAAGCCCCTGCCTTGAGAGAACATGGGCTCTGGATAAAAGAGATGACATACAGAGACCACCCAAGAGCTCTTGCATCTAACAGAGCCCTGGGAGACAAGAATCTGCCTTCCCAGTGTTCTTTCTTCTTTATATCCACACTGTCCTGCCTTACATTTCCTGCACGACAGAATGGAGGAAGGAAGGAAGGAAGGAAAAGGGAAGAAAGGATGGGAGGATGGGAGGATGGAAAGAAGGGTGGAAGGATGGAAGGAAAAAGGAAGAAAGAAAGGAACAAAGGAAGGAACAGAGGAAGGAACAAAGGAAGGAAGGAAAAGGGAAGAAAGGAAGGAACAAAGGAAGGAACAAAGGAGGGAAGGAAGGAAAGAGTTTTGGTGCCCTCTTTCAAACAACATTTCCCCCATGTTCCCAAGTCATTTAGCCTCAGTTTAGTTTCTGCACCTGTAGACAACCTTCTTTATTAGCATGATGAAGTTCACATGCGATCACACACAAGCCATTCACAAGTCCAAGTCCTCTGAATTATCCCAAGGGTCTCAAATCTTTAAATTAATCACCCCCTTATCTAAAGCTACCGCAGCTTGTTGTATATTTATCAACCAGTGGTCATCCAGGCTGATTCCATTTTCTAGACATTGTGAACAGAGCAGCAACATACATGGATGTGCAGTATGTCTGTAGGAAGATAGGGAACCTTTAGGTATGGTCTTGTTGGAGTAGTTGTGGCCTTGTTGGAAGAAGCGTGTCATTGGGGTGGGCTTTAGGGTTTTAAAAACCCAAGCCAGGCCTGGTGTCTCTCTCTTCCTGCTGTTTACAGATCCAGATGGAGAACTCTTAGCTACTTCTCCATGTCTGCCTGCGTGCACCATGCTTCCTGTCACGATGAGAAAGGACTAAAACTCTGACGCCGTAAGCCAGCCCCAGTTAAATGCTTTCATTTCTAACCGCTGCCAAGGTTGAATGTCTCTACATAGCAAAGGAGCACTGACTAAGATAGGGAAGGTGAGAAAGTGGGGTGCAGAGATGGCTCAGTGGTTAAGGGCACTGGCTGCCCTTCCAGAGGTCCCAGGTTCAATTCCCAGCACCCACATAGTAGCTCACAGATGTCTATAACTTCTGTTCCTGAGGATCTGACTCCCACACATATGCAGGTAAAATATGAATATACATAAAATAAAAATAATTTTTAAAAAATAGAGTAATGAGGCAAAATAACATGGAGGATGTTTGAAAAGTTATAGGAATCATATTATTTCTACTTATTACAAATAGAAATATAAATTCAATATATATATAGATACAATATATATATAAATAATATATATATATAGTGGTTATGAGCCTAGCCTTTAAGAACTAAGCCATTTCTCCTGCCCTGTGTATAGTTTAAATGAAGTGAAGACACTTGGGCTGACAATGCCTCTCCCCTACAGGGTCATAGAATATCTGATAAAAACCCAAGCACCAGTCATGAGAAACCTCCTTTCTTGGTGGTGGGGGAGGTTCAAGAGACTCCTACATAATTGCTGTTGCCCTTGGTTACTTCCCAGAGGTTGAAGGTAAGTTCTATTGCTGAAGATACCATGTACTTCAGATGTGGACCCCAGCAGATCCAAGCTGGGTGTCAAAGCTTCCTCCATGAGGACTGTTTCCTAGAACCCGACGATGCTATGCCAGTTACCAGGAAGGGAGGCAACATATGGTTCTACCCAGCTGTGACTCCTGTGAACTGCCACAACACCCAGCACGGTGAGACATCCCTAAAGGCGCAGCAGCCACTGCAGTAGCCAACTGCTCTCTGACAGGACTGTCTGACTGGACTTAAGGTCCTCTCAGCAGGAAGAAAGTCATGGCCAGAACTGAAAACCTAACTAACTACCCAGGCCTAGTGATGTCATGAATCTTAGAGCAGGACCTATTACCACCAGCTCTTTACAGAACGCAGCCCGATTCCTAACCCTAGGCATTCCAAACATTCATCTTTGTACCCACAGATCAGTGTAGCTCCCAACCCCCACCAAAGAAGCTTCTCTTTGAAATGATCAGAGACTGTTAGAGAGAAAAACCACAATTGCTCACAATGCAGAGAACAACTCATTGTGTGGTATCCAGCTCTGTAAGATATGTCTACAACACAACTCCTGAACATGAAGCTCGGGGAACATCACGGAAGAGGGAGTGGAAAGACTGTGAGAGACAGAGGACCAGGAAGTCGCTGAGAGGTTGTGTCTCCTAGCAACCAGGGAAGCTTTACCTCAACAATATGGCCGCCTAAAGATCTTACCAGGGACAGTACCTATAGATATACTAATGTGAAAGGGGGGAGATCTCAGGGGACTCTACCCATATATAAAGAGTACTGGCAACTAAGCTAGGCTAACAATGGGAGAAAAGGTCTTCCCTCACAAAAAAGCCCCTAATTGTCTATGTCATGTCAGGTAGTCACCCCTGAAATCACATACATGCTATACTGAATGGACACAGTAGGTCGTTACTATATATTTATATGCATATATTTTGTATAAAAAAACAATAAGGAATGAGAAGACCAGGAATTTGGGAGAGAAGGGGACATGAGAGAAGCTGGAGGAAGAAAAAGAAATGGACGAAAATATTTAATTCTATTTTAATAAAATGTTAATAAAAATGTTACCAGTCATCCCCCCCAAAAAAAGTTCCAACGAAGTAAATTTAAATTATTTTATTTTATTTCACTTCAGCGAGCCCAAAGTGTTGTTACGTAAACATTTATTCAGTTCAAAACTTGTTGATATTTTAATCCCCCTTTTTCTATTGAGTGTTTGAAATCCAATATGTTCTTTGCATTGGAGGTAAATTTCAACCGAGACTAGTTTGTCTTCCAGGTTGTTCACATTGTTCTCTGCTACGGTAATCCATCAGGTGGGGCAAACTGTTCTAGACAGGTCGTCCTGAGGAGGGGGTCTGAGAAGGGGAAAGGCCCCTTTGTTGGGCTGGCCAGTCCCGTGCAGTGCACTTACTGCTTCAAGATGCATTTGGCCTTTGGGACACTGACTCATCACCCAGCTGCCATTATTTCCTCTGAGATAATTAATTTTAGCCAGGTTCCTGGAATTGTTCCAACTTTCCTCCGTGCCTCATTTCTCCCCTTCAAGTCCTTGCATGCCACGGCAATGTGATTCAAAGCTTTGTTGGGCTGCCATCCAATGGACCAAACCCAAACAGGAAATGGGATTTCTCATTGTTTATCTGAGACCATGAACCAGAAAATGTTGGACACTTGTTTTTCAGTGCTTCGTTGAGCTGGAAATGAAATGAAATGCAACCATTTCCAAAGGTTCCTTGATGTGGAATGATTTAGATGCTTTGGCCATTAGGTCAAGATGGAGGGCCTGTGAGATGGCTCAGTGGGTAAACACTCTTGCTAACAATCTTGAAGATCTGAGAGGCGTCTATGTGGTGGAATGTGAAAACAGACTCCCCACAAATTCTACTCTGATGTGTGCTCTCTCTCTCTCTCTCTCTCTCTCTCTCTCTCTCTCTCTCTCTCACACACACACACACACACACACACACACACACACACACACAAATAAATGAATGCTATTTCTTAAAGATAACTATTTAGAACATGAGTTAGCCCCATGCTTTCCTTATCTGATCATTATGTGTTGCGGTAAATATTAAAAAATATGGTTACCTTTTATCCTGCGCTAGAGCGGGCACCCATAGGGCCACACGGCACTGCGGGGTACTTTTATCTCAGTGGCTCCATGCTGCCCCCAAATACTCTCTGACCCAGGTGGTCCTCGAGCCGTTCCAGCATGGCACCTTGCCACGCCGGTCCCTAGAGTTAGTTCCGGTACCCATGGGGCCATATGGAACTAACCATAATTTATCTCTGGTTAGTATCTCTCCCAGCGGTTCTCTACTGGACGAGAACTCTCTGGATCCAGCTACCTGGTAAATATCTAGATTCACCAAAGTGCAACCCAACAATCAGATTTATATGTTAAATTCTCAATCCACAATACATCCATACAATAAACTCACAACCAATTGATAAGGATATAAGCTGCACACCTAGGTAAGATAAATTTGTCTATAGAAATCCATCCCTTAAGAAATACACATAACTACCTAGGGCCATTGAAGACCACCTGGATCTGAGTCATCCTTCTCCCTCTCCATCTTGATTCTTCTTCTCCTTCCCCTTCTCTCCCACCTTACAAAAGCTTTGTCCCCACCTCATTTATTTTACTGTCCAATCATGGCCTTGACCTAACTTGTGCTAGCCCTCACCTGCATATAGACATCAACCTATAATTATGCCTCATCCTTTGCTTACAATTTGTTAGTAAGAACGTACATAATCTTTTTATGAGACTGAGGCATCCCAACATACTCTGGGAACATTCCAGCAAGCACTCCACAACCGATCCTTTTGTAAATGGGTTTGTTGTAGGCTTCTTTCTCAGATTCCTCTATAAGCTCTGAAATCAACTCTGTTGTCTGTCACCACACCACCATGTTCAGCATGGGCACAGAGCTGACATGGGATGTTCAGCATGGGCACAGAGCTGACATGGGATGTTCAGCATGGGCACAGAGCTGACATGGGATGTTCAGCATGGGCACAGAGCTGACATGGGATGTTCAGCATGGGCACAGAGCTGACATGGGATGTTCAGCATGGTCACATAAGGTAGCATATGATACTCTCAGTATGGCCATATAGGTACCATGTGATAGATTGTGGTACTTTATGCCACCTAACATACATGTGGTCTGTCTTGTTTTTTCTCAGCATGATCGAGCTCACCCATTGCATTAAAAGATGACAATACCACACACGGGGTTTTCCAAACTCTTGTAGCCAGTGGTGGGCAAAAGATATTCTAAATACACATAACTTATAGCATTTTGGGAAGGGGGATATGAATCTTATTCTTTTGTTAGGAACCTACTGGTGTGGAAACTCACCCACTCTAGGACATTAATTCATTTGTGGAGATAGAATCCGCATGACTAATCTCTTAAAGGCTCCGCCTCCCAATCCCGTTGTGTTGGGGATTAACCTCCTAACACAGTTTGGAGAAGACGCTTAAGCCATAGAAGTGGGGAACATGCAAATTAATACCTGTAGTTTATAAAGTTTATAGTATTTGGGGCTTCAAAATGTCTCATCTTTCCTCTCAGATACAAGGGACATTGCATGACAATATCACATTAGAAAAATGTTTTGATACAAGTACATAGAGATCTTGTTCTACAGACAGCATTTTAATGGGGCATCCGATGGCGGCTCCTTTGACCTTTAGTGTGGGATTCTGTCATCACTGAAATCTGTTGAGGTGCATTTCCAGTCTCATTGTGTTTTAGATGTGAAAACTATAGCAAAAGGGGGAGAGAGAGGCACTTCTAAGAACAGAGGCAAGACGGACTAGAGCGTCTCCCCATGATATACATTCTGAGAAGTGGCTTTCTCAGAGTGCAGACCCCAGGATTGACACTGATGGGGATACCCTGGACTAATGGCTTTTAGGACACTGACCTTGTAGGGTTATCTACCAGACCTTCAAAGGAGACCTGATACCAATATTCCTCAAACTATTCCGTAAAATAGAAACAGAAGGAACATTACCTAATTCATTCTATGAAGCCACAATTACTCTGATACCTAAACCACACAAGGATCCTACCAAAAAAGGGAACTTCAGACCAATCTTGCTTATGAATATTGATGCAAAAGTACTCAATAAAATGCTTGCAAACCGAATCCAAGAACACATCAAAACCATCATTCACCACGATCAAGTAAGCTTCATCCCAGGAATGCAAGGCTGGTTTAATATACAAATCCATTAATGTAATCTACCATATAAACAAACTCAAAGAAAAAAAATCACATGACCATCTCCTTAGATGCAGAAAAAGCATGTGACAAAATACAACACCCCTTCATATTAAAAGTATTGGAGAGATCAGGAATTCAAGGCCCATACCTAAACATAATAAAAGCAACTTACTGCAAACCAACAGCCAATATCAGATTAAATGGAGAGATACTTGAAGCAATCTCACTAAAATCGAGGACAAGAAAAGGATGCTCACTCCCCCCATATCTATTCAATGTAGTAGTTGAAGTGCTAGCTAGAAAAATAAGACAACAAAATGAGATCAAGGGGATATAAATTGGCAAAGAATTAAAGGTATTACTATGTGCAGATGATAGAATACATAAGTGACCCCAAAAATTCTACCAGAGAACTTCTCCAGCTGATAAACAACTTCAGCAAAGTGGCTGATATAAAATTAACTCAAATAGATCAGAGCCTTTCTTTATACAAATGATAAACAGGCTGAGAAAGAAATTAGGGAAACAATTCCCTTCACAATAGCCACAGATAATATAAAATGTCTTAGGGTAACTCTAGCCAAACAACTGAAAGATCTTTATGATAAGAACTTCAAGTCTCTCAAGAAAGAAATCGAAGATCTCAGAAAGTGGAGAGCTCTCCCATGCTCATGGATTGGGGGAATTAACATAGTGAAAATGGCCATCCTACCAAAGGCAATCTACAGATTCAATGCAATCCCCATCAAAATACCAATCCAATTCTTCAGAGAGTTCAACAGAACAATTTGCAAATTCATCTGGAATAACAAAAACCCCAGGATAGCTAAAACTCTCCTCAACAACAAAAGGACTTCTGGGAGAATCACCATCCCTGACCTCAAGCTGTATTACAAAGCAGTAGTGATAAAAACTGCATGGTATTTGTACAGACAGGTTGATCAATGGAATAGAATTGAAGACCCAGAAATAAAACCACACACTTGGTCTTTGACAAAGAAGCCAAAAATATACAATGGAAGAAGAAAGCATCTTCAATAAATGGTGCTGGTCTAATGGTGGGTGTCTGTATTTAGAAAAGTGAAAATAGACCCATATTTGTCACCATGCACAAAACTCAAGTCCAGGTGGATCAAGGACCTCTACATAAAACCAGATACAGCCAATGTAACAGAGAAAGTGGGAAATAGTCTTGAACTCATTGGCACAGGGAGAAATTTCCTAAACAGAACTCCAGTGGCTCATGCTCTAAGATCAAGAATTGATAAATTGGAGCTCATGAAACTGGAGAGCTTCTGTAAGGAAAAGGACATAGTCAATAAAACAAATCAGCAATCTACAGATTGGGAAAAAAATCTTCACTAATACCACATCCAATAGAGGGCTGTACTGGCTGGTTTTGTGTGTCAACTTGACACGAGCTGGAGTTCACAAAAAAGGAGCCTCAGTTGTGGAAATGCCTCCATGAGACCCAACTGTAAGGCATTTTCTCAATCAGTGATCAAGTGGGGACGACCCAGCCCATTGTGGGTGGTGCCATCCCTGGTCTGGTGGTCTTGGGTTCTATACGAAAGCAAGCTGAGCAAGCCAGGGGAAGCAAGCCAGTAAGTAACATCCCTCCATGGCCTCTGCATCAGCTCCTGCTTCCTGACCTGCTTGAATTCCAGTCCTGACTTCCTTTGGTGATAAAAGAGCAACGCGGAAGTGTAAGCTGAATAAACCCTTTCCTCCCCAACTTGCTTCTTGGTCATGATGTTTGTGCAGGAATAGAGAACCCTGACTAAGGGCTAATATCCAAAATATATAAAGAACTCAAGAAGTTAACCACAAAAAACAAACAAACAAACAAAAAAAGCAAAAAAAAAAAAACCCAAAAAACCCAAACAACAACAACAACAACAACAAAACAAACAGCAAATCAAAAAATGGGGTATACAGTGAACTAGACTGTTGGGGGGAGGACGGCAATGGGGGGAGGGGGAGGGAACACACATAAGGAAGGGGGGGGGAGGGGATGTTTGCCGGAAACCGGGAAAGGAATAACACTAAAATGTATATAAGAAATATTCAAGTTAATAAAAAAAAAAAATGGGGTATAGAACTAAACCAAAAATTTACAACAGAGGATTCTTGAATGGTTGAGAAGCACCTAAAGAAATGTTTAAAGTTCTTAGCCATCAGGGAAATGCAAATCAAAGCAACCCTGAGATTCCACCTCACACCAGTCAGAATGGATAAGATCAAAAACTCAGGTGACAGCAGATGCTGGTGAGGATATGGAGAAAGAGGAACACTCCTCCCTTGTTGGTGGGATGGCAACTGGTACGACTACTCTGGAAATCAATTTGGAGGTTCCTCAGGAAATGAGAAATAGACCGACCTAAATATCCAGAAATACCACTCTTGAGAATATACCCAAAAGATGCCCCACCATGCCACAGGGGCACATGTTCCACTATGTTCATAGCAGCCTTATTTGTGGTAGCCAGAAGCTGGAAACAACCCAGATGTTCCTCAACAGAAGCATGGATACAGAAAATGTGGTTCATTTACACAATGGAATACTACTCAGCTATTAAGAATGAGGACATCCTGAGTTTTGCAGGCAAATAGATGGAACTAGAAAATGTCATCCTGAGTGAGGTAACTCAGACCCAAAAGGACATGCACAGTATGTTCTCACTAATAAGTCGAATTAGCCAAAAATAAAAAAAGTACAGAATATCCAAGATACAGTCCACAGAACTCTCAAAAAGGTTACCAAAATGAAGGGCCCAAGTGAGGACAGCTCAGTCCCACTTGGGAGGGAGAAGAAAGCAACCACAAGGGGGGGAGGGACAGTGGAGGGTAAGGGTAAGGGTAAGGGTAAGGGGGAAAGAGGAACATGATCTGGTATTGGGTGGTGGAGAAACGACTGAAGCCCTGAAGGCCAGCAGAAAGAATGGAAACAGGCAACCTTGGGAGGAAAGAGGTTGGAAGGACTCTCCAGAATGTACCAGAGATCTGGCAAATGAGAGATTCTCAGGACTCAAAGGGTGGGACCCTAGATGGAATGCCCTGCAGTGGGGAGAGGGACCTTGTTGGGCCCACCCCCAGCAGAAAGGGGGCATCAAGTGAGGGCTGGGGTTCTTATCCCACAGTCAAAACTCTGACCCATAATTCTTCCTGTCTGAAAGAAATGCAGGGATGGAAATGGAGAAGAGCCTGAGATAAAGAAGGTCCAGCGACAGCCCAAAGTGGGATCCAGCTCAAGGGGAGGCGCCAAGACCTGACACCATTACTGAGGCTATGGGGTGTTCCCAAAAAGGGACCTATCATGACTGCCCTCCAAAAGACCCAACAAGCAGCTGAAAGAGTCAGATGCAGATATGTGCACCCAACCAATGAACAGACGCTGCTGATCCCTGTGGTTGAAATTAGGGAAAAGCTGGAGGAAGCTGAGGAGGAGGGCAGCCCTGTAGGAGGACCAGCAGTCTCAATTAACCTGGACCCCTGAGATCTCTCAGACACTGGATCACCAACCAGGCAGCTGATATGAGGCCCCCAACACATGTACAGCAGAGGACTCTCGGGTCAGGGTTTAGTTGGAGAAGATGTACCTAACCCTCAAGAGATTGGAGGCCACAGGTAGTTTAGAGGTTTGGAGGCATGGGTGGGGTGGGAACATCCTAGTAGAGATGGGGGTGGAGGGGAGATATGGGATGTGGAACAGTTGGAGGGTGGATGAGGAGGGGAATAAAATCTGGAGTTTAAAAAAAAATTAAACAAAAAGAGCATGCCCCAAACGTGTGTAGCTGACCCCAGTAAATCATTCTCATGCCGGGGTTAGGAGAACAGTGAATAGTTGGGAAGAGGGACAGACCTGTCCATCTGTAACAGAGTTTGATCACTTACCCATCTGATTCTGTCACTCGGGGTTTTACGGTCCAGGTCTACATCTGGTGGTCTCGGTAAACTAAACACGCCATCCAAAGAGACAAGGAAGAGTAGACAGCATAGCAAGGAGATAGACTGGCCACACAGGGAAGAGGAATAAAGCGCCCGTCTTAGGGGTCTGGGCCTCAGGTTAATAATGGTAAGAATTACGCATACAAGCAATCCTGCACCAGATAGGATTTTTCCCACCATTGTCTGGGCTTCAGTCTGTCCTGCAGGGTGGGCCAATACGTTGTGAGAACTGACATTTCTTCTGGGGAGCAAGCTTCTCCTCTGTCTGGCACCAGGTTTCACCCTTGCCCTTCCCCAGCATCATGCAGGGAAAGGGAAAGTCCTTCAGAGCCCATGGTTGGCTAGCCAAAGGGAGGCCAAATGTCTCCCCAGAATATTCTCTTCGTCTTGTCGAGTCAGTTATAATTCTAACTCGGAAATACGAGTGACACATACTTATATGTGTGAATGTTCATAGCTAGCTACTCACATTAGTAAGTATAAAGACTCATGAGACTGAACTGAGCTGTTTGTATATTTTATTCATATTTTTACACAGGAATCTGTTATGCAGACAATGGGGGGAACAAAAGTACAAACGGCCCCTAAGAGTTTTTGCTTAACTTCATGATAATACTTAGTAACAAAAATACCTTGAAGACACTGATATCACATAAATAAAACAATAGAGAAGGCTCCAGCGTATTCCTGTTTGCAGATCTGAGACGGCGCTGCCTTAGGCCAGTCAGAGCTTTGTTGCTGGGATGGCCTCAGTTGTTTGGTAGATGCTTTGGTCCACTCTGCTGGGATCCGGCCTCTTCGCTTCTGAGGGGGTCTCTGCATGTGCATACAAGTTACTTCTTGCTGTCCCCAACGTTTACTTCACAAACTCCAAACAGGAAAATTTTAGTTCAAATACTGGAAATCCAGATTTTTTTTTTTCCATGGGACAACTCAGGAATCTGTGACAGTTACAAACCCATGGCTTCGAAGGGCCTTGGTCAGAATATTTAAAGTTGTCACAGATCTTGTTTTGATTCCTGAGAAGAGGGAGTGTGGCCATCTTCTGAAGGCGTTTGCACTGCAGTCTGACTTCGGCCATCTGGCAAGCTTCGGATTGTCCTCTCAGCACTATTTTCTGCTTTTGGTTTTTTGAGATAGGGTTTCTCTGTGTAGCCCTGGCTGTCCTAGAACTCCCTCTGTAGCCCAGGCTGGCCTTGAACTCACAGATCCGCCTGCCACCCAACACCACTGCCTAGTTAACCCTGACTTTTGAAAAGGGGGTGATTGTTTTTTTTTGTTTGTTTGTTTGTTTGTTTGGGTTTTGGAGACAGGGTCATTCAGTGTAGCCCATACTGGTTCCTCTTAAACTTGTGGGCCTCCTATCTTAGCGCTAGGATTTCAGGCAACAGCAACAAACTCTACAGGAAAAAGAAAATCTTTAGGATTTGAAATTTTCACTTTCCCAACCCCAATAATGAATTTCATTGGATGGGTGGCAGGCGGTGAGTGGAGCTTTGTGCTGTCCTCTTCAGCAAGTTTGGTCATAGAGCTTTTACAGAAACTACAACTTCTAAATGAAAAATTTATAAAAAGAGACCCGTAGAATTCTCTCTATATATTTCCGTAAGGTGGTTCCGATATTAATTTAGTTTCCTAGCCAGAACATTAGTGTGCAGAAAATAATGCCTTTAAAAAAGAAATTAAAGAAAGAAAGAAGAAAGAAAGAAAGAAAGAAAGAGAGGAAGAAAGAAAGAAAGAAAGAAAGAAAGAAAGAAAGGAAAGGAAGGAAGGAAGGAAGGAAGAAAGAAAGAGAGGAAGAAGAAAGAAATTAAAAAGCTCTTGAAAAGACCATGTGAGTGTGGTTTGGCTGCTGGTGTTCAGATGATACCCTCAAATTCATTAAACCATGAAAAGGCCACAGACACAAGTTGCCTTATATTTGAAACACTTAAAACTCCCAACCTACAGCAATGATGCTTAGGGAATGGAAACAGGGGGGTGCTCAGTTCTAGGCTAGCCTGGGCTACATAGCAAGGTCCTATGTCAAACATTTCCCCCAAACTAAAATGCATACATATTTAAAGTAAACGACTATGCTAAGTATTTTATGCATTTACACATTTTAGATAATGTCTAAGAACTGGCGAGCCACAAACATGTATCAGTGGGAAAATATTATTTTCATAAAGAATAAATAAACTCTACCAGATTTTGCAAACTCCGAGAGTGGCAATGCAAAAACTAATTTGACCAACAAAGTCCTTCCCACAGCTCAGTCAGCTTAGAAAAACACCCTAACCATCCTCATGAAGAGACCATCCATACTCTCCTGGTGAGCTGGGGACCAGCGCTTTGGTCAACCTGCCCCACTGCGGCGTTGGACACGGTTGCTGTGAGGAACTTGCACTGATTCTGAAAGCACACGGCCTATCTGAGCACGCTGGGCTGTTTTGCCTGTGAGTTCTGCGAGGCTTTCAGAGCTCCATTGTTAATACTGACACTGAAGGTAGCTTTAAAGGACAATAATTGCTGCGGCATTCATTTCTTCTCTCCGTTGGAGCATTTTGACTGTGAATACAGTCTTAGTGATACTCCTGCCGAACCCCCCAGCACACAGTGGGGTCTAAATTCCATTCCAGAGAAGATCACCCGGACACCGCTCTCATATGATTGACAATATACGGTCAAGAAGGAGAATGGAGCAAGCAAAAGTACGAGTCCCTGATAGTACGAGAGCTGTTCCAAGTGAAGAAAAGCAATTGGGAGAACCCAGAAGGCAACTAGAGCTGTGCTTAGAATTGACCCGTGACCACGGTGGCTGGGTGGAGTTGCTCTTACAGCGGGCTGTCCACCACCCTTTTCTTGTTTTGTAGGTAGAAGATGCGGTTCTCCTCGGAGTAGGTAACTTTGCTGAGGGGCATCCTGTAGATATTGGGATTTTCCGTGGTCAGCAGGAGAAAGAGTAGTGTGGCCAAGCAGAAGGACCAGGTACAAGCTGGCAGGTGAACCTGGGGAAGAAGAGACAGGCCACACGGTTGCTTTTTTTGAGATTCTATCTTAAAGTGAAATTACACAGTGGATCAACTGAACTTTCACCCCCGAGGCGGGGCACATTGCTCTGGATTCTGCCTGGACCCACAGAGCCAAATCTAAGATCTCAGGGCATCTACCATTTGAAATGTTTTCATCTGTCTTTTACAGTGGTCAGCTTTGTCTCTTTTCCTATGTCTGTCCAGTGTTTGTCACATATTCAGACTTCCTGCACACACGGGGTAGGATGACATGGGACACACAGGGTGACAGCAAATTGCTAATATCCCCTGGCCTCTTAGCACGCCCACAAAGACCTTCTCTGATTGGTCAGTCATAGCGACTTTTCTGACCTTGACTTTTCTGTGGTCTTGAATTCTACTTGTTTTATTTCTTTGTTTTTTCTCCTAAGTAGACTTTTTATATTTTGAGGTAGGTGCCACGTCAATGCACACATTTCTGAGTATATGGCATCAGTTAGCTCTAGCCCTTTATATGGCTCTCATAGTGTGATGGGGAAGAGGGGAATCTGAGAACATTGGAATCCTCTGGGGGAGTCTGAAAAACAAACAATCCTCACACAAGATCTATTTTATCTTCAAATCAAGAGACAGGGGCTCAGGATCTGAAGTTTTCTGTATCTTTCCAGCTAACTCAGGGGTACAATCAGTCTAGTTCTGGTCCTCAGACCGATAATGCCTTTATATTTTCTTCTTCAGGGTGTGAAGGACTCCAAAAAGTTCTCAGAACAAGCCTGGTGATTGTCGTTTGGACTAGAGGTTCTGTGGTGTGAGGAGGTGGGCGTGGCTGAGAGCCACACATGGAGGAGCGCCGGGGATCATGCTCCTGACCCTGACCCTTCTTGTTCGGATCACACTAGGACCTTGACTTCACACACACCACAAAGATGCTGTATGTCCACAGACACCTTCTCAGACAAAATCTCTATGAGAGTCGAACACGGGACCCACAGGCAACCGTGAACATATATGTCTGAGCCCCGCATTAGCTGCAGGACAGGAGATGGGAGATCGACGCTCAGGGTTAGGAAGTAAAAGGGTCCCAGTGCAGTCAGGGACTATTTGGCTTCTTGGAGGAGGGGCAAGAGAAGATCAAAGGGAAGAGGACAGTATTAAAAGGAAGAAGCCAGGCTTAGTAGCAGGCTACCTGTAGTCCATGTTAAGGCAAGCCTCAGCTACACAGTGAGTTTGAGGCAGCCTGGGCTAAGGAGAAAGTATGGCGTGAGAGAGCAAAGGTTTGCCTAGAAATAATACAAGTAGGACCTAGGTTTGAAAAGTCTTGTTGATGTGTGGGTGAGGGTGCCATGAAGGCCAGAGATATAAAAAGAATTGTCTGGATTGAAAACGATACCTGTTTCTCTAGTTAATTATCCCGTCTGCTCTTTTCTGGGTTCTCAACTACTCCACGGGTGTGCTTTTCGCAACAAGTAAACTATATTCTAAAGCCAACTTCTCCACCATGGAGTTCGACCGTGAATGCGATGATGTGGTGTCCAGTGATTGATAAAGCTATTGTTAAAGTTATTCTTCAAACGGATCGACCCGGCATCTGTAACAAGCCTGGTGAATATGGTTTAGACTAGAGTTTGCTGTGATGTTAGAGGGTGGGAGTGGCTGACAGCCAGCGTGTGGGGGAGCAATGGTGGTCATGGGCCTGCGGTTTGTCACCAGGCGCTGCCTGGGCGGGCATCAGGGCACTGGCAAGTCAGGCGGAGGACAAACAATGAAGACTCACCGCAGCCATCAGGTGTGTCATACAGGCTCCGAAGTAGGCAGTGAACAGGGCTACGGGAAGAGGAGAGGACACTGATCGGTAGGTGTACTTTTCACCAGCATCCCAGACTGTCTACACACTTCTGCATTCTACCAGCCGGCCCGCCCCAGTTCCCTAGTTATAAATGTAGGTTTAGACTTAGACCCCAGCCCATCCCTGCAGAACTCGTTGGGCTCATCCCTGTTCTCTGTTTCCTTGCTGTACAGAAAAAGTAACAAGAGCAGCTCTCTCTCAGGGCTGGGTGAGCGTGGAGGAAATAACATATTCAGCACACAGTAAGTGCTCAATAAAAGTAGTCTGTGGTGCAGGGTTTCCCTCCCCCTTTCATTGTTGTAGTAATGGTTTAGGAAAAGGCTTTCCCACAGTGAATAAACTGCCATGCTATTTTCTATAACCATGACTGAATTTAGATGAGACAGCCTGGGTTCGCCACAATCTCGCTACATCTAGAAAGGGAGCGGTGTTGCTTGGAGCATGTCAGAAGCACAGCATAGCCCTTTGACCTCCATCACGCAATGTCTTTTTCATATGCTGAAGGAGAGCATACAGATTAATCAATAAGCCTCTGATACTTTGATTTCCTCTGAGAAGGAAACACCGAAAAGGGCATGGCCCACGAGTGTGTCTTCTACATGCAAAGCAACCGGAGCAGAGGGCTTAAACAGCTAACTGTCAACTTCTCTCTCTTGGCTGAGGAGGAGGCTCAGGAGGTGGGGAATGTCCTCAGGTTTTCCGGGATCAAACTGAAGAATGACTTTCCTATGACAGTAACCAAATCAATCGATCAATCAGTCAGTCACCTATCAGTCACATGAGCTGCCTTGGGGGGTACAGCAGAGATGATGAGAGAGATCTCTGGTCATTTCCTAAACTGAAGACTATCTTTTTCAATCAACATTTTGTCCCGGGCACCATGTTCCCTAAATGGTTCAACAAATCCCCTCAGGCCCTAGTTTCTCAGGCTAATGAGGGCTCCTCTTCAGAAACATCTCTGCTTTCAGATCCCAGTTCTTCCTTTTCTTCACTGCCCAGGGAAGATTTTATATGTGCGATTTTCCATGCCCTCGGAATGCTGTGAACCCGTCCGTCTTGGCAAGGTGCAAGGAGCCTACTCTGAGAAGAAGGGTGCTCATGGCCGAGGTGGGAAGACTTCTCCTCTTTGCATCTATCAATTCTAGTCAGTCGTCTTCAGGATCTAACTCGCTCATCCAACATGCGTGGCAACTTTTGGTCCTCTGCTCAGCACGGGCTGCACTTTGGCCTGCTCTCTCGATCGCTGTCTCTCTATTTCCTCTATGCACACCAGAAATCCTTGTCTCAGCAAATGCTGGCGAGGATGTGGAGAAAGGGGAACACTCCTCCATTGTTGGTGGGATTGCAGACTGGTACAACCATTCTGGAAATCAGTCTGGAGGTTCCTCAGAAAATTGGACATTGAACTGCCTGAGGATCCAGCTATACCTCTCCTGGGCATATACCCAAAAGATGCCCCAACATATAAAAAAGACACGTGCTCCAGTATGTTCATCGCAGCCTTATTTATAATAGCCAGAAGCTGGAAAGAACCCAGATGCCCTTCAACAGAGGAATGGATACAGAAAATGTGGTACATCTACACAATGGAGTACTACTCAGCTATCAAAAAACAATGACTTTATGAAATTAGAGGCAAATGGTTGGAACTGGAAAAATATCATCCTGAGTGAGCTAACCCAATCACAGAAAGACATACATGGTATGTACTCATTGATAAGTGGCTATTAGCCCAAATGCTTGAATTACCCTAGATGCCTAGAACAAATGAAACTCAAGACGGATGATCAAAATGTGAATGCAGATCGCTCCTGAGAGACACAGCCAGAATACAGCAAATACAGAGGCGAATGCCAGCAGGAAACCACTGAACTGAGAACAGGACCCCTGTTGAAGGAATCAGAGAAAGGACTGGAAGAGCTTGAAGGAGCTCGAGACCCCATATGTACAGCAATGCCAACCAACCAGAGCTTCCAGGGACTAAGCCACTACCCAAAGACTATACATGGACTGACCCTGGACTCTGACCTCGTAGGTTGCAATGAATATCCTAGTAAGAGCACCAGTGGAAGGGGAAGCCCTGGGTCCTGCTAAGACTGAACCCCTAGTGAACTAGACTGTCGGGGAGAGGGCAGCAATGGGGAGAGGGTGGGGAGGAACACCCATAAGGAAGGGGGAGGGGGAGGGGATGTTTGCCCGGAAACCGGAAAGGGAATAACACTTGAAATGTATATAAGAAATACTCAAGTTAATAATAATAAAAAAAAAAAATGAAAAAAAAAAAAGAAATCCTTGTCTCTTAGCTCCTTCAAGGCCCAACATACATACCTCTAAGGCGTGCTTCTGGCACTCGTGGGGTTTGTTCTGTTATAAGCTATGGGAGAACCTCTAGGTCAGAGTCGCTCTTTTCTCCACAGTGAGAGTCAGGTTAATACAGGGCAGACTGCTCATCCATTAATGCCTGCAGGGCAGGGCAAGGGCTGGCTTACACCAGGCAAGCTTCTACTTCCTGCCTCTACACCTACTGAACTTTGGCGTGGAGGTGATCCTCTGATTGCATTACAAAAGGCTCTGAAAACCTCAGGACAATGCCCCTGTCAGTGGGTTGTCATGGGTGAGCCCTACCATAGTAACCCAACCGTAGACAAGTAGTACAAAATGCTAACACGGCTTCTTAGCTAATGTAGCGAACGAGGCTAGTGCTTGGCTGCACCGTTCCTGATCTACAGTAAGGAGGGCAGCCCTGTCGGATGCCCTCAGAGGCTCCCAAGTCCTCTTCCTCATAGAGACATACGGAGTGAAGAAAAGATCAGTTCTGTATACAGTATCTGCTATTTATTTACCTTGGCAGGCAAGCTGGGACTCTTGTTTGGAGGTGACAGAGCAACCCCGGCAAGCTGAAACTTTCTGTGGCATTTTACACAAAAGGCTTGCTTTGCAAGAGGGGCTGGAGGTCTGTCCCAAGAGTTCACGTGTGACTGTTAAAAAAAAAAAAATCTCCTGGGACCCATTGAGGACGGACTCGATCCTCTCATACTGTCCGCCTCAGAAGGACCTGCTAAAGCCCTCTGGGAATGAACTCCACATCTGTGGTCATCAGGCTTGTCATCCCCACTGAACCATGGACTTTGCTTTCAGAAATATGTTACGGAAACAAGAGTATAATGTCTATTTGGCAAGCTATACCAAATGCGTCCAATGGAGCAGTGTCTCAAATGGCTCCAAACTAGAGGCCATGTAACTACCTCTCAGCACGACAAGCTTGCCAAACCGAAAGGATCCATGTTATCTCAACTGGCAGAGGGCCCCCCATCCTGAGGGGTGGAGCCATGGTCTTCCAAGAAAGGCCCTGGCTTCCAATCCCCATTGAGAGTTGTCACTTAAACAGCTCAAATCCCTTGGTAAACAAGCTCTCTTGGGCAAGGAAAGGGGACATCCAAGGAGAGCAAGTGCCAGAAAAGACAGATACAAACACTGCAGGTGAAGCTTAACCAAAGCCAGAAGCAAAACCACAACAGCTGACAGGATTAAGTATAATGGATAAAGCCAAAAGATGTCTCCGTTCACTGACTAAACTGGATGTTTCTGTGAAGGGACAATGAAGAGAGAAACTAAGAAAGAGTCCACAGCAATGGAAAAGCTCACACAGAACTAACTAACCCACAAGGAAAGGAATATTTGCAGGGGATATTTGAAGAATTAAAAGCTTTAATCCCAGAATTAAAGAAGAAAGACAGGAGAGCACACTGAAAGGATTTGATAGGGAACCCTCACAGCTAGTCGGGCAATAGAAAAATAACTTATATGCAAAGATGAAATTCTAAATGTACAGAGAGAAAAATAAAATGATCTTTTCACAAGAATGAGGTTCTTTTTAGACGTCTTCCTGATGGTTTGGGATGGAAAAAGGCAACAGGAGTCTTTGAGGACAATTTCCAAAATTTAGGAAAGAAAAAAACTTTAGATCTATTTTGTTTTCAGAAAGCTGCACTAAGACATAGATCAGGGGGAAAGGAAGCAGTGCCCTAGAGAATCCCCCAGCAAAACCACCTCTGAAGAAACACTCTGACCTGGCGGTATTAGCCACAGGGCAGGGGTGAACCTACATGTCACTAAAGGAGGCAGTTGCTACACAAAGAAGTGTGAAAATGTCTGTTTACACGAATCCACAGTGAAAATTCTATATAATAGCAAATTTAGTTTCGATGGTAGTTGGGGGTTGGCCTCCCAGTGGAAGCTGATTTGGGCCAAGGTGTCTATCGTTCGTTCATTCTTAGAAAGAAGATGAGGGTATGGATAAAGTTAAGATGTCAAGAGGGAATAATAAACATGATGAATTCTTAATAATTTATTCTAAGCCACCAGAAAAAAATAGTTTTCCATATCTCCAAATACTGCAAGCAAGAGCTGGATAGAGTGTGCATTTCATTTTTTTTTAATGTACACACCATTTAATCCTAGACAAATCTATGGGGCACTGCAAGCCCTTTAAACGGGGAAAACTAGGCTCAGAAGGGTTAAGAACTCTGTGGGAATCAAGTTCTAGGTAGTCTGGCAACAGGGTCAGGATTGGGGGTGTGGTTTCTTTTGGTTGTTGTTGTTTGGTTGGTTTTTTGGTTTTTTGGTTTTTCTTGACTCAGGGTCTTACTGTGTTCCTACTGGCCTTGAACTTATGGTCCTGCTGGCTCATCTTCCAAAGTTACATCCAAGTCAGGGTAAGCATGGCCGGCAGAAAATGACTCCCTGTTGGGGTCTACATCTTGATCCCCAGAGTCCCTGGTTATGAAAAGGGACTCAGAACTACAGTTAGGTTAAAGACTCTAAACAGAAAGAATATCAGGGATGACACGAGTAGATCCAGTGTCATCACAAGGAGCTGTGTGGACAGAGGTTACTAACTTGCCTGAGGCAGGAGGATGGACCTTCTACCTCTTTGTTTTTTTGCACAGCCCAGACAATGAAACTGTACTGTTATTACAATAAAATAGTAATGAAAGATCCCCCTTCGGGGAAAACATTTGCAAAAGTCTTAGGTCCCATCCGTTGGCTGGCCTACCAGAACCAAGTCCACTCTTCATGAAATCAGAATGCTTTCTGCCTGACTCAGGCTGTCCCCATAGCAACCAAGTGGACTCCTCTCCTGTGCTAGGGCTCACAGAAAAGCCACCTTCTCCGGGCAGCACTTCCTGGTAACTCCAACTGTAGCCGCCCCGCCAGATCCTATACTACAGGTGTAGCCGCCCTGCCAGATCCTATACTACAGGTGTAGCCGCCCTGCCAGATCCTATACTACAGGTGTAGTCGCCCCGCCAGATCCTATACTACAGGTGTAGCCGCCCCGCCAGATCCTATACTACAGGTTTTTTCTTGTTCTGGTTCAAACGTTGAAAGCTCCACTCAGGATCCCTCCTAAGTCACCTGGCTCCTACTTTCCACTCCAGTCCTCTCTGCTCAGAATTAGAGGGGACCCAAAGCCTCTAACCCTTTGTCTTTCTAGATACCCAGGGTGCATCATGAATATCTAAATATACTTAATGCATCTGTGGCTACTGCACACACAGAATCCTAAAGTGTACACTCCCAATCAAGGGTTGAAGATAATCCCAGAATAAAAGTGTGGATGATCCGGGAGGATGAGAAAGCTTGTCTCGGTTAAGCTTCAGTATCTGCCCCAGAGCCCTGTCTGCTTTGCCCTCAACTTGGGGAACAGATAAAGAGTAACAAATATCGACAGAGCTCAGCTGAGTCCCTCCAGACACTGTGACAAAAATGACATCATAACAGCATGCAGCAGCTTGAGATCCGCTAACCTCACCATAGAACCCAATCTGAACAGTGCCCTACAAACCTTTAGTCGTGGCTCACTCCGGATCCTGCCTTTAGCACATGGTCTACCAGTTGGCAACTAGTTAGACAGCTGAGGTTGAGCAGGCTGGCCTTGAACTCATAGATCCACCTGCCTCCCACCACCACTGCCGAGTTAACACTGACTATTGAAAGAGGGGTGGGTGTTTGTCATTGTCTGGTTGGATTTTGGAGATAGGGCCATTCGTTGTAACCCATGCTGGCGGCTCTTAAATTTGTGGTCCTCCTTCTTCAGGCTCCCTGGTACTAGGATTTCGGGCACCAGCAACATACTGGACAGGAAAAATGAGTTTAGACATCTAGTACATCAGGATAGAGAGAACTTTTCTACAATTGACCTTCCCTTTACCTTTGTCCCCAAGGGTGTTATTCATTCCACCCCAGAACTATCTTTAAAGTTTTTACCTCCACTGAACGAGGGGTGACAAAGGCTATGAGTGGCTGCTTGTTCCTTGTCGTCAGCTCAGAGAACCCACCAGCTTTTCAGGTCCAAAGCTCTTGAGGCCGACCTTATATTAAAGAGCCACCATAGGGTTGGAAACCTACATTCAGGAAGCAGCCTAGCGTGCAGATGTGGCTTCTAGGTTTGGATTTAGTCCTCCGGGACTTGACGTGATTCAGCACTTCCTTAACCCAAGTCCAATGAGAAGGGCGGCTTTGAGGGTGCTAGGGGCCTAGTCTAGCTCTGTAGACAGGGTTAACAAGTTAGTTCTCAGCTTGTGGTCCCCAGGCCTCCCTGTCAGAGATGCAAGTTTCTCCCTCTAGGTCTGCATCGGAGGCTAAGGGGAAGCTCTATGGGGAGATCTAACTCTGTGTGTGTGTGTGTGTGTGTGTGTGTGTGTGTGTGTGTGTGTGTGTGTGTCTTCACCAACATTCCAGGTGGCTTGGGTACATGCTCAGGTCATACGCATGTGCACACGCGTGCACACAGACACACACAAACAGAGACAGACAGACAGGCAGACAGGCAGACACACACTAAACCCACAGTTCAGTTCATGGATCTATTCCCTCAAATATGTATCAGATAGAATGGCTACTGGGACTCCAAGCTCTTCCTTTCTTAATAACCAGTGTAGTAGGCAGAGATGACTTTAATTCTCCCAGAGAAGGAACACCACTTGCTTTGCTCACACAATTAGCTAGTGGCAAATTCCAACTCCGATCCCGGTTTGAATTTCCCGTACGGTCCTGTTATAATCTTTATGTAAATATTTACCGATAGCCCGTTACTTTGACCGAGTCCTCGAGGGCACCCGTCGTCAATGTTATATGTAGGATAGGTACTCACCACAGGCAAGGGCCAGGAGATGGGTCTGCCAGGTGAGTGCCATGAACATCCCTCCGATCGCAATGCAAGCCAGGGAACTGTTGAAACCCCAGAGCCCAGAGTAGATGTCTTTAAACGGAGCTGCAAGACTGAGACCTGTCGTGCAAAAACAAGAGTGGTCAGAGCTGGGGACAAGGAGCAGGATGCTCTGCCCTGAGCTGCGGGGCCAGGGGAAACATCCCAAGGGTTCCTGTTGTTCAGAGATCTCCAGAAAGCCCTGTGGTACAGAGGAGGCCTGGTGTGGAGAA
The DNA here is from genome assembly GCF_011064425.1 of Rattus rattus. NCBI lineage: Eukaryota > Metazoa > Chordata > Mammalia > Rodentia > Muridae > Rattus > Rattus rattus. The sequence continues at coordinate 54,040,559 of NC_046168.1, read as the reverse complement.
GACGCTTGCATTAGGGCGGAAGTCTTAGGCTCACCTGCGATGACTCCCAGCAGCGATCCGATAGCAGCGTGCAGGCACATGAGTGGGGAGGAAAGCAGAATGGCACACAGGAAAATGGCCCCTGTCCACGGGTTATCACAGCCATATATCTGACCGACTCCCACCGGAAGAGACTTCAACAGCTGCAACAGAAAGTGTACAACCGTAGCCACTCGAACAACAGACAAGAAGCCCACTGCGACCTTATACAATGGGGACTGTGAATGTACACGTGTGGATTTTAGAATTTTTTTAGAATTAGCATATTTAATCCTTCAAGATCAGTTTCAGTGTTTGATACAGGTGCGTGCTGAACAAGGCCCCCCCAAACCTCTGGTGCTCACAGACTTTCACACTAGCTCTGATACTTGGCCACTGTGAGGCGTCCAGTGTGGTCTCACGACCCCTGCCTCTGAGGACCTGCAGATTCTCTAGTGAGGCAGGGACACCGGCCATGCTTCAGTTACTTCTGCTGTCCATCAGCTCTGGCAGTCAACCAATGCCCTGCCACAGGCTGTAGAAATACTATCGCAACTGAGTTGGCTGCCCGGACTGAAAGGCCAGCAAACCGAGCAAGATTATCTCCTCCATAATTTAGAAGCAATTACAGTCAACTTTATGAGTGAGAAATCACATTTGTACCATGTGGTGAAAATATCTTTAACTTAATTGAGGTATTAATGCTTGTCAATCAGATCTCAAAACATGAGTCAAAAAACAACCAACCAAACAAACAAACAAATAAACAAACACAAACCCAGCAGTGTCTCTTTTGTTTTCTATGACTTCAATTGTCTTATTTTCAGAGACATTTTAAGTGGGGCCTGAGATGCAGCTCAGTGGTAGATCATGTGCCTGGCATGCTTGAAGCTCTATTGCAATCTGTAGACACACCCACACAAGTATGCAGGTATGTATGCATGTATACATGCACCCCACCCCCACCCCTGCAACATACACGAAACCTGCAAATTTCCTTGGAAACGTCAGTAGGAAGAGGTGGAGTTCAGTTTGGGAGAAGCAGGCTTTTGACAGCACACAGTCTCTCTGTGGCTATCTGTACGGAGGTGCACCATATCTACACCCCGAGACTCAGCGGATCTCACGCTCTGTCCTCCAGTACAGTTTGGAGGAGTTTCCTGACACAGGTTCCCAGGCCCTGCTATACATCAGGAACCCCGAGCTACTATTTCTATTTTGTATGGAGGCAGAACAGCAGGTTCTACATAGCCCAAAAGGTACAACATCCTCCTGTTCTGACTGGCGGATGCTGATCATGAAAGCTCTAACCTCAAGGGATAGACCACCATCCCCAAGGGTGGTCTCACCCACACAGACAAGGGCTGAGCCAATGAGCTTTGAGGGTGAGGCGGGGAGTTGATGTTTTACCTCCAGGGCGCTGAGCTCGGACCACGTGATGTTGGGCACGGAGCTGACAGGCATGAAGAGTTTACTTGGGAAAAACGTATTGTAGTGTCCTGTGGCTGAAAGGTACAGGGACAAAGCCATGTTGAAAGGAAGAGTGAAGACGGGCAGGTCCCACTTGCTGAACACGGAGCTCAACGCACTCGAGAAAACCGGGCTAAAGGAACGGAAACCCCGGAATGAGAAACGGTGATGAGCAGTCAGACTGAGCACCGCCCCCACCCAGCCTCTCCGCAGGGGACGGGGGTGTGTCCTGTTGCTAACACGTTCTGAAATTGTGCTGGCAAATCTTCCAGGGGTGGAGAGCTGGAAAACCTATGGTGGATCCCATCGCAGAGACAACTCTAAGACACACCACAAGATCAACTCTTGATTTTTGAAAAAAACAAAACAAAACAAAACACAAAACTACACACACACACACACACACACACACACACACACACACACGCACGCATGCACGCTTACACACACACCCTGAGATGGCTCAAAGTGAGTTATAATCAAGGTCTTAAAAACATTTTTTAGGGAGCTAGAGAGATGGCTCAGTGGTTAAGAGCACTGACTGTTCTTCCAAAGGTCCTGAGTTCAAGTCCCAGCAACCACATGGTGGCTCACAACCGTCTGTAATGGGATCTGATGTCCTCTTCTGGTGTGTCTGAAGACAGACACATATACACTCATATACATAAAATAAAATAAATCTTTAAAAAAACCCCACATATTCAGAGCTCTTAATAAAATGAAATTTTAACTACAGAATTAGTGTCCTGGGATCCTGGGGTCCTTCCTCCCCATCAGAGTCACTGCCATCCTGAATTTGGAAGACATTACTCTGCGTGTCTTCTATATGTATATCTGTTTTGGAGAAGAAAAGACAAGAACTAAGGACTCAGGTGGTGCGGGCTGGGAATGGGTCTTACAAAGTGTCTGTCTTTGAGTCTTTGCTTGCACAGACACAACCGCTCCCTGTTTCTGAGGTATGCAAACTTAGGCTTGCTTTGGACAGTATAGCTGACTCCCTGGATCCTTGGGTCACTCTCAGTTGTTGACCCAATGGAGAACCATCATCGTCAGATAAGAACAGATCCCTAGTTGGGGGAGTGTGGATCACCCGATGGCCATGGATCCTGTCCCATACAGAACAGCTCCCAACATCCTGGGGGCGGCTGGCACCTATGGGAGTAACCAGGGTGACGGCTTCCTGCAGGCAGTGCCCATAGGGGGCTCCTTAAGTTCCTCTGCGAGTATATTAGTACTTTATGCTTTAGGTAGGATATGGAAAGACAAACTTGTTTCTAGAAAAAGGAATTAAGGTGTTGCCAGCATAGAAGCTAGTTTTAAAGGTTCAGGTTTTGTAAAGATTAGGAAAAAAAGAGGCGGCATCTCGGTTGAGATGATCAATCACTGGGGGTGGGGGGTGGGCATTTTCAGCCGTGCTTTAGAATCACCTAGGGAGACTTAGAACCCTCAACACTCAGGCAATGTCCCAGAGCAGCTGTGTGCGCCAAGTGTGCAGTTGAGGTTGAGAAGGACTGAATGCAGGGGACATGCAGCAGACTTTAACAAACAGACGAGTATCTGGCTGTAAGGGGAATCCACACCTCTTAGAGCGGTTGCTTCAGTTTCTATAACCAAAGGTAGAACCTGGTTCTAATTCTTTTAAGTACTTTTTATTTAATTTGTGGTAAAAGCCGCAGGACATAAAAAATTAGCATTTATTATGACATTGTTGTTTTGCCTCTCTAGACAGACCTGCCTGGACCTCCCTAGGCTGACCTCATGCTTACAACCCTCCTGTTTCCTTAGCCTTCGAACGCAGGGATTACACGTATAGGCCACCATAGCTGGCCCCTTCATCCATTTGAGTGGGTGAGCGTACATGTGCGGACCTATGCGGAAGGGCATGGGAAGAGGTCAGAGGAAGCTCTGGGTGTCAGCTCTCTCCCACCATGTGGGTTTCAGGGATCAAACTCAGGTTGTTATCCTTGGCCACAAGTGTCTTTATCTGCTAAGCCGACTTGCTGGCCCCATGTAGCGGTTTTAGAGTGACAAGGTCAAGGACACACTCTCCGTGTTACACAGCTGCCGCTGACTGGAAGAATAATCTTTATCTTACAAAAGTGCGCTCTTTAGACCTTGACTCCTCCTTCCCTCGCCCCTGCACAGGCATTTTGAAAACCAGGCAGAACTTACCAAGTCATAGACATAGCAGATACAGGGAATATCAACCACCAGAAGTAGTCGCCCTTGTCTGAGAAGACGGCCATGAGTATTCCCACCAGGGTGGCATTGTAACCCTGGAGACCGGCTGCTATCGCTGATCTGCGGGCAGGAGGGACAGAACAAACACAGCCTAGGTGAACTTACTTAGAATTGAACATAAGCAGTAGCTGTAACTTCTACCTAACATCCACTGTAAAGAACCATCATACCTGGGCATGTGTCTTAAAGCCTTTTAGGAATCACGCAGGTACAACTAAATTGCGCAGTGAAATCTATGTAGATCTATCTGAAGTGTGTGTGTGGAACAACTCCCTCTGAGCTACGTCCCAAGCCACAGGAGGAAGAGCATCTGGTGAGGGAGGGGGGCCTGAGACCATCTGCCCTTCCTTCAACCTTTCCTAAGAACATTCCTATGTCTCTTAAATTGTTAAGGACCTTGCCGTGAACAGGGCTTTCAGTGTTTGAAACAGTCTGAAGTGGGATACACGATTCCTGGAAGGTGAATCCTTTCACGGAGTCTTCAGACACTCCCAACTTCAACTTAGCCCACATTTCCACGTTCTCCTGATTCTACTCGGCTGTCTCTAATGCATCTCCAGTTTATTGCAGAGGAAAACAGTTCAACCTGGCCAGGCATCTATTTAATGATGTGCACTCTCCGTGCCTCTTGTGGAAATCCCTCTGCAATGGTAAAGTATTCAGTCTGTCTCCTCCTTGGTGTAGAGAGCCCCGACTAAGGCACCCCCTCTGTGCTTGGCATTTAACCTCGCTTCCAAAGACTGAAATGTCAGCTTCTGCTCTGTCTGTAATGGACTCTCTGTCAGGAAGTATAGGGGGAACTAGAAGCCCAAGAGAGCAAGGGGAATGTTTCTGTAGGATAAGCCCTTAGTCTGGTAAGCTTCCCATTTGCAGACCCTGAGAGTTGGCAATGTATGGTACCAAGAAGGACAACAGAGCCATTTCCAGCTTGACTCTCACAGGTCACAACCATGGGGACCTGTGAGGTAAAAAAGTGGTGAAGTGAGCTGGTTAGGTCAGATGGGCGGGGTCTGAGGGGCGGGGCTGCAGCAAGCGAGTGCACTGCAGCTGGTATGAGAGGTTTGGGGTTTGATCTGACTCTGCACCAAGGGACAGGAGCAACCAATAAGCTGCTGTCTTATCTATTCCCTGGGCTGAGGACATCAGAGGTGGATGCTAATTTCAAAGTCTGTTGTCTCTCTTCTGTAAACCTGCAGAAGTTGAAGTTACAGGTGACAACTGAGGAGAGCTCTGGAGATGGGCTCTCCCATGGTGTTTGCTGGTAGATAATAGCTACAAGTTAAGAGATGCCACAGTACCAGCCCCAAGAAGAATCAGTCACGTAAATGGAATTGCCACTTTAATTGTTTTTAGAACTAAGAAAAGTTAAAGAAGTGTGAGTAGCAATGCATATGTGTGTGTGTGTGTGTGTATATGTGTGTGTGTGGTGTATGTGTATGTGTGTATATGTGTATGTGTGTGTGTGTGTGTATATGTGTGTATGTATGTGTGTATATGTGTGTGTATGTGGGTGTGTATATATGTGTGTGTGTATATGTGTTTGTGTATATATATGTGTGTGTGTATATATATATGTGTGTGTATATATATGTGTGTGCGTTTTATATATGTGTGTGTATATATGTATGTGTATATATATGTGTGTATATATATGTGTGTGCGTTTTATATATGTGTGTGTATATATGTATGTGTATATATGTGTGTGTGTATATGTGTGTCTATATGTGTGTGTATATGTATATATATGTGTATGTGTATATATGAGTGTGTGTATGTATGTGTATATATATGTGTGTGTGTATATGTGTGTGTGTATATATGTGTGTGTATATATATGTGTGTCTATATGTGTGTGTATATGTATATATATGTATATATGAGTGTGTGTATGTATGTGTATATATATGTGTGTGTATGTGTGTGTATATATATGTGTATGTATGTATATATGTGTGTGTATATATGTGTGTGTGTGTATGTGTGTGTATATATGTGTGTGTGTATGTGTGTGTATATATGTGTGTGTGTATGTGTGTATATATATGTGTGTATATATATATACATATATATGTATATATATATAAAACGGTCTTCAAAACTCTAATTACCAAGGAAATGAGGGTGCCCCTGCCAATATCAAGAATGAACTCATGCAGGCCTTGTGCATGCTAGGCAAATGCTCTCCCACTGAACTCAGAAGCATTTTGATTAAAGTTGTAATAAATAATCGAATTACTAAAGGAGACTTCAGTGGGTGCTTTCCTGGTGATAGGTGCGTTCTGGCTACCGTACACATCAGGTAGTACTCAGACTGGCTCCTTATTCAGATGAGGAGAAGAGACTACCAGTGATTCCCTGGCCTCTGACTAAAGGCAAACAGAGCGTTCTGTGGATTAAAGGTTGTTTTACCTGGGAGGGTGTGGCTTTCTCATTGCTGCCCATGGCAGCTGCCCAGCTGTCGCTCAGAGAGGGGGCTGGCATATGAGGGCTTACCTACCTGTCTTGGCTAAGCAAGAGGGCTGTCAGAGTGGAGACCACGGTTCCTACACAGCCACAGAGCGCCCACCAGGGGTTCTGGACCAGAAGTCCCACCAGAATCAGGATTCCACTGATGGGATTGCTGACAAACACCACCTGGGATATGCCACGAAGTATCCAGTCCATGAACTGGAGCACCACAGGCTTGTCTGGGGGAGACAAGAGGAGCAGAGTTAGGGAAGAGACAAAATAATGCCAAGGTCTACCCAGAATCGGTCGGAGGTGAAACTCTGCGATATTATGTGAAGCCTCCCTTTGACCCCTTAGTTTGTTTAGTGAGTCTACACATCCCTCCTGGGATTCACGCACCCGTTTACCATGCTCAGAGGTAGAAACCGAGGGATCAGTTATCAGCAGTTGCTCTTCCTTTGTTAAGTACTGAGATGGTCCTTTCATTTCATATGAATAGGGCACTGCCCCCTGCCCATTACTTCAGCGAAAAAGGTGCGAGAGAGTTGTAAGTCAGAAGACAGGAAAGTGATGGCTGGGAGTAGAGCTAAGTCCATAGGGAGAAGCACAGGCAAAAGGTGTCCTCAGAGCCGCTTCCCCGGTCTCCAAGAAATGAGTGCTTAGTCACATACCTTTAAGCCAGTTGGCGAATTCCTTCATATCTCCCGTGACATAGCCAAGTACTTTGAGGCCACACCTTCTCCCCCGGCAGGATAAAATCTGGCTTTCACTCCGGTCTACTTTAACCATGGTGGGAATATCTTCCATGGCCATTTCTTCCTCTGGCACCTTGAAGGAAGTACAGGGTTAGTCAAGGTCCTGAACCAGAAAGAGCTCCATGGTTGGCTAGCGTAGGCTGTTGTCGTCGCCACAGAAGACGAGTGTGGAAGCGTTCACCTACAGCAGTGGTTCTTAATTTTCCTAGCACTGTGGCCCTTTGATACAATTCCTCATGGGGTGACCCCCAACCATAACATTATTTTGTTGCTACTTCATAACTGTAACTACGGCTATGAACTGTAACGTAGATGTCCGTGTTTTCCAACGGTCTTAGGTGACCCATGTAAAAGGGTCATTTGACCTTCCGAGGGGTCTCGATTCACTGGTGTAGAACCACTGGAGTAAACTACGGCAGTGTCGTGGGTCTGAGAATGGACTCTTTCTTCCTGGAGTGCCATTGAGGAATTCTTTATCCAAACCCAAACGCCACATGACCTTGTCCTCGATGTCTTTAATGTGACCATGAGAAGGTTCTTGTCTATACCCTCACAAGGCCTGGTTTCTAGCTTAACCAATATTTGTTGAGGCCCCATTTCCTGTGCTCAGGGAACTTAGTATTGTTGAGAAGAAAGAAAAGTAAAACCAACAGAACACGTCGAATAGTATAGAAAGAGCTAAAATAAGCAAGCAACCTTGAAATCTGCATTTTTCTTTTTTACAAAATAGCAGATATGGTAGGCGGGCATGGTAGCATATATCTGTAATCCCAGGAGGTAGGAGGATCAGGAGGCCAGACCCAGCAACAATGGTTCAAACACAGCCTGGGCTACATGACATCTCTGTCCCAGAAAAGCAAACTGCCAATATTAAAAAACAAACAAACAAAACATCCCAACTACTGAAGAGGGAAGTGGGTGTGTGTTGAGACAGCCTAAGAAGCCCCTGACCTGAGTCTCTAAGAATAAGATTGCTTGAATTCATAGTACATCGTCCAGTTCTCTCAGATAGCCTGCAATTTGGAATCTGTCACGTAAACGCATAAAACAAGCAAGAAAGATACCCACGAAGGTGGTTCTCAACCTGTGTTTAGCAACCCCTTGGAAGGTCAAATGACCCTTTCACAGGGGTCACCTAAGACCACCAGAAGACAGATATTTACATCACAATTCATAACAGTAGCAAAATTACAGTTACGGAGTAGCAATGAAAATAATTCTATGGTTGGGGGTCACCACAACTTGTGGAATTGCATTCAAGGGTCACAGCATTAGGAAAGTTGAGAACCACTGGTGTAGAAATCAAGACAGGTATAAATGGACAATGCTGTCAAAAGCCAAACACTATGACGATGTGCATTGCACAGCATAAGAATGCCCAGGGTTTTATTATAGTCAGAATGCAAACATGTTAGCCATAATGCGTGTTGACTACAGGGCTGGCTACTTCTTATGTTAAGTATGTAACCGGAGAGAACTAAGATCACTGGGTTTGGTACCCTGTGACACAACATGAAGGCTTCTCAGTGCCAACCACAGATGTAAGGGCTGCCCATGACACACTCCTATAGTTAGACACGTAGAGAAGGACAACAGCCAAGCCACCCAGGTCGTCTGAAAAGGCCCAGCATACAGACAGGTAAGAAGGAAGCGGGGCAGCTCCATCAGCAGCCTCTGGAGACTTCAGTGGGGGAATACGTGGAAGCCACAGCCACAAAAGGCAAGACCAAGGCAAGACAACGTTGCACACATAAGCCAGCTCCTCTCTCCTCACGGCAAGGTGACCGACAGAGTTCCTCCGGCTGATTCTGAGCCTACCAGGGTTCCATTTACTACATCCAAGAGTTGGCTAGCAACAGCCCCGGCTGTCCTGGCACTCACTTTGTAGTCCAGGCTGGCCTTGAACTCACAGATATCCCGCCTGCCTTTGCCTTCTGAGTGCTGGGAGTAAAGGTGTGTGCCTTGGTCTCCCGGTTTAAAATCACGTCTTTCAAAAACAATGGACTCTAGTGTTGACTTACATTAACCCCAGTACAGAAATCAATGTTTTATTACTGATCTATTACTATATGGCAATTTTGGTTTTTTGCTAAAGCTTAGGCCAGCCTTGAACTTGCTACCTTTCTCCTGCCCCTGACTCCCAAGTGCTGGGATTACAGATAGGTACCACCACGCCTGTCTATCTTCCTGTTTTTTTTAAACAATGGCACACCATTAATCATCATACAGACTTGGAGTTATTTCTTCAATGCGTTCCACCCCAAGGTCATTCTGTCCTGGCAACATTCTAGCTGACATTTGTGAGTCTATCAGTGAATCTCTGTATTAGAATTTTTTCTTTTCGCACTGAAAACTCCTGGAGACACGGAACCTGTGCCAAGGCCATAGAGCACGGCTCGCCCTGCTCTGTACTTAAAAACCCACAGATCTGTTTAAGTAACGCAGCACTTGTAAAAAAAAATTATTTCCATCTCATAAAATAAATATAAATAAATAAAAACAATACTTTCCTTTTATCTAAGCAACGGCTACTGCTTCTTTCAGACCGCTCCCTCTTCAGATCTCAAAGCATGCCTGGTTAGCTTGCCTTGGTGAGGGCGACCCTTTCTCAAAGCCACACCAAGTTACAAGAGGCATCAGCTTTAAGTCTCAGACTTGATGAGGAGAAGCTCAAGGGACGGGCGTCTCGAGTTGCTGTGACCGAACCAATCAAGCCCTGAAAGTGGCAGTTTCCATCCGCCACAGAAATCACCTCCAGAATACACAAGTGCGTGCTCTCAAAACTTGGAGCCTGTATTTATTTTAGAGAGTTTCGAATACCACATCGCCCCAGAGATTCGAAACCTGATAGTCTGACTGGCCAGACATGACTGGGAACCTGAATGGCCTGTGTCCTTGTGGAACCATTCCAAGTTAAGACTAAACGACTTTTGTCCAATCTACAGCCCAACCTACAGCTGTGTCTCCAATACTCCTGTGTAGGGATGCCCTACGTGGCTGTAACATTGTTCCCCACAATCCCACACCTCAGAGGGTGGCTCCTCATGCCTGAGCGGACCGTGGCTACGTCCCAGAGTCCCCGGGGAGCCATTTATTCTGAACTGCTGATCTTCCTGTAGCTCCTAGGATCAGGGACACCTGTTTCAGATCTCCAACCTGAGAGCCGGTTAGGAGAAACCAGTAGTTTAAATCTAGTTCGCTCTAGAACGTTATCATGCTAGAAAAATCTATGTCTCTTTTTGGAATTTGGGTGCAGGGCTCAGGAGAGGACCCTTCCAGCTGATGCTCATACTCTGCTGAAAAGGCCATTGTGTCTCTATAGAACGGAGAGGTCAATGGAGAGACTTTTCATCTAAGAGAAGCAGGAGAACCGTAAAGCTCCTGACTTGTGCTTCCTTGTAATTTCCCTAAAGCTTTGCAACTGCCCTAGCTCAGTGGTGCGGCCTCTAAGCCTATGGGAGTAGCTTAGGCCATGGCACCTTCCTCAGCAGAGGATGACCACCCATGTCCCAGCCTCTGCTCAGAAAGGACACTATGCTGGGAGCAGTCTCTCAGGTTCCCCCAAGGAACAGGCTGCTGGGAGGGAGCCTACCTGTTCTTGCCCCCTTTGTGCCAGGAACAAGTTTAGCCGTCTGAAGCCTCCTGGCGCTGCCTTACCGGCTCTATTTCCAAAAGGGTCTATCCAAAGAGGATCATGATGGGCGTCATCAGTGCCACCACTCAAAGACTGTCCGTTCATCTTTCCTTCTCCATACACGACAGACGTGAATCAGCAGGTGTCCTGGCTCTGGGGAGCACAGGAAAAGCCAGACTGGGGGAGAGGGACAGGTCCGCTTTCAGTTTCTGCTAAGGGAAGATGCTCTCTCTGCCCTGGCCCCCTTAGAGCAGCTTGCGGTGGGAGGGGGGAAGGAGGACACTGACGATGAGGTGAAACTTATTTTACAGTACTCTGGAAATGGTGGCAACCCATGCTGAACAGAGGAAGAACGAGAGTGGCTCCCACGCTCTGTGTTTGACTGGCAGGAGGGTGGCCCATTTATGAGTCCTGCTGCAGAGAGGGACGGTGGCTTCGGGCTCTGCAGTGCTCTGTGCTGGAGACCAGCTCTGAGAACGACGGTGTCTCAGCCTTGTTTCTTATGAAACAGGAGGAAAAGGAGCCCCTGGGTTCTGCTTCCTGCCGTAAGATACTAGCCACACTTTGCGTGCACAGCAAAGCTCATTCTGCCACACTGACAAACGCCATCTCTCTTAGAATAAGAGTCACGATTACAGAATACCGAATATCAGCTTGTTAACAAGAAACAATTGTGAGTTAAATTTGGTAAGAGTGTCAGAGTTTAGTGATTTCCTTTCCCTCTCACGCTCCTTCCCTCCCCCTCTCCCACCCTTCCCATTGCATTCGGAAAAGAGCTCTGCGTTCAGAAGTTCTAGAATGTTCTATGTGTGATTTTTGTCTCTTCCTCTTCCCTCTTTATTCTCACATTCTTCTACTGACTGGGAGTGAAGGTTGGAAACTTTACAAAGGCGATTTGAAGGATCCACAGGTGTGGGAAATATTTCTGACATACTTTATGGGAAAAGAAGTTGTGTGTGTGTGTGTGTGTGTGTGTGTGTGTGTGTGTGTGTGTGCTTTCTGGTCTTAGTGTAAACCAAACCCATGTTCCTGGAGTTTGCAGAATGAGCATTTTGGGTTGGTAAGAAAGAACGGTAAACAGCCCCATAGCAAGGGTCTTATATTAGGTCAAAGGCAGGGAAGTGGGAGGAGGAGGAGGAGGAGGAGGAGGAGGAGGAGGAAGGAGGAAGAAGAAGAAGAAGAAGAAGAAGAAGAAGAAGAAGAAGAAGAAGAAGAAGAAGAAGAAGAAGAAGAAGAAGAAGAAGAAGAAGAAGAAGAAGAAGAAGAAGAAGAAAAAGAAGAAGAAGAAGAAGAGAAAAAAAAGAAGAAGAAAAAAAGAAGAAGAAGAAAGAAGAAGGAAGAGGAAGAGGAGGAGAAGGAAGGAGGAAAAGGAGAAGAGAAGGAAGAGGGAGGAAGAAGGAAGGGAAGGGAAAGGGAAGAGGAAAGGGAAGAGGGGAATATGGGGAGGAGGGGGAATGGGAGGAATGGGAGGGAAAGAACAAAAAACACAAGGAGAGGGGTCCCATCCCTCAGGTAAGTGGCTGCTGCTTCTCTCTTCCCTGTCTGACTTTCTCTGCACACAGCGCCGTCTCCACAAACTCAGCAGCAATGTTTTCTCAGAGACAGAAGTAGGCAAATAGGCTACATGGTTGAGACTTTCATGTCATAGAAAACTGAGGCTCTGTGCCACCTCTGAAGTCTACCTGGCCGGTGGCAGGCAGAGCCAGCTTCAGCAGGCGCTAAATCCTGTGCCTCTCTGTCTTCCGGTTTGTTAGTGTCATTCCAGGATTTTACCCACAAATGACAGTAGCAGCTTCTGTACGGAAGATTCTGAAGTGAATGGCAGGGTACAGTAGCCCAAAGTCACAGTCACCTTGAAGTAACTCTGGGCTACAGGGTTGAACAAGAAAGACAGGGCTCTGTGTCCTCTATAGGATCCATAACTGTCTGTTAAAGGTAATACCAGCAACTCCTCAAAGCCAGACTCTCCCGTGCATTACTGATGTGGCTACAAGTAGCATCCAAGAATGTTCTGGAAGCTGTACATGGTAAGCCTCCCAACAGGAGCTGGGAAAAGTGTTTCAGAGCCCAGATCACCAGTGAAATGAGGCAGTGCTCAGTATTTCAATTTTAGACAAGCCTGAAGGTCTTGCTTCGACTGTCCTCCCTAATATACTACACACAATGAAACACATTGTATTATAGTATGTATTAGTAATCGGTACAATTGGAGAGACCTGAAAGTCCTCAACTTTCCACGCCTCCAGGATCTCTTCAAATAACACTAAGAGTTAGATCTGGGTTCCTTGAACCATTTTCATGTTCTGTCATAATGAAAAGACTTCCTGTGCTGACATTTATTTGCTACTTTGTTAATCTTTATTTTAGGTCATTTTTGGTCACAACCGCAGGAACTGCTCAGTTCTCCTTAGAACTGTAATCAGAAACAAAGAGCTGCTGTCCAGTATTCCTGTCCTCCTGATTAAAACACTTCCCCTCGCTGCAGACAGCACTCCTCAGAGCCTTGAACTGTGCAGTGACAGAGCAGGGACAGAGAGCTGCAGGAAGTCACAAAATCTCTAGCTATGCTTGGGACTGATCAGAGTTCCCAATGGGCTCACAAGCACACTCTCTTCAGCAGGACAGCACACGCACACCGGAGCGCTAAGCCCATAACTGGGAAGGGCTGTTCCCGGTACCCCACATTTTCTTGTGAGTCATATAAATGCCATCGATAGCTTTGCTTAGTTTTTCAAGAGCTTATCCTGCCGAAACTGTGCTGATCAGTCAGGACCATTTAGTACAGAGTGGGCACTCTGTGGAAGCTCTCTTCTATGCTAGCCCAGGGCAGCTTCCACACTCTCCAGGAGTCATAACAAAGGCACTACTTTTAAGCTTCTTGGAAGAGGACTGTGGCTTTGGTAAGTAGCCTCCTTGTCTACAAGATCTCCGACTATTCAGTTCCAACAATTAGAGAAACGTTTCACCATTTAAAAGAAAGCAGAATTGGAGACAGGAAGCCAAGAGAGGACAGAAAGGAAGAAATGCGTGCTCAGGACATAATCCCTGCATGTATGTATATCATGTTGCAGTAAAGTCCATTAACTTGTAACATTTAAATATGTAACAATAACAGTAACAACAGCAACAATGGAAAGTACAGGGCCTGGAGTCAGACACAGGGAGTTCAAAACTCTTTAAAAAGAAAGGGGAGGGGGGAAGATTAAAGAGGACGAAGGCGGCCCTCAACAAGGCAATCAACAGAAGTGAGGATGCACTTACCCTCCAGCGGGCTTCCCGGTGGCAGAAGGCAGTGTCTGATAAAGGGCAGCCAGGCTCTCTTAGGAGGTGCAGTGCCCTGGAGAGGTGGTGCAGAAGAGGCACCTCACCCTTTTATACCCACGCTCTGCTCTTCAGGTCTGTGAACCGGCTTTCTCCTCCCACTTAAGCCACGGACTCCAGAGCAATGCGGTGGGGGTGGGGGATGGGGTGGCCCCTGGCTCCGGGTGCCTCGCGTCTCTCCCTTCTCTCTCCTCTCTTGACATGGTGCCAACCATTTTGTCACGTCTGCACAGCATCTCAGGGTCTTTACTTAGTGATAACCAAACTCAAATTCACCTTTTCTCTTCTATGCCATTTCCTACCCTCAACCTGAAATGTTTCTGGAAAGATTTGTAAGGGTCCTCATGGTGTCATTTAAACGACAAAGCACAGTGGGGGTGAACCTCCTGAGCTGGAAGGTTTTTCGGAGTTGCCATTCCGGTCCTGGTGTTGAGAGGGGGAAGATCCAAGGGCAGTGGGAGAGGGAGGGAGGTCGAGGATACAAGTTATTTTTGGAAACTAGCTATTTTTGTTGCCCGTGCAAGAAAACCAGAATCACGAATGCCTCCCTGGTTGTTCCTCTTTCTAGGTAAAAACCCCAGGATGGACTGCGCTGCCTTAGCAGATGAACGTCCAGAGCAGACTCTAACGTGAAAAGTGCCTTTCCTCCCCATTCTTCGACTTCGGTTTTGTGGCTTGTTTCTTTCCGGTAGAAACACAGTAAAGTCGGGGGCACCTCTGTGAGTGAAGAATTAGAAAAACCCTCCCTGCCGCCAGAGGTCTTCCCTGCACACCCGCTGATGAGCGGATTCTCCTTATCGGCCCTCCTTCAGGCGGCCTCGGACTCTCGGACTCCACCCACTGGACTCCCGCCAGACCCCTAAGCTCCTCCGCAAGGGGCCCCAGCAGTGCCTAAGGCTGATCCCAGGAGAGAATCGGTGGGCCCAGGTTCACTGTGAGAGCTTTGAGATTCCCACAAATCTCTAACACCTTTTTTTTCCTGATAAAACAAGTATAAAATGAACCCCTCCTGGTCGTCCTGCAGCTGGTGTGGGGCCAGCGTGGGAAGGAAAGATATCTAGCCTTTGCTGGTGTTCGTTATGCACAGGAAACCACAATTTCTAATAATGATGATGATAAATGATAGCGATAAGATGATAAGAATGACCCCAAAGGGGTTGAGTTTCCTTTGGTTGCCAGTATTGTGCTAAACACCTGGCGGGCATGAGTCATTTAATCACCTCAAAATCCCTGTATGGAATGCTGGGCTGCGTACTGGTAGAGCGCTTGCCTTTCATCTACCAGGCTCTAGGTCCCAGTACTAAAAGAAACAAGCACCCCCCCGCCTCCAAATGAACAGTGCTGAACCCCCTATAATACAAAAAAAACAAAAAACAAAAAAAACAAAAACCTGAAGCAAACCCTATATGGTGTCATTATTCCTGTTTTGTCAGTGAGGAAACCAAGACTCTGAGAGCTGAAGTTCACTTGTCTGGAGTCTGGACTGCCTGCTATTGCCAGCTTCTGCCTGTGTGTTTGCTCATGAAGTCAGCCATCATGGATGGCCTCAGCACCCATGCAGCCTCTCTCTCTCTCTCTCTCTCTCTGGCTGTTATCAGTTGGAGTGAGTGGGACGAGCACGAGCACGTCTTGGGTCTTTTGGACAGAGCCACATTCCCCTGCACTGTCCCTTCCTCCCTGGCCTCTGCTCCAGTCCTGCCAAGCCAGCCACAGCTTAAGTGTCCATCACAAAATGCAGCTCTGACTCAGACAACACAAAGGATATGTGTATCCTAGGCAACCAAACCTGAGTCTGAGTCCTGGTGTTGTCCCTGTGTGACATTAGATGTGCCGTCCTTTCAGAACTGTGAAATGGGTGGTTTATGACCTCTGGTGATTGTCATGAAGGATGATGCCGGTGAAGCCTTGACCCCAGTGGCTGAAGTACCCCTGATCTGCCTTCTCTAACTCTGCCAGCACTGAACTGGCTTCCGGGATTCTGTGTCAGCTCTCTTGTACCGCTCTTGATGTCAGACTGGGTGCAGTTCCGAGAGCAATGTCAAAAACTCTGAAGTTGCCAGGTGTGGTGGCACATACCTTTAATCCCAGCACTGGGGAAGCAGAGGCAGGTGGATTTCTGTGAATTTGAGGCCATCCTGGTCTATAGTGAGTCCTAGGACACACACACACACACACACACACACACACACACACACACACACACACACACAATCTTGCCTCAAACAAAATCAAACATTCCCTCTGAAACAAAACAAAACAAACAAAACCCAAACTAAAGGTTTTCGATAGTCATTGATTGGAGTTTGTTAGTCTCATTTGCAAGATCTCAAGGTACCAGGGGTGGTGGCTCCAGCTGGAAAATCAGAGACAGCTAGCTCCCTGTGGTAGCCACTGGGAGCCACTGGGAGCCACTGGGAGCCGCTGGGAGCCACTGGGAGCCTGGGTGTATTCCTGGTGTCCTAAGACAGCCCATTGCACAACTCAGTGCCTTGACTGAGTGCTTTCCGTGCCATCAGCTCTTCCGGTGACGCCCGCCTCCCTGTGCTATTAACCAGGTAGCTGAGCCCTCAGCTGCACAGTGCTAGCACCCCACTGCTGCTCCAGCCATGCCTCCCTTGGCTTCCCATCCCTTCTCCTCTGTGAGCCTTTCAGCCCCACTCCCAGCTGGGTTCCCAACCCGACTTCCCTCCTTCCATCCATACAAACACAAGCAGCATGGAGCTCTCCCAGTTTCCTTTTTCCTTGCAGTTTCTGCCCCAGAAAGTTCTCTCTAGTCTCTCCCTGCCCACGCTCTGCCCAATTCTATTTGAATTTCTCACTAAATTCCCAGGAACTTAAAACCATCTCTGCTTATTCCTTGCTGCCCAGGTAAAGCGCATATCCAGCAACTGCTCTGGAATTGTCTTTGAAATACTTCCTGGCTATTGTCTCCTAAATGCTTCCTGGGCGTGGGCCTACGCTCCTGCAATCACAGCCCTTGGGTCATTGAGGCAGGAAGACCTTGAGTTTGAGGCTAGCCTGGGTTACGTAATGAGATTCTGTTTCAAACCCTCCCACTTTTTCCACCTTGTCTAACCCCACTCGGGCTGGAATTAGGATCCCAATGTTCCCTTTATTCACGATGAATCTCTCTTTCCAGAACAATTCTGGGAAAGTTCATTAGATATCTAATGTAAGAGGAGGGAAGGAGTAGGTAACGAAATGGGAAGATGGAAAAGCAAAACGGGCCAGGGACTGTGTAACATTTCCCTCTGATAGCATAGGTGTGTACACATTTCTAAACACTCAGCTGGCTCAGAACCAACCCAACGCTGTTTTCTTTCAGTCACTGCTTGACACTGATCCTTCGATGGGCATTAACTCTGGAGATGAGCGTATGAGGTGGGGCAGTGGCCACAGAGATTGGGGCAGTGGCCACAGATGCCTCTAGAGGCCCACAGTCATCCAAGCACCTGTCCTGAAGGGCAGGGAAGGGCACCATTTCTCCTTTTTCCTCCCCCACTGCACAGCAAGGGAAACAAAGACTGCAGTGGAATATTCCTTTGCAGCGAGCTTGGATCTGGGGATATTTGGGCTTGGTAAACAGTCACGCATAGAGGCCTCAGATGAGAGTTAAATCGATCACCGACCCAGAACGCTCCCTTTGTGGAAGGTGTTCTCTAGATGTGGGGCTTGGAGGCCAGTAGGTTCACAGTGCAAAGGTCTCGCTGAAGCTACTATTGCCTGTCCTTGCCCCTGCTAGGGGAGTGTGCGGACATACAGGGGCCTGGGGGCACCTGCAGTTTTTTTCTCTGCAGTGCAAAACAGTAGTTAGCTCCAGTGAGCACACATCCAGACTACAAAGAGCCTCCGTTTCACCCACAGCTTTTGTCAGACACTCAAAAGCAGCATTTAAATGACAACTTGGCCAGTGTAGGTCTCTAGCATCATTGGCTAGTAATTAAAGCTATGAAGGTTATACACTGTACACATGTACAAGTCCAAGGGGCCATCACCAA
Source organism: Rattus rattus (assembly GCF_011064425.1). Lineage (NCBI taxonomy): Eukaryota > Metazoa > Chordata > Mammalia > Rodentia > Muridae > Rattus > Rattus rattus. The sequence goes on along the minus strand of NC_046168.1, from coordinate 54,022,672 downwards.
CATTTTAGATATCTATGTATTTGTGGCACAAACACATCTTGAGAGATGTTGATAGGGGGGACAGGACATGATAGCTAGCAGTGTCCTGCTGATGCTTTTGGGTTTTTTAGGATAAAAAAGCTGTTTCTCAATGAGGAGCAAAAGGGGAAACGGCAGGGAGACAATGTTTTCAATCTTAGACAAGGCGGAGAGAGAGATCAGGGCTTTGGGAAGCAAAGGACCAAGTAGCATCCCATGAGTCCTCAGAGTCCTGTCTTGAGGGTAGTCACCAGCCACTGGGATGGTTCCTGGTCATGAGAGACACAGGAAGGATATTGGTCCCTGGCTGAGGAAACATTACTTGTCAGTTGGTTTGCAAAGAGAAAAATGTGAGTCAAATGGAACTCTCTGGGCACCTGAGGGCCAGGCCACTCACCAGAGTCTGGGGAACATGGGAAGAGTGTAGGGTAGACAGGCCAGAGAGGCAGTTGCTGGCTTGGGTTCTTCATAGTTATTCCAGATGTCCGTGGGTTTAATATCTGCTGGCCGAACAGCCTGAACCAAAGGCCCCTTCATGTTTGTTGGGAATATCTTTCCTTCCTTCCTTCCTTCCTTCCTTCCTTCCTTCCTTCCTTCCTTCCTTCCTTCCTTCCTTCCTCCCTTCCTCCTCTCTTCCTTTTCCTCCTTCTTTAACCTCCCTACCGTCCTTTCTGCCTCCTCATCCTCGTCCTCGTCCTCGTCCTCGTCCTCCTCCTCCTCTTCCTCCTCCTTCATTCTCTTTCCTACTGTTGGTATCAGCCAAGGCTGCGTGGAGTTAAGGCCAGAGCAGAACCCAGGCAAATGATTCTGGTTCTCGCCTTGCAGCCATCTTGAAGCAGGACCAATCATTATGTCATTCATTCTTGGATTAGCCACACAGTTTTTTGGTGATCTGGTGCCTTCATAAAGCACCGACTTCAGATAGTCTGTTATATTAATGGAAAACCTCGAATGCCCACCATTATTTAGAGACCTAGCTCCTTTGAGCTTGTACTTTTATAGAACTGTAGGTCTTTATAATCGTAGAGAGAGGTTTGGCTACCATGTAAGCCCAACAAATTCTTGGTAACTTTTTATCTCAAATATTTAAACAGGAAAAACCTCACTCTAAATCAGTCTTCATGATAGTCTTTGAAAGTTGATGTGAAATCACCCGAGGGAAGCCATGGGACACGTCAGCACAATCGGGGCCCTGCTCAGCTCGTACCTGTGATCTCTGTAGGAGAGGATAGTTTCAGAGTCAGATACTCGGCTCAGTTATACAGGAGATGATGCCCCGAGGTCCGTAGACGAGCCCCAGTTTTCCTTTGCCTCAAAAACCTTATTTCATCTGTTCATACAGTTGGTCTAGTCCATCTTGTAATTTACAAATAATCCCAATCTTAAAAATGAAACCTCGAAGCACGATTTTCTAATGGCGGCTGTTTTCTCTTACCCGGCTTTGGTTGTCACACGAGGTAACGTTTCCTGCCGTTATTCCTCATTCTTTTGCTTAGTCCCAGCGTGACTTCTACGCTTGGTTTGCAAACTTGCTGGCCTAGTAGACCTACACCATTTTTCTTGTCTCATATATTTTCTCATCGCCCACAGGGTCCTGTGGACTAAGTGGAACTAAAGTTTCATAGATGAGTGGACCGCTCTTAATGTTAATGATCTGGGATTGGCAAACTTTCAACTGCTCTGAATCTTGCAGTTCCCGAAAGTGTGGTGTCACTCACATTGGCTTGAATTCTCAGCCCGTCTCTTCGAAGTTTCCCTTGGTAACCCCGCCCCCATTCCCCGTTCCTCCCGCAACATCACTTTGTTTAGCTAGTTCACTGGACCGAGGCCCAGGGTAGGCATGGAGATGCACTAGTTAGGGCTCTGACAAAACTGGCAGTTCGTCCCTTGGCATTTCAATCGCCTCACTTGTTAGAGGACAGCCAGGCTAAATCAGCGATTCTCATGGGTGGCTGTGCCTTGCAACGACCCAGAGAGCTTTAAAACCATGCTGCGCCCCCGTGTGGTTGGAGTAAGGTATGAGGCTTTAAGACGTCTTGGTGATTCCAGCGTGCAGGCCACAGTGAGAAAATGGGCCTGGATCTCTCTAACCCCAGTTTCTCAGTTGGTGCACCAGGGAAGTAGGTTATAGGAAGGTAGGAGAGGGTTCTCAGTTAGAGGCAAAAAAACCACGGGGGAAGCTAGCTCGTGTTTTTGAACTTCAATTTTATTATAAAATTAATGGAGATTAAGAACGCTCACCTTGCCAAATGCAAAGATTTCAAGCGACCAAAGCACACGATAGGCATTTGAGCAAAGGTATCTTTTAACTAGTTCCTCCTTAAAACAGTCCCTGTCTCTGACTTCCTTATTTCTGCCCACAGTGCCATCAAACGTCAATTCGGAGGCTCAGAAGAATGCCTTACCTCCAGGTGTGATGACACACACCTTGTGATCCTAACCCTTGGGAGGCTGAAGCAGGGGGGACCACAAGTTTGAGGCCGGCATGAGCTTGCTAGGGTGGACAAAATGGTAGATCAATATCCACCCTCCCCGAGAAGCGTGGATGAAGGGTTAGTGTCATTCATCTGGGTAAGGTTCTTCACAAACCTTGCTATGCAAAGCGTGGTCTGCCCCCAGCAGCATTGCAGCTCTTGGGACTTGTTGAAAATGGCCTTCTCAGTCCCAGGAGGCCTTCTGAACCAGAGCCTGCACTTCAGCTACATCCCCAGAAACCTAAGCGAGTGTGTAAGTCAGAATCTGCTCTAAGGCATCTCAATTGCTTGAGACTTGGTAGCGGGTGGGGTGGTAGTGGTGGTGGTGGCTATGGCGGCGGGGGCGGGGGCGGCGGCGGAGGCCGCTGCTGCAGCGGTGGTGGCAAATTCAGGCTCCCGAAGTGGTAGCAGTTTGTAAATTTCAATGTCTTGCTTATAGAGACACACTGGCGAATCCCAGTGAGTCACACCAGCTGGCACTGGGAACATCTCGTCCTTGGTGGGGCCACGCCCGTGAAAGGCAGCGCTGGAGGCAAAGCCCATCAACCCCTCATCCCATTGTACTCCATCAAGTCCCCACCACGCTCGCCCTTGCCTAGTTAGGCTCGGTGTGTGCGTCAGGGCCATCAATCACCAAGAGATATTACCACAGGTCACGGAAGCGGCTGCTCACACGCAGAGGAGCAGGGTTTCCTCCAGCCCCGGAGCCTGGCAGGAGTTCCTATAGTCTGTTCGGAGGCCTGCGTGCCATGCTCACCCATGGGACTGACACCTGCAATTGCAAGAGAGGCCCCCAGAAACTCTCAGATCTCCCCCAAGTATTTCTGTGGCTTCCACTCTTGATTTTGTCTTTTCTTCCCTTCCTTTCTTTTTATCTGCCTGTCTATCTCTCTATCATCTATTACCTATCAATCTAATCTATCTATCTATCTATCTACCTACCTACCTACCTACCTACCTACCTACCTACCTACCTACCTACCTACCTACCTACCTAATATCTATCTCTATCCATCTATCTACCTGTTAATCTAATATCTATCTATCTATCTAATTTATCTATCTACCTACCTATCTATCTATCATCTATCTATCATCTATCTACCTGTCAATCTAATCTATCTATCTATCATCTATTTTTTTTTTTTTTGTGAGACAAGCTTTTCTTGAATACCCCTGGCTGTCCTAGGACTCACTCTGTAGACCAAGCTAGCCTCAAACTCAAACTCAGAGGTCCACTTGTCTCTGCCTTCTGAGTGCTACGATTAACAGTGTGTGCCACTAACTGCCTGGCCACATTTTGTATTTGTATCTTAATCCTCGGTCCTTGCGGTAAATCCTACCTTATCCCAGTATATTATCCTTTAGCTAAAATCCCTTTCTGCAAGGAACCCATTCCCTGCAGGTCTATGTTACAGCAATAGATGTGTTGAATTTCTCTTTGCAAAGAACTCCTTCCTTCCCAATTGCTGCCCCTCACACCCAGAGCAGAGATGGGCTAACGGGTGGGCCAACGTCTCTCGTTAAGACTGACTGACGAGAAAAGCTGAACCTGCAGGCCTCAGCTGCGACCGTCAGCCGCTCAAGAGTATCTTGCCTTTTTGCTGTGGTGTTTATCAGTATTTACAATTATACAATTTTACTTTATTATGCTCGCCTATTGGCCGGCAAGCCGCCCAGAGGGCAGAGTCTGGTCTGGTCTTAGCCGTAGCTTAGTCATGGTACTGGGTTCAGTGTCTGCCACTGACCTTCTCAGAAACTTATTTGCTGAGTCACTGGAATATATGGGTGAATGGCTCTGGGGATTTGAAGGGCTAGAGGAGATTTTGTGAAGTATCGAGAGGAAGCAAAGCCTGGGGGCAGTGGAGGGAGACTTCTCCCAATCACAGGCTCAAGAAAGGGCTACAGCATCATACCAAAGACATGTCCTCTAGAGAGCCATGCCCCTGCCTTGGGCCAACCAGGCTAACGTATAAACAGCAGGTACTCCAGCCTCAGACTGTAGCTTCACGGTTCTCTGTTGCCTTACAGTTTTGTCTTCCCTCTAGGACTCCCCCTAAATGCCTAGGCCATTCTGAGGATTACAATTAGAATGGAAACCTGGCTTTGCAGAGCTTCGTTGGTGTAGATCAATGTGATAATATAAGGTAGTTTTAATCTCAGCTACTAAACACAGACCAAAGCAAACACAGGAGACCTGGAGTCCTCAAAGTCTCAGTGTGGGGCACCTCTCCTCCCTTTATAGCTGTGGCTTCAAATTCAGATGACTTTGGCCTGCTCACTACCTATTAGCGCTTGGGATTCAGCTCTCTCGTCAGCTGCAGACCATACCGCAGCCCCCTTTCCTCATCTGTCCTCTCCTAGTCCTTCTGGCCTCGGCAGATGACGTACGTGTGTGTTTAAGATAGCTCTTGTGTCTGCTACTGCAAGGGGAATCCATTACACATGTGTCAGAGCCAAGGGTATATGACATCACATGCAGTGATTATTTTGCGTGTAGAACAGATCCTAGCACGGGATTTTATAATATCCTAAGTCTGTGAGGAAGTCCGTTTCCCCAGTTTAAGTCCGAGAGGGCCAGGTTCTTTTAAAATAATACCCATGATGCACTGGACTGGGGGGGCGGATATGAGGTAGGGTTAAAGGGTGACTTACAAGGAACATCCAAAGAGGTGAAGGGATACAGACGTAGGCTGCACATCTGAGCTGCACTGAGGAAGGTGGTGGTAGAGGGGACGGCCTTCCAGTGAGAGACTTGGTGAAAGGCCCTGAGAAGCAGGGTAACTCAGGGACACTGGCAGTCATCGATCAATCTGCAGGGTGTGTCGGGTGAGTCACGGTCCGCGAATCTTGTCCTTGCTGTGTCCACAGGAAAGCAACGCCCCTCTGTGTTTACAGAAGGCATTTGCCAGCCAGGTGAGGCAGCATCACAACCAGGCACAGGCCCCCTCCCTCCCAAGAACAGCATCAGATTAAAAATAGGTATAGCAAAGTGCTCCATTGTAACCGGGAAGACCTAAGCATGTCCCTTGACGGGCACTCTGAAGCAGCGAAATTCTAAATTCCAAAATATTGGCAATGTTAATGCCCAGGTGTCCCCCGCGTATGTAATAACTATAATAAGTTATGAACAAGCGAAAGTTCATTTGCTGTTTATCTACCCCCACCTCTATTATTATCTATCCCCACCCCTCCCCCCAACACCTTCACCGCCCCCATTTCCGTGGCTTTCTCCGATGACAGGGAGTCTTGATCATTTTCTCCTGGAGGAAGATGTTTGGCGGCAAGATGTACCCACGGAGGAGTTTTATCCCTTGGAGAAGCGGGAGCCTGAGATTTCTCCTTGCTACTGGCTTTCCCCACCCAGATAATGTTCAAAGTTCTGCCGGCTTCCGGTCAAAACCTGGTTACTGCTAATGAAGAAGTAGGGTTTATTTTTTAAAAGGCCCAGAACACTAAGGCACCAAGTCACTAGGATTTCTTTACAACTTGAGGCTTCCGTGCAAACGGAAGTGTTGGGGCAAGTGTTCAGAGCGGCCGCTGCCTTTAACTCTCCCGTGGGCTGGGAGGGGAGTGACTCCGAAGGACTGCTAATATAGGACTGTTTTCCCCGGCCAAGAGAGCTGGAATCCCAGATTTACCAGAGGAGGCGTTAAAGCACTGGGAAAAATCAGCACGAATCCTGAGAGGAGAGATGGGGTGGGTTTGACTGCTCACCGGGTTTATCGAGGATGTCAGACAGGACAAATGAACAAACAGGCCTGGACCTAAAGAGCCAGGCGCTATGGAGTTCTGTGTGATGTTGGTGCTGTGTGTAAGGAATTACGTGGGAGTGGTCCACAGCTCTTGTGGCAAGACAGTTCAGGGGGAAGGGCCGCAGGCATGAGATAACCCAGGGGGAAAAGAACCACGGATAGGCCTGGGGCAGCAGAAGGTTGAATCAAAATGGCATCACATAATGGCGAGGAAGTGGTGGCCTTTGGTAACGGCTGGCAGCCTCTGTTAGAAAGGACACCGTGTAGCTCTGTGGTCAGGGAGCTCCGTCCCAGGTCACACACAGCAGTGCCCAGTTCAAACAGGCTCATAAGAGCCATGGGGTGGGGGTGGGGGTGGGGGTGGGGGGTTAAGCCAGGTGCCCCTCAACAATGCAGTGGCTAAATAGTGACGTTTTGACAGCAGGAGAACCAAGGCTTGTGACTCCACTCAGTGGTGTGAGTGGATCTCACGGTGTTAAACGAAAACAAGCCTGCCACAGAGGGCAGCAGGGACTTGGTCCTTACATCAAGTGGAAACTGGGCGTTAACTCACTGGAGCTAAGGGTCAGACCCCACTGGAAGGGGTGCATGTCTGCAAGGGATGTTTGTTTCTTATTCAGATGCTGCTTTCCTGGGCACGTTGGTTCAGAGATATTCATTAGGCTGTTGAGATGTGATAGGTGCATTTGGCTTACACCTAGCGTGGTTTGTATAAAAGTGGGACGAGAACAAGGAGTATGGTAAATGCCGTTGGGAGTCTATTTTGTGGTGCTGCTTTGAGATACCTGGACAGGCAGGTGGAACCCCAGCATGTGGTTAGAGATGCATGGTTTTGGTAAGACTGGGGGCTGCATACACTGAAGTTGGAGATCGTTCGCAGAGTACAGCAGGGCAGATGGGAGCAGGTTGTGTCTTGAAAACAGTAGAGAATCGAGCAGATGAGCCAGTCACATTAGAGACCATTTCAGCACCCCTTGACACATCGAGGGGACTCTGCTGACCACAGAGCTTGTGAGGAGATGGGGCCAGGTGCTCTTTTGTTTCTTTAGGTGACAATTTCCCCCCCACCCTCAGCGTATTTTCTGTGGAGGCCCTGGGATGAAATCTAGAGCCTCATGCACGGCAGGCAAGATAGCCTCTTGTTTAAAAAACAGAGAGAGTGAGCTGGGCATGGTCATACATGTCTATAATCCCACGGGGGTAGAGGCAGGAGGACTGGGGTTCAAAGTCAGCCTCTTCTATGTAGGGTTCAAGGCCAGTCTCAACAAAACAAATGGAAGGAAACACAAGAGCAATTGGCCCGTGAACTGTCCAGGACTAGTGAGGAATGGAGTGAGGGCATATCTCAGTCTTTCACGCCCAGGGTATCTCTGACCATACAGCTTCGTACAGCTGAAAGCAGCAAGGTTCCTGGCCAGCTTGGCCAGCCCCACTAAAAGGCCTCGAAGGTCAGCCCAAGGACTGTTGGGCGGTTTGCTGCCCAGCACCCCTCCCTGAAGCACAGAGCCTCTTGAGATTAGGAGGATGAACATGTCCTAACAGCAATGCAGGCTTGCCCTACAGCTCTGGGAAGCTCTTCTTGTGTTTTGCACGTAAGCAGTGAGGTCAGAAGGTCAGGCTATCATCCTAAACACCTGTGTGGCGCTGGCGGCTGCGCTGTTGTGCCAACAACAGAAACTGAACATCTCCTCTAATGGAAAATACCAGGTGGGAGAACCACGAAGCCCCAGGACAGCATCAAGACGTCTTAGAAGTGCAGAAGAAACGCCTCTCCTTCCTCCTAGTACTCCTCCACTGGGACGGTCAGCATCGTGCAGAGAAGGGGAGAAAGTCACAGAAGCCGATTGGGTGACTGGAATAGAAGAAGCCCACGGCTGTGGTTTGCACTCTGAATGTGCCCCCCAAAGGCCCAGAAGGCTTGGTTATGAAGCCATGGTACTACCTCCCGGTATGAAACCCTTAGCAAATGGGGCCTAGGAGGAAGGAGTTAGGTACAGAGGGCCTGCTCTGAAGGAGGCTGTTGGGAACCCACCCCTTCTCTCCTTCCTGTTTCTGCTTCCTGGTCATCACAGGGTGAGCAGCTTTGCTTCAACACCCCACCCCCACCCCCCGACCCCAAGGTGTTCAGGTCTCAAATTAGTGTCGCGGTGTAACCATGTTCTGATACCTCTGGGATCAACCATTTCCTTATGTGTGCACTGCAGCAGGCTGGTGCCGTTGATGAGAAAAACTACTGCGGCCTTGGCTTGCGTCCGGGGCCTGGCCTCTACCCTACACCACTACCCCTAACTCTCATGACTTCTCGGAGAGACTTTACATGGAAGTTTCAAGTTCCTGGAAGGGAGTGCTCCAGGACAGCTGTCCCCATCCCTACCTAAGCCCGTGCTGTCCCTTCTAGGAAGATGCTAGATGACTGAAGTCCTGGCACTGGGACTTCTTAGCGTAGTAACATGGGAATTAGAATAATTCTATGTTGCCTTAGCATTTTTTTGGCTTTAAATGGTGTACTGGCTGGTTTTGTGTGTCAACTTGACACAAGCTGGAGTTATCACAGAGAAAGGAGCCTCCCTTGAGGAAATGCCTCCATAAGACCCAGCTGAAAGGCATTTTCTCAATTAGTGATCAAGGGTGGGAGGGCCCATTGTGGGTGGCGCCATCCCTGGACTGGTAGTCCTGGGTTCTATAAGCAAGCAAGCTGAGCAAGCCAGGGAAAGCAAGCCAGTACGAAGCATTCCTCCATGGCCTCTGCATCAGCTCCTGCCTCCAAGTTCCTGTCCTGTGTGAGTTCCTGTCCTGACTTCCTTTGGTGATGAACAGCAGTGTGGAAGTGTAAGCTGAATAAACCCTTTCCTCCCCAACTTGCTTCTTGGTCGTGATGTTTTGTGCAGGAATAGAAACCCTGACTAAGACAAATTGGTACCAGGAGTGGGGTATTCCTGTGTCAACCTGACCATGTTTTGGGGAGGACTGTGGAAAGACTTTGGAACTTTGGGCTAGAAGAGCCATCGGATATTAAGAGCTCTGTGGGATGTTCTGTAGGAGCTTGGAAAATAATGTTGAGAACAGTGCAAACGGTGGAGGCCTGGCTTGTAAAATTTCAGAAGGAAGATTAAAGACTCTTATCAGGCCATTGCTGTTTTGAGTGTAAAGATTCTGTGGTTTTGGTTAGCTGGGGCTGAAGAATCAGCTGTGATTAACAAGATACCAGAAGTACTAAAGTGAACCTTTGAGTTACTGGGACTATTGATGCTGGTCAGCTGGAGCTAAGAAATTAATTGTGATTAAGAAGAGGCCAGCATTGTCGAGGTGAAATCTTTTGTGAAGTGTTTTCTGAGAGCACAAAGAAACTATGTTCCAGAGATCGCCAATGTTGTGCCTCATGCTGTAGCTGGACTTGGTAATGTATGAGTCACCCAGGTGGTGTTGGTTTTGAAGGCACAAAGGGGTCAAGAAGAGCAGCTGAGGCTTGACATTGTGAGAGGTCATGGAAGGCTATGATGAAGGGATAGTCTCACTTGCAATTGATGGCCTAGAACTGAAGGGGTCATGCAAAGGAGTTGAGACTTGGCACCAAGAACAGAACCTATGAGAGGCTCTTGGTGAAGCCCAGTTATAGTGGAAGACAACAGGGTTTTGGAGATGCCAGTCCCACGAGATGACCACCAAGAGCAGCAGCAGTTGTGAGGTATAGGCAGTAGAGACAAGATGTGTGCTACAAAGAGAAGAGCTGGAGAAGTGACCCAAGCCATTGGAGGAGCCCAGAAGATTGTGAGTGGATCCCAGACATTGGGCAATTAGTTTGATTTTGCTTTTGATTGTGATTGAGTCCTGACATATTTCCCTCTTGAAGAAAGTATTTTAGTAGAGCCCACAGTTAAGAGACCTTGCATTGTAGAAAGACTTTGAATTTTAAAAGAGATGGGATATTTTAAAGGGATTGAAGTTTTAATATGTAAGAATTTTTAAAGACTGAGGGACTTTTAAAGTTATTTAGATCTTGGGGATGAACAAAAAAAGTAAGGGATGAAGCTTAATAGTGATGTGTTTGTGTGTCAAGTTGACAAGGGGTCAATTGTACTGGCTGGTTTTGTGTGTCAACTTGACACATGCTGGAGTCATTGCAGAGAAAGGAGCCTCCCTTGAGGAAATGCCTCCATGAGACCCAGCTGTAAGGCATTTTCTCAATTAGTGCTCAAGGAGGGAGGGCCCAGCCCATTGTGGGTGGTGCCATCCCTGGACTGGTGGTCCTGGGTTGTATAAGAAAGCAGGCTGAGCAAGCTAGGGGAAGCAAGTCAGTAAGCAGCACCCCTCCATGGCCTCTGCATCTACTCCTGCCTCCAAGTTCCTGCCCCATGTGAGTTCCTGTCCTGACTTCCTTTGGTGATGAACAGCAATGTGTAAGCTGAATAAACCTTTTCCTCCCCAACTTGCTTCTTGGTCATGATGTTTTGTGCAGGAATAGAAACCCTGACTAGGACAAATGGAATGGACACCTCAGTGACACCAGAGAGACCGCACCAGTGGGGTCCCTAGCCCAGAGACCAGCAAGGAGTGGCAGGCAGACAACATCCATAGTTGGTTTCAATCTCATTTCTGTGAGCTCCTGCTGGGATGTTTACATTGACACAATGTTCTCCAGGAATCCCTGGCCATTTCCCTCACAAGGTAGAGTGTTTTCACTCCTGCCACCTCCGACATGGCTACTCACATATTTGAAATTTCAGAGCTCATTTTTCACATCCTAAGTTTAAATAGAAATACAGTTGTAAGTGCAGTTGTTGAGGGACATCTGCCTGGTTGTAGTCTGTTCCTCAGCCTGGGGGGCAGTGACACGGGTCTGCTCATGTATGGGGAGTTTATTGCCAGATGCTCCACTTACATTGGTTCACTTTTCTGGATACACATCATACTTTAATAAAATGTGAAAATCAAAACAAAATGGCAGCCTTTGTTATAGGCTGAGTCCAGAACACAGCTTGCTTCTTGCTCAGTCCCATGGTAGGCATGTGAGATTGTGTGATGGGTTGACATGACATGTGAGACTGTGTGATGGACTGGCATGAAGCTTCTGCTAGGTTTCTAAAATGACCTTTGGAGAGGTCAATTGAAAGGCCATCTCTGATGAGCAAGGAGATCCCATCCACCTCTTAAAAGCCAAATCAGAAGAACATTAAATATGAAGTGTGCACAAGCATGTGTTGAAGAACATGTGTTCGATTTGCCTTGAGAACCAGAGTAGTCCTCATAGAAGATGCTAGCTACAAGTGAACTGGGCGCTGGCCATGGGTAGAGAAGCATTTTACAATGGAAAGTGGGAGGAAGAGATTTAAGGAGTAGAAAAGGAAAATTAAGGTGTTTTTAAACTGAGTAATCAGTATTCTGATGATAGAGAACTGCGATTGTATGTGTGTGTGCATTTGCATGTGTGGGCGTGTGTGTGTGAACAACTTGTCCATCGAGCTGGAGGGTTTGGGTTTTATCCTTTAGTCAGGTGGGCCCTCAAGCCAGCACCATCACCTTTTCCACCATTTACAGTTCTCCTCAACCTTGCCGTCACCACCCACCACGAATGCCACCACCCCAGTACCTATTGTAACCGTTGTCATAGGACGAATGGATAATAAACAGGTTAAACACTGCTTTTGTGACTCAAGGTTTCAGGGCTCTTAGCAGCACAAACCACTGCCTTGTGTTAGGAGACTGGCGGGGGACTCCTCAAGGAGCTTGACCTCATTTCACTGCGAGATAACTTAGGGTAGGTGTGTGCGTTCCTTTTGGGGGGAGAAATATCCCCAGAGATAACAAGTGTGTTCTCCAGCAGCTTCACATTTGCATGGACCCAGGGTCCCTTTGAGAATCACGATATCGGTGAACTGGAGACAGACAAGCTCTAGGGAACAGGAAGCGAACGACCTCGAAACGGCTTTTGGAGGTACTTTGGCGCCCTCTAGTGCAAGGCTGCGAGTCCGAGCCTGGAGATTGTATGTAGCTTAGGATGCAGAAGCTTCCCACCACGGCATTCCTCAGCATCTGTCACCTCTGTCCCCGTCTCTACAGACACTGGGCTCCTTCTGGATGGAAGGATAAACACAATTCTTGGACTTTGATACACACAGCGCTTGTTGGGGACATTAGGGTGCAGTTTAGGGTGGGTTCTAGCCCCAGAGTCCATGGTTCCTTGGTCTGAAGGGGCTACAGGAATTTGTATTTTTGATCATATTTAAGTGATTATAATTCAGGTGGGTTTGGACTGCATTTCCAAGAGCCAAACCAAATTAATACACTGAAATTATGGCAGTTCAGGGGAGTTGATACAACTGGAGGTGATCATGCTAAATGAATGAAATAAACTACACTCGGAAAAATACCACATTCCCCCTCATATGTGGATTGTAGACAGACCCCCCCCTCCGTGCACGCATGCATGTGTGTGTGTGTGTGTGTGTGTTTAGAAAGAGGTGTACAGGGCTGGAGGAGGAAGAGGGAACACTAATGCTTGTATGCGAAGCTGAAGGGAGAACTGTTGAGACTGGAGAGGTAGCTACGTGGCTAGGAGCGCTTGCTGCTCTTCTTGAGGACTTGTTTGGTCCAGCACCTGTGTCAGGGGACTCACAGGCACTGTAGCTCCTGTTACAAGGAACCCAAGGGACCCATTCTGGCCACCTGTGGTCAGGGGCTTATACCATGTGTGCATACATGTATGTTAAAAAATAAATCCTTAAACGCTTTTTACAAAGGAAGACAGGGCTATTGGTTGGGGGAAGGGAAGCGTGAGATGGATAAAGGAGGGCAGTAAGAAGTCAGAAAGGAAGAAAATGTGATGATATAAAAAAATACATCCTTAGTGTGGAGCTGTCACAGTGAAACCCATGTCTCTGCTGACTGAATAATTAACAGCAGAAAACGACAGCAAACAGCACCACACCCTGCTTAACATTTAGCCTTGGAAAACGATAATTAAAAAAAACAAGCAGGATTCCTACATAAAATAGGACCCCCTAATGAAAAAGTGGAACCCCTAAAACCAGTTCTTACCTGCTTACAGACAAAGCTCACACCCCTACAAGCCAACCAACCATCTATGGCCTAATGCTTAAACATCCAACAGCGTTCAAACCAGCAAGCGCATCCCCGTGGAACATGGACCGTGGAACACGGAGCTGTTGGGAGGTGTTAGTGTAGAAACACTTTTCTCGTGCTGCCCTTGAGGGCAGCATGGAGACTCAGAGCATGTGGAACCCACTCCTGCCCACAAAGGACTCTGATTCTGTTCCTGTCCAGAGCTTGGGGCTGAGGTCCAGGAGCCAGGTTGAGGCCTGAGGAGGAGCAAGCAGCCCCTAGAGGCAAGCCTAGGGAGACTGGTGGGTGTGCTGGGCCAGCCTTGGATCTCTCCTCCCTCTTCCCCTCCCTCCCTCCCTCCTTCACTCTATCCCTTCCTCCCTCCTTCTCCAATCCTCCTTCCCTCTCTCCCCCTCCCCCCTCTCTCTCCCCAAAGCCTTACTCTGTAGTAATGGAGTTCACTCTGTAGACCAGGATGGCTTGATCTCACAGAGCTCTCCCTGCCTCTGCTTCCCAGTTGCTGAGAGGAAAGGCAGGTACCACCACACTGGACTTTCCTCTTGTCTGTCAGAGAGTCAGGAGCCTGGCTTAAATGCCCAGAACCAGAATTTAAGACTTTAGTAGTCACCGGCCATCTCTCATCTCCCACCCCTGAGACAGAAACAACTTTCCACAGACAAAAACCCTGCTGCCCACACAAAGCCTGTGCCAGTCCAAACCAGGCTTGGTCCCAGCACTGACAGAAGTGGAGACGAACTTCCATTCCTAATCAAGACTGTCTCCAGCTGACAGCCACTTGCAAAGGTAAGGTTAGATTCTTCAAGGAAGTCTCACTGGCTATGCAAACCACACTAAAAGGCCGCATTGTAGATGGCCAACACAAAACAACTCAGTGGTATTTTGGATCCTTTTTCCCCCTAATAATGCTTTGGGCATTTAAAAAAACTCACTGGTCTTTTGCTTCTATATTAAGGTGGTGGTGGGGTCGTCTGGGTGGAAACGAAGGAGGGGAAACCATAATCAAAATATGTCGTATAAAAAATCTTTTCAATTAAAAAAAAAATCGAGCTACCTGGGCTCCTCCCACTTGACAACTCCCTCCCAATGTTGATAACATGAGAGAGCTTCTTCTTCACCTTCCAAAGGCATTTGGCAGCTCAATTGCACACAGACACACTTTGGGGGCTTTGAAAACCATTCACACCTGGGCATACCCTAGAGCCCAGATGGGGGCCAGGCTGGGACCTGAACACCAGGATTTTTACATGCTCCCCACAAGCAGGGCCGCAACCTAAGGGCCCCCTGACAGTCCTCCTCTCTGCACCTGCTCGGGCCAGTCTGTGCATGACAAACTGTCTCTGTAGCACTAGAGATTGGGACAGACCCAGTCAAGTGCAGGGGAAGGGGGTGAGAGCCACCCTCTTCTCTGCAGCAGTCTGTGAACCAGGCAGCTCCCAGGAGGACTGGAACCCCGGGGGTAGGGGGTGCTCCTCCATTCTTACATCAGAACAGTCAGTTCCCTCTCCCACTATTTTCTGTTCTGGTATTGTGAGCCGGGAGGCTTTCGCTCTTCCCTGTCTCCTGCGTCCTGCCTGTTTCTATCTTTCTTCCTTCTCATCCCAAACTGGACCACTGGAGACTTCCTCCACCTGCGTCTCCATGCCGCAGGCTCCTTTTCCTAGAGCAGCCGCTGTCAACACCTCTATGGCGGGCCCTCCGGTCTTCTAGCCCCAACCTTGGGACAGCCCTCCACTCCTACCTGCTCACAGGTGCCCCTGCTGTGTCTCAGTGGCTGCCGTGTCCTCCTGTGGCTCTCGCTGGGCCCCAGCAGTGTGGCTGGAAGGACCTCTGACTACCCCGCGGGCGTACTTTTCCTCAGGTTCACTGGGCACCCTCAGCCGGTTCGTGGGGCCAATGCTAAACTTTGTTTCTTTTTTTGAGCCGGATGTTTCTGGTTAGTGGTTTCTTTCTTTTTCTTTTTGTTTCCGTTAGAGTGTAGAGCTGGCCCCCAACTGTTTATTACTGAGAAACAGACTTCACTTTGGAGTTTTTCGCTTCCTCCTGCTTGTTGGTGCCCGGTGTCCCTCATTATGCCCCACGAGGATGGGAACCGAGAGCTTAACGTTCTTGCTCTCCTGGATGACTACGTTAGAAGCAGATTGGGGACCAGGAAACAGAACCCACAGTTGTTTGTAAGCCCGGGTACATACTGGAAGACACCTTGGGGGAATTCGAAATGTGCCGTGTTCATGCCTACTGCTGACTTGCTTGGTCCAGGACGAGGCTTAGCATTGGAACTGGTGATGCTCATCTACCTGGCGAGCCTATGTGGTGATCTCAAGGGCTGCACCTTGATCCAGCGCCTCGATCTGTGCCATTCAAGAGTTTATGGGAAAGTTCCGGTTCTTGGTGCCATCTGGATCTGCCGAACCCACACTTTTGGAGCTGAGGCTCAGGGGTGTGTCCTTTTAGGAGGCTACACGGAGAATTCCTATGTACACAGTAACATACAGCTAACGCGTCACGGTGCGCGACAGAAAGGGAAAGGGTTCATCGGAGGCGGGAATCTCATTTGTAATAAATAGCACTTGCGGGTTTCTCAAAATGTAGCTCTGGAGACACAGCATCCGTGACTGAGAACATAGGAGAGAAGTCCATTCTCACCTCTGCCACCACACCCACACCAAATCCTGGGAGGCAGCCTAGCCATCTCTGTTAGATATGCCGTTCCAAACCAATCCCAAGACACTGGACTTCAACTGGCCAAGACTATCATATGACTCGGGTCCAAGGCATGGGGGATCTGTGAGGGAATCTGGTGCCTCACCACTGGGCCACATAGTGCGGCAGGAATCCATAAAGGATACGATGGTTGCGGAAGGCTGTGTAGGGCTCAGTTATTTTGAACCGATGATGCGTTTGGGGCTGGTTAGTATGGAATGGTCTGCACGTTGTTCCCTGAACACCACACATATGTTGGAAGGCAGAGTAAGAGGTGAGATTCGATGGGGCTGGGCTGTTGGAAAGTCTTGTCTTTCTGTATACGTATTATTTGTTACTCATAAAACAGAATTCAAATTCTATCCAGGACAGGTAAACAGATGCTGTCAAAGGCAGGGGGTGGAGGTGGGTCTGCCCTGAGTGAGTTTTTTTTTTTTTTTTTTTCATGAGAGAGTTGAGTTAATCACATGTCTCAGCCTTGTGTAAATCAACTTCATTGTTCATACAAGAACTTTGTTGTGAATGAATGAAAGTGTGTATATTTTTTATTTTATACTTTATTCTTTTACTTATATATGTCCCATGGTCTAATATGATTTTTTGTCTGTACATGTGTGTATACAATTATATATATTTATCTCTCTCTCTCTCTCTCTCTCTCTCTATATATATATATATATATATATATATATATATATATATATATGTATTGTGAATTTGTAGAGTTTCACTAGGGCTGATTCCAGTGATCAGGATGATGTCACTGGGTGGCTTGTTGAAGGACTGTTCACCTGCAAAGCTACTGTCAATGCTTGGTGACGCAGGTTACAGCTCCCTACCTCTGGTGTTTAAGTGAACTGCTGGCCTTGACAGTCTGTTTTGGGATCTCATAGATGTCGTATATTTTCATTGGCATTTTCGCCCCATCTGTTTCTTCCTTTCTTGGAATGCTGGGCCGATGCGGCTTGCTTTGTAGGTGACGCTAATGAAGTACTCAGAACAGCTGAAGGATTTTATTAGCGGTCAGGAATCAAAATGGCACAGGCATGGAAGGGTTCCTACTCTTAATAAAATCAGATTACACAACTTTGGTGGAAACGCACAAGGACCCATTCTTTAACGGCTAGATGTCATCACGTCGTGGTCGAGGGGCAGCTGAGTAAGCTTTTGAGCATAAACAGCCTTTGGGTGAAATTCCCGAATGCTTGATCCTTGGAGAACCATAATTCCACGGTCGTTAAAATGCAGCCTGGGACCTTCTTGGCCTCGAGGTGTGATCACAAACTCAGAGGCAGCTCTGGGGTGTGAGTCATTTCCTTTTCCTATGTGGAGGACTTTTCTGCTTGGAGAAGTGCTCTGTTTTCCTGGGAAAGTTATAAGGGGTTGGACAGGATCTGGAGGGGAAATATACGTCTCAGTGCTCTTGGCTGGTGATAAAAAAAAATGGCAGGGATCTCTGACATACAGAGAAATAAGAATATCAATGTTGAAACTAGCTTCTTTTTTTTTTAAGTGGATTTCGGTAAAATGTAGTTGTACCTTTCTTCCTTAAACGTGCATTTCTAGTCTGTTTTCTTGCTTTCACCTAACCCCTCAGCCATATGTGCATGTATGTTTTCGTGTGTGTGTGTGTGTGTGTGTGTGTGTGTGTGTGTGTGTGTGTGTGTGGTGTAATGGAGGCTGAAATGGAAGTCGGATTGCTGTCTTTATCATTCTGCATGGAATCAGGGGCTCGCCAATTCGGGAAGACTAGCTGGACTGCCAGCTTCGAGAATCTGCCTTCCCCATCTCACAGGACTGCAGGTGCGGGCCATGATATGCCTTTTATGTGTGCATGGGAATCTAAGTTCGGGTTCTCATGCTTGTGTAGCAAGCACTTTACCGACTGAGCCATCTCCCCTGCCCTGAGTCCTTGGTTACCTCAGCACCTCATCATGCTGAGCTGGAAGAGTGTGTTGAGGTCTCACTGTTGTGTTGACAGGAGCCTGATAGAGCTGTCTCCTGAGAGGCTCTGCCAGAGCCTGACAAATACAGAGGCAGATGCTCAAGGAGGAATTAGAGAAAGGACTGAAGGAGCTGAAAGGGTTTGCAACCCCATAGGAAGAACAACAATATCAACCAACCAGAACCCCCAGAGCTCCCAGGGACTAAACCACCAACCAAAGAGCACACATGGAGTGACCCATGGCTCTAGCTGCTTATGTAGCAGAGGATGGGTATTGTCAGGCATCAATGGGAGGAGAAGCCCTTGGTCCTGTGAAGGCTCAAGTATAGGGGAATGCCAGGGCAGGGAGGCAGAAGGGAGTGGGTGGATGGGAGGGGAGCACCCTCATAGAAACAGGAGGGGGCATGGGATATGGAGGGAAAGGAGATAACATTTGAAATGTAAATAAAGAAAATATCCAATAAAAAATAAAAAGAAAAGGTTCTTGCTCCTCTGGAGAAGGCCTGGAATGCTGGACTAAGTGACTTTCTAGGAAGGATGACTGTAACACACCCAGAGTAACTAGGTAACAAATGACTGGCCGTTCACAAAGGGCTGGGTTAGTGATCTTGGTGCCCAAGGCTGAAAGCAGGTACATTGAAAGGTAATGGGAGTTTAATCTGTGTCAGCACCATAGGAAGCCACGTGCATGACCATGAGATTCTCTACAACACTTCACGAGAAATCGACATCTTTTCTGACCACTCTTATACCCCTTTTCTCTTTCCAGACACACACTTGGGTGTGAAAACCTCCCCAGTGCAAGAAAACCCAGATACCAACGTGCAAATTTCAAGTTTAATGACTACTGATTTTGAATATCACACAAGCAAAGACGTTTGCTTACACTATGATTGGATGTTGGAAAAGGTCAGTCCTTACCAGATGATGTTTCTGGAAATATTTCTATGGTGCAAAGAAGATAGATTGGCATTTTCAATGCATTCAGGTGCCTAGTCCCGAGTCTTAGAGCATCTCCCAGATGTCTAAGAATAAACTTCCACAGGACACTAACATTTTCCTCTCTCCTCTGAGAGCCATTCCATAAGTAACTCAAGTCAGGATAATTACTTGCTGGCCATGCTGAGTTGTTTAGTTTACAGGAGGTGGAAAAGAATAAATGTTTCTGAGGTGGAAGGACTTTGGAGTCCCTCCTTGTCATGGTAAAGAAATCTTTGGCAACAAAATACCCAGGCTGAGACGGGGGTGGGCGTGGGGAGTGGGGTGAGGGGGGTGTAGGGAGAAGACTGGCCTGAGACAGTTGGAACTCATTAGTGAACCCAGCCCTCTCGCATGGCAGGCTAATGAGCATTTCCTGGAATCATGATTTGCACCACTAAATAATCGGAAGAGGTGACTAGCAAGTTCCCCCCAAAGAGAGTTCTCAAAGAGCCATCAGTGGGTATTTAGTTTAAACTAGCGTGGCTTTGATGAGCGCTGCACATCTCATTGAGGGCTCCAAATAGCAGCCACATGTATATTAGGAAGAAGAGAGGTTAAGTGACTTAGATTTAGCCTGGGGTGCAGAGCGGGTGCTGGAGGCTGCATTTACGTGACGAGCTTTAGAAAGGGCAGCTTAGGAGACGTCGTAGGCCTGGTACTTTGTTATCGTCGATGCCCTTCTGTTTTTCTCCTGGGACAGGAAGTAGATGCGGTTGGCCTCTGGGTAGGTGACTTTGCTGAGCGGGAGCTTGTAGATGCCAGGGTTGTTGGTTGTGAGGAGGAGGAAGGTGAGTGCTGAGAGGCAGAAGGGCCAGGTGCAGGGTGGTAATCCAAACTGGAGGGAGAGGAGACAAGATACATTTATGTTACATCTGCTGGGAGTGTTTGTTTAACTAGCCCTTGTTGTTACCTGTAGCTGAGGTTACATGGAGGGAGAGGAGACAAGATACATTTATGTTACATGGGCTGTGAGTGTTTAACTAGCCCTTGTTGTTACCTGTAGCCCTGGGGTTACAGGAAGGGCTGGTTGGTGAGGGGAATAGTTACTTGATAGCTAACATAAATGAAATCAGGTCTTTAGTTTATCCTGTAACAGATAAACACACACCTTCCAAAATACAGCTATTAGACCCTTCCTAGTTGTTCATGAATTTTTATGTGGGAGACTTGTTTTGTCTTGGGGAACCTGGCCAGTCTATACTTTCAGTTCCGGGAACTGTGGGCATTCCATGCCTTGTCAATCAGCCTCCTTTGAAGAAATGCATTCGGCAACCATTTGATAGCTGAGATGCATGGCTGTAGTTGATTGGACTAAAGGTAGGCACCTGATTCAAACAAACTCCTGCACAAGGCAGTAGAAAGCTTCTTTTGAGTGGTAGGCTTGTTCTCACAGACGGAGGGGAAGGTTAGCTACCCATCTTCTTGTTCTTTTTTTTTTTAAATTTTTTTTCTTTATTAACTTGAGTATTTCTTATTCACATTTCGAATGTTATTCCCTTTCCCGGTTTCCGGGCCAACATCCCCCTAACCCGTCCCCCTCCCCTTCTGTATGGGTGTTCCCCTCCCCATCCTCCCCCCATAACCGTCCTCCCCCCAACAATCACATTCACTGGGGGTTCAGTCTTGGCAGGACAAAGGGCTTCCCCTTCCACTGGTGCTCTTACTAGGCTATTCATTGCTACCTATGAGGTCAGAGTCCAGGGTCAGTCCATGTATAGTCTTTGGGTAGTGGCTTAGTCCCTGGAAGCTCTGGTTGGTTGGCATTGCTGTTCATGTGGGGTCTCGAGCCCCTTCAAGCTCTTCCAGTCCTTTCTCTGATTCCTTCAAGGGGGGTCCCGTTCTCAGTTCAGTGGTTTGCTGCTGGCATTCGCCTCTGTATTTGCTGTATTCTGGCTGTGTCTCTCAGGAGAGATCTACATCCGGTTCCTGTCAGCCTGCATTTCTTTGCTTCATCCATCTTGTCTAATTGGGTGGCTGTATATGTATGGGCCGCATGTGGGGCAGGCTCTGAATGGCTACCCATCTTCTTAAGGGTTCTCCCACCTCCACACTCATGTCTCACCATGTTGACCTGCCTTGCATTCCCCGAGGGACTCTGCAACATTTAATACTTCTCCCGTTCTTCCCCGGAGATAGCTAAGTGAACAGTTTACCAAGAGCCTACAAATTCAATTATGAGGCAGATTGCACGGTCCTTCCACCCTCCATTTTACTACTGAAACCTCAGTTGGAGCCATGTCCTTGTCATGTGACAGTCCAAAGAGCACAGAGTTAGCAAGACTTGGAACCACGAGAATAGTACCAGAATCGAGGCTGTAAGGGATATCTGTGAGTGATGGATTCCACTCAACAAGTCTTCCCAAAGCTCTAATAAGATGAAGTGTTTTGGGAAGCATCCACTGAAGTCCCGCTGTAGACAAATCCCAGATCTGATTACCTTATTATAGTTTTTTAATCTTCCTGAGACATTTTCCCTCAACAGTGTACTGCTACCCCACTCAGAGAGCTGTTGCTTAGCTCGTGCCAAGTACCCAATAAATGGTCCTCAGGGCACAGTCTTTATTGTCAGGCAGACAGCATTTTTGGGGACCAGGACTTGCATGCTCATATGTTGGTTAGAAAGGCAAAGAGTAATGGCTCATAGGGCTTTCCTGAGGAGGCACTGAATGGTTTTATAAATGTAATCCAAGGCTTTTATATCATGTTCCTCAATGAAGTTGGAAATTTCTGGGTAAGTTGATGGCCATTTACAAAAAACTTTTTTTTTTTTTTTTTTTTTTTTTAGTGTTCTTGACACTCACCAGCATAACAAATCAACTTTCTTTTGTTTGGAAGAATGCCAACACGGAATGGCACAGTCCTTAGGCTCTCACTGCTGAGAGGAAGGCCATTCAGCACCGTTCACCCCAAGATCTGGGAAGCGAAGCTTCCTGCAACTCTTCTAGGGCCTCATCTGAGGCAGGCAGCACATGGTATGTTTATTAAATGATGGATCAGGAGGACAGTTGGTGACAAAAATGATGGCGAAAGCCTAGGGTGGATGGGCCGCTGAGAGGTCCCAGTCCACCCTCTTGCCTCCATTCAGTATTTCTGAGGGGCCCTCACCCCAATTCTAGCATCCTGGTGGGCCTGCTCACTTCCTCAGGGCTTCATTCCCTCATTATCTCTTCCTTCTATCTTCTCCTCCTGTTGTAAAACTCTAAGACTAAGATACAAATCTTGGGGGTCCCCATTCTGGGGCAGCACATGGGCTGAGCTGAAAGAGGGCCCATGAGTGCCAAAGTTGTTGTGATGCTGTGTGTCAAGTTGTAATGAAGGCACGCACAGCATGACAGGGGGCCTCAGAGGGACTCAGTCCACTGGAAGAGATAAGATGGTATTGGGAAAGGCTAATTCGGCTTCCTATGCTAGCACCACCCTCTCTTTCGCTAGAAGTGAGGGATGAATCTACACAGGTGTTTTATGGGGTATCTATATTGTCTCTGGATGTTGGATCTGTGACATTTCTGCTTGCATAACCAGCCTGGTAGAACTGAATATATTCTAAATATATAAGAATAAGACCTCAAGAAATAGAAAATTCACCAAGGGTCTCACGATAGAAAAAATGCCAGGCTGGGCATGGGGATGGTGCCTTGTCTCCAGGAGAGAGATTTACAACTTGTTAGACCACCTTATGGGATGAGGCTAAAGCCCGGAAAATAATGGGCCAATATTTGAGAGAACCACACCTTGCCCAGGACTGCTTAGAAGTGTATACTACTGACCTTCTTACCTCCGGACCCCCAGAGGGTCACTGGATCTCTTTCCCCTTCTTCCCAGTGTAGCCACATTGAACACATCTCTATTCCTAACTTTTCACTATTAATTTGGTTGTGTTAAATTCACTTCTGAAGAATGGGTGACTGAACTTGACTTTTTGGGGTATATGGATCATGACCCCAAGCTGAATAATCCTTGTTCATGTGAAGTTTTGTTTGTATTCTTATCTTAGGTGGAGCAGAATAGATTGATTTGTTAGGTGAGCCCTGACCACTGTGTGCTGGGTTCCTACTTTACACACCACCCTAAACTGGGCCCAAGGCAAAGAAGTGGTTCTGGGACTGTGTGTACCCATAATCCCAAGCTTAGGGTCCTCTTTGGATGACTACCTCACAGCTTTCTGTTCCTGGAAGCTATCGCCAATGACCCTCTCCGTGAACCATGGGGTAAAGACATACACTGTCCCCAAGCCCGGTGAGCAGATAATTTATGTATGTGCACAAGTTCAGTAATAAAGATTTTAAATTAGTCCTATAGGATGGTAGATTATAATGGAGTTATATTTGAAAGATCTACTCTTCAAAGTGACCGATTGGCCACTGGTGATGGATTTGATCCACCCAAAGTTGAGACCCACTTCCTGGCAGTATTAAGGTGGCTAGCAGGACGTAAGCCAAAGGGCAGAGGGGTTTGATGCAGCATTTGGGAGGTAGAGGGGGACCTGTGGTTTGTAGCCCATGTGACTTACCACAGACAGCATGTTGGCCAGGGCGGCACCCAGGTAGGCTGCAAACAGGGCTAGAAAAAGAGACAACGGCAAACAGCTTAGGAAGGTTCTGCAGCTGCCCAGATTACTGTCTACATTCCCTCTGCATCGGTGTTACGTCCCAAATGGTATCTCTCATTCCCACTGCCTTGCAGCTTTAAACGTGTTAAATTCCAGGAAAATGCCAGCACAGCTAAGATGGCAGATGAACTTCATTTAAAAAGTGTGTGTGGGGAGGGCAGAATTTAACTATGACAGTTCTCTTGGGTCCCACCACCATGATTTCCAGTAAAGGAACACTTAATAGCATAAACCATAAATGAAAATTTTACAATAAAGCAAAAGCAAGTCAGGCTCGGAATTCCCTGTTGTATTATTCCATCAGGAGCCATTAGCATAACGTGGGTTTCCAGGGAGAAGCAGCATCCTGAATGCTTCAGGGAGACTGAACCTGCCTACTGCTCTGTGTTTTAAGCTGTGCAGAGAAGGCCATGGATATGTTGACTTTTGGGAAGAACCAAGGACTAGGAGAAAATGGAGGGCAGTAAAATGGGCCAAGGTAATTGGGCTTTGCATTCTCACAAGAGACTGTCCCAATTGCCCCTAAAATATTATGGAGAGCTAACCTTTATTAGAGCTGCTGTATGGCCAGCCAGTGACAACAC
The DNA here is from genome assembly GCF_011064425.1 of Rattus rattus. NCBI lineage: Eukaryota > Metazoa > Chordata > Mammalia > Rodentia > Muridae > Rattus > Rattus rattus. Next base: position 53,998,526 of record NC_046168.1, on the reverse strand, counting down.
CAGCCAAGCTGTTCAGCATTCCCTCTAGGTAAGCAGTGGTTTTTACACACCACACACCACACACCACACACACACACACACACACACACACACACACACACACATACACACACACACACACACACATATGCCAGGTCCAGACAGAGTAAATAATGATAGAGTGCCACATGGTTGAGAGTTGAAGTGCATTGTTTCAGAGCTGGAGAGTTGAGATGACAGAGCAGAATAGGTTCAGGAATAGATTGTATGATGCAGACTTTGAAGCAGACAACGGCTTCTTGTGTCCCTCTCACCTGGTCACTTGTTTCTGCTAGAGGACTTGGAGGCCCGGACACCCTTTCCTTGACAACAGAGAACTAGGAATAAACCTTCCAGGCAATTCCTAGATATCACTACTGCTCTTGCATTAGTCATTCATCTGACATCATTGTGACGATGGTCGCACAGAGGGAGCACTGTTTGCATCAGACACTGAGACTTGAGGTGACTTTCTAGGACTGTGTGTATGACAGTGGCAGAGTCTTGACCGTCTGGTTCTTGCAGGGAGCTCTAACCACTGCACACTGCAGCTTCTCAGAATGCTATGGGGTCAACAGAGGGGACAACCCAAGTACCATAGACACCACAGAATGTAGAGGAGATGTGAGATCCACAGGGCAGTTCCAGGCTTGGCCTGTGAAGGCAGAGGCTTCAGAGAGTGACCCTTTCTAAGCCCCACCCTACCTGACTGCTCCGTCATCCCCAGGGTCTACATCATCCCCAGGATAGAGTCACTCTTACATTTCCTTGGCTCTACTCTTACTTTATTTTTAGTCAAACTTGATCTGTCATATCAAGATCTCCGGAAGGCCTTCTGCATGCTCATGTGTGGTCATAGGATGACAGAACAGGAAGGATCTTGAATATGTGAAAGAAAGAATCAGAGAGTGTAGGCTGTCAGGATTGTGGGGAGGGGGATCATGTATCCTGGGGATCGTGTAGAATGGACTTTGGTGGAAGGAGTCTTCCACTTTGCCCATCTAAGCCCCAAACTGGGTGTGTAATTGTGGAGAGGGCTTTTCTTCTCTGAGTCTTTCACATAGAGAGGGAGAAGGGACTGTGGGAAAGAGTGGGCGCCATGCAGTTAGCACTCTTTCACAAGTCTGGCTGGGCCTCTGCTCTGTTTATGTTAGCCTTAATTGTCCATCTGTGAAATGGGGGCAGGGAGAGTATCCACACACTAAGGGTCTGGCCTGCGCTGTGCATTATGGGATATTCAACACAATTACAGATAAGATGCCAAGAGCACTCCTTCCTTCCCCTAGGTGTGGCAAATAAAAAATGTCATCAGATACTGCAAAATGTCCCTGGCTGAGGGCCACTGGGTCACAAATGACACAGAGCTACTTAATCTCTTTGGCAAGACTGGCACTGGACATGGAGAGGAGGTACCCAGGACTTGTTGGCCCTCACTGTATGACCCTGGCCTTGGGCACCATTCAAGCTGCTCCACCTCTATCACCCTGTCCTAGCCCTGCTCATTGGCGTGTCCCTTGCAAAGCAGAATAATAACAGACTTTGGGGGACTGAATGAGATAAAATGTTGACTTTGTCCTTTACGGAAGTACTTTGTGAATGGCTACCTTTATTTTGTTGGTATGACAATTACAGTTTCTTAAGTAACTATACTATGCCAACCCTGTATTGATAATTTTGGTAGAGCAGAAAATGACTCTTAAGAAGATAGAAAGAAAAACTTCAGTTTTCCCTGTCACGTTCTGTTTAGAATACATTTTCCCCATCTTTGCAGTCACCACTAGATGAAAAGAAGAGTATCTCTCCGAACTATCTTAAAGAGACAAATGAATATATGAATATATGGCTCAGAAAGCTTCTCTATATTAGAAAAATTTTCTGGAATTTTTTTATTGGAAACTATTTTTTTAAACCTTAATTGGTAACATTTTAGCATCCACGGCTGTACTGAAATAGAAACTCTGTTTCAAATATTTTGGTCAGAAAGAGTTTTATTTTGTTTCCATTCCTAGAAAGGTGAAACAGAAGATGTTCAAGGTTGAGAATATATAAATCTGCCAAGTTAAGACAGCCATCCTAACTTCCTGTGATGTTGAACAAACATGCAGGAGGCCTCATCTGCTGGGTGGATGCCCCATGCCTGATATTTAGCTCTGGCCACTGTGCATGCTATGTGCTGCCCAAGTCTACATGGAACGGCTAACCCTGGAGAGCTGCTTTCACCGCCCATTACCAGCCAGGAGAGCAGCAATCCCAGGACACAGCCTCTGAACAACAATGAAACAATGTCATCTAAAATACCTGTCTCCAAGTGGCCAACGAACATAGGTGGAGACTTAAAGGACAGTGTCAAAGCGTTTACAAGGAGACGATTACTTGTTATCTTTGGGGGAATAGCAAGTAGCAGGACTGTCACCAGGGAAGCAGGACTGTCTTCTCTGTGGTTGAGAGGGGATACTATGAATGGTACCTACCACAGGCAATGGCGAGCAGGTGCGTCTGCCAGGTGATGACGTAGAACATGCCACCAATAGCGATACAGGCCAGAGTGCTATTGAAGCCACACAGGCCAAAGTAGATGGAGTCAAATGGTGTGGCAATGCTGAGTGCTGAGGGAAGAAAAACACAGGTCTTACAGGGCTCATCAGCCTTCCAGAAACGCACCCATCCTCGAGCCGGAATCAGATACCCTCATAGGCAGGGAGGCATAAAAAAAGAAATTCAATGCTATTCAATGACAATTCATTTAAAGGAAATAAATGCATGGGACCATAGGAATGAGAGTGGCTGATGATCGTTAAGAGTTAGAGACCCTTGGGGCGAGGGTCCAATTGAAATAGTACAGAGAATGTCCTTTCTTTGGTGTATACCTAAAACCCTCCACACAAAACCTTATCCGTGAACAGAGCCCTCTCTTCCATCATGGAGAGCACCCCTAATCATTCTTGAACAAACCTCTCTCAGACTTCACATTTAAACTTCGGGCTAAATGTCTCCCACCGCAGTCTTTTTTGAGGATGGCTTTTGCTTAGAGAAACAGGAGGACCCTAGTTCCAAAAATGCAGAAAGCAGGCGTGAGGGGAAGAGTGGGCTTCCAGGGAGCAGGTGTGGTGTTAAGACCTTCTCTACTTTCCTCTGAAGCCGGCCCAGGCGCCAACACCCCTACAGCTCCTTAACATGGGTGTCATGAAAAGAGACAACACAGACCTGCTAACATCCCTATCGTGGATCCGATGGCAGCGTGCAAGCAGATGAGAGGTGAAGAGACGAACAGAGCAACGAGGAAGATGCCTCCAGTCCAGGGATTGTCACAGCCGTACACTTGGCCGATTCCAACCGGGATGGCTCTCAGAAGCTGTAGGATGAGTCACGTGCTTGTTACGGAAGTAGCTAGCGCTCACCTCTGCACCGAAGCCCCGCCCTAACTCTTATATACCCAGGCAATGACGCTTGGCTGTTTGATCCACACCTAGTTGTAGCCTCTGGGGAGTCTCCTCAGTCGTCACTCACTATTGTCTGGACCTCTAGACCCTGACATCTGTCACTTGCTTTCTTGAAAGGCAAAGTACAAGTTGCCTTTAGTTGGAAGACTCAACACACAAGTCCTTGTCACAGCCCAGGAAGTTATTCCTTCAAGAGCAACCACCAAAAAATGGATTAATTTTCTGAATCTTTGCGTGGGGAATGCGGGTGGTCTAAGCTTATCTATAATGGGATTATTAAAAATATTTCATTTCTATAAAAGGTTGAAATATTTTTAATCGGGGAGTAGAATGTGACGTGGCTTTTGTGTTATTATCTCTTCATAGCATATGGAGCAGAGCAACTCTGCCTCCAAAAGATTGCGACTGGATAAACACTACCGGTGAGAAAAGTGACTCATCAAGGTGAATCCTTTTCTTGCCTCTGGCTCACGAAAGCCCTCACGCAATAGCCAAGGATAAGGCTGACAGAAAAGTCTGCTTTTCTGAGGAATGATGCTTGCAGAGTCCATCAACAACACCTTGGGATGCTGAGAGGCATTGGGCATTGTTATCTCTGCAAGTTCCTTTAAGGAGCCCAAAATGGCTCCGATGGTGACTGATCACCAATGAGGAGGAGCTACAGACTGGAACAGGAAATCCTTTAAACGTAACCGGAAGTGGGAACTCTTAGGGAAAAGCGTTCCTGGTTTGATGGCAGCCCAGGGCTACATTCCCCCATCCAGTTTAATACTTTTGATATTGCTTCTTACTCACTGTCATGGCAAGCTTCCAGAGTTTATGGCATTATACATAAAATGCTTAAAAGAAAAAGATAACAATCTCTGCTACCTGTGTTTCTTAAAGGCTCTCGGAGAGACCGAATAAGCTACGGGCGACTTCTTAAGTTGGTGGGGAGAGGCATGGTGTGCGCTCTTTAATGTGATTCAGTGTGATGAATAAAAGAAAATACACAGGGCAATTATCTTTTTTTTTTTCTTTTCTTTTTTTTCAGAGCTGGGGACTGAACCCAGGGCCTTGTGCTTGCTAGGCAAGTGCTCTACCACTGAGCTAAATCCCCAACCCCACAGGGCAATTATCTTAAAATGGGGGCTTAAGCGTCAAACAGGCTTTCGAACAAAGGAAAGTGGCTAAGAACCCAGGCCACATATCCAGGGGTCAGAGTTCTAGGTCGGACTTCACCATCCACCAATTGACCGTGGAACTTGGATGGGTCCTTTAACTAGGCTTTGGTTACTTCCTCTGAGCGATCACAGGATAGGACCGGAAACAGAAATTTTAGCTCAGAGGAGACAAGGATGGCAGCTCTCAGGGTAGGTCTGTAGAGCGCCTCGCACCGTGTAATTGTGAGTGATCACCACTCGCTGATGCTTCTGATGTGTAAAATGAGTACATTCAGTTTGTCAGCGGATTCGTACAAACACTGTCCTTCCTTCTTTCGTGACACCTACCAAAGGCACTTGGACATCTGACCAGGTGATGTTGGGTGTGGTGACTGCAGGCTGCAGCAGCTTCGTGGGGAAGAAGAGATTGTAGTGGCCCGTGGCTGCCAGGTACAGCGTCACGGCGATGTTGAAGGGCAGCGTGAAGACTGGGAGGTCCCATTTGCTGAAGACCGTGCTCAGGGCACTGGAGAGGATGGGGCTGATGAAGGAACATGAGAAGCACCGGTCAGGGGCTGCTTGCCTGGACCACAGGGCAGCAGACAACCCCAGAAAACACAGCTTGCTGGCTGCCTCTCCTTGGCTCTCTTTCTTGAGCAGGGCACAGACACTCAACCTCAGAAGGACGGTTTTAGGAGAGCCTTGGACTTCTTCAAAGAGTCACAGAACCCCACCCTCTAGGCAGGAAGAGTGAGGAAAGGTTTGGGAGAAGAACGGGAGGGAGTTAAAGTCATTAATATATTTAGAGTGTCTAAGTATTCTGATTTCATGGACAGACTACACTTCATTCTCTAGGAATGAGGGATAAGCCTGGTGCGTTGAGGTTTCTGCCTCAAGGCTGGCCTTCAGTCTTCCCCCCTGAGTGGTTGTCTCCGTCTGAGCGTCAGACAAAGGGATGGAGAAGAATTTGGTGGAGCAGGAAGGATGAGATTTCCAGACACTGGCAGGATTCTGCACAGCTCTTAGCTTATGAGGCCAGCATTTTCTTGCTTTGTCCTCTGGTGGGGCGAGACCAGAGACCCTTTGAGATCTGGACAGTAGCTGATGAGATGCTGCACAGAGATGACCCGGCAGGACGCTCGCAGTTTTAGTAACTGCCTCTAGTCGGCATTGCTGATATTCAAGCTAAACCAACACTTTAACATGAAAGTAAAAAAATAAATCATGGAAAGGTCAGGTTAAGAAGGATGTTAACTGGGGTGGGAGGCTGGCTCAGTGGGTAAAGTGCTTGTTCTGCAAACATTAGGGCCTGAGTTTGGATTCTCAGAGTGTGTACACACACACACACACACACACACACACACACACACACACACACACACACACATACACACACACACACATGTACGTACGTAAACTCACCAAGTCATGGACATGACGATGACCGGGAGCAGCAGCCACCAGTAGTAATTGCCCTTGTCTGAGAACACGGCCATCAGGAGCCCCACAAGCACCCCATTGTAGCCATGGAGTCCTGCTGCGATGGCCGACCTGAGGGCACAAGGAAGTGCTGGTGGAGTGGGGGCCTCCCTGTGATTTTAACTGTTTTTCAGAGTCACAGTTTCCTAACTTGGGACCTGACAATCCACCTTCAAGCGGGATACCCTTTTTGGGGGAAGGTAACCTGTCTACCCTTCACTGTTCAAGAGGAGTGGCATTTAATGACCAGTGCCTTTGTTTTGATGAGCTTGGGGACGGAGGGTAGGAAGGAGGCAATGGTCCTCCTAGGGAGGGGCCTCCTGGCCTCATACTGTAATGCTGGGCCTTGGGGACTTACTTGTCCTGGCTCAGGATGAGGGCAGTCAAGGTGGACATGATGGTGCCCAAGCAACCGGAGATGGCCCACCAGGGATTCTGCACGAAGAGGCCAAGAACGATGAGGATGCCGCTGAGAGGGTTGTTCACAAACATCACCTGAGACGTGCCTCGGAGCACCCAGTCAAGAAACTGGAACACTGGAGATTTGTCTGAAATGAGAGTTGGAAACTCATCAAATGCCCGGAGTGGGTCAGGCCTGAGCCAGGTCTCTGGTGGCAATTGGAGTGAGGGTCTTCAGGGGATTGGCATGAATTTTCATCTGTCAGAGAAGAGCCCAGGGGTGCATTTGAGTGTCCAGAGCATTTGCCAGCCATCGCTAGCTATCTAGATGCAGCCTCTACTAGTCTCTAAGGCTATTTTTCCCATGGTGGGGATTAGATACCCACCAAGAGTTTAATTCTGCTTTCTATGAGAATGGCGTATGATTTCCAGAAAATTCTCTTGCTGCCCAGAGGGTATGAAACCCATGAGTCGTGCAATGTGGAGATTCATAGAGAGAACCCTCTGGCTTGGTGGACGCAGGTCCTCTAAGCCACCCAGCACATACTTGGTCAGAATGCTGGATTCACAAATCCCAGCGCTGGTCTGCAGCACTCACATGCTACATTTGGGTCGGCGGAACTTTTCTGTCGCAAAATGAGGCCTCTCCCACCTATCCATCCTTCTATCCCACGATGCTCTGCTTTAATAGCACAAGTAGCTTCTCTGAGGTGTCCCAGAAAGAGATCTCAGGCTGGTCTGCAGAGAAGCCCTGTAGCGTGTTTCCAGAGGGTGACGGGGGAGGTGGGGTTGAAGTCACAGAATGTACCTTTAAGTCCCTCGCCGCACTCCTTCATCTCTCCTGTGATGTAGCTGAGGGCTTTGCTGACTCTCTTCCCCCCAGCGATCATGGAGCTCTGGATCCAGGTGGTCCTGGTTGTGTTGGTTTCTACCTTTATCTCAGAGCTCTCCTCCATGGTGTTCACGTCCTGCCAGGGGCCGGAAATAGGTAAGAATCTTCCACATTTTATGGTTGTCACTCCCGGGTGACATTTGAAGTCTCTTGGGGGAGGGGGCAGAGCTGAGATTTCCACCCGAGATTCTGTTAAACCTCTATTTAACCATCTCCTGTCTCTACGTGCTATCTTATTCGCTATAGCTGACCCCAGTGAAGGAGGATAGAGGATGTCTTCGCCCTTGTTCTGTGGACGAGGACTCAGGTTGGTGGAGGTCCTTGTTTGCAAGGGTCAAAGTCAAATGGTGGAATGAAGATTTAACTACCGATGTCTAGACTTTCTTTAAAAAACTGTCTTACATTCTTTCGGAAGGAAATTATTTTCCCCTAGCACGCTAAGGTTTTGAATTCTACAGAGGTATGAGATCAAATCACAAAGGTTTTCTTTAAAACAAAAAGAAAAGGCTCAATCTTACTTCCTAAATGTGAACTGATGATAGATACCCCGGATGGGAAGGAATGACTTTTAACCAAGCAGACTGAGGGAAATAGACATTTTACTCCACGTAACTAGAGTTCTGAAAGCAGGAACTCCAGAGATGTCTCCCTAAATCACAGCCTCCTTGATGGACTGCGACCCCCCGACCTGCTGCGGGCAGGCCCTGGGCTGCAGCTGCTGTCTCTGGTCTGGAATTTCCATACTCACCAAGAGTTCCACTGTGGGCTTCCGATACGGGTAGGGGAGTGTCTCTTTGGTTTGTCTCTCTTGGTGTTCACCTTTTCCAAACACTGGAGTTGGAAGGAAGGAGAGAACTGTCACTTCAGACACCTGTATTTTGGCACCGCGACAGTAGTTTCTCAAAAGACTTGGGTTAGACCACTTGGTATTTTCTACAGGAAGCATAAAACCATGGGCTCTGATGGCTAAGAGCCCTTCTTTACTTTATTGGAGGTCTCTATTCATGGAAAATGTCCGTCTCCATGTAAACAGGGCATGAAGGAATATAGAAAGTTCGGAGACCCCAGTGGTTCTTAGTCACGACACTCCACTTTAGCTTGACCGGTGGTTTCTCTGTGATCTCAATGTCACATGACGACATGTAGGATGGATAGGGTGTGGAGTGGCCAGTGCAGAGAGTAAGTGTCAGAGGAGTGGTCCCCCACAAATGGGGCATCTGTATCCCCCCCCCACCCAAGGCTTGGCAACTGTGGAGGAAGGGCGGAAGAGTGCAAAAGCCTGAGGCTGGCTGGATGGGAGCTCATGGGGCCTTCTGCATGTGGAGTGGGGGCACTGGATCCCGTGGAGCCATAGCTACAGGTGGTTGTGAGCCACTGTGTGTGTTGGAATCAAACATCTGCAAGAGGACCTTAATTACCAAGCCGCCTCTCTGGTCCCAACAGGAATACTTTAAAAGAGAAAGGAACCAGAATGTCGATACCCTATGCCCATTTGTCTAAAGTCATGGGCAGCCTGACCATGCAGGGTCTGGGTTTGAACTTGGCAATGATTCTCCTCAGGCAAATGGTTTTAAAATTATTCTCTTCCACCTCTTACTCTCCTCTTCCCTGTTTTGATTATGGTATTTGTTTTCTTATTTTTCCTGGTTGTTGTTAGTATTTTTGAGACGCGGTCTCACTATGTAGCTTTGGCTGGCTTGGAACTTGCTATGAAGACCAAACTGGTCTTGTACTCAGAGATCCATCCACTCTGCCTCTCCAGTGCTGGGATTAAAGGCAGGTGCCACCATGCCCAGCTATGACGATATTTATTTTTAACCTAATGGTGGCCACACATACTTTGTGACCTAACCACCAAGCTCCTGTTCCTCTAGTAAATAACCTCCCACCATGCTTGGGCAAGAAACGCTGATTGAACTCAGAGAATATGAAAACTTCTTTAATAATTTTTTGTCTTTGAATTTTAGTATTTTAATAGTTGGGTCAGGATAGATTATAACCATAAAGTCACTTGCACTGTCTTGAGATGCCCTTCTGCCCTTGCAATTCGGTAGAACTCTTGCAAGGTGACTCTAAACATCCTCCATTACTAGGCTTTCAGGTGCAGTCCTCTTGGAAAACAGCAGACCTTAGAAGCTTTGGACTTGGTGCTCTGGTGCCCTCCTGTGGTCAAGTGTGAGAACGGCAGGCTGGGCTCGCCTTCCTCTTTGCTGCTATTTCCCCCTGGGCATTTACACGCGTTTAGGGTGTTTAAGCACTGGAAGGGACGTACCAAAGGCACCCTGCTCCCACTTGTGAAGCAATAGGGACTACAAACACTGGTGTGGTTGGGGAGCCCTTCAGCGGTTCTCAATCTGTGGGTCGCGACCCATTCGGGAGCTGAAAAAGCCCTTTCACGGGGTTTGCCTAAGACCATCGAAAAACCAAATCGCATAACGGTAGCAAACTTACAGTTATGAAGTAGCAACGGAAATAATTTTATGGTTGGGGGGGGGTCACCAGAACATAAAGAGCTGTATTAAAGGGTCGCAGCACTAGGAAGGCTGAGAACCACTGACTTAAAGGAAATGTATCAAACATGAAAGTTTTGGAAAGAGGAAACAGAGGATGCTTGCACCTCCCTTCTGAGCCACCCTCTGACTCCCTGCTTCTGTCTGGAACAGGCTGCCAGGGTTTAGCCCCCACAGACGGGGGCTGTGGTGGAATTGTGCTCGTCCTGTTTCATTAGAGGCTTCTCCGTCCTTCCGCTGGCTGGGACTATCTCTCTAGGATCCTTAATATTGTCTAGAATCTGACCTTGGTTTCTAGGTTCAAGTATCTGGTATCCTCTTCTGCCCGGCCCTGGCTGACTTCTCCGGTTCCCTTCTCTCTCCACCACCCCCTTCTGCTTTGGCCCTCTGGTCCCTGTCACTGTCACAGTGAGAACATTTCATCTGCCTTCTGAACAGGTGGGTTTTTGATAGTTTGTTTTGGGAGGATTCCTTCTGGCTGTCCTCCTGCCTCAGCCTCCTGAATGCTGAGATTAGAGGCAGGTGCACCACGTGTGGCCAAACTGAGACCTCTCACTGGCTCGGCAGAAGCCTGTCACTTGTTCTGAATCACTTCCTCATTAGCTGGGTGTGTCCTGATACAGGAGACCCACGGCTTTGGCCAGTGGTCCTGTGTTTAAAGGGCCACCGTACAGCGGGTACTGCCATTACATAGTCAGTACCTCTGTTGTCTGCTTTGAGGTAGGAAGCTGGGGCCCGAGTGTGAGGGAGAGGATGTGCTTACCTTTGCTCCTCCTCCGGATGGATGACCACTCGATATGGAACACGCTCTTACGCCTGGGGAGCACGGTCTCGGAGCCCTCCTCTGCCTTCCGCTGGCCTCCTCCGTGTGACTGTTCTCCACCGCCACCTAGCCAGGGGCAAGAAGAGACAAGTCAGGTCAGGATGCTACCCGGTTCCCATCTGTGAGAGTCAAGCTTTGACGCCAAGAAGAACAACACCCAGAGGAGGGAGTGAGGCTGCTCAATGCTGGAGGGGTAACTGCATTAGTCTTTGTACAAAATGCCCAGGGTCCCTTTCTTCTCTTTACAATCCACTCCCCTCCACACAGAAACCCAAGTTATGTCTGATTCAAGAGATGGCTGAACCAGGCTTAGACCTACTTCTCCAAGTCAAGGGGATAAGGCAGACTCTAGGCTGATTGGCCAGTCATGGTGGTTCAGCCAGTGACTCGGACCTCTCTCGGCAGAGTTCCAAAGCTGGCTGGATGTTAGACTATCTGGCAGCTTAACCAAGGGTCTGAGCCCTCCGCACCCCAGACCAGTTAAAAAGCCAAGCTTGGCCTGAGACTCATGCATGGTATAGATTCTTTTATGAATCATGATATAGATTCATAACTTCTGGTAGAACCAGAGTCTGAATTTCAGTAGGGCCTCCTAGTTGAGTTATCTGCATATTAAAGATTTGCAGGTCCCATTATAGGAGGGGCCACATGTCTGGAACACATTGCTGGCTACGAGAGAGCCTTTACTGTACCACACTGTCTTTCTGCAGTTGCCAACTGTGGGGAGAGTATTCTTACGTTAGAACAGGATTTCTCATGGTGTAGCTTTAGAGCAGAAGGGATCACCTGGGCTGCTTATGAAAGCGCAGGCTCCTAAGTCCACCAAGGTCTGTTCCTGGGAGGCTTTGGTAGTCTCAGGGTAGGCAGGTTAGGCGTGCTCTGTTTGATCAGAGCAGGGTTGGTGCACTGGCTGGGAAAGTGGAGCCTATGATGACCTGGGTTCCTTGTGTTACACCGTAACATCTGTATACTTTGTCCTGCTTAGAATCATCTCAAAATGGAAAGGGTGAGCGTTGTTACTGCATAAAGCTGGACATCAAGGCTCACAGGGTCTTACAGAGTCAACTACGGGCCATTGGCTTCCAATCCTTTACTCTGTGTCTCTTCTACCTACTATGTGGTGGGTGGACCAGCTTCACAGACGCCACCAGAGAGTTTGCCAGGAACCCAGAATTTCAGCTGTCATCTCAAAACGACAAACTTAAAAAAAATCTGAATTTTAACAAGTTCCTCTGTTAATTCCCACGAGCATAAAACTTTGGAAATTCAGATTTAGATTACACTGCTGCTCGTGCAGAGACAATGTTAGTAAAGCCCAGACTGGAACAGGAGTTGTGGGGCATGTGTGAGCAAGGAAGAATGTCTTGTCTGTGCCCTCACGTCAGAATGGAATTGCAATGATGGCTCCCACTAGCTCAGACAGAAGAGCAGCCAGTGAGGTAGTGCTGTGTCCATGGCTTAGCCTTGGTCCCTAACTCCTAAGGTTGAGAAGTGCCCACTGATCTGCCCCACAGAGATTCCTGGTATGTTAGCTTGCCCTGGGACATCTCTGAAGACACACAGTATGAGCTCAGAATTGACGAAGCAAGGTCTATCTATCCACAGTGCACATTCATCCTCCAGCACTCCTGTCAGAGATGCCTCTCCTTCCTCATAGAGCAGAACTGGTACCACAGCCCTTCCCTTGGCCAAACTTTATATGGACTTCAGCATCATAAACTCAGAACTGAATGAGAATGTCAAGATCATGCCACTTCTCTTGTCTAGAGAGGCCAACTCCCCAAGACTGCTCATGAACCACAGAAAAGACAGGGACTATATCAAGCTTCATGATTCCTAATTCACTGCCCCCTCCCCTTCCCCGGGCTCCCGTTTCACTGCATTGAATAGTGCAAGCCTGCTTGGTACAACAAAAGGGCTTTCCCTTTAGTTTCGACCCTCATCCTGGATATCAGAGCTTACAACAAATGCTGTGCACGAACTGTGCTATTCTTTGTGTGCACAAAGACGGCGTATAAGCCAAAGGAACATTTGTCTGGGACCAGCAATATGAACAGGGATGCTTTTGTTAAGATGCTTGTGTGTGTGTGTGTGTGTGTGTGTGTGTGTGTGTGTGTGTGTGTGTGCGCGCGCGCTTGAAAACAGCCAGAGAAATGGAGGTAGATGTTGATACAGGTTTTGGGCTGAGTAGCTGAGGGATGCCTGCTAAGAATGGACTCTTTCATCAAGCAGAGCCTATGACGACCTGGGTTCCTTGTGTTTAGTAACAGATTCTGCCCTGGCCCAGAGACAGGAAACTGAGTGAGTGTGAGTCAGGACTACCTATTACTATGTGGAATAGAGTTGATGGCTGATCACAACAGAGCAAAAGGAACGAGTACCTCCCACATAGGCTACTGAAGGACCACCTTGTCCACAGCCCTTACCTGTGACACCCAGGAGTTGAGAGGTGAAAAAGAGTTGCTACAAAGTAACAAGTACCTCTCATATAGGACCGCCCTGTAGTCCCTGGCCCTTAGCTGTGACAGCCAAGGGTTAAGAGGTGAAAGGAGTTGCTACAAAGTAACAAGTACCTCTCACATAGGACCACTCTGTAGTCCACTGTCCTTAGCTGTGACAGCCAAGATTTGAGAGGTGAAAAGAGTTGCTACAAAGTAACAGGTAATTTCTCACATAGACTACTGGAGGACCACCCTGTAGTCCATGGCCCTTAGCTGTGACAGCCAAGTGTTATAGGTGGAAAGAATTGCTACAACAAAGACTGAACGTGAAGAACCAATTTCCAAAGGCTTGGATACAGAGCAAAAGTGAGAACAAACTCCTGGCCCCCTGGGGGAAGCATTTTTAGAATACTCCAGGCAGATAAAGGGAGCGCACGTGTATCATTATTGTAGAAACAAGACGCACCATTCATGCAGCAGAAAAGAAGGACCAGAAGCAGGGTCTGGAACGCAGAGGCCATTACTTTCTGCTTGGCATTTTGCAAATCATGTGCCCTCACTGACACTTTCCTTAATGGCAGGATGTAATTCCTCCAGTAAGAAATATACAGCCCCTTGTAGGGCTGCCCTTCTCAGCCTGACCTGTAAATGATGACAGATGTCTCGAGTCTATCAACTACTTCTTTGCCATACTCTAACAAAACCAGATAACGCCTTTGAAACACTCTGGAAGGAACTGCCGCTGTTCCTGCACCAGACACATCCACGGGGAGGACACTTCTCTGTAAGGGCACTGGGCTCCTCTGCTCTAGGCAGGATGGTTTCTTCTCTTTGGGGAACAGCTGCGGTTTTACCTCCACAGACGCTTGTCTAGCTGCACCTTAGTCACATGCTCTTGACTGGTGAGGCACTTGATTTCCTCCAGCACCCCCCCCCATCTACCATACGTCTGGTAGATGGATGGTAGGCACTTGGAATGTTGTTAAATAAGTTAATGAGGGATGGTTATCCTATGCACTGTCTGAAGGACATAAAGAAACAATGGCTATGTCAGGGTACGTGGTGTGTGTGTGTGTGTGTGTGTGTGTGTGTGTGTGTGTGTGTGTGTGTGTATTTGCTTATGTGTAGGACCTTATGTATGTGTGTACATGTGTGTATGTGCCTGTGTGTCTGTGTGCATGCATACATGTATGTATAGAAACCAAGGGTTGACATTACATCTCTTCCTCATTACTCTTCCCCACAATTTTTGAGATAGGGAATTTTCTGAACCTGAAGCTTGAGTCCGAGAGATTCTCTGTCCATGCCCCCCACCATCCCCCAGGGCTGGGGTTTATATGCCACTATCTCTGCTTCCTTTAACATGAGTGCTGAGAATCAAATTCAGGTCCTCATGCCTGCACGATAAACATTTTACTGAGCCAAGTCATCTCCACAATCATAAATAACTTAAAAAACGATGTGTCTTATGTTGGGTGTTAAATGTTTTATAAATGTTGAACTAGAAGTGACAGTGAGGTTTGGACATTACAGGGTATGGGTGATCCTTTCCGTAATTATCTGGATCAAGCAATAGAATGCAGATGGTCACATCATTGTTTGCCCATCGATGACCAACTTGCTAGGAACCCAGAAGTCCTATAGAAGTGGCCGGAGAATTCAGTTAATAAGAGAGAGAAAACAGGCCATGAGGGTGGACCTCTGACAGGATGTGCTTTGACCATTAGATGTTATCTAGATCTACCCTCTCTGATCATGAAGCCCAGGTTGCTTGGAAATGAGATCTCAACTGCTATAACTCAACAGTAAATTTTATTCAGTAAGTGTGTCCATCCCTGTCCCCTGCCTCCTGTCCCCACCTCCGGCATCATGCTGTAGTAAACAGAGATGAGCCCAGGGGCTCCGATGACCATGTCTCTGTTTGGGCACATTGGCTTTGCCCCATCGGCCCAGCTGCAAATGTTCTGTGGTATGTGGCTGGGAAGCTCTGTCCTTGGTAACCTGTGCGTCACTGCCAGCAGGCGAGTAACTCCTGGGTATGCAGCCTGGACTAAGACCTGTTGCTTCCTCCTCCACTAACCAGCTTTATTAAACATCCCAATGCATACATGTCCATAGTTCATTCAAGAGCTATTCCAGGGACACAGTCCATACCCTGAAGGATAGCTACTATTCCATGTTTTAGAGGGTAACACTTTAGTGGCACTTTCTTCCTGGTGGCTTGGAAGGAAAACGGTTTGGAGCTCTGATTATTTCTTCAGAAGCGCTCTTTCTGGGGGCAGTAGTGACCTTAGAGTTCTCATGCCTCTAAAGGCATCAAATGTTCAGCAGTAACAACAACTTTGTAGAAGAGCTTGACTGTGAAGTAAAACCTTTGTCTTATCAAAATTTCGTTGAGGTATCTAAAACCCCTCTTAAAAAAAAACTCAAAGCAAATTTAATATTCTTCTCAAGGAGGAAAATTCATCTGGTGTGTCTTTTTAAAAGTCAACCCACAGTGGTTCATGCCTGTAAAAATCAGCCTGTGGTGGCCGTGCCTGTGTCCCTCCACAAGCTGCCCTCTTCAGGCTTGAACCAGTTTCCCTTTCTCCTGGAGGTGGATTGATGCTGTGTATTGATGCTCACAATGTCCGCTGTGCACAGCATCTGAACCCTCCAACGTCACCCACTTGTCATTCCCCCAGCTCCCTGGCTCTCACGCTCCTATGGCAGACCCAATGCATCATAGGCAATTCTCTAGACGGAAGGCCAGAATGGCTGTTTTTGTAGTACTGTATCCTAAACCATGTGTGTCTGCGTATTTACTACTGGTCATGCTTTGGTTATAATTTGGACAGATGCCTTCCTATGTTGAGCTTTGGTATGACTTTTCACTGCTAGATCTCTCTCTCTCTCTCTCTCTCTCTCTCTCTCTCTCTTTCTCTCTGTATGTGTGTGTGTGTGTCTGTGTGTGTATGTGTATGTGTGTGTGTCTGTGTGTGTGTCTCTGTGTGTGTCTGTGTGTGTGTCTGTGTGTGTGTATGTGTGTGTGTGTGTGTGTGTCTCTGTGTGTGTGTCTGTGTCTGTGTGTGTGTCTCTGTGTGTGTCTGTGTGTGTGTGTCTGTGTATGTGTGTGTGTATGTGTGTGTATGTGTATGTGTGTGTGTGTCTATGTGTGTGTGTATGTGTATGTGTGTGTGTGTGTGTTTGTTAGTTAGGGTTGGCTTCTGAGTGCTAAGTGAGATGATTGTTTCTTTTCTTTTTAAAATTATTTCTTTGTATAGCGAGTGTTTGCTACCTTTGTGTCTGTGTGCTAGGAAGGTCAGGGGAGAGCATTAGACAACCTGGGGACAGAGTTATCAGCAGCTGAGAACCATTTCACATGAGCACAAGGAACCAAACTCAGGTCCTCTGGGAGAGCAGAAAGCACTCTTTTTGCTGACCCATCTTATCTTTAAACATTGTATCACACTCAGCCATGCAAGGCCATTTTCATGCATATAACATGCTTTGGACGCATTCTCTTCCCCATACCACAAGCCTTTCCCTTCTCTGCCTCAACCTCCCCAAATCCACTTTGGTTTTCTAGATGGCTTCTCTTTTATGTTCACGTCACCTGTACATGAGATTTTCGTGGATCTCTAAAGTCTAGGAACAAGTGTGCAACATTTGTCTTTCTGAAACTGATGTAATTTTCTCAGTAGGATCATATGCAGTCGCATCTGTTTTCTGGTAAGCAACATTACTTTATGGTTCATTATATCAAAATGTGGTGTGTGTGTGTGTGTGTGTGTGTGTGTATTTGGTACAATGTAAATGTATACATATGATAAGTGTATACATATGAGAACACATATCACATTTTCTATATTCATTCCTCTGCTGACACTTGCAACATATCTATTACAAGCCGTGCTGTAACAATGGTGTGTGCACGTCGCTATGATACAGTGATACAGTCACTGAATTAATACCCAGGGGTGCTAGAGCAAAGCTGTGCACATAGATGCTAATAGTTTCAAGGATTATTCTACACATATCGAGAACTGGAAAAGAAAAATTAGCATTTTGAGACTCTTCAGTCTGGTCCTCTCATTTACAATTTGGGAACTTCAGCTTGCAGGGGTGGGGTGCCTTGTCCATGGCCAAACCATTAGCAGAGCCACGGAGATGGGGGCTCTGTCTCGTTTGGTGTTTGAGACTTGTTTCCCTCAACCTTGAGTTCCATAAGTGTTGTGCTTTTGCTCTGTCACCTCCATTCTGCTTCAGAACGTGATGGCCTCCTCTAGGTAAACTAAAGTCCGTTGCTCTTTTAACTGTTTCTTCCATTTTCTCAAGAAAACGCCTTCTTAAATTTCCTGCTATTTCTTGACTGGGCAGTGGGCTGAGAGACAGACTGAGTAAAGAGGACTTGGTTCCTGAGGATACTTCATGATAGGGGCTGCAGCTTTTCTTTTCTTTCTTTTTTTCGGAGCTGGGAACTGAACCCAGGGCCTTGCGCTTGCTAGGCAAGCGCTCTACCACTGAGCTAAATCCCCAGCCCCTGCAGCTTTTTAATATGCCAACCAGAGGTCCGTCTTTTAAGAATGTGGGCCATGGCTCTTTGTAACCGCGAGATAAGTGAGTCTCCTATTAATAGCCGGTGCTTTGAGTGAGATCTCTCGTTTTCCATTCCTACACCTCATTAGTTAGCCAATGGGCTCACCTAAATTTTGATTTCTTTTGATCCTTTTGTGTCCCGCCACAGGGAAGATATTAGTACGTATAAACGAGCTGGTATCTCATTTAAACTCGTGAAATCTTACGGCAATCTCGTCAGTGAGATTAGCAAGTCAAAGGCCAGCTGAAACTTAGGTAATTCTTGGCTCGTTTCCTTCTGAATGACATCGTACTGTCTTCCCATCTGCTCTACACCCCCAGTACTGTGTGGCAGCACTGCCAGTCTTCCTGAGTTCGATCTGTCTTTTCCCAACCCCTTCTGTATCCCAACTGTAAAACTATATTTTAATTTTCACTTCGGTACTCAGTGGTCTGCCTAGCTCCACCCTGCCCCGGTTCCTCTGCCTTGATTCCTAGGTATTCTATAGCAGGGCAAGAGCGGTTATCAAGGCTCATAATTTTTCCTTCTAACACACACCCAGCCATGACAGACTAGCTTGTCACTGCTTCTCCTCAGCGTTTCCTCCACCCCCTTTGTCTAAGATCTGTCCACCCCTCTGTCTGGCTTGTGTTTACACACCTTCCCCTTGGCTTATTTGGTCACGTGAATCCTCCATTCTCTGGATTCTGATTGCATGTTTGCAAAGTCTTCTGATTTACAGTGTTTGGAGTTTAGGTTGTTGGCAGGGTTTTTAATGTAGCTCAGGCTGGCCCTGAATGTACAGTCCTTCTGCCTTAGCCTTCTGTGCCTTGAGATCATAAGCACCCATCACCTCAGCTCATAGAAGATTAGCAGTGGTTGTCATAGTGACGACACATGTGAACTATATCTGATACATATTTTCCAACTCAATAAAACTACTTGGAGTGATCAATTCTTCCATAACCGAGTGACCTTTGACTCTAGGCCTTGGCAGAAAGAAACTGAGGCCCAGAGAGAAGGGTCTTACCTGGGCCACACAGGGGTCAGTTAAGAAGCCAGGTATGGACTGACATCTTGTTTTGAATTTTATTCCAGATAAATTCCTTTGTTTATAGATAGTTGGAGCTTTTCACGTGAAATCAATGGGCGTGTGACTTTTAAATGAAAGCATAAATTGTTTCATCTATCAGGAAGAATAACAAGGAGTTACAAAGATAAACATCCCCATTGGAAGCAAATTGTCCTGGGTCACTGTTGTGGGCCCTCCCCTTACAGCAACATTTCCACACTCCCTTTCCACACACCCACTTAAATGCTTTCCCCATATCATCTATGGCACATATAGCTAATTGATTTTAGACATTTGCCAATAAGTTTAGATACAGCCTCAGGATCTTTAACATGATGACCCAAATACCTAACACCAATCAACCAGACTTAGCCTTTGAGGGCAAAATTGTTTTTCTTTCTACCATTATGGAAGGATGTGAGAAGAAGGGGTACCTCGAGGTATGTGGTTGATATGAGGCAGAGGTCATGGGTAGATAGATCTATTTAAGCCTCACAGGATGTCTTTTCCTCAGCATAGAGATCAAAAAGCCCCTCCACACCCCAAAAGGACAGAAAAAACCCCAAATCCTACACTGTCTTCTTATAAGACAGCTAGACCCGGTGGCCTTGTGCTATTTTATATAAACAATTACAACCTATTTCCTAACGATGATTGGAGCTTCTCCATAAATGGCCTGTTTTAGGAAGGACAAGTGAGATTATAAAATTTACTACCTAACAAGATAATGAGCTGCCCACCTTTTATCTACTCAGATATGACTCACCAGACAAATGACCCATGAGGAAAGGCCAAATAACTTCTCTTAACTACGACTAAAGTGCCTCATCGTCCCTTAGGGGAGGGGTTCTGTCTCTCGGAGTTTGCCTGCCGTGTTCCTGTCTACAGTGTATGTGCCTTGCTAAAACTTTTCTGTCCGTTGGTCTGGTGAACACTTTCACCCCTGCGCCCTGGGTTTCCCTTTCCTGGCTGGTTGCTTTGGTGACTCAGCTAGGGAGCTCTTCCCTCATCTCCCTACGCTTCTCTTCACACAGAGGCTTACGGTGGTTGGCAGAGTGGCCCATGGCACCCGGAAATCTCTGTCTGGGGCTGTTCTCCAGTGAGATCCAGAGGCTCCTGGGCTGAGACTTTACAGTGCTGTCACCCCTTAAGGAATGAGCTAAGGAGTTCATTTTACCATTCTTCAGGGCGAGGGGCTGCTTCTCTTCCTCTTCAGATCTCCCTCGCTCTCTACGTGTGACTTGGGGACAGCGGCAACCTGTTTGGCCTGAGTGTACACATATGGTGAGGACGCTTTCGTTCCTGTCTCCTGTCACTCTGTTACGGGTCTGTCACTCACTACCACACAGCCCGAGGGAGCAGCCATGTGTGGCCAATGACGGTGTTTGCATCTGCAGTTTCCTTCCAAGGCAGACTTCCTGCTCTGAGAGGCCAGTGGACAGCCAAGCTTTCTTACACTAGCTAGCTCAACCGCTGGCTTGTCTGCTGCCTACAGTCACACCTCTGCTCAGTCTGATGTCTTCTGATGTCCCCTCTGACCTTTCCTCCTCGTTCCGTTCCCCCCCTTTTCCAGTAGCACCCCATGCAGCTGTACCCACACTCCCTTTGTACAGGGAACGTAACACAGGGAATTCAGAGAGTGTTTGAAAGCAAGCCCTTCCCTGTGGAGAATACCCTTCTCCATGGGGTGGCCGATGGGAAGGAATGTTTATTGTGGATATGTGTGTGTGCCTGTGTGTGTGTTAAGAGTGGGGGGAGGGGAGAGAGAGGGAGAGGGAGAGGGAGAGGGAGAGGGAGAGGGAGAGGGAGAGGGAGAGCAAAAGAGAGATGCATGTGTGGATTTGGGTGGGTTTGAATGTGTGTTATGGGTATGTGTGTGTGCCTGTGCCTGTGTGTGTGCCTGTGTGTGTGTTGAGGGGGGAGAGAGAGAGAGAGAGAGAGAGAGAGAGAGAGAGAGAGAGAGCGAGCAAAGGAGATAGATGCATGTGTGTATGTGGGTGGGTTTGAGTATGTGTTGTGGGTATGTGTGTGCTGAGAGAGAGGGACACATGTGTGTATGTGTCTCTCTATCACTTTCCACTTTATTCCCTTGAAACAGAGTCTCTCAGTGAACCTGGAGCTCACATTTTTTTGGGGGGGGGGAGGGCAGGTTGGTTGGCTCGAAAGCTCCATCTTTGTTCCTGCCTCCCACCAAGTCCTGGGGTTACTTGCATGCACAACTGTACTGACTTTTATATAGGTTCTGGGGCTCTGAACTCAGATCCTCATGAGTGCACAGCAAGTGCTCTTAGCCCTGAACCATATAGCTGTCCCGGAAAGAAGCATGGTTACAACCGTTAACTCTAAGCTATGGGAAGTAATGACATGGGCTTCTGAGCACCCTGATCTCTTTTGGTCTACAATAACTGAAACTTGTGTGAAAGTAAACCAGTCTCAATCCCCAGAGTCCAGAGCGCCATGCTATCCTGGCCATAGCATTATAAGCTAAGAGTCTCCAAGTATGAGTGCAAGGCTTCAAAGACTAGACCAGGGCCTGTAGACTCCATCCTCTAGCAATTAGACTCACATGGATATCATGTTCTTTAATACTGGGAGCAGACCTTTGACCAAAAGAGTCAAACTCAAGGAAGAAAGGGATAAGAGGCAGGTGCACATAGTGGCAATAGTGGAGACAGCCACCTCCCTGCTCACCTCAGGAAATCGTAGGGCTCCTTCTAGTAGCAACGTGACCTAGTCGAAAGACTCTCTCCTGCTCTTGTGGCTAGCTGGGACATTTTGTCTGATCGTGCCTAAGGCTACCAAGGTCTCACCCAAGGCCATGTCCAACCCACAGAGTAGAGGCCTGTTGAATACAAGATTGTCTCTTCCCCTAGTGAGAGATCAAAGTCAAAGAAGGACAAATGCCCCCAACTCTGTTCCTTGAGTATGAGGAGCCCAACACGGAAGGAGACTCACCCTCCCTCTGAGGAGTATGCAGCTCTGAGGCTGTACAAACTCGTGTCTTCTCTAGGCTTGTGGATGGTCCTTGAATAACCTTATATGTGGCAGGGAGAAAAATCACATTCCTCTCTGGTACTGGGGCTAATTTTTCAGCCCTGACGACCTTCTCCAGTTTGGCTTTCCTGTCCTCCAACCAGTTTGGTTTTAATCTCCTTTAACCTGTATGATAAATCTTCCACCCATTCCTTATGGTCCTCCCTAGTTGCCCCATTCCTTCCCTGTTAGAGGTGTCATGCCTACATTTGAGGTTCTTCTAAATTTCTGGCATTGTAAATACTCTATGACTCTTCTACCTCTCCCTGCTCCATAATGGTCCAGAATCATCTGGAGCTTTAAAGACTGTACCTGCAGTCTCTACAGGCGACCTCTACACGACCCAACAAATTCCTCTTAAAGTATGGAATACTTGCATTCCTGCCTAGTGTTTGAAGTTGTGCTGACTAACATCCAATCTTGCCACAGAGTTCTTGAAGACCCTGACGGTTTTTAGGGTCAGAAATCAGAAGGAATAGTGATACAGATTTGCCCTCCTCATACCATGATACCCACAGCCATTGCAGCCATCTGGAAAGAAAGAGACATCCTCATTGCTGATGCTATCACTCAGTTAAACATGCCCTGAAGTTTGGGGCCTCACTCACAGAGATCTGGCCTCCAACGAAGATGGCCACTGTGTAGACTGTATTGCAAGGTCCACCATAAAGACCACATTGACTCTCCTCTGGCTGAGCTGATAAACGAGCGAAACAGGAGAATCAGCTTCCACCCAAGCCTGCTCTGGGTCTCAGTGTTCTTCCTCCCCCTTCAGTATGTCACCTCAATAGACTCGACAGGCTTTAGACCAGGGCTTCACAGCCACTCCAGAGGGATGGTCACAGATCCCAGAAAACAAGCTGTGGCTTCCTCAATCCCCCTAATGGAAATGACTTAACTATCGTCATCACACTCCACATTCGAGGGTTAAAGCTCTTCACATTCTAATCAGGCCTTCTTTCACAGACATTCTTCATGTAGTCTTTTTCCAAAGTTTGTCCCACTTGTCAGGGAAATCCCAGAGTAGCTGTGAGATTCCATTTCCTTTCATAGGCTGTCCATAGTAGGGTAACTACACTGGTAGACTGGCAAAAAGACTTCACCGACGTCCTTCCTCATGCAAGGGACTGAAATACCTACTGGCTCCAGTGTACACCTTCACTGGGCGGATAGAGCACTCCCCACAAAAGTAGAAGGGGCTCCAGAGGTGGCCAGGTATTGTGGAACACAGTGGGTTCACTCTGGGTTCACTTGGTCTCTGCAGTCTGGCCTGACTGTCATTTCCAATATCACTCCGGGAAAGAGTGAGGCTCTCAAAATTAAGTGTTATTTATGCAGCCTATTATCTTCCATCTTCTGGGAAGGTCAAAGGGCTACTCTAACATTTATGGCAAATTCTTCCTCTCAACAGCCCTCATAATAGAGCCAGGGGGTCATGACCTCCATCATCGTGTTAATATCACCAAAGACAGACAATCAAGGCTGTCTCCAAGACCCGGACAAGTATTGCCTCAAGCATATTTTCAGAATCACCTTGTCACATTAACTTG
Source organism: Rattus rattus (assembly GCF_011064425.1). Lineage (NCBI taxonomy): Eukaryota > Metazoa > Chordata > Mammalia > Rodentia > Muridae > Rattus > Rattus rattus. The sequence continues at coordinate 53,975,169 of NC_046168.1, read as the reverse complement.
GGAGACTGGGTCCATCTTCTAACCCTCCTGCAGGATGAAAAGGCCATTTGGATCTGTCTGAACCTGACCCTATCCTGTCCTCCCAATGTCTTTAACTGTAACCAAGTAACAAGGCCTGTGGCTGTTGATTTATCCACCCTGAGTTTAGATCGTTCCACCACTCCAAATTCAAGCAACCTGTGCCCAAGAGCCACCTGGAGATGGCTCTCTTCCCACCTAGCTCCAGGTGACACCCACCTTCAGATACCTCTACAATCTAATTTATTAACTGACCTAGCTCATGACTTGAATTGTAACTCCTATTACCTCAACATCACTGGGCCCTATACTGGGCATAGGGCTCCTTATCATGGTCATAAACACTATTAAACTTCCCATCTTCTTCGTCAAATCACCCTAGCCACCTCTAAGTACCACAGGCTTCCTTGTTCTTTTATTACTGTCCATAGCCTCTTCCTATTGTCTTAAATCTACTCTGTATCATGGACCCCTCCTTACTTCACATTCTGGTAGAATTGGCATCGTCCAGATTAGAGGCCATTAAAATCTTTGTCTCTGGGATAAAGATCTTTGTCTCCAAGTGATGTCCCAGCCTAACCTTCAACTTTCTGCGATACCATCCCTTTCATAAGACTTTGTGCCTTATGCTCCTACAATTCTGTGGCAGAACAGCAATGACAATCAAGGCTCCCAGCTGTCCTTTCTCAGCTCCTAAATAGTTCCAGAAGGAAGAGATCTTTGCCCTTTGTCAATAACTTAATTATTGACAATAGCTTAATTCTCTATGACCTCTGGTACCTCACCTCAAATGAACAATCCCCGGAAGGACAAATGGAGTTATAAAATTTACTATCTACCATGACAGAGTTACCCACTTCCTGTCTACTCAAATATGATTCAACACAAATAGCCCATAGGGTATATCCTAGTCACTTTTCTTGCCTGATATTAAAGTGCTCCATTCTCTCTCAGGGAGGCAATTCTCTTTCTCTGAGAATTTACCCACTGTGTTTTAAAACTTTGTAGTAAAACTTTTATGTTGGTTCTGGGAAGCTGGCCCAGTGGATAAAGCACTTATGGCGCAAGTAGGAAGATTAAAATTTGGATTCCTAGACCCAGGCAAGTGTGGGAGCACTGCACTTCCAGCACCTCAGAGGCAGAGAAGGGACTGGGGCAAGCTGGCTAGCAGACCGGCTATAACTGATGATGCCCGGGTTTAGTGAGGGACCCTGCCTCAATAAATATAGAATGATTACTACCCAATGACACTTTAGTTCTCCACATCATGCATACATGTGCATCTGTGCACACACACACACACACACACACACACACACACACACACACACACACACACCCCACACGCCTCAGTTCTTGTATGATAAATACATTTAACCCAATGCTTTGGTCTTGGGGCAGATCACATAGTTTGTAAGGCTGTCCATTGTCTAATGAGATAACTTCTATATCCTGGAATAATGAATGCCCCTTCTGGTCTCTGTCATCCAGAAAGACCCCTTTCTGCAGCTATATGGAATAAGTATGTGCTATTGAAATTGGTATATGGGAGGGCACCAAGGAAATAGATTGATGAGGAGCTGGGAGGTGTAGACACACCTGGAGTAGGATGATTCGGTTCTGTTGGCATGTCTACAGAAGGGAACAGGACACAGAGATAAGTCAAGCCTGGGGCAGGTAGAAACCGCATGGAATAGGGTATTTGACTCTATCTCATTAGACAGAAGTTTGGTCCAAGAGGTTCATTTCAACACAGTGCTACCCGGAAGACTCTTGGATACCAGAGCTCTAAGGCTTGAAGATGTGTGGGAAGGACGACAAACCACACAAGGCTCACACAGTGGTCAGGAGAGTTGGGAAAGGGGATCTGGGGCTGATATGTTACCCTGGTTCTATCACAAGGTGAGCAAGACAGGCCAGCTCAGGTGGCCAATTTGCACAGCTAAACTTCAGCCCCTGCTCATGTTTGTATCACTGGGGAAAGTCTCAGGACCAGCTGACGTTTCCTCATCTATAAAACAAGAGGTTTGAACTATAAATATTTAAGAGCTTTTCCAGCTTTAAGCTTCCAAGATCTAGATTTTTTTCTTTTTCTTTTTCTTCTTTTTTTTTTTTTTTGGCTGGTGTTCTTAATAGGTTTCCCCATCCTATGAATGCCTTCCGCAGACACAGTTCAATGGAAGAAAGAAGAATTTCCTATTGGAAAGCCACATCGTCCTGTAGGTCGCCATCTACCTGCTTCACTTCTGCCCCAGTGTCTCTTACCTGAGCTTCTTTGGAGTCCTAGATGGGACTGGAGAAGTCTAGGTCATCAGACTTGAGAAGAAGCCTCTCGCCAAGCTGGTCCTCAGCTTCAGGCACTGTGAAGTCTCCTATGCCCGAAACCCCTCACTGTCCTGCATCTTCCAGCCTTTCCTTTTGACAACTTTCTATGAACCCACTAAGTTTTACCTCTGAACCCATGCCTACCATGGGTCTGCCAATGGAGGAAGAAGAAAGACAAACATCTCTCAGCGGCTCTCCTGCACTCTGGCCTTCTTGACTAAAGATAATTCCCTACACGCCTCAGGGAAGATGTAGTCTAGCTTCCATGGTCTCCCCACCAGCTGAATCAGGTAACTTCCCTGACAGGGCAGCTCTGGCAACTGTCTAGCTGCTTCCTTGTTGTCTCTCAGGAGTTACTCACGTCTCATAAGAATTCTAGCTCCAGTATTGGTCTTTGAACAGTTACCTAGGCGTTGTCTCCTTGGGGGCCTAATTTGCCTTCCAACCTCAATATACTCACTTAATTCCCCAACAGGCAGTGCATAGGCTGGGGACTAGTGCTTGCCATCAGTACCTCAACGGAAAGTTGTGCACAGCCTAATACTAAATGTGGGCTTTCTGTGGAAAATTTCATACCTTCTTCCCCCAACTCTTGTTGACCAGGGTCTCCTGGTAGCTCACCAGGGCCCTCTCAAATTAAGAAGGGCATGACCTAACCGTTGTGGCCAAAATACACCCTGAGGTCTATATATATTAGGGAGGCTGGCTCTAGAAAGTCCCATGAAGCCATGGGTCTGGTGGGTTGACTTGTGGGGGAGGGGGAATAACAAAACATGCTTTGCTTGACTTCAAGAGCATAATGGGTCATCAACCTCACCCTCACATCCTGCTCCCAGCATACACTTAGGGGTGGAAGGTGGCATCCTCCCCAGGATCAGAATGATACCTCACACCAAGGGCATTAGCTCCAGCTGAGTAGACAAACTCCCCTGCTGACGTCAAAGGTTCTCTTCCTGCACCAGGTGTTTGGGACTCCCGAAGAAGGGCCTTGATCAAGAGGAAGAAAAGCAAACAAGAGGGGTGGGAGGCATTCAGGTGCCCCACATTCCAGGGGCAGGCTGGGAGATGGTTGAGAGCAGACTAATTCCATGCTTAGGCTCTTTCAGGGTCTATGACAGACTGTTCTTCACACCCAAGCCTCTCGCTTTCATTTCCTCTGGCTGTCCAGTCTCTCAGCCCGGTCTCAGATGCCCTCGGCACTCTTGCTCTGGCTGCTCTAGGACTCTTGAACTTCTCAGAGTGAACTCAGTCTTGCTTTCCCAGCATCCATCCTGGTTCACTCAGACATATTAGCATGGAGTTGCTGCTTATGAACAATAATATGCCACCGAACTAGAAAGGGAAGAGTCCTCCACGAAGTCACCATGAAGAAGTCATCCAGGAATGTCACACTGGGTCCATGAGCTAACCAGGATCATGGGGTAATGTGGCATCTCACGGTCACACATGTTCTACACATGATGTAGTTAGGGCGAGGCAGCCAGATGCCTCAGAAAGCAGGATGTGGTAGTAGGACCTATCAGGTCCCAGCAAATGCCGGAGCACACTACCAAGGGCACCTGTAGGCCTTCTGTCTCTCTAGGACCTGAGGACTTAATCGGAAGTCACTTCAGAATGAAGTTTCCTTCGGAACACTCTGGCTTCCCTCAACTCCACGCTGTCATATTTGAAGAAGGAGAAGGATGGTGAAATTAATACCAGGGCCTACACAGTAGTCAGGTCCTTTAGGGGAAAGGGCCATTTTATTTGTTGAGTAAATTTAAGTTCAAGCTACGTGTGCTCCACAGTGTGTCTGTCTCCTTGGCTTCCTTTTGTTCCTGCAGCTCCCTTCCCCTTCTGACTGTAAGAACAGGCGGGAGGCTTGGCATTTTCACTCATAAAAGGTTGCTTCAAGGGGACCTGCTGCCCGCTCCCTTCCACCTCATTTTTTTAAGGTCCCAGAATTTCCAGTTCCACTCCAGGCAGAATGGGTCCCTATAGACTCTTTCTTCTTGGAATGGCTAGAGGCAGAAACAAACAAACAAAACAAACAAACAAAAAACCCCCCACAAGATGCCTGCACTCCCCAACATAAAATGTGGATTCTTTTAAAGGAGTTTTCAAATAATAGTGTATGTAGTTTGTTGGGACGAATTCCTGGTCCCTGAGAAACTGCCACTCCCACTTGGTTTTAGATGAGAATGTGTCAAGTCCCTCACAGCTTTTGTTCTGAGGGAACAAAGGCTCAGCATCGTACAGTATGCACACTGGCATACAGTGGGATACTGGGCGGATGTAGTCACAAATGCTGTCTGAGAAGACCAAATAGTGGTTGGATCTTAGAGGGCTGAAGGGAGGAAGAACGTTCAGGGGGAAGAAGTATGGGGAGGGGCAGGCTAAGGGGGAGACCAGGTGAGTGATACTCTCAAGTCACCAGCACAAGAATCTTTGTAAACTGACCAGATAGCTGGCTGGTCAAACTCTATAAAAATCTGCAAAGCAATAGTGGTATATTTTTAGCAACTTTTGTCCCTATGTTCTGATGTTCCCCCTCCACCACATTAGTGACGTTTCCTCAGTGCAGACTCAGGGTCACAGAATCACGGATACTTTGAGTTTAGAGAGGGACCTGGTCTAGCCCTCTGCTCAGTAAACAAAGTGCTCCCTCCCCCCCAGGTCTCTGTTGCTTTAGCATTGCCTGCGTGGGAAACTGAGTCTACGTAGCTACCATTGCTTGGACAACTGTTACAAATAGACTCTCCTTGCTAGCTCATCCAGCTGCCACGTCTGTGCCGAGCCTTGGAGCCATCCACTGCAGATAGCCAAGGATCCATCTGTTCTCCTACACAGGGATACCATCATCATTTCTAGCAAGATAAGGATCCTTCCTTCAGTCCGTTTACTCCATCACAGATTGGCTCAGAATAGGCTGCTTGTGCTTCTCGGTACTCCCCTCCTCTTAGAATCGAACCTCTTCTCACGAATGACACCTATTGCCTACGATGCAAGTGACTGACCATGCTGACTTCATTACCAGCCTAGGGCTGTTTATATTTTAGTAGGTTCCAAACCTTAAATCGAAGGGATGGCTGGGAACGCTTGGGTAGCAGTTACGGGAAGCTATGGGGACAGGAAGAGAAAATTCCCTGGAGTCCTTAAAACCATACCTGAGACAATTCCTGAACGGAAGACCAACCCAACCAGGTAACTGCCTCAATCTGAAAACTGATGCTGTGAGCTAAACTGCGCTCAGGCTGTCTGGCCGGCTTCCTCGTCTGAGGTGAGACTTTTCAGCTGGCCAGGCAAATCACCATAAAATAAATTCCTTGAAGGCAGGATCGGGTCTGATTCTTTCCTGGTTTATTGTCAAGCCCACGGTTGGGTAACATATTAATAGTTCCACATAAAGGAATCTTCTGGGTGAGCGAACAAATATGGTCAGCGTTCGAGGCAGAATTCTCAGGCTCTGTGCACCGGCAGGTACTACGTGGTCACCGACATGAGCGCCCAGATGGGATGGGAATGGATGAAGTTGGGGTCACATAGCTTTCAAAGGCAAGAGGAAACAGACGGGGGATTATGTGCAGCCCTACCCCAAAGATTGTATAGAACCCAAAATATGATTTCTGAACCCCCAAATCTAATGCATCTTCTGAGTTGCACGAAAGAATGAATAAAATACTTCAAGGGAATTCAAGCCCCTTGGAGCAGAGATCACAAAGGCCTGAGGTGGGTGGAGAGAGGCTCCAGGGTCAGAGGAAGAAAGGGGAGAAAAGTGCAGGTCACTCCAACGTCAGAGCAAAGTCTGAGTGGAGCGAAGGCTTCGATTTATGTGTTGAAAGGCAGATCGATGAGAACGGGCACGGCTCAACTTTAGAAACAAAGTGAGCGTCTAGAAGGGAAGGTTGTTTATAAAAGAAAAAAGAATCATGTTTCTCATTTGAAACAGAGACAGGGAAGGAAGAGACAGCATTTATGGCAGCCAGGGCACCCCCTGACCAGATAAGATACCATTCACTGGCTGGGGACAAGACTTGGTAGCCATGCGAAGAGTTGGAAAACATCACTGGCATTTTTCCAGGCTTCACTTGGAGCAGATCCTTAAGGAGGTGCTTTAAAGAAGTCACACACGGATGGGCACGGAGCTCAAGGGACAGGATGACGAAAAGAGGAGCAGAGGATGATGAGAAGTCAGTGCTCGGTGCTAACGGTGAAACAGAGATGGACAGGCGTGAGGGCAAAAATGAGTATGGATTCTTGCAAAAGGAAGAGGCATGTTAGTAAGAATAATAAACAGCTCCAAACACCTGGGCTAGGAAGCGCCCAGAGTTTAGAAGTGCGTGTTGGGGAGGGGTAAGGGGAGGGCCATAGAGGCTTTAGTGTCTCGGGCTGGGAGAGATGGAGCAGGTTATGATTAGCTCTTAGGCACTTGTTTTTACGTAATGGAGAGATGGGCTTTTATACCCAGTGCTGGGAAAAGTCCTTTAGCTGCTACTGGAAGGGAAAGCCTGAAGGTTCTAGATTCTTTATTAATATCCCCAGGGCTCTAGGTTCCCACATTTCAGTTTTCCGTCACTGACAAAGCCGTCTCCTGTGGAAAACTCCTTGTGCCCACCATGTCCGAGCTCTAAACCAGGGTGCGCTTCCTTCTTACCACATGTCCTCACATGTCTCTACTCCATGTCTGCCTAGGAGCCTCCCAGCCTGGTCAGTGTTACAGCATCTGTTATCTAGATGTGTCACTGTCACTGTCATCTCAACCCTTTTCTCAAAAGACTAAGGAATGGTCTTGTTTTACACCAGTGACATGTAAATCAGACTCCTCACTTCCAACTCCAGCAATGTCGTACCAGCTTCCTTTAATGCTACAAGGGGTTTTTATAAAGATCTGGGCAGAGGGAATGAATCAGCCTCGGGATTAGGGAGGAATAGGTGGGTTTGATTTGAAACAGGTGCAAGGAGAGGCGAGGAAAGTGAGTGCTGGCCGGGTCACTTGGCCTAGAGTTGAGACCATAGGGATGCAGACAAAGCAGAGCATTTTGGCTTGGCGCTGAACTAGTCACCATTGGGGGGCTTCTGCTCCTCACTGCGTTTCGCTGTCAGGAAGTAGATGCGGTTGGCCTCTGGGTAGGTGACTTTGCTGAGTGGGAGCTTGTGGATGCCAGGGTTGTTGCTTGTGAGGAGAAGGAAGGTGAGGGTGGAGAGACAGAAGGCCCAGGTGCCCGGTGGCACACCAACCTGCAAATTGAAACCAGAAATGGAAGGATGTTGCTAGGCTCCTGCCTTGGGCCAGAAACCTGGGGAGAAGGATAGGATAGAGATTGAGAATGAAGAGCCCTGCCTTCTGCCTAGATTCAGAGTGTCCAAGGAATTGAGGTGTTGCTCTCTTTGGGTACACTCAGATCTTTTAATGCTGGGCTGGATAGGTCTTACTCCCAGACCTAGAGGGCCATCTGTCCATCCATGTTCTCCACAGTTGTCTTTTCAGCACACACACATACCCATACACCCTAGAGCTCCACACTCAACATTCTTTGGGTAATTCATGGGTAAATCTCGACACTCACAGTGGGTAAAGGACAGGAGTGTATTACCCTTACACCCTTCCTCAGTCTGCTTCTATAGGACCCCAAGGGCCTGGACGCTCTGCTGGGGGCGGGGGAAGACCTTAGCTTGGTGTTCAGACAGTCCGGACTTACCACTGCCATCATATTGGAGAGGGCCGCTCCCGTGTACGCACAGAACAGGGCTGTGGAGAACAAGACCAGGAGAGTGAGCTTCCCAGAGCCTGTCTTCTTCAGCCACTGTCCTAGCAAAACAGGAGCTTGGACGCAGGGCTGGCTTTCCGACAGCCTTAGTGTTCCATGCCAGCCTTTACCTGAGTGACTCCTTACTTTTCAGGTATCCTCCCACCCGCACTGGGCACTCGCTGAGGGCAGAGGTTAAAGGTTACACATCCTTCTATCCTCACACACTCATCATGGTTTCTCATAGGGTCGATGGTCCTCACTTTGAGTGTGTGTGTGTGTGTGTGTGCCCTCATCTTGTCCCCACCGATTTTGATAGCGAATTAGCACAGACATAGACCTAATAAAAGGCCAGCCAGAGGGGCTTGGTTGTCACTTTCTTAGAAACCTACCACAGACAAGTGCCAGCAGGTGTGTCTGCCAGGTGAGTGCGTAGAACATGCCTCCAATGGCGACACAGGAGAGGACACAGTTGTAGCTCCAAAGGCCCGCGTAGATCGTCTCGAAGGGAGTGGCCACCGTCAGTGCTACGAGAGAAGGTGCGGTGTTTCTGGGTAATTTAGGACCACAGAGGAAAGGCCTTCCCATGGCTGCTGCCAGGCCTCAAGGTGGCCTCTGTCTCCTCATTCACCATATCCCTCCAGCTCTGGTTATCAGAGGGGCCCCTGTCACCATCACGTGATCACGGGAAACCTAATGGTGAGAAAGTCCTGGATTCACACAGTGGAATGCATATGTGTGCGTGTGTGTGTGATGATGTCTGGGTTAAGGAATAGCCTAGGAAGGGAGGTCAGTACCTCCTTCACTCCAAGCAACTGCACTGTCAATCATTTCAATTCTGTTTCAGAGGCTGGAGGAAGAGCACGTGCAGACGCACATAGATGGATACGGAGGACGGCATGACAGAGCCTCAGGGGCGGGTGTAGACAGGAGGCCAATATGGCTGAATTGCATTATTGTTAAGAGGTTTTGATGAATTCGAAATTATTCCCAATTACAATTTTTTTTTGGGGAGGGAGGAGTTCTGTTTCTAAACATTAGATTAATTCAAAAAAGATAGTCTTGTGCTCCCAGGGTCTCCTACCATGTTCTCCGACTCTATTGTGGGAAAGAGCATACCCATATATAAATGTGTGTACATACATATACATATGTGTAGGAATATGAAATTACACTTGAGAAATGCCAATCCAATTTTAGGAAACCTTTCGCTTTATCTTTGAACACTTCCAAGTGCTGGACCACACGCACCCATCTTGGGCCATCACTGCTCCAGCCCTCCAACTCCCTCCACTGCTGGGCTCCACAGTAAGGGCCCTGGTGTTTCCTCACATGCTCTGTTACTTCAATCTGCTCTCCTTGGAGGAGGCTCAAGGAAGGGGAAAATAGATTTTTCTCCCCCTGACAATGTTTGAAGCTCTGGTGAAGACAAGTCTGGAATGGTTCCTGTGTGCTGAGGAGAATGGGATGAGGAAAATGACCCTAAAGATCCCCCCCATGGAGCTGGGATTCTCTCTCACCTGCGAGCAGGCCCACAATGGATCCTATGGCTGCATGCAAACAGATGAGGGGGGAGGAGATAAACAGAGCCACCAGGATCACGCCGCCTGTCCAGGGGTTGTCACAGCCGTAGACCTGACCCACCCCAACGGGGATGGTTTGTAACAGCTGCAAAGTCAACAGAATGCAGGTCACTGGGCAGATAATACAAACTCCAGGCAGCAGGGCCAACACCAGGCCAGTGGGTAATGAGGGGGAACCAGAGGATGGCTGTGCTCTCCAGCGTGAGAGAGAAGAGGGGGCGACTCAGGCTGGAACAAATAGTTCCTCACTCCACCACCTACCAGGCATCCATCATCTATCATGCCGTCAGGTGCAGCCCCTAACACGGCACTGGGCATGAACGCTTCTGGGGAACACATGGATTTTACTTTGAGAGGAGAAACTTTGAGAGGGCCAGAATGTACCTCCTTTCTAGACTCCGACTGGGGTATAAGGCCACCCAGGTATTTCCTAAAGACTTCCCCAAACCCTAGGAATGTTCTAGGAATGTTGTAAACATTTTAGGCTGTTTTCGTGGATGATTTGATAAGTGATGGTTAGTGTAGAGCCTCTGAAAGTGACTCCTGGTCTAAAAGTGTTTGTTACCCTTCCTGTCTTTGCATCAAGACACTGTTGACTTGTCCTCATTGAGGGAGCTAGCTAATGACCTTGCACTTTTAAAATGCTATAATCCAAATCGGGCAATAGAAATTAGACTTGTGTTTCTTCTTCTTCTTCTTCTTCTTCTTCTTCTTCTTCTTCTTCTTCTTCTTCTTCTTCTTCTTCTTCTTCTTCTTCTTCTTCTTCTTCTTCTTCTTCTTCTTCTTCTTCTTCTCCTCCTCCTCCCCCTCCTCCTCTCCTCCTCCTCCCCCTCCTCCTCCTCCTCCTCCTCCTCCTCCTCCCCTTATTCCTTGGGGGGGCTGTGAGGTCACAAGCAGGGTACAGACCTGTGAAAACTGGGAAGTTTTCACATCGGGGTGCATGATAGGAAATTCTCAAATATCAATACAAATACGTTGAAAAAAATTCTATAATCCTAGGGCGCTGGAGAGATGGCTCAACAGCTTAGAGCATTTGTTGCACTTGCAGAGGACCTGGGTTTTGTTTGTAACATCCAGAGTGTAGCTCACATCCATTCATAAGTCCTAGTCCTTGGGAACCAAATACTGTCTTCTGAATCCTACTGGCACTAGACATGCACTTGGTGCATATACAAACATGCAGGCAAAACACTCACACATATAAAACAAATAAATATAAACAAACTAATTTTGTAGTTCTCATGACAGCTCACACTGGTGAGGATGTGGAGTAAGGGGAACATTGTGGCAGAAACACAAACTTGTACAGCAATGATGGAGTCAGTGTGGTGGTTCTGCGGGAACATGAGAGTCATTCTACCTCAAGATTCAGCTATACTATTCTTGGGCATATACCTAAAGGATGTTTCATCCTACCACAGAGACACTTGCTCAACCATGTTCATTAATGTTCTATTCATAATAGCCAGAACTTGGGAACAACCTAGATGCCCTTCAACAGAAGAATGGATAAAGAAAATGTGGCAATTTACACAATGGAGTATTACTCATCCATTAAAAACTAAACTAATGAGAGTCACAGGTAAATGGGTGGAACTAGAAAATAATAATCCTGAGTGAGGTCATCCAGACCTAGAAAGACAAATATGGAATGTATTCACTTTCATGTGGATATGAGCTGTTAAGTCGATAACCAAGCTACAGTCCATAGAAGCACAGAGGTTAGGTATAGAGTATGGGGCTAGGATTACAGATAGATCTTCACTGAAAAGGGTCGCTATGGACAGATGAGGGGGTGATGGAATTGGAGGATCAAGTTGGGAGGGGAAGGCAGAGGGAGAGAATAATGGGAGAGACAGCTAAAATGAAGGGCCATTAGAGGGGTAGTATGGACACTTAGTGTGGTAGAAGCTTTCTAAAATATATACATATATGAAGGTGGTCTAAATGAAATCATCAAATAATGGGGGAGATAGAGCCCCAATTGGCCATTTCTTGTCACCAAATGACAATCTGGTATCAGGATTAGGTTACATCAAATTGAACCATTGATCAAAGGGGTTCTATGGGAATCCCCAAACAACCCAGGCTGCTGCCAAGATCACTGGTTGCCCTCTACAAGCTGACAGCAAAGCCCCATTGCTGAAGACAGCGCCCACACAACCCACTGCATTATGTGCGGGCTGAGCTGGTGCCTACATAGAGCCTTCGTCCTTACATTCTAGTGTCTTTGTCACAGGGAGGTACTCTGCACGGTACCGAAAGAGAAACATAGACACCAACCCATCCATAAGCCATTTGATCTACAATGGTGTCCTGCCTGCAAGATTTGCTAGTGCAATAGTATCACACACTTGTGGGAGTAACCAATCAATATCTGGTGTGACTCTTGGCCCACACCATGATATAGAATCCATACCCAACACTGATCCGGTGACCAAAAGCCTGACACTTGATGGCCCAGAGACTTTGGGTAAAATCAAATACTACTGTTCTAAAAAAAAAAAAAAAAAAAAAAAAAAAAGATGTGGCAATCAAATGACTCCAAAATGACGTTATGCTATACTCTTAGATCAGTGTCTTTCTCAGCTGTCATCGGAGAAGCATCCTCCAGCAGCAAATGGGAACAAAGAGAGACCCAGACAATACGCAGAGAGTGAGAGGCCTTGGGAATCTAAGCCCTAAGTGGGATGTCAAATCCCTCCCCTCACAGCTCAGGGAACCCTACAGAAGAGGAGGCAGAAGGTATAAGGGCTCAAAGGGATGAAGGGAAGAAAACAAGTCCCTCTACTGATCAAAGCCCATAGGAACTCACAGAGACTGAGGCTGCATGCACGAGGCTTGCATGGATCTGGACTAGGTCCTCTGTGTAGACTATGGCTTCCATTTTAGTGTTTTATGGAATTCCTGAGTGGGTCTCTGATGCTTGTGCCTTCTCTCGGGCTCTTTTCCTTCCGTTTGTCCTATTCCATTCTGACATGTTAGTTTTTGTTTTATTTGATAATGTATTTATTATTATCCCCTAGAAGGCTGTTTGCTTTCTAGTGAGAGGCAGAAAGGGAGTGGATCTGGATGGGAGGGGTTGTGGGAAGGAACTGGGAGGAGCAGAGAGAGGGGAACCATAAGCAGGATACATTATGTGAGAAAAAAAAATCTATCTTAAAAAAAAAGAGAGAAAAATGCACAATTTAGAAAAATTCTGTAGATCTTTTCTGTATTAGCAGATCATGTGACTTTAAGAGATGAGCGCTCTTTATGGGTGAGCATAAACACTGGAACCCCTGAGGAGCTTTCAACAACAAACCTAGCCTGGCTTCTCCACGGGTCCCAGGGAATCTAAAGACGATGGTGTGCTTCCCTGACTGCACGTGAATATCATCTGTGGCAGTTTGAGGTCTACTGGATTCATAGGTCACCCACTTTAGATGTCGGCAGCCGATTGCTTTGTCTTTTTCAGAACTTTGTGGTTATCCGTAGAATTCGGTTTTAGAATATGTCTGATTTCCTTAGGGAGCAGAGGACTTTCAAGTGTTGGACTCTCTTGTTTTCCAGTGGGTGGCCTCTAATAATGAACTTTGCTACAAGCTTGTGGAGGGAATTGTAGCAGTGGGGCCTAGGCCTAGTCTTAAGGACCCAGAAGATGTGGGCCGGAAGTCTCAGCAGGTGTCCAATGACATGGGGGGCATCTGAGGAATGTGAAGTGCGGAGTCCAACTTCTACCTCTTCATCTGGGAACGCAGGTTGAGAGCCCAAGCAGTCAAGAATGAGAGGAATTTGGTGACAGTGTCCTGGGATAGAGCCTGTGTTTGGAATGAAGCTCCTCTACCTTCATGGATCCATACTTTAGCCTGTGAACTGAGTACTGCCACTGCTCCACACCGCCCCACCACGCTACTGCAGACACCTGAGGTAAAGAGCAGTCAGGTGGACAGTGGAAATTTACAGAGCACCTGCCTCCCTTTCGTCATTCTCAGGTAGCGGCAGGCTCTTACACAAAGAAGCTCATCCACCCTGTTCTTTCAGGGTAAAAGTGAAAGGGAATTGATCCTTCCCGACTCGACTCCTATTTAGATGGTGTTGGGGAGAGAATTTGCCAGTTGTTAAGAGTAGTGGAGTTCTGGGCAGGTGAGAGGGCGAGCTTGGGCTTCAAGGTACCCAGATTGGTGTTCAACCATTTTCTGTGCGCAGTCTGGCACCTTTTCTGTGACCCATATCACACTGGCTGCCACAGCACTGAGGCATTCGCCTTTGCACATAAGCCAAGGCTTCTTTCTTAGGTTGAGCCATGACGTGGCTGACAGTGGACAGGGACTCTGTCCTTTTTGCCTATCAGATGGCTGACCTTTGACAATGAAGTTTAGCTTTTCTTCCTGCTCCTTTTCACTGTTGTCTTGTCCCTGGAGACAAGCCTTCCTGGGAAGGCAGGGTTCTGATCTTTCCAAATTCTTGGGTTAAGGTCTAAACCCTGCTTCTAAGACCATTCTGCACTTAGCTTTAGAACGAGGCAAAAGTTAAAGAGAGAAAGCTTTCTGCTTTAAGGCGAGAAGAGGCAATTTCTCTCTGGAAAAGTATTCACGGACAATGTGATGCCACCAAGGAAGGTTTGACAACCAGCCAAGTGTTTGTAAACCCCAAATCCCAACGACTTCAGAATCTCTCACATTATTTGACCCAGCGTTTGATGAACCAAATGGGAAGAGGTATCTTTTCAGATAGGCTGAGGGGTTGGGTAGAATGTGGTTGTCCCTGGAAGACCCTGGAGGTGTGGAGCTGAGCACCAGCAGAGAGCCACGCTGAAGCTCAGTTATGCACAGCAGCTGTGGCTCCGCAGTGAGGACCCAGCAGTCAAGCCTGTTTATGTCGGAGGACTTGGGTTGTTTTCAGACCATGACGACGTCCAGTTCTAGGTACTCTGAGAAGCAGGGCTAGAAGTGTGGGGTAAATAGAAGGAAGATGGATTGACATGGACCATTAAGGGACCTGGTGATAGGTGGACTCTTTTGAAAAGTAGTAAGTTTCAGCATACAATGACTGCCCCAAGATGAGGCCCACATCCTGCCTTGGAGTGTGAGGTGGAGGCTCACAGAATTTTGCAACAGCTGCCTGGGTATTGAGCTAGCTGAACATTGTCCTTGGACAACTGTTTCTGTGCCCTAGTTTCCTTGTTTGTAGATTGGGAGTGACGGTAGTACCTACAGGGTGAAACGAATTAATATCCTAAGGGTGTAGAACGGTGTGGTCCATAACCAGCGTGCATTAATGCCACACTAAAGTGTTACACATAGGAAAATACTAGTTGGTAGCCATTTCTACATTTGTGAACAAGGCTGGGATTTTTTTTAAATTCTTCATACTTTTAGAATCTGATGGTAGATTTATATTATACCTCTTAATCCTTAATGTCTAGAGGTCAAGAGAGTAAATAAACACGCACATCTGTGAGCAGGTTACAGAGTGGAATTCCTCAGCTCTGGCTCTATTGGCATCTCAATCACATAATTCTTTGCTGGGGGGAAAGCGAGTTGTTCTGTGCTTTGTAGGACATTGTGATGGTTTGCATGTGCTTGGCCCAGGGAGTGGCACTATTAGAAAGTGTGGCCTTGTTGGAGGAAGTGTGTAACTGTGGGCTTGGAGACCCTCCTCCTAGCTCCTCCTAGGATGCTGAGTCTGTTCCTGGTTTCCTTTGGGTGAGGATGTAGAACTCAGCTCCCCCTGCACCATGCCTGCCTGGATGCTGCCGTGCTCCTGCCTTGATGATAATGGACCAAACCTCTGAACCTGTAAGCCAGCCCCAATTAAATGTTGTCCTTTATAAGAGTTGCCTTGGTCATGGTGTCTGTTCACGTCAATAGGATCCTATCTAAGACATTTAACAGTGTCCCCGGATTCTTCTCACTAGACACCAGCACTCTGATCTGTTTACTATCTCCATGCACATATGTATGTGTGTGCTCTCATGTGTGCATGGTGGGTATGAGGGTGGGCATCTGTGGGCCATAGCACGCATGTGGAGGTCAGAGGAAATCCTGGGGAATTGGTTATTTCCTCTCCAAATGCATGCTGAGGGTTGAACTCAGGTGAATTTTGATTATCAGACACACATGGCAAACATTTTTACCTGTTAAGCCAACTCCTTAGTCCAGTCCTTGTTCCTAATCCCTCTCTTCCTTTGTAATCTCTTCTTTCGGTCCTTTCTACCTTTCTTCCTCTGTTTTTAGACTTGTATCCCCTGCTGGCCTCAAAGTCGCTATGTAGACGAGGATTACCTGGTCATATTTTCCCATCTTCCATGTGTCAGATTATAGACATGGGCCTCCACACTTGGTGTATGTGATGCTGGGGATTCAGTCCAGGACTTCGCCTATTCTAGGCATGCACTCGACCAACTGAGCCATATCTAACCACTGGCCATGTTTACAATAACAGAACATTTCCAGACATCCACTAAGGTTTCCAAGGAGTAAAGATTACCCCCTGCTTGAGAACTGTTGATAGAGAGTAGGTGAAGAATCTACCCCATCTTCTCTAGATAACACCCAATTCGATACTACTTTAAAGCATTGATTAACCTCTTATTGCCTTATCAAATGGCCCATCTCATCTAATCTTTCCATTCAATGGCAGCTACCCTGAATCGGCAGCTTCCCACTCATTGTTCACTGTGGGTCATCTCTGTTCTTGGGCGGAATGTAGGTTTTAGGATTAGTTTCTTTCAGGTACATTGTTATCTGAAAGTTCCAAGAACATGAGAGCTATCTAGGAGAGATTTGTTGAATGTACAGCTATGACTTCAAGCCTTTCTAGTCTGTGTGGAGGCCATCATTTGGCCTCTTTCTCCTCCCTGCCTCCTTCTTTTAAATCAAGACGGTTCTCATCATGTAGCCCTGGCTGCCCTCCCTGGAAATCCCTATGTAGAACAGGCTGGTCTTGAACTTGTAGAGTCCCACCTGCATATACCTCCTCTGCGTGCCCTATTAAACATGTGCACTGGCATGACCAGCCTCATCCCATTTCTGTCGAAGGACAGAACCTGGTTAACCTACAAGCTGGTTAAGTTAAAGGGTCCATAGTAGAGTCCAGGGTTTTCGACTCGTTGCCATCGGTAACTCACCAAAGGCATCTCAATCTCTGACCAGGTGATGTTGGGCGCTGAAGACGCAGGCTTCACAAGCGTCGTGGGGAAGAAAAGGTTGTAGTGGCCCGTAGCTGCCAGGTACAGCGTTAAGGCGATGTTGAAGGGCAGCGTGAAGACTGGCAGGTCCCACTTGGCGAAGACGGTGCTCAAGGCACTAGAAATAACTGGGCTGTAGGAAAGACGACACAGAGCATTACTCACTGTGAGTTTCCTCAGGCTGACCCCGTCTTTATCTCTGACTGTGGGAATAACTGCCATCCCCGGTCTTCTCGCTTCCCATGGGGCTCCAGTGTTCACTGATCCAGGATTGAGAAATTCTCAGTTTGAGAAAGCAAATTAAAAACACAATAATTTGAATGGAAGACCTTGTGAAATAGTTTAAATACCACTGAAGAAAACCAAACAGAACACGATCCTTATACAATGTCATTATTGCCTTTGGCTCATTCAGATGTGTACCAGCCGTGGCCCAGGGCTGTGACGGCATTAGTAGGGTCTGACTTTCTAGACAGATGATCCTATAATGTATAGGCAATGAACAGGGTTGGCCAGATGAAACATTCAGTCGTTTGCATACTCTGCCTCCTTGGTCTCTGGTCTACCCCTGGGAAAGAGTGTGGATTTTAGACACAAGTGGAGCTGAATGCAAATCCAGGCTTGAGGCTACGTGAACGATGTTAAGACAAACATTTCTCCCAGCTTCAGTTTCCCCTGGAAGGGACTAGCCCCTCCAGATGCCCCATCCACCTCTTACCCTCAGAGGCAGCTGGACAAGACGGGAAACCCCATGACCTGGTTGCAGTGCCTGTCTTTCATTAGGGGCCACGGATCTCACACGGGCCCACAGGCCTGCCTGGGTTTAACACGCGGCAAGCTGGTTCATGCTTGCTTTTCTCCTTGATTCTTTCTGTCTGCGTCCCTTTCTGTCTGGGTCAACTGCACGGTTTTACTCACTTCATAAAAGAGTGATGGGATGAGGCAGGTTTCATTTTCTAGACCGTAAAACCCCACACCCTGCCAGCTTTGTTCTCACTCTACCTCTCTGCCTCCCGCACGTCTCCCCCTGCTTTTAGGTTCAGATCCTTCATAAGGGTTTTTTACTCTTCCAATAGTCTTTGTAGAGTATATCTCTTTCTCTTCCATGCCGTCCTTCCAGGCGATGGTACCCTTCATGGTGTCTACTTTCAAATACTTTCTGTTTCCCTTGGCACACGCTCCTTTCCCGTGTCTGCTGTTTCACTGAGCCCTGCTCGGAAGGGCCGGGGATCTGTTAGCCCGACCGTTCTGCCTCTATCGGTCCTGAACCCCATCCAGTCAGGTGTGTGTATTCTCGATTACAGCACAGAAATGGCTCTTGTCAAGCTCATTGAACGGCATCTCACTTGGCCAGTTCACAGTCACTCCCTTCCTCTTAAATTAAAATTGGAATCTGGCACTGTGGGCAAATACTTCCTGTGTGGGCTACCACGTCATGGAACTTTCTTACATTACTCTCTCCTCACTCTGTCTCAAGTTCCCCGCCGCGACATTATCCTCTTTCCTGCCAGACATCTAATTATTGATAGATTCCTTGGTTCTGACTTGGACCCTATCTCTCTTCGGCCTTCTCCTTTGGGTGATATTCTTTAGACCCCTAGATGAAACACCCATATGCTTCTGCCTTTCAAATGGACTCCGCCATTCTAGATTTCCGTGTCCAGCTGCTGTCTCAACACGTGTGCGTGAAGTCTCACACACACTGTGTGGATGGCGGCTTTGTTTGCTTTTAGACTGCTACACAGCCCATGCACTCAGGCAAATGGCAGTGCTGTATTGAATTCCCCTCCCTTTCTGATCCTCGGCTTCTCAGAAAGTCTTGCTGCTTTTGTCTCCCTTAAACAAACCCCAGGCTTGGTTTCTTCTGGAGACATCCATGGAGCTTATCCTAGTCCAAGAGCTCCTGTCTCCTGGATCTTTTTAGTGAATCTTAGGATTCTGCAACCTCTCTTGTTCCATCTAAACCCCCTCTCCACTTTGTAGGCAGAGTGGTTATTTAGTTTCCCATTCGCATCACTGCGCTAAGCTGAACCTTGCAACTGTGTTCCATTTTTACTACAGATGTAACAAAACCCAAAGTATTTATAGAGTACATATGGCTAGGGACCCCGTCTACTCTACTCTCACTGCCCCATCATTCTTAGGGGCTTAGATGGCACATGACTTCATGTCATGTAAGTAAAAACTCAAATTCCCCACCTGCCATGTGTTTCTCCCTGGCCATCCACGTTTGGAACCACTCTCACTTTTCCCAAAGTACTAAACACATCCTGAAAGAACTTTTATTTACTAGTTTATAAGTTTACCTCTTATAAACTAGTTAATAAAGAAAAAAAACCCCATAAACCCAAGAGAACAGCAGTTTCTCCTTAGCCACACCTATCCATAGCCCCTGTGCTCACTGAGTAGTCTTAGACACTCAGACTTTGTCTATTGGATGAATCTTGAAAATAGCAGTGTGATTCCCCAGGCTAAGCCGACTGAGTTTTAAGGGCTGTATGGACGGATTAATGAATGTTCCAGAATAGAGGCAGTACAGAGTTCCAAGACCCAGTGTTTTCTGCCTTTTAATTTGAGAAACGGGGTTGGAGTTATTGAATTCTAAACTCCCATTCAGTGCCATATGGCAGAGAGGCCGTGTGGAGGGCTTGAATCTACGTAGTTATAAAACAACACATGCAAATGAGGGTGAGCTGTGCTCCTCCCTGGGGGACATGTGGGGAGTATTAAGGAAACCCCCTTACAGAAATGACCATTTTATTTTTTGTCCCAATGCATCAAGGGAGATAGAAACCCCCAAGAAGAAAAATAAATTGCCCAGGATGCCTAATGTAGTAATTTATTTGCAAGCACCGCAGAAGAGCAATGAAACAGTACTTAAGCTAAATTGAACTAACTGGTTTTAGTAACTCCAGACTTTGAAACCTAAGAAAGACATTTACTTCTTGGAGATGTTAAAAATAAATCACTACGTCTGATTTATTGATGAGGACAGGAATAAATCACCATGTCTGAGAGGAGTTGAGAGCACGGTGGTAGAGATGTGCGCTGGGAAATGTTGGGGGGACACAGGTTCATAAAATAGCAGGCGTACTGATGGGCATTTTGGACACTTTACTGACCCACTTTAAATTCAAACAGAATTAAGATCATGTGTGTGAATGGCTAAGTGCACTCTTTGTCCCTAACTCTCTTTCCTCTTGAGGAAACTCTCCACCGAAAGCTCTCGTTCCAAGACTGTGCTTTGCACACAAACCTCCTAGTCCAAGAAAGCCTTGTGATTTTATTGTGTGCATTTTCAGATCAGAAGGCTTAGGCCTCGCAGTGGATAATTCCTGTGTAGCCTGGAGTTTAATAATGCAGATTCTAGAATCAGAAAGTCCGCCTCAGGAACTCTGAATGAATGTATGACCTGGAACGTGCCTTCTCTATGCCGTAGTCTTTTATTCTGCAGACTGGGAATAAATATGATCACACCTCACTTAGCACTGTGCCTGGTGCTTACAAACTATTCAATAAATGCCAGTTTTTATTACTTATGAAGGAAGATTAACAACTCCAATAGAGCAAATCTATCTATCTATCTATCTATCTATCTATCTATCTATCTATCTATCTATCTATCTATCTATCTCTATATCTATCTATCTATCTATCTATCTATCTATCTATCTATCTATCTATCTATCTCTATCTCTATCTATCTATCTATCTATCTATCTATCTATCTATCTATCTATCTATATTGCTTCAAAGGATCTTTGGTAATCTATATCTTCACCTAGCCCCACCGTATTGCTTCTGAAGTCATGAACTTGTGGATTTTCATGGTGTCTTGCTAGACAAAATCATCCGTTTATGGAGACACTGGGCTACACAAGCGTGCATTTCTCATCTCAACCCAAGGAGCATCTCTGTGAATAGAAACAGAGAGGTACGTCACCAGGCCATGGATGCGAAGGTCACAGGAAACAGAAGCCACCAGTAGTAGTCTAACTTCTCTGAGAAGACAGCCACCAGCAGTCCCACCAGCATCCCGTTGTACCCATGGAGTCCAGAGGCGATGGCTGACCTGGGTTGGGGTAGACGATATTTTGCATTAACCTTTGATAGTTGAAGGTGGTGAACTCTTTCCTCTCAGAACTCTGGAGTAATTTAGGGGCTGGAGAGATGGCTCAGCCGTTAAAGGCTAGGCTCACAACCAAATATATAGAGTAATTTAGATAATCCCTTTAATAATAGATGAAAAGCGAGGCCCGCAGGTGAGATGGCAGACGAGAAACCTCTTGTATGTGACCCAGTGAAAGAAAAGTGTCAGGGCGAGTAGAAAATAAAATATATCCGAAGAGAAAGAGAGGAAATGCTTCAGAAATAAAAAAACAGTGTCAGGATAGCAGAGGTTAAGTGGTGGTTCTTGCTGATAATGACCCCTTGGGCAGGAGAGGGCCAGCAGTAGAGAGGCAATTTCCTGGCTCAGAGGCCTATGCTGGGCGCCATCTTGAGAGGAAACCCATTGTTTGCAACAGCGTGAACGAGGGGTCTGTAGACAGAAATGGTCATAAGTCAGAAAGCCAGACCAGAATCTGTCCAAGCTCCAGCCCCGCGAGATAGTTGTGTAGCGAGAGGAGGGTGACACAAGCCAACAGGAGAGTCAAGAGGACTCCTTGAAGGCAGACGTGTGTTTACGGAAAGGATCCTTCAATCACGCTGTCTCGGAGCACACTTAGTTGGCTGTGAATCATTTTGGGCTTTGAGTCTCAGGTTGGCGGGGGCTACCTGTCCACCGTGTGGCTCACTGCCACAGAGCCGTGTCTACGCTTCTGATGTCCCGCTGCAGCGTTTGCAGTCTGCGGTCTCACCTCTGAGCGAGACGCCTACCGCTCAGTGGGTTTTAAAAGTAAAACAGTAGACCTGCCTCTATGGATCCTGAGGTAGCAGTTGCTTCCAACCTTCAGAATACGTGGAGACGTCCTCCAGCTAGAACATTAGCTGCCCCAGTGGCTAAGAACTGGGGACTCTCAGAAGGCAAGAAGAGCTTGTATAATCCAGACTACAAACCTAGCAGAGGCACAGAAACAAGGGAAACTCGTAAAGTGAGGACGGACCCAGCAGATGTTGGATAGCATTTGTAGCATACAGGCTCGGCACCAGTATAAACCACAAGGAAGAGAAGAGCGTTGAAGCTCAACCGACTCTTCTACCCCCACCCTATGTACAACAGTTTCTAATTTTCAAGGACATAGGTGGAAAAAAGTCACCCAGACCCCTCATTTTTAATTTAGCTTTCCCTTTTCACCTCCTCTGGGTCATCCTGCCTTTTACTATGCTTTTCATAGTAGTTTTACTTTATCATCTCTAAAAAATATTATTATTTTAATTTCCAAAGAAATACACCTCATCGTGTAGCAGCTGTAGAATGCTCATTAGCCTGTGGTGCTGTGGAAATTCCTGGGTCACAAATTAAGTCATAAGAAATAGAAAAGAGTTGAAATAATTTCTTTCATTTTATCAGATCATGGTAGAATAAAATACATCAATAGAAAGATGTCACAAAAATTACACACGGGGGTGGGGGTAGAGAGAACTCGGTGGTAAGAACACATAGTCTTCTTTTACAGGACCCAAATTTGAGTCCCAGGACCCACACTGGGTGGA
This sequence comes from Rattus rattus, assembly GCF_011064425.1. NCBI lineage: Eukaryota > Metazoa > Chordata > Mammalia > Rodentia > Muridae > Rattus > Rattus rattus. The sequence continues at coordinate 53,952,691 of NC_046168.1, read as the reverse complement.
TCACAACCATCTGTAGCTCCAGTTGTATGAGATCCAATGAGTCAAGTCTTGCCTCAAACTCTAGGGCCATGGGTGCTTAAGTAAACTCTAGGGCCTTGGGTGCTTACACTAAACTCTATGTCCATAGGTGCTTACATTAAACTTTAGGGCCTTGGGTGCTTACATTAAACTCTAGGCCCTTGGGTGCTTACATTAAACTCTAGGGCCATGGGTGCTTACATAAACTCTAGGGCCTTAGGTGCTTACATTAAAAAGTCAGAAATCTCCCGAGTAAGAAGCCCAAGGATGCAGCTCGGGGCTTTTGAACAACAAGAACTGGTCAAACCTCAAAACAGAAAATGGCAAGAAGTATTAAAGATCAGTGCAGAGACAGGCGAAATGGAAACTAGGAACAAAGCCATAACACAACCAAAGAGTTTGTCTTGGAAACAATGAGATTGATCAACCCTGAGCTAATTCAACCCAGAGAGGAAAAGAGAAGACGGAGAGAAATGGCAGCCGACATAACACTGCTACAGGTTTCCATGGAATCTGGAGAGACGCTAGGGAGTGTTTTACAGACTTACATTAAAAAGAAGGTCTTGAAAATCTGGAAGGAGTGGATACCTCCTATACGTACACCTTATTAAAGTAAATCAAGAGGACAGAAGAACTGACACAGGCCAATAATAAGAGTTGAGATTACAACAGTAATTAGGTCAGTCACCTGACCCTAACCCTAACCCAAACTAACCCTAACCCTAACCCCAACCCTAACCCCTAATCTAACCCTAACCCTAATCCTCACCCTAACCCTAGGTTCAGACTTTCTGAATAAGTCTGTTACTTAGTAATTTGCATAAATAATGGGATTTCTGTGTGTGTCTCTGGATCTATATTTGCATTTGGTGTGATTTTTCTTTAGTTCTTCTTCTTGTTTGGTTGTTTCCCTATTCCAATTTATTTATTTTTTTCATTCTGTATTGTATTGTACTGTATCACGTAGTACTGTGTTGTATTGTGTTGTTTTGTATTGTATTGAACTGTACTGTACTGTATTGTATTATTATTCCTAGATGCCTGTGGATCCAGATAGGAGGGGAAGGGGAGGAGGAACTGGGAGGTGTAGGGGAAGGGGAAACTATCTATAATCAGGATACGTTGTATGGGAAAAAAATCAATTTTCAATAGATTTAGGAAAAATATTAGCAAATGGGCCTCATGATTGTAAAAGCTTCTGCTAGTGAGGA